>NC_045711.1:22750488-23438894 GCF_009834535.1 Camelus ferus
TGCCCAGCTGTCCATCTCCTGGGCCGTAAAACTCGGGGCCAGGAGAGGGACAAGTGCAGGTCAGATTCTAGGGAGGAGCCAGGCGAAGCCCTGAAGCCTGGGGGTTATGACAGTGTCACTCACGGCGCTGCCTCAGGACCAGTCAGTAGGGCACAGATGGCCTGACCGCCAGCAGAGGCTGGCCCCCGCCACGCCTCCCCCCAGGCTGTGGAAGCGCCCCGGGGTCGGACCCTTGCTCAGTGTGGCCTGCCACTGAGGTCACCCCCCTGCCTGCTTCTGTCCTCTTCATTTGCTCTAGTTGGTGGCAGTGCTGAGAGACGTCAAGTACTTGAACTTCCAGCAACAAAAAGAGATCCCCAGCAGCGCTGAGAATCTGTACTCACAGTATGAAACCTTCCGGAAGTTTGTGGGCAACCTGGAGCTCATCGTCGGCTGGTACGATGAGGTGAGCCGGTGTCCTTTGGTTTCCTTTTGCTCGCCAAGCCGGGGGTTTCGTTTAGAGCAAATGCAGGAGTCACGTCTCCAAGTGGAATAGACCTGAGGATGTTTTCATGTTTGAAGGTGGCTGGAGCCCCTCCCCGGGGCCTCGCCCTTCCCGCCTTCCTGGGCTCGAGGTCATGTCACTCCCGCTTCAGATCACACCATCCAACCTCCGCCCCCATTGTCACCTGCCCATCTTTTCTTCTGCTCCTCTTGACTCCCTCTTAGAAGGACCTCGTGATTGCATTGGGCCCACCAGATACCAGGGCCCTTAACTGAATCACGTCTGCAAATTCTGTCTCTCCGGGTCTGGTGACATAGTCCCAGGTCCTGGGGATTAGGATGTGGGCGTCTTTGGGGACCATTATCTAGCCTCCCACAGTCTCTCCTTGGGACCCTGGGGATTTGGACTTGGGGAGCAGAGAACCCAGAGTGAGCAGAAACACAGGCTGCAGACAGGAAGGGAGCAGGAGGGGCGGCAGAGGACGGGAGAGGCGGAGGGGAGCCCGGGCGCAGGCTCTGCGGGTCCAGTCCCCAGGGCTCCACCGGATGCACAGATATCTGTGTGCTTTCCTTCCTCCAACCCCGGCTCCTCCAGCAACCCCCACCCCCGCCCGTGACTGCAGGCAGCTTTACTGGGCTTACGTTTCTTGCAGCCAGCTTGCCCCCAAATGGAGCAACTGTCTGGGACCTGGGACATTTCCATTTCTGTGTCTTGGGGTTGAGTCTGTCCAGAAGATGCTTACACACTCCCAGACCCCTGGAGTGAAAGCCCCTTTCCTAGAGCCCTGGGGGGCACCCTCCCTCAGCCTGCCTTGTGGGGCCTTGAGCTGAATGTCTGGTCCCATCCAGGGTGTGAGGAGGGAATTCCCTGTCCTGCCCCCTCACCAGCCCCTGCTGAGTGTGCAGCTACACCGTGCACCCCCCTCCCATGAGAGAAAGAAAACGTAGTATTGTGAGTCCAAAGGGTGTTTCTGTTATGCAACACCGGCTGCCAGGACGCCTCACGTAGGGGATGGTGGCTGCATTCACCCCAGCCTGGGAATTCCATGCCGAGAGGAGAAGGTTGATGTATCAGGATACTCAAGGCCAGGTCTTGGGGAAACTGGGGAGGGCTCCTGTTCTTGCTAGAGGTGACCTCTCCTACGTGAAGGTGAAGTGAAGCGGGACGGGTCGTGCCGGCATGTGGATTTGTCAGAAGTAGCCCTCGCCCCAGCCCCGCCTCCGGGGCGCCACAGCCACCAAAGCCTCGACTGCAGGCCCGCTCCTCAGTCTCTTCCCGGATTAGGGCATGGTGGTAATGGAGCCTAAAATGTGTTCAATATAAACTAGAGCAAGCACATTTCCATTACTTTCATTTTTTTAAGATAAAATTTTAATCGACTCACTCCTGGGAGCGACGAACCATGAAATGCCAGGGCCTTAGTGCATTTCCTTGAATGAGTTTTCTCCAGAGTCTTCAGGCTCTAAGAGCACGCGTTCACCCGGCCCCTGGAGCACCTCCCAGCCACGGTGTTTAGGAAAAAAAGGAGGCTTTACGGATGTAGTAACGTGGGAAATGTTTGTAGGGTTACTTTCAGTGCAAAGGATTTTTTTTTATGATGACACAATCAGAAACAAAAAAAAAAATCCAACAGATGTTATTGAGAATAAAACCCCAGATTGACCTTCCACTTCTGAATTTCCAGACAAACCCCAGCTGAGCTCAGGCTGGTGCGGCGTGCTAGGCGTCGGCCACGAACGCCAGTTGTTTTCGCCGATAAAAGTGTCGGAGTCGGGTGAGGAGCGGGAGAGTGAGGTCGGCACCTGCAGCGACTTGTCACGGGCGCCGGTTCCCCTCTCCAGAGAGGCTCTTGGGTCCCTTAGGTGCCCTTCTGATGTCTAGTGTGGTTGCCGACGCCGAGAGAGACCCTGGGCTGCCGACACCCGTGCGCGCCCAAGCGAGGCAGCGTGGGTGTGTGGTGCTTTAAAGAGCCTGCTAGGCTGTCTGGGGAAAATGCCGGGAAGATGTGGATTTATGGCAGAGGCTGCTGAGAAAGTTAAATAAACAGGGCATGTTAGGGAGGTCTCATCACCACGAGCTTTGTTTACTCTGGTCCATTGCAGAGACATCATAATATTTAGCTATTGTCTGGGCTGTTTAATGTTTCATTGTTCAGACTGGTGAGTGGGACCCGTATTTCACGCTGACCCGCTCTGTGATTGCATCGATGCTTCCTTTTACTTCTGTCTGCTCTCCACTGGTGATAGCTTTTAAGCTTTATTTCTTTCTCTGCCCATACCGTGCCTTTTCTAAGAGATCTTTGTCTGAAAAGGAAGACGTGGGTAGGGGTGGGGTGGGGCCACCATTTAAGGTACCAAACTTTTCAGGGGAGGGTGCAGCGCGGTGGTAGAGGGCGTGCCTAGCTTGCATGAGGTCCTGGGTTCAAGCCCCAGTACCTCTATTTAGATAAATAGTGAACAAAACTGACACAACATTATAAACTGACTACACTTCAGTTAAAAAAAATATACCTATGTATACAAAAAATAGTGAATAAACCTAATTACCTCTCCCCCTCAAAAAAGGATTAATTAAAAAAATTTTTAAATAAAATCAAGAAAATAAACTACCAAATGTTATGTAGTAAAGAACTATTGTGAAAGGCAAATAGCCTCTAATGTACGATTTTTTTGGCCTGATTTTTTTCTTAACTATTTTTTAACTGAAGCACAGTCAGTTACACTGTCAGTCTCTGGTACACAGCGCAGTGCCCCAGGCATGCGTAGACACACAGCAACGTACAATTTCAATTCTATATACATCTATCCCTTTATAGAGTGGGAAGTGTCCTCGAAAACTTAGGTATAAATCAGAATGTTGCCAGATAGGACAATATTGCAAAGCGCAAATGGTGCTTATTATTTAAAGGAATGATTTATGGAAACCGTATGCACCCTCTGTCTTCTTTTTCTGTTCTGTGCGTTGAGCTTTCCAAGCATTAAACGAATCTCTTGGAGCGGGGTAGACCTGCATCACGCCTGGGCGGGACCCGCACGGCTCTTCACCCCGACGTCGTCCGGAATAGCTTCTCCCTGCGCAGATCCTGGACCTCCCTTGCTTGTGACCACGGAGGTGTGCTGAGAAATGCCCCGGAAATGTCCCAGCTACCCGTGTGTGTTTCTCTGATTTTCCTCTCAGGAGTCTAAGCCAGATTTTGTGAAGTTTGGGACTCTATATGCACTGTTTTTGCACTAGCGAACTTCCTTCTCTCTCTGCCCCGTAACGTGAGTGATCAGGAGTTAAGTATCGACATAAATCCTTGGTGATGGGAAGTCACTTTGCAAGTCGGGGTCTCCCGAACGTCGGCGTGCATGTGAACTGCCATCAGTCTGGTCAGTGTTGAGTGCCGAACACCCTCAGCATGAAGACAGCGTTACAGCTGGTTGGATTTGCAACACGGGCCCTGAATCTGTAGCCTTTGTTTTGCAGATAAAGACCACCATGATGGATGTAGAATTTCCACTGATAAAGTCAGAGTTGGAAGCAATCGATGTCAAATTACTGGACGCCGAAACGACATTGTACTGGAATGGAGATGGTACCAAAGCCACATTCATTTTTTTTTTTTTATCTTTTTGTGAGGGGAGGTGATTAGGTTTACTCATTTACTTTTGATGAGGTACTGGGGATTGAACCCATGACCTTGTGCATGCTAAGCATGTGCTCTACCACTGAGCTGTACCCTCCTCCTCAAAGCCACATTTGTTTCCCCTTGGGTTACACCTGGGCGGGGTGGACGTGGATGGAGGGGAGTCCAGCCTGTCTGGCATCTGGAGTTCGTGGATGGAATTAATGGTCCGCCCGCCTGGGGACGGGAGGTCCTGTTCTGGAAGAGGCACGATGTGTGCGATGCCTCAGCCTTGGTTTTGGGAAGCTCCCCAGGATGACTTCCGGCTCAGGCCCCTGGAAGTGGATGTCCTCGCCGAGCACTGCGTCCTAACCATGAGTGTGAAGCCAGCACTTGCTGAATCGTCGATTTTCTAAGATTCCTTTCCGCTTCCATTCTTAGGTGTGTTTGAATATATTCAGGAGATGCGGGAAATTCTACACAACTTGCAGAACAGGATACAGAAGGCAAAGCGAAACGTAGAGGGAATTTCCCAGGCCATGAAGGTGAGTCGCCTGCAGAGAACAGAGTGGGGCTGGAATGGGGGCCTGGGAGGCAGTCCTGGGGAAGTGGCCCCACGGAGATGCTCACGGAAAGTGCCCAAGGCGGCAGGGTGGGGGGCTGCTTTCTGAGGCTCTGGTTCCCACGGTGATGATGTCAGGGTGGCCCCAAGCCACAAGAGCTCCAGGTCACTCTGTGGAATTCCATTCTGTTTGCTTTTATTTAGCCCACAGAGTGTGTGGGCAGGTCCCCTCTGCCAGGTGGGCTCTTAGGAACAAGGCAGGGGAGCCGGTGAAGATCGCTAAGATCAGCACCACCAGAACACGCTCATCCCTTGATGCAGAGCAGCCCAGGTCCTTTCTCTCAAGCCTGATCCAGAAACCGGGGGGTCAGCCCACACTAGCGCCACCCCCCGCCACAGTCTGTCCTCAGCGCCAGAATTTGCAGACACCTGCAGTGGGGCTGTGGCTAAGTTGCTCACGAGAACACAGCTCTTCTGTCTTGAGACTCCTGGGGCTCATCAGGGTGTGAAACGCTCCTGTGTTACAGTTCACATGCATTTCATCACCACCCGCTTAGATTTAACTCAGTAAATTGTAGGCGAAAGCCATGGCTCACACCATTTTTTTCTGATGCAATTTTTTATTTGAATGGACTATTTCCACATGTTATTGCCTCAGAAAGGTGACCTCCTTTCAGAGTCCTTGCTTGTCCAAAAATATCTTTTGATCTCACCTGTAGCTCTGTTGTCCAAGTGAAGGACTTTTTGATATGGTCCTTTCCTTCCAATGGTCTAAAAGCATCCCTGGCTTTGCTCAGGCCGCCATGATTAAATGCTGGAGGCCGGGCTGCTCAAACCGCAGATGTGTCTCGTCTCACAGTCCTGGAGGCTGGAGGCTGGAGGCTGGAGACCGAGGTGCCGGCAGGGCTCGTTGCTTCTGAGGCCTCTCCCCTCGGAGTGCAGACGGCCATCTCCCCCACACCCGCCGCGTCCGCACACAGTCGTCCCTCTGTGTGTGTCTGTGTCCTCATGCCCTCTTCTCATCAGGACACCAGCCATATGGGAGTAAGGGCCCCCCTCACAACCTCACTTTAACATCATCACCTCTTTAAAGACCCTCCTTTCAAATGCAGTCACATCCTGAGATGTTAGAGGTTAGGACTTCAATGTGTAAAATCGGTGGGGGACCTAGGGGGACGCAGCTGAGCCCGCAGCCACCCCGTCTCATAGCTTCGGTGTGGGGAAGGCCGGCAGCGGCCTGCCTCCCCTCTGCTGCCCCCCCGACTCTGTCCGGAGGTGGGCAGAGCCCTTGATCATCTCCGGGGCTCCAACAGGTCACCAGAGTGTATCCAGATGTGTCCCCTAGATTCATAAAGTGCTTTTAGTTTGAAAATGGCAGCAGCTCCCCAGCCCCCGGGCACCTCCTCCGGTCACTCATACTCTCTCATGTGGCCCTTTCTGTCCTCCTGGACTCTCACCGTCTCCATGTTCGTCTCCGGGTCTGGCCACCAGACGCCCTCGCCCCCAGCTCCCAAGGTTCCCGGATGAAAAGCTCAGACACGCCTTCCCAGGAGGGGCTCCTTCCAGGCCTGATTGCGGGGGAGCACCCGGAGGTGTCTCCGTGGTCCCCCGAGGCCCCGGCTGGTGTTGAGTTACATCGTCTGAGGCTCACTGGCCAATGGTCCTCACAGCCCCTCAGCCTCTGCGGGGTCAGCCCGGGACAAGGGTGCTCGCTCCAAAGGGTGTGTCATGCAGGAGCCGGGCCCCAAGCCTTTGCTCCAGACGCTCTCCTCACGCTTGCACTATCCTCCCAGGACTGGTCGGCCAACCCGATGTTTGAGAGGAAGGACAACAAGAAAGAGGCCCTGCTCGACTTGGATGGGAGGGTGGCCAATCTGACCAAACGCTACACTGCGGTCAAGGATGCCGGCCTGAAGATCCAGGCCATGGTCGCGGTAAGGAGACACCCAGGGGGACCGTCAAGGGCCCGCGTGCTTTCAGTAGATGGGGAGAGAGGAGGGAGAGAGACACGTTTCTGACAACCTCTACATCCATCCACCCACCTGCCCACTCACCCACCCACCCATCCTCCCACCTGCCCACTCACCCATCCACCCATCCTCCCACCTGCCCATCCACCCACCCATCCGTCCACCCACCCACCTATTCATCCACCCATTTATCCACCCACCCATCCATCCACCCACCTACCCATTCACCCAGCCACCCATCTGTCCACCCACCCATCCATCCATCCACCCACCAGCTCCTGCCCGGTCCCAGGCGTACTGCTGAGTGCTGGAGATATAAGGGTGGAAAGAACAGTCAACCCCTGCCCTCGTGAAGTGTGGCGTCAAGGGCAGGTCTAGACCAAAGACAAACACATAATTCAGAGTTGTCATCGTTGCCATCAGAGGCACCAGTATGGATTGCTAGAGGGAACACAAGCGGGGGGGGGGGGGGAGGCAGGGACAGGAGCCAAACCTGAATGGCCACTGGGGGGCTTTGTGCAGAGGTGACGTTTGAGCTGAAACCTGAAAGTTGGAAAGAAGCAGTACCTGGCGTGAGCGGGAGGGGGCAGTCCGTGCAGTCGCTGACGTAGGACAGCCTGGTGCGTTGAAGAAGCTAAAAGCAGACCTCTGTGGGTGGAGTGTGTACCGGAGGGCAGGGGTAGCCCAGAGAGTCACTGAATAAATTGATGAAAGCGAGCACGGTGCACCAGTGAAGGGACAGCCAGCCATTGGTTCTGTTTGCAGGAAAACGCCGACCTCTTCAGAGCCGACGTGACAAGCCAGTCCTGGAAAGATTACGTCAACTACATTGACAGCATGGTCTTAGAGGAATTTGAACGTTTCATTCGCAAGTCTCTAAATTACCTAATGGACAACATGGTTGTCGATGTAAGTTACAAACTGTGGGCTATTATGCGTGCTCGTATATGGGCGTGATCAACATAAATAAGAGAAGGTTTCTGTTGGGCACACCTCCATGCCGCCACCTGGCACGTGAGGCTGGCAGCCTTACGGGGGGTCCAGGGACAGACAGGGTTCCGACGTGCACGCTTGGTCAGCGGAGCCCCAGGGGACAGGAGGGCTTGTCCTTTCTGAATCTCAGTGAGGGCTGCCCTGCCCGGCTGTGACCACCCTCCGCCCGCCCCTCTGTGGCTGTGGCCGCCACACTAGTCCTGAGCCACCACCACCCTACATGCTCTGGGTGGTAGCCATTCACTTAGTCCTCACAGTGACCCAGAGGGATGGGGGAAGTTACCTCCTTTGTTCTACGAAATGGCTCTTCTCCTTTTATATACTTGGGGAAACTGGGAGGTCAAGGTTCTTGCCCAAGGCCACGTAGCTGGTGAGTGACAGATGAGGACTCTGGACCAAGGAAGCCGGTCCCTCCTCTGCACTCACGCTGCCCTACCCCACCCTGGATGCCCAGCCTGCATTTGGCCCTCAGGTGATGCATTTGGCTGCACATTTCTTGCTCAAGGGCCCCCTGGGAAGCATGCCCTCTGCAGTGGTCCCAGCCAGCGAGAGTTGGCCTGGTAACTTGGATGCTGCCGGGGTAAACATCTCTGTGCTGTGAACGGTGCGGCTGAGGGGGAGGCAATGACCCCGTGATGGCCTCTTTCAGGAGAGCGTCGCGCCGCTGTTTGAGGTCCACATGGAGCTAGAGGAGGACGGGCTGGTCTTCAGTCCGTCCCTGGAGGTCAGCGGGGACTATGGCTTCCTGGCGCTGATTGGGAGCCTGGTCGCTGACATCTACAACGTGGCCAAGCTCATCCCCCGGCTGGCCAAGGGCAGGATGAGCTACAAGGTCAGTCTATCTGTCCCTACCAGCGAGTGCTCTCCTGGATCAGGACTGCCTTCCTGACTTGGCACATTTTTCATGATGATGGTTCTGCAGCTTCTGTTATCTCAGGAGCTGGTGGATAGATGGGGGGAGGGGGTACGGGGGTGGATGGGTAGATGGATGAATGGTGGGTGAATGACTTCTCCATCCGCCTGGCTTTCATTCCCGGCCACCTCCCCACCCCCAACACTCTGCCAAGAGTGTGCCCCTCCTCCACTTCCTGTTACTTCACTCCCTCCCTTAATTTAAACCCTGTGATTCTCTGAGCCCTCAGGCCCTTTGACAAACGTGCTTGCCACTGGCTGCCACGTCTGTTTGCTCCCAATGCGTTAAATACCCACCTACTACATAAAACGCAGTCAGGTCAGATCTTGGGGGTGTGAAGGTGTAAGAAGCTCAGCGCCACTGAAGGGAGGTCCCAGCAGGTGTGTGTGTGAGCACAGTCTGTGTGACAGTCAAGCGAAAATGACCGCCAGGTGGGGGAGTCCTTCAGTGGACTCCGGCCCATGCAGGCAAAGGCATCTGGACGAGGCACACCAGAGCCCAGGACGGCTGGACACCCGTGACCTGTTACCCGTGTTTGTCATACGATTCCATTCATACAAACAAACGAAAGCCTGTCTGCCTGTGGACACACTCCGAGAACCGTTAAGAGTGCTTGCTTCTGGGAACAGGATGGGGGTTAAGGATGGAGGGGGCCAGGGGCTGCAAAGGGGCTTTTTACTTCATATGTGCTTACTTTGTTTGAACTTCTCGATAATGGGCGTGTATTATTTGTAATAACAAGTATCGACAGCAAGATGCTCTGTGCTGTTAGGGAGGGGGGCGTGTGTGTAGTGAGGTGAGGACCAAGAGGAGGCACCTGGCAGGGTCACGGTGGGCTTCCCGGAGGAGCTGATGTGCGTTCTGCGTCCTGAAGGGTGAGAGGGGATTCCCAGGCAGAGAGGATGGCTTGAAGATTCCCAAGCTGCAAAACGGTGGTGTCCCTGGCCCAAACGCACGCAGCAAAATGCTGCAGAGTTCAGAACAGAGTTTGCCACCAGCTGTCAGCTCAGGTAGAGACGTGGGACCCGACTCAGGCCGGTGAGAGCCAGGCGCCGACATGAGCTCCAGAATCTGACAGAATGCCCGTCTGGGGCTCCTGCTTCCTCCCCGGGGCACTGATGGGACAGGACAGGACAAATGAGGACAAGGGTCCTGGCGGTCTGGCCACGCCCCGGGCTGTGCAGAGCCCTGCCCCTCTCTCATCGGTACCCGTGAGGTTTGAATTTATGGAGGTGACTGCGTGACAATGTGGAGAGATCAGAGCCATTGACAGAAAACTTGAATGCCACTCACGTTGCCCCCAGAAACGAGAGGCGCAGCAGGCCACGCGGGGCTGCAGGGGGCAGCGGGTCTGGGCAGGAGCGGGAGCAGGTGGAGGGAAGCCCGGCCCGGGGCTTTGCTGGGGTTTCTGCAGGAAGGCAGGACAGGGAGGGGGAGCAGCTCGGGTCTGGCCGGTCTGTATAATGCTGGGGGGCTCTGGGCTCTAGGGGTTGTCTCCAGTTACCTGGTACCTGGCCTGGGATGGTCACGGCAGGGGGAAGGTTGGCTTGGAGCGCGAGGGTTCGTTCGATAAAGGAGGTGGGTGCGGAGCTGGCTGGTTTGTACGCGCAAAGCGAGCTGCTTCCCAGCTCTTTCCCCTCCTAGAACTGGCCGGCGCTGTGAGGGGCAGTCTCTCCCCAGCTAGCAAGACTTTTTAAGATGTCAAAGCTTCTTAAGAGACAGAACATTTAAAAACATGATTAAGATGCACCCCGACCTTGAGATTCTCCAGCTGCATGAGCCCAGTAGCTGTTTTTTTGCTGACACCAATTTGGGTTGAGTTTTCTGTCACTTGAAACTCAAAAGATCCTGCGTAGCCCAGATCCCCCTCAGTGCTCCTGCTCTGGCCGTCCATGTGGTCCTCATTCAGGTCCTCAAACGCCTGCCTCCCCCGGCGCAGGGCCTTTGCATGTGCTACGCTTCTCCTCTTGCTCTTTACCTACATCCAAGAGCTCCCAGACCAGCTCCTCAGGGAGCCTTCCTGAGACCTCCTCCCCATGACACCCGAAAGCGAGGGGCAGAGTCGTGATGGCTCATTTCTGTGATTTTTTTTGATGAACGTCTGACTCCTCTCCTGGACTGTCCCCACTATATGAGCCCTGTCCCCATCCCCAGTGCCCCCTCCCCAGCGTGCACACAGCAGGTGCTGAGTAACTCCTGAATGAGTGAAGGGACATGTGAGTCTCCCAGGGGCCTGCTGGGCGAAAGGCAGGGGCAGCGTGTCTTCTCAGGAGAACATTGCCCTTCGGCAACTTCCCCCACGTCCCATCTTGAGAGGTCAGCGACGCTTGCACCGACAGAGAGCCCCTCCCTGGGGCTGGGAGACCAGATTCAAGCCGTGATCGCGGGCAAAGCGCTCACAGGTCTGCTCCCCTCCCGCCCCCTCCCAGACCGACCTGGAAGACACAACGGACCTCATAGAGATGCGAGAGGAGATATCCAGCCTGGTGATCACCGCCATGAAGGAGGCCGAGGAGTACCAGGACTCCTTCGAACGCTACTCCTACCTCTGGGTGGACGACCCCCAGGAGTTCATGAAGAACTTCCTCACCTACGGGCGTGCCATCAGCCCGGAGGACCTGGACGCCCGGGCCGAGGAGACCCTCCCGAAGACGCCGCCCACCCTCACGCAGTTCCAGCAGCAGGTGTGTGTGAACCTGGCCCCACTGGCTTCCTCACTGCCAGGATCCCCCCCGTGGAGGGTCCCTGGGCTTGATTTAAAACTTGGTGAGCTTTTTTTTCAATTGAAATACGGTTGATTTACAATATTGCATTGGTTTCTGGTGTACAGCAGAGCGATTCAGTTATACTTTGCTACTTCTCATATTTTTCATTAAAGGTTATGAGAAGTTAGTGAATACAGTTCCCTGTGCTCCGCAGCAGGACCCTGTTTATCTGTTTTATATATAGGACGTTCTGTATGCTAATCCCGAACTCCTCAAATTTATCCCACCGCCGTCCCCTTTCCCACATGGAAACTATAAATTTTCTATGCCTGTGAGTCTTCTGTTTTGTAAATAAGTTCATTTGTATCATGTTGTAGATTCCACATCTAAGTGGTGCCCTGTGGTATTTGCCTCTCTCTGTCTGACTTACTTTACTTAGTATAATCATCTCTAGGTCCATCCATGTTGCTGACAATGGCATTATTTCATTCTGGGTAAACTTTTTTAAAATGTAAGTTTTAGTATCATTCAAGTACAGAGAGACCAACAGATCAGGAGACGACTGTTGTTGAAAAGAGAGTTTGTGACTCGCAGTTCCCAAGAGGAGGAGGGCACACCGTGTCAGGCAGGGCCACTTGGGGAGGCACCGGCGTCACTCAGGAGGCAGAGGGACTGAGGGGACGTAATGGCTGACAGCTGTACCGTGGTCTTCATGCGGACGAGCGGGCACGGTGGAGCGAGCGGGCTTCGGTTGGGCCGGAGTGCGTCAGCTCGGTGGACTCGGGTGTGTGCGGGCTGTCCCGAGCTGTCAGGCACCTGGCCCTGGGGTGAGTAGGGCAGGTGGGCAGTGGCCTGGAGTGTGACAGCCCCACAGAGAAGGGGGTGGGCTCTGGTTGGTGGTTTGCATATGAGCGGTGTGGTCCTAGAGGGTTGTCTGCCATCTCTAGGAACTAGCCAGCCCTAGGATGGGCAGTCCCTCCAGGGTCAGTGAGGCCCCAGATGCCAGAGCATCTTTAGAGAACGTAAGAAAACATAGCTCGGTTATGAACCTCCCCTTTCTTCCCAAAGCGTGATGAAGGTGACCCACCCATAGGGGAGATGTGCGGGGCTGGGGGTACATTTTGCCCCACAGCGGCGGGGACAGCTGGCTGGCAGAGCTTCAGATCCCTGAGGATGTGCAGCAGCGGGAAGAGGGCTGAGTTAAGGGAGGCCTCGAGGGCGCCGGGGACCCCATCGCCTCTTAAACCTTCCATCCTGCTCTTCTTCCGAAGCCCTGCGGGCTTGCTGGGCCGTGTCCGTTTCTGACAGACTGTCCGGTGTCCGGGGTGGACTGCTGGGCCCCCGGGACCCCTGGGGTGTTGGGAGAAGGCCACCAGCCTGCCGTAAGGGCCTCCCAAGTGCCCGCCCCGCCCCACCCCCTGCCACAGCAGCCCGACAAGCGGGTGGGGCCGTGTCTTCCAGATGGACTCCTACGAGAAGCTGTACGAGGCGGTGTCCAGGTGCGGGAACACCAAGGTGTTCAGCGGCTGGCTGCAGTGTGACTGCCGCCCCTTCAAGCAGGCGCTCCTCAGCACCATCAAGCGCTGGAGCCTCATGTTCAAGCACCACCTGAGCAACCACGTCGTCAACAGGTGGGTGCGGGGACCCGCCCCCCCCCCCCCCCGCCGGACACGGACCTGCCCCCAGAGAGCCCTGCGCTGGGGCACCCGGAAGTGGCCTTCCACGAAGTCTGGCCGGTCGGGCACCTCCCCGCACCCCGACTACGCTGGGGGGCGGAGGTCAGGCCCACAGGCCGGCAGAAAGGTGGCCCCTGGCTGGGAGTGAAGGCCGTCGTCCCCCATCTGTGGCGTCTTTACTGAGCACTTACTGTGCCCCGCGTTGGGCAGGGAAGCCTGGTGTGAAACGAGCTGACAGGGACCTGTGCAGGGACAGGTGGTGCGGGGCCGGGAGAGCTGCAGTCCAGCTCCTCCATCCGGGGGCCCGACTGAGGCCTCTCTGGGCCTCGCCCATCAGCTTAGCTGGTGAGGCGCAGGGTGTGTGCAGGCAGGGAAGGGGAGGGCAGGCCTGTCACCGGCCACCTCTCACCCCTCAGCCTTGCTGACCTGGAAGCCTTCATGAAAGTCGCCAGGGCGGGCCTGACGACGCCCGTCAAGGAGGGGGACTATGACGGCCTCGTGGAGGCGATGGGGCATCTGATGAAGGTCAAGGAGAGGCAGACGGCCACCGACAACATGTTCGAGCCCCTGAAGCAGACCATCGAACTGCTCAAGTCCTACGGGGAGGAGATGCCCGAGGAGGTGCACACGAAGCTGCAGGTAGACGGGCCGGGGCTGCGTCATCGCGGGAGCGGGAGCCGCGGGTGCAGCCGGAGGAGGGTGGCCGTTGGGACACGAGGCCTGCGGGGCTAGGCCTCCTTCTGGACAGTGGTGGGGAGTGGGAGAAGGCTGCCCGGAGAGGACGGGACAGGGAGGTGGCCTGCAGTTCTTCGACTTGATTGGTGTTTCATTGGATTAAAAATGCCTTCACGTCCCACGTCTCCCCGAGGGCAGCGGGAGCCTGGGCGCGAAGGATGGTGGACAGAATGGGGCCAGCAGCCCGGAAGGGCAGTGGGGCAGCTGCTTTCAGAATCCCCCAACCCAGAAGGCCGCCGGCCAGCTGCAGTCCCCACGTGGGACAGACAGGCCGCAGCAGGGTGCTTGAAGGGGACTTGAAGACGCCCAGTACTTTACAGCTAATCTAGAGAATGCTGGTGTCAGAGCAGCTGTGTGTGCAGCTGGGCTGGGAGTGGGAGGGGCGGGGGGGGACAGAGAAGATGGGTCCTGAAGCCGCGACCCAGACAGCCCCCCCCTGGAGTTTCAGTCTCCTCCCAGATCTGGCTGCCTCCACCCCCTCTCTCCTTCTCTGCCGGCACTGGTACTGTGTCCAGTCGCATTGGCCTCACTCCCCCTGCGGGGAAGTGCTGACTCCAGCCAGTGGCCAAGACCCCACAGCAGAGGGCAAGACAGGAGTGTGTGTCAGTGGCTTTGGTGACACCGGGCTGCCCAGGCCCTGCTTTGGAGCGTGTTATGTTTGGCCCCTGCCACCCTGCCCAGGGCTCAGCTAAGGTCTAGGGTTTTTTTTTTAATGGAGGTGCTGGGGAGTGAAGCTAGGACCTCACGCATGCTGAGCACGTGCTCTACCCCTGAGCTGT
The DNA here is from genome assembly GCF_009834535.1 of Camelus ferus. NCBI lineage: Eukaryota > Metazoa > Chordata > Mammalia > Artiodactyla > Camelidae > Camelus > Camelus ferus. The sequence continues at coordinate 22,764,913 of NC_045711.1, forward strand.
GCCCTCCCCTCGGGACTGGGATTTGAAGTGTGTGTGGCCAGGCCCCCAGGGTTCTGGGCCGTGGACAGGGAAGGGGTTCTGATAAAAATTTGGGTAAGCGTTTGAGGTGTGCCACTGCTGACAGAGACTTAATGAATCGCAAAAGAAAGTACAATGTCCATTTGTGGGCTGGAAATTTAAAAAAATATTTTACGATTATTAGTACAACATTTGCCCGAGTGTGGGGAACTTGGAAAATCCAAAAGTTCATCTGATTGTTCAAGCCACTCTTGAAATGACAAAATCATAGAACTGGAGCACAGGTGGGTGGCTGTCCAGGTAGGGTGTGGTGGGTGCAGATACAGAGAGCAGGCAGTTCCTTCTGATGATGGACCGCGGTTACAAGAAATCTATACATAAGATAAAATTACCTAGGACTCCACACGCCCAAGACGCATGCACACACACGTACGCATGGATCCAGCTTACAGCGCAGGGTGAAAACAGACAGGCTCTGCCCGATGTTAGCACCGACGCCGGTTGCCTGGCTTGGCTACTGAACCACGGCTGTATAAGATGCCGCCCCCGGAGGCGGCTGGGGGCGGGGAAGGCACACAGGACTCTGTGCTTTTTTTTGCAACTCACCGTTGAGTCTGTAACTATTTCACAGTAGAGAGTTCAGAAAAGAACAGGAAAAGGAATGGTCCTTGGCCTTCACCTGTGCAGGAACTGCCGGAGCAGTGGACGAACACCAAGAAGCTGGCCATCCAGGTGAAGCAGAACGTGGCGCCCCTGCAGGCCAATGAGGTCAGCATCCTGAGGAGGAAGTGCCAGCAGTTCGAGGTAAGGCGGGGCTGGGGCGGGGCTTGGTGGGGGCGGGGCCGGGACAAGGGCGGGGCTCTGGTGGGCGGGGCTTGGGGCACATCCTCCCAGACCCACTGGGACGCTGACAGTGTCTGCCCGTGTGTCTCTCCCGCAGCTCAAGCAGCACGAGTTCAGAGAGAAGTTCAGACAAGAAGCCCCATTCAGCTTCAGTGACCCCGACCCGTACAAGTCCCTGAATAAGGTATTCTTGCCCAGAGATGAGAGGGCATAGTCACTGTGGGGACCCTGACACCTTCTGATCTTTTCTCAGGCTGTCATCTTTGTGAGTCCAGAGACAGGCCTGGTGGGACCGGCCTCGGGGCTGTGCACGTGTGTGCATGCGTGTGTGTGTGTGTGTTTGACTGTGCACGTACATGTCAACTCGGGCATCCCACGTGGTCTCCCTCCAGGCCCACAGCCCACCGCATCTGAATATCCTGTAAGCTCACAAGCCCACCCTGCCACTCGGCCCCCTCCCTCTCCAAGGACCCCATCCTGTTCACAGTCTGCAGTTGGCTGTCCCCCAGGGTTTGCACTCAGTCTCCTCCCTGACCTGCTATGCTCAGCTGGCGGACAAGCCTTACCTGTGTCCCCCTTGGTTCTCACTACCCAAGTCCACACCCAGGACCCCCCTCTGCAAGTGGTACTGACATGGTTCAGGCTGAATCTTTTTCCACCTCCTCTTTGCTGCTTTTCCCTCTAATTTTTCCCTAATTTTCAAGGCAATTCAGCATTACTTATATAAGTTTTAATACGATAAAAAATATATATATATAGTGAGAAAGTTAGGGAAATTCTGGGAAGTCAGGAAATCTGGCATTGATACAACGTCCATTAAGAGTCAGTCCTCACACCTGCACTCAGAGATGAGTCACCTTCCCGTAAGATGAGAAGCCAGGCAGGGAGGGCACTGCTCTCCTGGGTGGGAAGTTTGCTGTCATCTTCTGTACTCGGGGTTGGAGGACAGCGTGCCGGTGGCTCTGAGGTTTACTAGGATGTGGCGGGGTGGGAGGCTGGGAAGTCTCCACCAAACGTGGGCAGCCCTGTTCACCAGCTTCCTCTTCATTCCCCTGCAGCAACAAAAGAGCATCGCGGCCATGGAAGGCATCATGGAGGCGCTGTGCAAGTCCGGGAGCCTGTTTGAAGTCACCGTCCCAGACTACAAGCAGCTCAAGGCTTGTCACAAAGAGGTCCGTCTGCTGAAGGAGCTCTGGGACATGATCATCATGGTGAGAGAGGCAGCAAGGGGCCTCGGGGGACTGGGAGTGGGGCGGGTCAACGCCAAGGGTGCCCAGGGTCAGGGTGGGGCGCTCTGCAGGCACGGCTCCCAGCACCAAGAGGGGATGCTCCCGGGATCCTGTGGTGACAGCCGCTTTGATGGGGGCACCCTTTCTTATAGAAGGAGAGGGTGGGAAGCATCACTCTGCGGTATCCAGGCTTTGTGGGTCGCTGGTGCGCACCTGTTAGCGTAGTCTCTCTCCCCTGGGCTCCTGTTTTCAAAGATAATTCAGCTCTTCTGGCTTATGCTCTTGAATGAACTTCAGAACCTCTGTCAGTTCCTTCTCCCCTCCACAAGAAAGCTCTTCAGATAGTAAAGAGAACTCAGTCTGCTCTGTGAGCTCGTCTGGGGAGAATCGCCCTGTGGGCAGTATTCAGTGTCCCCACCCAGAGCAGGCTCTGCCTCTTCCTGGATTTTATTTTTCATTACATCATAGTAAACTATTGTAAATGTCTTCATTCTGACCATGCGAGTCTACCTGTTTCTTACCTGGTCGGCGGGGGGTGGGGGGTGGGGTGGGCAGTCTTTGGAGCCACAGGCTGCATCCCAGCCACCCCTGGAGAGAGAGAACCAGTCAAGCCTCTTGATATCTTTTTCCCCCTGCAGTTGACTGAATTCACGTCTCCTGTATAGGAGGGACATTACAGAAACACAGTCGGTGAAATCGGAATAGGACTTTCCTCTTGATGAACTCCAGAATACAGGTTACCATTCCCAGGAGACAAGCGTTTACGGTCAGGGTGTTTCAAGAAGAATTCTCCAAAACAAGCTAGCCAGGACATTTTTGTGATAACAAGTTCCAGAAGCAACTTAAAACTACCAGAAAGGGCCACTGATTCCTGTGGGGATTTCCACATCCAGTCTTGGGATCTTCAAGATAAATCTCTCGTGAATGTCCCAACTGTTTGTCTTCATCTGACTTGGATGTCTGTCAAGGTCAGGCCTTTCCTCAAGCCCGTGTCAACCACCTCTCATTCCCCCTCAGACTAGCCCTTCCAGCTTCACAGCCATTTTCAGCCCACACGGGATTAAAGACCACAGCTTCATGGCATTCTTGGCACCCTGATGGCGTTGCCCCCAGTGGTTCCTGTGCCTTGTTTCATCCTGTTGTGAAATTTCTTCTGGCATATTTTTATCAGTCGGTATAAGCTAGGTTACTCTGCAGTAACAAACAACCCTAAAAAAAAAAAATCTGATTCATTAGCCAAAAAAACGTATCTCTGGTTCATGCAAAGTCCACACTCCTGTTCCAAGAAACCCTTGAGCAATTCAACACGTGCTTCCATGATGGGCAAGGCAGGTGAAGGGAATCGTGTGTCGAGCATTGGGCAGTTAAATGCTTCTACCCCCTAGAGTGTCAGGTGTCACTCACGTTTCACCGGTTGAGGCAAGTTCCGTGGCACCAAGAAACTGGGTCCTGGTGGGACGTGACAAGGCCCACATTTTTCCAGAATCTGTCTTAACTGCTGACTTTCAAGTTGAGTCCTTTATGATACAACTGTTTCTTTTCTTTCCCTTGCATCCACCCACTTTACCAAACTCTGTTATTGGTTCTCAATACTCCTCACTGGATTTTGCTCCCCGAGAGCAGTGGTGGGAAAGTAACCCAGGCGCCTCCCCAAACCGTCCCCAACAAGAGGAGACAGCGGGTGTCCTCATCGCAGGTCAACACCAGCATCGATGGCTGGAAGACCACAAAATGGAGGGACATCAACGTCGAGCAGATGGACATTGACTGTAAGAAGTTCGCCAAGGACGTGCGGTCCCTGGACAAGGAGATGAAGAGCTGGGACGCCTTCGTGGGGCTGGACAACACCGTGAAGAACATGATCACGTCCCTGCGCGCCGTGAGCGAGCTGCAGAACCCCGCCATCCGCGACCGCCACTGGCAGCAGCTCATGCAGGCCACCCAGGTACCGCGCGTGGCCGGGAGGAGGGCACGCTGCTCGGGTGCTGGCTGCGGGCGGGCAGGCCTGCCACCCACGAAGCCGGGCGCTCCCCACGCCGTCCCACGGGGCTTCGGGGCGCTGGGTTGAATACTTTGGCGTCTTGAAATTCTTAATAATTTTTTAACAAAGGGCCCCACAATTTTCATTTTGCACTGGGCCCCACAAGTCACGCAGCCAGTTCTGGTTGTAGGGTGCACGTCCATGGGGCCCAGGAAGTTTGCTGTAGATGAGTAGCTCCCCGGGCCAACATGCATCCCAGAAGCACAGAATCCTAGCAGCCAAATTTCCCAAATTTTCTATATACAAAATAGATAAACAACAGCTCCTACCGTACAGCACAGGGACCCACAGTCGGCACTTTACAATAGCCTGTAACGAAAAAGAATATGAAAAGGAATATATACACATAAGCATGGCTGAGTCACTACGCTGTCCCCAGAAATTAGCACAACATGACAAGCCAACTATACTTCAATTATAAAAAAAATTTTTTTGAGTCCTCTGCTGAACGATTCCTCTGCAGAGGCCCCACATAGATGCCAGGGATGCGGGGACAGAAGACAAGGGCCCTGCTCTCAGGGAAGCGAAGGAAGAGGGAACAGCACGGGCAGTGTTACTGGGAGTGCTGGGCAGGGCGTTCGGGGCTGGTTCCAAAGGCACAGCGGGTGCGGCCCCCCGGCCAGGGGAGGAGGGAGCGGAGAGGCTTCAGGGGCACGTGGAGTGTGGCTGGGCCTTGGGGGAGAGAAACACAGACAAGCAGGGTTGTCCTGAGTACCTGAGTGCTGAGACCACGGGCCAGCAGGCTCGTGTGCCCCAACCAGGGGCCGGGAGAGACCCCCGGGGGCGAGCAGTAAGCAGCTAAGGCGTCCCGGGAATTGGGCACCGCTGAGGACTCAGTGAGACCTGAGGGGGTGCGGATTTTCCCAAACGTGGTAGAGAGACACTGGATTCCACCCATAGGTTAAACCAGTTTCCATGGCGGGCTCGGGACCCAGGCTAGGACATGTCTGTCTACTTGTCAGCAAGAGGGATCTGAGGACTCCGTGCACGGAGCTGGTGTTGTTACTAGAGTAATGGTACCTGTGACTCGTCGGCACCTGTCATGATCGCAGCAGCCACCTGAGGGGGTTGGTCGGGCCCTGCGGCTGCAGCAGCAAAGCCCACGGGCCGGGGGCTTGCTTAAAACCACAGAAACGTATTCCTTCTTGGCCCTGGAGGCCAGAAGTCTAAAATCAAGGAGTCGGCAGGGCTGCGGTCCCTCTGACCCAGTCCAGCTTCCGGTGGCCACAGGCGGGCCTTGGCTTGGGGCCGCATCCCTCCGGTCCCTGCCTGTGTGGGCACGTGGCCTCTTTGCATTTCAAATCTCCCGCTCCTTTCTCTTCTAAGAACCCGTCATCGGATTTAGACCCCATGCAGTTGACCCGGGATGATGTCATCTCACGATCCTTAACTGCTGCAGAGGCTCTGGTTCCAAATCGGGTCATGTTCTGAGGTCCAGACGGACGTGAACTTGTGGTGGGGGGTGGACACTTTTCAACCCACTACAAGAGGGCTCTGCAGTCACACACTTCCACAGGGAGGAGAGGAAAGGGTTGGAGAAGTGACCTGCCCAAGTCACGGAGCCCACCTGCCCCCTCTGCAGCCTGGGCCGCTTGCTCACCTGCCTCTCCGTGAAGGACAGAGGCGTCGCTCCCCTGGAGAACAGGTGACCTGTTGATGTGGAAGGTGCCTGTTTCTTTCCCCGTAGGTGAAATTTAAAATGTCCGAGGAGACCACCCTGGCAGATTTACTCCAGCTGAACCTACACAGATACGAGGACGAGGTCCGGAACATTGTCGACAAGGCCGTGAAGGAGTCCGGGATGGAGAAGGTAGCCCCTGTCGTCAGCGAAGTCCGTTCTGGACGGGGTGATGCTGACTCGGACCCACCAACCCAACGTCCACGAGTCTCTCCTCTCCCCTGGGGTCCAGTGGTCATTTAACATGAAGGCGAAGTTCGGTGGGCCTTCCCTTACCCAGCCTGTGACAGAATGTTTGTAAAATATTTCCAGAATTTATTAGTGGGGCAGGTGGGCAATTCCTGGCTATAGTCATCTCCTGCACGCAGTCGTGTGTGCGTGTGAAGCCAGCCTGAACTCCCTTCCCCTTCCACGGAGCATCCTTGATGTGTGGTTTGTGGTCCAGGCTGCCTCTGCCTCTTCTGAGATGCTGAAGGAGGGAGGCGGGAGGGCTGGCCATCGGCTGGTCCCCAGGGCTGCGTCAGGACACAGGCAAACCCTGGAGGACTCCTTTGCAATTCAGATCTCCTCTCCTGTTTTGTGAGTTTGAATGATCACATTTTGGCTGAAATTGGCACTTAAAAAAAAAAAAAGCCTTATTGAGCTATAATTCACATACCACACCATTCACCTATTTAAAGTGTATCATTCAGTGTCTTAGCGTATTTACAGATAGGCACCCCGTCACCTGTTAGTCAATTTTAGAACATCTTCATCGCCTCAGAAAGAAACCTGTGCCCTCTAGCCATCACGGCCCCCTCCTGTCTTCCCACGCCCCCCCCCCCCAGCTCTAGGCAACCACTAACCCACTTTCTGTCTCTATCGGTTTACCTGTTCCAGCCATTTTGTATAAAAGGCAACACAGTATGAGGGCTTCCTTCACTGCGCATGTTTTCAAGTTTCCTTCCTTTTGTATCACGGTCTGTGCTTCATTCCTTTGTGTGGCCAAATAACATTCCATTGTACGGACACATCGTGCTTATCCGCTCACCCATTCACGGACCCTTGGGCTGCTTCCACCTGTCAGCCTTATGAATAACGTTGGTGTGAGCACTGGGGCTTTCTGAAAGCAGGGCTTCCTTCCACTGTTTTAGGAAACCCTGGGTGCTTCTCCGCCCCTCAAGCCAGACGCTGTCTGACCTGAGTTCCGTCCCCCCGAAGGTGCTGAAAGCCCTGGACAGTACCTGGTCCACCATGGAGTTTGAGCACGAGCCACACCCGCGGACCGGCACCATGATGCTCAAGTCGGACGAGGTGCTGGTGGAGACGCTGGAGGACAACCAGGTGCAGCTGCAGAACCTGATGACGTCCAAGTACCTGTCCCACTTCCTGCAGGAGGTGACGAGCTGGCAGCAGAAGCTGTCCACGGCGGACTCGGTCATCTCCATCTGGTTCGAGGTGCAGAGAACGTGGAGCCACCTGGAGAGCATCTTCATTGGCTCGGAGGACATCCGCACCCAGCTGCCGGAGGACTCCAGGCGCTTCGACGACATCGACCTGGAGTTCAAGGTGAGCACAGCCCGCTCCCTCCTGCCTGGGCACCTTCGGAAACGGCGACATTGGAGGCCACGGGGCTTTTCACGCCTCGGGGGGACCTCTCTCTTCCCAGGCCTTGATGGAAGATGCAGTGAAAACGCCCAATGTGATTGAAGCCACCAACAAACCTGGCCTCTACGACAAACTTGAGACCCTGAAGAAGAGGTGGGTCCCCACGCCTGTCCAGCAGAAGGACTTTGCTGTGGCAGAAACCCATGTCTTGTGCCCCCTGCTGGCCAGAATGGGGCAACTCCCCCCGCCCCGGGCCCCATCCTGATTAACACGCCCCCTCCTGTGGCACTCGCCCTCCCTGGCCACATCCGCCACACCAGCCACAGAGCAGGCCTTCAGCCTCAGAGGAGCAACAACCACAGAGATTAAACTACACCCCATCCTCTCTAGGAACGCCTGCGAGGTCAGGGGCTGCCAGAGAGCGAGTATGTGGGGCTGGCAGGTTTGAAGCAAGCTGGGGCTATGGACAGACTGGGTGTCTCCGGGGCTGTCAGTCCAGCATGCGGGCAGGACGGGCTGGAAAAGACGCTCTGCAGAGCAGGACTCGGCAGCCTCGTCTCCTCCCTCCCCACAGCTTGGCCGTCTGCGAAAAGGCCTTGGCCGAATACTTAGAGACGAAAAGACTGGCTTTCCCAAGGTTCTACTTTGTCTCCTCGGCCGACCTCCTAGACATTCTGTCCAACGGGAATGACCCTGTGGAGGTAGGTGGGCCCCCGACATTCCGAAAACAGGCCGACTTCAGGTGCAAGCTCCAGCCTCCAGGTGGGCCGTGCTTGGCCCTGTGTCTGGGTGGCCCTGGGATGTTGTCTGCAGATGTCCCTGTATGACCTCCACGGGGTCGTGTAGTCCACACCAGAAGCCACCCAGGAGCCTTGACAGAAAGACCGGGCCTGGCCCCGGATCCTGCCCTCACCCTCCTGACCCTCATCTTCGTCCTCTGCGAAACGGGGTGGATGCCAGGGGCTTAGGGACACGCTGTTTCGCAATGACACGCCCACACACAAGGTCGCCACCTGGCCCATCCCAATAAATCCCAGGCGCCGGGAAGAAAAGGAGAGAAGTTCCTCTGAGGCTCCCGTTCTGAAGGAGAGAAGGAGAAACGACTGTGTTTTGTTTTAAGCGTGAAGTTGCGGGCGCACAAGGAGGGGCCGCAAGGCTGACCTGCACTTCAGGGTCTGAGCGCTTGCCTCAGGGACAGAGCTTCCTCAAGGAGAGAGATCTTCAGGAACTGGGGTTTGTCTCTAGGGTGCTGGCTTCTGGTCCCGCCTGAGAGCAGTGTTTGCTTCTTCCCTTTGTTGCTTAAGCATGTTTAGTTAATGTTGATCAGAAAAGGAGGGGGTCTGAGCCAAAAAAAAAGTTTAAAACTGCTGAGGATTACTCGGGCTGCGTGCATCCCCCTTCGAACCCCCTTGGTTGCAAAATGAGGCGATTTTCCCTACCACCCCCTCAACCCAGGTGAGCCGCCACCTGTCCAAGCTCTTCGACAGCCTGTGCAAGCTGAAGTTCCAGCTCGACACCTCCGGGCAGCCGCTGAAGTCCGGCCTGGGCATGTACAGCAAGGAGGACGAGTACGTGGACTTTGATCAGGAGTGTGACCTCTCGGGGCAGGTGAGTGTGTGCAAGTCCCAGGGCGAAGGGACGGAGGCCCCACTGCCACCCAGATGACAGGGCCGCATGCGTTTGGGCCATGTGGCCTCGGACAGGACCGTCCCTCTCTCCTCTGCCTCTCAGAACAAATGCTTGAAGAAGGTCTTCATAGAATATCTAGCACAGCCTTGCTCACATAGTACGCGGTGTGTCTTGAAACAAATAAAGAAGAGAAAGGAGGGGAGGGAGGGGGAGTGGGGATGGACAGAGAGGTTTACTAATGCCGGTGAAACTATATTATCATTAATGCCAAGGGGACTGCTTAGAAGGGGGCCACGCACACCTGAACTGCCAGGTTCTAATCCCTGTTCAGCATTATTGCCTTATCGCTTTGATTTAGGGGCCCCCTTCCCTTGGGCAGCCCCAATCCCATTTCCAGCTTCCCCAGCCCAGGAGGCTGACGGCAAGCTTCCTGGCTGCCCTCTGCCCTCTGCCCGTCTCATTGGCCAAGTACTGCTCAAGCACCCGAATCGATCTTGATATTAGCCTAAGCAAAACAGAATTCAGAGGTAAGTCAGCTTGGGAGGGAAAAAATCTCACGTGAGAACACCTGAGCTTCCACAGCCCGATTGCGGAGCACCCGGCCTGGCGGGGCTGGCGGGGCAGTGACAGGCCTCATCCGTCAGTTTGTTCAGATTCGTTTCACGCACTTAACTCCTTGCGGACACAACGAACTCCAGCGAGCTGCACCTGCACTGGGGTTGTTCTGAACAAGAAAACCGACCCGATTGTCCCGTTTGGGTATTTCCCCCCAAGCAGGGGTCAGTTGAAGGTTCATAGTTTAAAATACACACAAGGCTTGTTGACAGGTTTGCCATCATGACGATCTCAGCCCCTGAGATGATGCACTTGAGGGGCAAGTGGGGATCCACCAATCAGAACCCGCCGGGGACACTGGGCGGCGGGGCCCGGGGTATGGATGCCGAGGCTCCAAACATGGGCACCACCTCGGGGGCTTGGACGTAGACTTTCCTCTAGAGTTTCCTCTGAATCCCTCTCCCTTTTCTGTTTAGAAAGTTACTGCTCACAGACGCGCAGGGCAGCCAGTTCTGCGGGGTAGAGCCAGGCTTCCTGACCCCATCTGTCAAGTGGGTCTTTTGCCCCTGCTCCACGAAGCCTTGGCATCTCTACCCCCAGGATGACTGTGGTGGCGATGACAGTCATTGATTGTTTGAAATGACAAAGCAAGCTGTCGGGACCAGGTGTGCTCACGGCCTCTCTGGTCCACGTGGCTCCATCCCCAGGTGGAAGTCTGGCTGAACCGGGTCCTGGACCGAATGTGTGCCACCCTGCGGCACGAGATCCCGGAAGCCGTGGTGACATACGAGGAGAAGCCGAGGGAGCAGTGGATCTTTGACTACCCCGCGCAGGTCAGGGGCCCGGGTGGATGGCGCTCCCCGGTCCCGGGTTAACCATGGTTCAGCGGAGAACAGCCACCTTACTGGTGTGAACTCTTCTGCCGGACAGAGGGTGATGCTCACGCGGGGGCACCTGGGGGGCCCCCTCTGTTTTCAGATCGCCCTCACGTGCACCCAGATCTGGTGGACCACCGAGGTGGGCCTGGCGTTCTCGAGGCTGGAGGAAGGATACGAAAACGCCATCAAAGATTACAACAAGAAGCAGGTGCGTGGGCCTGTGTCCGCCCGAAGACCTGCCTCCGTGGCCTCAGCTCGTGCAGTTGCCGGTTCTCGGTCACAAGCAGCCACACGTTGGCACCCCCCACTACCGCCTGCAAACGATTGTACTGCCCGAGAGTAACCCCTTTAGAAAAATGTGGCCTTAATTTCTCCTTTTTAGTTTAATTTTTAGAAAGACGCTTGGCTACAAATTAAGAAACTAAAGATAAAATTTTAAAACAAAAGGGAAAGCTACACAAAACCTCACCACCCAGATAGAACCGCTGTGGACAAATTCTCATCTAACCTTCCAGTCCTTTGTGTGCATGTAATTGATTCCTAGGTGAAAAGAAACCATCCACGTGCTTTAAAATCCTGTCTTCACTTGGTCTTCCAGGGCATCAGAATTTCTTCTTCACCATTTTTAGTGGCTCCCTGGTATTCCGTCAGGGCCCTGTTGCACAGCTCTCCCCACCTCCAGCTGGGGGATACCGAGACCCTCTGTGTTTCACGGTTGTGAACAAGAGCGCCAGGGGCCTTCCCTACCCAACCGAGAGCCCCCGGGGGGCCTGCCCAGCCCGGAGGCCACCCTGTGGGCGGTGTCCCAGCCAAGGCGCCTTTGCTTCTGCAGATCAGTCAGCTGAACGCCCTCATCACCCTGCTCATTGGAAACCTCAGCGCTGGGGACAGGATGAAAATCATGACCATCTGCACCATCGACGTCCATGCCCGGGATGTGGTCGCCAAGATGATCGTGGCTAAGGCACGCGCTCTGGGGAGGGGCCGGGAGCCGGGGTCGTTACTGCTGCTTCCTGAGTGGTGGGGAGGGACACTGTTCCTGGCAGCGGCAGCCCCCCTCACCCCCCTTCGTCCCGTAGTCTCACCCCTGGTAAGTGATCAGACCAGCAGCCCGATTAGAAGTGCCCGCTGTTCGGGTGAAGTGGGCGCTGCGGGAGGAGCAGGGAGCGGTGCGCACCCCCGGGGTCAGGTCCAGCCTGGCGGCCAGCGGGCCTTCTCCCTGCAGGTGGAGAGCGCCCAGGCCTTCACCTGGCAGTCCCAGCTGCGGCACCGCTGGGACGAGGAGAGGAGGCACTGCTTTGCCAACATCTGTGACGCCCAGATCCAGTACTCGTACGAGTACCTGGGCAACACGCCGCGGCTCGTCATTACCCCGCTCACCGACAGGTGGGCACGCGCCGGCCACCCTCACGCCCGCCCTTAACGCAGGGGAGGGAGACCGCGCGTCTCTTCGGGGCTCTTCCCCACGAGTCACCTGCTGAGGCTGAAGGGTCCAGGGACCTGGGTTCAGATTCAGCCGTGCCGCCAGCCAGGCACCCGGCCTTGAGGACTGAGCTCTTACTCCCGTGCTCCGACGCCGGCTGTGTGGCCTTGGGGCTGTTGCTTAGCGTCTCTGAGGGCCTGTGGAGTGGGGACGATGTTTTACGAGTGCCAGGAGCTTGTGGGGGGTCAGGTGAATTATTTAAGGAAAAAAAGCACTCAGAGCAGACGCTGCTCAGAGCGAACCCTCAGTGGACGTGATGTGACTGTTGTGTGACTGTTGGAGCGGCCTCTGCCCCTCAGGCCTGCTCCTTGGGCCCATCATGGGTCCTTCCCAGCCTGCTCCCTTTGGCACCTCCTTGGGGCATGGCGGGTGTCACTGAAGCACAGTGAAAGAGAAAGCCGGCAGCTGTGGGGCTGCCACCCACGAGGTGACCAGGGGTCCCTTGCAGGTGCTACATAACCTTGACCCAGTCCCTCCACCTGATCATGGGTGGAGCCCCCGCTGGCCCCGCTGGGACCGGCAAGACGGAGACGACCAAGGACCTGGGCAGAGCCCTGGGCACCATGGTCTACGTCTTCAACTGCTCGGAGCAAATGGACTACAAGGTAGGTGGGGAGGACCCCAGACAGCCCCTCCCCCAGGAGCCCGCAGCCCCCATCCCCCAAGGGAGCTCTAGGTGTCTAGACACTGCAGGCCGACCCTGGGCGGGAGGTGCCTGCTCCCCAGTTTGCTGATGGCATCCACCAGACAGGCGGGCTGAGCAGCTGCACCCTCCTGGCGGCCTTGACCTTCCTGGGAGGCTGGGCCTCTTGGGCATGACCAGTGTGTCTGGCAGAGGCTCCCAGGGTGGACAGCCCCAGCCTCAAGCGTCCTGCCCTGCCCTGCCCATGGAGAATCATTGTGATTGTCCAGCTGGGATCTGGAGTCCCTCCGCCCTGCCTTAGACCACAGCCTCCCCCTTTGCATGCTGGGAAAGAGGCAAGGGCTGAACTTGACACGAGCGTGCTTATCCGAGCCCAGGCAAAGCCCCCATCCCAGGGAGGGACTGGGAGCCAAGGGCGTCACGGGGAAAGGATGGGCTCTTCCTGGCACCCGGCCTTGTGCAGCACTAACCCTTCTGGGGGAGCGGACGTCCTGCCTTTAGCCTTCCGAGGGCCCCAGCCTTCCCGAGCTGACCGCCGGTCCAGGGGCCGTGGACGGGCCTGCGGGTGAGGCTGGCGGGGCCAGGGGAGGCTTCCCCGCAGGGTCTCCCACGCACGCTTCTCCCATCTCACCCGTTCTAGTCCTGTGGGAATATCTACAAGGGCCTGGCCCAGACGGGAGCCTGGGGCTGCTTTGATGAGTTTAACCGAATCTCCGTGGAGGTCTTGTCGGTGATTGCCGTGCAGGTGGGAGCTGCGCGGTCTCTGGGGAATGTATGGGGACTCACTGCTCTGCGGGCCCAGGGCTCATCAGCTTCCTTGTAGGGCCAGCCTCCGGGAGTGGGGATGTGGCACAAACCTGACCCCAGCCCTGCCCTCTGGGGACTCGCACCCTGGCTGGGCATGTGGGAGGGAAACAGTCGGACACGGTGGCATATGTGTAACCGAATATAGACCAGGGGTAATTAATCTTGCTTAGGGGACCAGGACAGTGGGTTTTGTTTCTGTGGCCAGTGGAGTTGGGCGTTGAAGGATGCATAGAAGTTTATTAGACAGGGAGCTTGGAAGGAGGGAGGAAATATGCCTGGGTATTTTGGGAACACTCGTGACAGAATGCAGGACCCACAGTGAGGACAGTGTGGAGCAGGGTTCTCAGATACAGGGAGCAGCCCACCCCAGCATGACCCCTGCTTCTTAAAGTCACCCGAGTGGGCCCCACCCCACGTGTTTTAAGCACAGAGGTTCTTAACTGTTCTGGCGTTGAGAACTGCTGGGCTTTCTCAGGTAAGATGGGCCAACATCTTCGAGGTCCAGTTCGACCTTGATATTCCAAAAGGAAGGGGAAATCGGGTTGCTAATGGCACTGAGACCCCTCCCTCCACTCCCACGGTCAATGAGTAAATACAGGCTTCCTGGGGCCACCCTTGTAGACCACAGGTGAGGCAAGGCCGGGGAGCCAGGCTGAACAGCCCCTCTGGTCACACTGAGCAGGCGGGAGGAGCAGAGGAGGGTGTGGGCGTGGTGAAACCAGCCCACCGGCCACCCAGGACCCGCGGTCTGGGTGCGGAGCCTGATTGAAATTTACCAACTTAACTGTAGTTCTGCTCTTTATTTAAACTCTCCATGCCTCCATTCTCTAACCTGTGAAGTGGGTTTACTGGCAGGCTTAGCAGTGGATGCGGGTAGCTGGCCTCCTCCCCTGTCGTTTCCCTCCTTAGACACAGACACTGAACTGTCCCTGGGGCCGAAGGCCAGTAAGGCAGAGAGGATGAGGGCGGCCAGTGTCCCCAGACCCATGGGCAGTGCGGACCCCCGCTCCCCCAAAAGGCGGTGCACAGACCCCAGAATATTTACATAGAGCCCAGTTAACTCACAGGGTGGAGCGGGAGCTGGAACAGGTTAGGAGAGACTCCACGTGGAGGGGAGGGGTCCCACCGCTAGCCCAGCCCTACCACCCTGCAGCCTGGTCTGGGAGGAAAGTCCAGGACAGCCAGGCAGCTTTGCTGCAAAGCGGGAGGCGCAGGTCAGGCCTTAAACATGAACATTAGGCGCCCTCCAGTGGTGGCTTGGAGGCTTGCAGCTGCTCAGCAGCCAGGAGGCCCCCACGGTGCTCATGGCCCCTGAATTCAGATTTGACCCGGTGCCGACTTTCTGAAGACCGATGTCGGGGGCGGCTACTAATCAGCCCTCCCACGGGTTGCTGCCCGAGCAGGAACGGGGCACACCAAACGGTGGGGGTGGGGCCCCGCTTGGTACCGAGGAGGGACAGCCACGACCTGGAGGAACCCCCCCCAGGGGGTCTCAGATTAGATACCCTAGGATCCCGCTAGTCACCCTCACGAAAGACAGAATCACAGACATGGGAACAGATCAGTGGCTGCGGGGGCTCGGGGGAGGGCAGGGTGGGGGAGCAGTGGGTGCGGCTCTGTGGAGAGTGACACCACCTCGAGATCATGGGAGTGCCCGTGGTCTCCGCGTCCTGTCCTGTCTGGTTGTGGAGCTTCCCTCCGGTCACCCCGGGGCACGCGGGGTCTCCTCCTCTGCGTCCTTTCCTACAGCTGTGTGTGCATCTACAGTTGTACTGAAATTCAGAGTTTAACTGGGAAAGAGATCACAGCCATGTGCTTTAGCCTGCCGAGGCTGGTCATCCCCCCGTGAATGTGTCCCTGTGCCACCTGCTTAGGTGAAGTGTGTCCAAGACGCGATTCGAGCCAAGAAGAAAACGTTTAATTTTCTGGGAGAGATGATTAGCCTCATCCCCACCGTCGGCCTCTTCATCACCATGAACCCTGGCTACGCTGGCCGCACGGAGCTGCCCGAGAACCTAAAGGCCTTGTTCAGGTGTGCGGGTGGGGGCGTCGAGGCGAGACTGACCCAGAGCAGGCTGGGGGAGAGGAGGAGTCTGGAGACAGGTGCCCAGGGAGAGGGACTGGGCAGCCAGAGCCTCCCTGAGGGTAGACGGCAGCCTTCCCAGTTTCCGACTCCTCGGGGTGGAGGTCCCATTTCAGATGCAACCTGCTAATCGGTACAAGACAAGGAAGCCTGGGCTCAGGTGACTCAAAGGAGTCGAGTGAAGGGATGCAGGGCCCGGAGACCCCCCTGCAAAGGGTGTAGGAGGAACAAGTGAGGGGGGAGGGGGAGGGGAGGGCTGGGAGGCTGGGAACCCGGCTCCGCCCCTAGAACCTTGCCCAGTGATGCTGTGGTCCTCCTGGCCAGTGAGGCGTGCACCCAGGGAGCAAGGGGCAGGTGGGGGTATGGGTGGAAGAGGCAGAGAAGCCAAGGCGGACCCTGCTGACTCCCCCCTAGACCCTGCGCCATGGTGGTCCCTGACTTTGAACTGATATGCGAGATCATGCTGGTGGCTGAGGGTTTTCTGGAAGCCCGCCTCCTGGCCAGGAAGTTCATCACCCTCTACACTTTGTGCAAAGAGCTGCTCTCAAAGCAGGTGGGTGTGATGGTGTCCTGGGCCTACAGGGCTGGAGGCAGGCAGCCTTGGTCCCAGCACCCCCAGGCCTGTGCCCACCGCTTGCCCCTGCCACCACCCCCCCCCCAGGATCATTACGACTGGGGCTTGCGTGCCATCAAGTCTGTGCTGGTGGTGGCCGGCTCCCTGAAGAGGGGTGATCCCAGCCGGGCAGAGGACCAGGTGCTGATGAGGGCACTCAGGGACTTCAACATCCCCAAGATCATCACTGATGACCTGCCTGTGTTCATGGGGCTCATCGGAGACCTCTTCCCTGCCCTGGACGTGCCTCGGAAACGGGACCTGAATTTTGAGAAGGTGGGTACTTGCCAGGGTCACCACGGGCCAGGAAGCCACACCAGGGCTTCCCTCCTACCACGGGTGTCTCTTTCCACCACACGTCAGATGGGTACCTACGTGGCAGGAACCACACTGGGGTAGTGGCCAAATCTGCCAGCCGGCGATGGTCACCGAGGCCCCAGGCTGCCTATCCAGCCGTGCTCTCAACACTGGCGGGTCGGGAGAGGAACTGGAAGGGCTTTGGGCGAACCCACACCCCGCACGGAGGTCTCCATGTCGTCCACGCAGGACGCGTTCACAGCCCCACAGGCAGGGCCGCTGTTCCCTCCTGACGGCCCCGCCGGGCCGGTGAGCTCGGCGCCCCCCTCCACATGCCGTCCCCGCCAGGTCATCAAGCAGAGCATCTTGGAGCTCAAGCTGCAGGCGGAGGACAGCTTCGTGCTGAAGGTGGTGCAGCTGGAGGAGCTGCTGCAGGTGCGGCACTCGGTGTTCGTCATCGGGAACGCGGGCAGCGGCAAGTCACAGGTGCGTCCTGCCCCGGAGGACACAGGGTCCCCGGTGCATCCTGGGCCTGAGGTGTGTCATGGCAGGGAAGGGGGCTGTGATGGGCTGGGGGGCTGGGCCGGCAGACGAGGAGGTGACCCTGAGTCCCATCAATGAGGCCCTTCTCCTGGGACGTCCTCTTCCCTGCTTCTTCCATCTCGACACTAATCACCCGCCTCTCTGCAGCCCGGCCCCCTCCCACCCTCCTGTCCCCACCCACCACCCTGCTGTCCCCTGCCCCCTGCCATTGCCTGGGCCTGGTGGAGAGCAGAGGGTGGTGGCAGCTAGTGTTACTGATATCTGCAACACTGGAAAATTCTAAACCAGCCAAGTGTTCAGCTAGACACCCACGGGATGGACCACCGCACTGTTATTGTTAAAGGTCACTTCCAAAGACTAGTAACGTGGGGGGCACGCACAGCACGTCATTGTGAGAAGGCGGACACTGTCTGAACCCTGTTCTCTTAAAAAGGATGCGTACGTGTGTGTCCGTCTCCACGCGTATCCGTGTGAAATGTCCTTAAAAAGCCCGTCCTCTGGGTGGGGGAATTCAGGGTGGCTTTCTTCCCTTGAATTTCTGTTCTCCAGCAAGCGTACGCCGCTGTGGTTGTGGGGCACCAGTGGGCATTTTCAGCCCTGTTAGTGTTCAGGAATTCTCGGCCGCCCTCCGCTGAGCACAGGTGGGAACGACCACACCGTGCTGGCCACCCCCCAGGACCGGGCTTGGGGATGCAAACGCACCTGTGTGCCGCCAGAGCAGTGCGGGTCCCCCGGGGGAGCTCTGCTGTGGGTCACCCGAGGGCCCTGTGCAGGGCTTGGACGGGGGCCGTGGCTGCCCCAGTGCCCCCCGTCAGTGACCTCCCCAAACCCCGGGGCAGGTCCTCAAGTCCCTGAACAAGACCTACCAGAACCTCAAGAGGAAGCCGGTGGCCGTGGACCTGGACCCGAAGGCCGTCACCTGTGACGAGCTTTTTGGCATCATCAACCCAGCGACCAGGGAATGGAAAGATGGTAACCAGTGGGTCTTCTCTAACGGGCCCCAGCGGGGAGGGATCCCCAGCGGATGTCCCGGGCCTGGGTCCTCGCCGCGCACTTAATTCTGCGTGGTGAACACACGCTGAGACTCTGCCCCGTGCCTGGCCGGCCCGACGGAGACCGTCAGCAGGTCGTACTGGGCTGAGGGGCCTCCGAACACACATGGTGCGTCATCACGGAGCCGGGGCAGAACAGCGAGCTCACAGGGGGAAGGCTGCTCCGCTCCGCTGGGCAGGAGGGGTCCGGGAAGCTGCGCATCGGCAGACCCACCCCCAGCAGGGCCGGGGGGAGAGGGGCCCCCACCCCAAGATGGGCCCACAGGAGGTGAGCCCAGGAAGGCCGGCTGGAGCCGGGGGCACTGGGAACAGTGTTTCCCTGGGGAAGGGGCTTGATCAGACTGCGCTTCACGACAGGAACTCGGGGCACTGAAGAAAGGGAAGGTGGGGGGCCCAAGGGTGGTCCCGGTGGAGGGAGGGGCACCGGAAAGGAGGGGAGAAGCGGGACTGCGCTGCTTATCGGGGGACCCACCCCCACCCCAGCTTCCGAGTGTCCTGCTCCTGGATGGGGGCGTGGGGAGGCTCTCTGCAGTGCCCCCTACAAGAGGATCCCTGCCCCCACACCCCCTTTGCCCCTCCACCTGCTTTTTCTCAGACACATCTGTTTCTGCAGGTGTATCTGTGTTTCTCCTGCACTGGGGAGCGAGCTCTGTGGGATGGGCAGGGCCTTCGATTGACCCCAAGCCCCCTGCTCTGAGCCTGACGCTTCAAGAGTCCTTGGCAAACATTTAAGCGAATGAAGACGGGAGGGAATGAGTGAAGGGGTGGCGTGCTGGGCGGGGAGGCAGTGCTCCGCTTGGGGCTTTTGAACCTGAGAAATGGACCAGACTCGGGGGCTGGGGCTGCAGGTCAGGTCGGAGCGTAAAGGAGGGTCCACAGGGTCAGGAGAAGGGCGGGAAATGAGCCAGGCCCCCTCAGGTCTGGGGGCCGCCTCTGTCCCTCTGAAGTCAGGCACCTCTGAGAGAGTCCGGGTTTGGGAGGGAGAAGGTAGGTCTCGGCTCCTGGGGCTCCGGAGAGCCCCTGGGCTGCTGTCCACCCCGCCCTAGAGACGGGGGAGCCTAGCGCAGCCCCTGCCCGCAGGCCTCTTCTCCACCGTCATGCGGGACCTGGCCAACATCACTCACGACGGCCCCAAGTGGATCGTCCTGGATGGGGACATAGACCCCATGTGGATCGAGTCCCTCAACACCGTCATGGATGACAACAAGGTGCGGGGGTCGTGGGGCCCAGAGCAGCCCCCAACCCAGAGCCAGAACCGCAGTGACGTGGGGGAGGGGGGCTCGTAGGTAATGCCACAGGTCTTTGAGAAAGTGATTCTCAGTCCCGGGGGAGGAGGGAAGCCCAGAATTCCCGGGGAAGGGGAGGGGTCGTGATTCCAAAGGGCAAGTTTAGCACCAAAGTGAGGTCCTACGTGGTACACATGTCTGGACGTCTGGACACTCTCCGTGGCCCCGGGGTGGGTGGGGCGAGGGGGTGCTGGCAGTGAGGAAGGCGGAGAGATGCTAGGTTAGTGAAGCTGGTCGGGGGCTGGTAGAGGTGTGGGGTCCCAGACTTCGTCCTCCTCTTCTGAGATGCTGCCGCAAGACAACCTCTGGACAGAGGGGGCCTAGGCAGCTGAAACCCGCCGGCCTGTGTCCCTCGCTAGGTCCTCACCCTGGCCAGCAACGAGCGCATCCCCCTGAACCGCACCATGCGGCTGGTGTTCGAGATCAGCCACCTGAGGACGGCCACACCGGCCACCGTCTCCCGAGCCGGCATCCTGTACATCAACCCCACCGACCTCGGGTGGAGCCCGTGAGTTGGGCTCTGCATCTCCTGCTCCAGACTGTGCGGGGAGGGGTTCAGAGTTGCCTGTGCACTCGTTCATTCATTTATTCATTCACTTGCTCGTTCATTCATTCATGAAATGAATGCCGTGTGCCGGGCCCTCCCCATGACCATGTCATGCCCGGAGACTGCAACATGGCAGCTGATGAAACGATGTTTGCACCCCGTGCAGGGAACTCCGAGGCAGAGGGAGGGTCTGGGCCTGTCGTGGAGACAGGAAGTCTTCCTGGAGGAGCTGGAGTTTGGGCTGACCCCGGAGAAGAGAGGGAGCTTTCCGGGTGGACAGAGGGGGAAAGCATTCCAGATGAGGACCAGCAGTTAAGGGGCATCGGGGGTGAGAGCGGGAGGTTCTGGGGTGGGCTGTGGTCGGGGCTGGGGAGGGTGTTCGTGGATGGGGTATGAGGTGTGAGGGCGCTCTTGGCCCCTGAGCTGGCCCTGAAGGCTGGTCCAGGGTCAGTCCCTTCCTGCCAAGAGCACCCTCATGCGGCGGGACATGTCTATTGAGGGGCCTGCTGTACGTGTCTGGGAGCTTTCAGGGTGGGCAGCAGACAAGGCAAGAGAACTGGAAGGAAGCCTGGGTGGGAGCTGCTAAGAGGCAGGGGGACAGAAAGAAGACGGGGTCAAGGGGCGCCCCGGCAGTGGGGATACCCAGTGGAGACGGGGAGGAGAGAGCCGGAACATAAGCAGGGATGGGGCAGAACCAGCGACTCGCCCTTCAGCCAGATGTGGTTCTCGGGGCTCCAGAAGGATAACCATGGAGTGAGCCACTCCTCGGGGGCCGGGAGGAGACCTGGGTTCTGCTGGAGAGAAGTGAAGAGGCTGAGAGCCAATGCAGGGGTCCCCCAAGAGAGAGAGCAGCCCCCGACCTTCCCCTCACGGCAATGGCAGCAGTGGATCAATGCGAGGGTAGCAGAGCACATCCGAGGCGGCGAAGTGGAGCAAGGCTCCAGGGCCCAAGGGCCCCCACGGGCAGGGCTGGAGCCCGCCGGGCTGGAGCCGGGAGGACGCCCAGCTCCCCGGGGTGGGGAGGGTGTGTGAGAGTGAGAGAGCTGGCTTTTCAGGTCAAAGCCAGCATGCACATTTGCCTGCACTAAATGCCTGCAACGAGACAAAATGTAAAATTTTGACACGTACGCCTTCAAGATGGAAGTTAAACGCGGCAGTCTCTGTAGAGTGGCAGACTGGTCTCCATTCTGAAGGCCTGTGCATGGAATTCGGTTCCTAGCTGGGCACCGTGCTTGCTTGCAGGCATAGACCGTTCAGAGGTTTGCTCTGTTCTGTGGACAGCCAAGTGCAGCAGGGCAGAGGGTCTCTGTGCTGCTGGGGGCGCAGTGAGAAACAGGGCTCCCAGAGCACAAGGTCACTGGCAGAAAGGCGCGTCTGCCGGGGCTGCGGACGGCCCGCGAGCGGCGTTGGGTAACCCGGGCTTCCTGCCTACGCTCTGGCGTCCTGGAAATGGCAGCTCACTGAGCTTATTGGCCCGCGAGAGAGCTGGCTGCTGATTTATGCTTTTAGCAGAGGCTTATTTCTTTTCCTTGAGCTTTAAAAATATTAGCCCTGGTAGTCCCTTGAAATGGGAGTTATATCATCACGCCCATTTGCAAATGAGAAACCTGAGACCCAGAGGTGGTGTGTAACTTGCCCAAGGCCACAGCTGGCCACCCTAGAGCCCATTCGTGCCAAGCAGTAGGAATCTAGAACCCATAGCCCTCATAGCTGTGGTGGGCCGCCTCTATGCGACCCACTCCAGAGATGTACATGTGCCAGACAACCCAGTGTGGCTCCTCTGGAGTACTTGTATTGGTTTGGACTCCCAAACCAATGTGTAAGTTGGCTCACTTCACCAAAGCATGCTTCAGGCATGGCTGGATCCAGGAGTCCAGATGATGTAATGATGTGTCCCTGCTCCTCCTCTTTCCCTTTTCTTCCCTTCCCATCCCCCTCCCTCTCTCCGCAGGTGGTATGAAACCTTTCTCTCCTCCTCTCTTCTGTATCTAGCCCTACCGTCCTCAGTATTAGCTGCATTTGGGGGGAGCAAAGATGGCTCCCAGTTGTTCTAGGCTGACGGCACCCTACAGCTAGACCACAGTCCTCCCATACCTCCCCACCTCCCCCAGGGTGGTGAGCAGCTGGATCGAGAGGCGCAAGGTGCAGTCAGAAAAGGCCAACCTGATGATCCTCTTCGACAAGTACCTGCCCACCTGCCTGGACAAGCTCCGCGTCGGGTTCAAGAGGATCACGCCGGTGCCCGAGATCACAGTCATCCAGATGATCCTGTACCTGCTCGAGTGCCTCCTCACAGAGGAGAACGTGCCGCCCGACTCTGCCAAGGAGCTGTACGAGCTCTACTTCGCCTTCGCCTGCTCCTGGGCCTGCGGGGGCGCCATGTTCCAGGACCAGGTGAGCGGCCGCCGCGGAGCGCGCGCCCAGACCAGGCCGCCCCTGCGCCCGCTCAGCCAGGCCCTCTCTGTGCATCTTGGTTTCGAGCAGCTGGTAGACTATCGGGTCGAGTTCAGCAAATGGTGGATCAATGAGTTTAAGACGATCAAGTTCCCCTCGCAGGGGACAGTCTTTGACTACTACATAGACCCCGACACCAAGAGGTTCCTGCCGTGGACGGATAGAGTGCCCGCCTTTGAGCTGGACCCCGACGTCCCGCTGCAGGTAACCGCAGCGTGGAGTGGGGCGGTGACCGTTCGTGACGGTTTAGGAGCGGGCCTCATTCAGCAGGGTGTCCGCTCACAGGTGATTCTGAGTAAAACTGGGGATCTAACCAACTGTCCAGGTGGGCAAGTCGGTCACAGGCTGGGATGGGGGGCTTGGGTATGCCTGGGGTCACAGCTCCTCCCTCCCATCCCCCCGCCCTTCCCCCCGTCCCCTCCACCCAGGCCTCTCTGGTGCACACCACCGAAACCATCCGCATCCGCTACTTCATGGACCTGCTCATGGAGAAGTCATGGCCGGTGATGCTAGTGGGGAACGCGGGAACGGGCAAGTCAGTGTTGATGGGGGACAAGCTGGACAGCCTGAGCACAGATGACTACCTAGTGCAGGCTGTGCCCTTCAACTTCTACACGACCTCGGCCATGCTGCAGGGTGAGGCCGGAGCAGGGGTGCAGGGTGGGGTGGGGGCTGGGAGCTGGGGTGCAGGGTAAGGCCAGGGCCGGGAGCAGGGGTGCAGGTGGGGACCGGGGCCAGGGTGAGGTTGAGGACCAGGGTGGGTCCTCGGAGCCTGGCCTGGACACACCCAACCCCACTCGTCCAACGTGGCTGCCCCCGCCCCCCACCATGATGTCCCCCACTGTCCCTTCTTACCATAGACGGGGGGGACTTGCCAGTTGCCTCTCCACTTCCCATGCCCCCACCCACTGGTCTCTGTCCCCAGAGTAGGGGGACCAGGGTGGCAGGTCCCACAGGGAGCTCCTCTTCTATAAGCAGACTGAAGTGGCCCCAAGGTCAATGGGGCACAAAGTTCTGGCCCTCCCCCTGCTGCCTTGGACCTGTGACACCCACGACCCCCTCCTTTCTCCTGAGCTGGATGGAGTCAACCCCCGCCCCGTCCTCCGCGGCCCAGGGCTACTGCTTCCTTGGGCTGCAGCCTCTGGGATCCGCCGGACACCTTGGTGGCCACCCCACTCCCATCTCTAGGGATTCTTGAGAAGCCTCTGGAGAAGAAATCCGGGCGGAATTACGGGCCGCCAGGCACCAAGAAGCTGATCTACTTCATCGACGACATGAACATGCCCGAGGTGGACAAGTACGGGACGGTGGCCCCGCACACCCTCATCCGGCAGCACATGGACCACGGGCACTGGTCAGTGGGCGGGGCGGGGCCACCTGGGGGAGGGTGCAGGGCTGGGAATCAGGACTACGGGGATGGGGGCACAGGCCTGGAGGGGGCGAGTCAGGGTCTCCTCCCCTCACCCATTCCACAAACATGCCCTGGGCGTCTTCCAGGCCCTGGGCTGGTGGCTGTGGCCTGGAGCATCCGTGGAGCGGGGACAGGGGCCCTAATCCCACTGAGGTGTCCATCTAGCGGGGAAGGTTGGGGGTACAGTTTCTGGGTGAAGAGAGCAGTCACAGAGGAGCCCAGCGACTGGGTCAGTGACACTCCGGGAGGCAGCTGGAAGTTGCATCAGGACTGGCCATGGAACCTTCAAGGTGGGCATTCTGGACACAGCAGATGCCATGTGCAGAGGGAGTTTGGTGCATGGAGGGACCAGAGGAGCCCATCATGGCTGGAACATGAGAGCTGGAGGGAGAGGATGCCCAGGGCAGGGGCAGCCAGACCCCAGGACCCAGGGGCTGCCGGACAGAGAACACTTTCTCCCAAGGACAATTGAAAGGCGACAGTGGCACATTTACATTCACAGTTTGGAAAGATTAGAACATGCAAGTGCAGTTAAAACAAGCATCACTTTAAAGTAGGGTCCCGTGATGGCCTGGCAAAACCTTGATATTTTGAGACCACAGGAACCTGAGAAATGTCATCAGAAGTCAGTCAGTGGATACGTGCAGCATCCTTACTGCCGAGAAGTAGGGCGCGGGGTTGGGGGGGTGTCACCTGCTGGAGGTCACAGCCCTGACAAGGGGCCTAGCTGGAGGTCAAGCCTGCACGCCTGACTCCATCACTGGCCTTTCCCCGCTACATGACGCCGACCCCAGAGCTCATGGGCTGCAGGAACCCGGCAAGGACAGCAATGAAGCCATGGCGGGCTGGCTCCCTGGGGAGGCAGCAGAGCTGGGCTTGGTGGGGGGGGCCCTAGAACTGGGGCCTTGGGAAAGCGCGACGTCTCTGTGGACGCGCAAGTGGTGTGGGCTGGCCAGGGCCAGGAGGGGTCTGGGGAGGGCGAGGGTAGGAGGCCAGAAGGGAAAGCAGAAGGAAGACCGTGAGGGCGGCCCACACCCCCACGAGGGGGATCTGCTGGGAGAGCCAGGAGGGCCGGGAAGGCTGGACGGGCCAGCGGCTCCGTCAGCAAGCATGGAAGAACACCGCCTCCCACGTGGACGAGCTGCACGCCACGTGGAGGGTAGACCTACAAGCAAAAGGAGAAACTGAGGTTGGTGGAAAAGCGGGGCCTGGGCAAAGGTGTGTGGGCAGGAGAGACTTGTCAAGCCTTGGTTTCAAAAGCCTGGACCAGACGGCCAAAAAATAGCTCCTTTGACTTGCGTGAAACTTAAGGAACGTTGTTCACAAAGAGAAACCACGAACACACCTACGCGGTATGGGGTTAAACAGCCACAACGTCTGACCCTGGCAGTGGATTAATATGTGGGGTGTTACAAGAATTCCTACAAATCAACAAGGACTGGTGCCAGCTCCCAAGGGAAAAAAAAAAAAAGAAACACCTAACAGTGGGGAAAACCCAAAGGGTAAAGAGCGAGTGAAAAGGCGCACAGGATCCTTGCAGCCTCTGGACTCATCTGAGTCCCTGGGAGTTCTCTCGGTGCCCTGGCGTCAAGGAAACCCTTCATCTGTTTGATCGTCACTACCTTGATAACTACAGCGGTAGCGGTAGGGGTGGTAAACATTTAGGGAGCACTGGCTCTATTTCAGGTGCCCTTCAGAGTGTGTTTTCACGTGCTAGCGCAGTTTGTCCTTGTGATGACCCATTGCACAGATAAGAATACTGAGGCATAGAGAGGTCATCCAGCCTCCCTAGAGTCCCAGTGCTTGAATGTACACCCAGACCCACACATTGAGCCACTCTGTTGCCCCCATTTCAAGATTTTTCTTGAGAGTAAAAGTGCACGTGGCCATTTCACATATAGTTGCTATTTATTGCATGACCGGGATGGGCGAGGACCTGGGGGGTGGCTCCCTGGGGCTGGTGGCATGACTTTCCGCGGGCCTTCCTCGCGCAGGTATGACAGGCAGAAGCTGACGCTGAAGGACGTCCACAACTGTCAGTACGTGGCGTGCATGAACCCCACCTCCGGCTCCTTTACCATCGACCCCCGGCTTCAGGTAGGCAGGAACCATTCACAACATTCCGGGGGGGGCAGGGGCATAGAGAGGCAGGCCAGCCCTCCCTGTGACCCCCTAGGGCTGCCAGATTTACCAAATGAAAAAACAGATGCCTGGCCAAATCTGAATTTCAGATAAACAACAAATACCTTCCATGTTTGGGACCTACGTGCACTTAAAAAATAAAATTACTTGTTGTCTATGTGAAATTCAGATTTAACAGGATATCCTGTACTGGATCTGCACCGCCCCGCGGGCAGGTCCTTACCTATGAATCATCTAAGCAGATGGAAATCTGGAATTTAAACCCAGGCTCAGGCTCTGAGACGCTCTTTAACCTCCGCCAAATTTTTTCTTGAGGGTGTGATGTGAATCTGGCTGTTAGAGGGATAAGCCATATTTTGTTTTTATTGAAGTATAGTCAGTTACCAAGTGTCAGTTTCTGGTGTAAGGCATCATGTCCCAGTCATGCATATATAAGTGTATATATATATATTTCTTTTCATGTTTTTTTTCATTAAAGGCTATTACAAGATATTGAATATAGTTCCTTGTGCTACACAGAAGAAATTTGGGTTTTTTTAAAATCTGTTTTTATGTATAGTGGCTAACATTTGCAAATCTCAAACTCCCAAATTTATCCCGTCCCACCCCCTTTCCCCCATTAACCGTAAGATCATTTACCATGTCTGCAAGTCTGTTTCTGTTTTATAGATGAGTTCATTAGTGTCCTGTAAGCCCTGTGTTTAGCGGGGTCTTAACACACACAAGGCACCAGGAGGGAAACTGTCCCTTCTGACCACGCCTGCAAGGCATGAGGCGACGTGGACAGTCTGTGCCCCAGGCGGGCAGCCCTGCCCTGCGCTGGTCCCCACCCACTGCCTGACAAGGGTCTGTGGTTGTTCCCTGGCAGCGCCACTTCTGTGTATTTGCCGTGAGCTTCCCGGGCCAGGAGGCCCTCATGACCATCTACAGCACCATCCTGACCCAGCACCTGGTCTGTCGCTCGGTCCCCATGGCGGTCCAGAGGATGAGTGGCCAGCTGGTGGCCTCCGCCCTGGGTAAGCTGGCCAGCCTCGCCTCCCCTTCTGTTGGGAAAACCCAGGGCTTCTGGGGCTGGTGGTGGCTTCCTACTTTCCCCCTGGTAAATATTTTATTTATACTTTTAAATCAATATTTTGTAAACGATGATGTGCTTCAGCAGGCGATACTGTGAAATCCAGTTGCTGGAGGGGGAGGCAGAGGAGGGGAAATTGGGTCCACAGAAATGACTGACACATCAGTAGAGCAGCAAACTTCCTCCCTCCTCAGCCGTGCAGGTTTCTTCACTTAAATTGTCACCGTCTCACAGTCCATTTGCTTTAGAAACTAGCTCAAGCTCTCCGCTTCCTGAGGCCATTAAGAGGGCACGAGAATTGATGTGTCTTTTTCCTGTAACAGCCCTGCACCAGAAAGTCACATCAACGTTTCTTCCCACCGCCATTAAGTTTCACTATGTCTTCAACCTCAGGGACCTCTCCAATATTTTCCAGGTACTGCTACTGCTCTTTTAGCTCTGTGTCACGCCAGCTGACGGCCAAGGCCTGGTCCAGAGGTGCTCTCCTCCTCTGCCACTCTCAGGAGAGAAAGCAAAGTGCCCTGTGGGCTGGTAACTGTGATCATGGTGATGATGGTGGTGGTGATACTGACGGTGACAGTGATGATAGTGATGGTTATGGCGATGGTGGTGGTGTCGACGGTAGTGGCAGTGATGACGTTTCCTCTTATGTATTGACTGAGCCAGAAACTAGGGTTTGGGCCACTTCTATCCCCATTTTCTCCTCCAAACCACATGTAATCTCCAAATCCCCATCCTCCAGTTGGGGAGTCTAAGGCTTGGCGCGGTTAAGTCAGACCTGTCTCCTCCCACTTAAAGTGTCAGCTCGAATGTCGAGCCCTCCAGAGGCCCCTCCCACCCCATACACTCTGCCTCACTGCCCAACATATGTCATTCGCAGCAGCACCCACCACCACATGGAATGACCTTGTGATTTTGTCTGTCTGGTTAGTCTCCCCACTCGACCGCACATGGTCCCTCTTGTCATCGCCGTGTTCCCAGAGCCCAGGACAGAGGCCTGGGAAAAAGCACCCACTGGATGGGCGGGTCACTCGGTTAGCGAATGGCCAGGACCACACACGGGCGGGCTTGCTGCAGGGCCAAGGCCTGCAGCCCCTGCTCTGTGGCCTCCCATCGTGGGCTTCCCGCTGTGATCAGCCCCTTTTGTCCCTTTCTCTGCTGTCCACCCCGTTAGAGGGCGGAGTTCCCCTCGTGTTTCAGGCCCAGGATACACCCTGCAGGATCCCTGGCCCTGAGAGGACCCTGTGCCGCAGCCTCACAGATAGATCCCTCCCCGGGGAGACGGGTAATTTGATACGCAGGTGGTGCTCTGCCTGCCTCCTTGACGCAGCTAAGGATGCTGACCCTCCTGCGTCCGGGGCAGGGCCTCTTATTCTCTTCCGCAGAGATCCTGAAAATCCCACTGGACCTCGTCCGCCTCTGGCTGCACGAAGCCGAGCGAGTGTACGGCGACAAGATGGTGGACGAGAAGGACCAGACAACGCTGCTCAGGGTCACCATGGCTTCCACCTAAGAAGTTCTTCGACGTAAGCCACGCCCCTCCCCCGTCCTGCAGAGCCAGGAAGGCTCCCTGGGGCAACGTGCTGGGGGCCCAAGGCAACCCCCGCCCTCTGCAAGGGCGCTCTGATGGGAATGGGGAGGACCGCGTTGGGTCCCACGAGATGACTCTGCCGCGTGGGCGTGGCCTGAGCGAGACGGGGTGGGGCCTTCGGGAGAGCAGGATGTGACCACCTCCCTCCACCCACGCGGCAGAGACAGCTCTGCTCCTGTCCACGTGCTCTGCCCGTGTGTCCTGGGTTTCCGGGGTAGAATGGTGGTCCTGGACTGTCGGTTCATTCCCAGTGTGATGGGGACCAGGGGATTTCACCCAGCGTTCTGCAGGGCCCTCTGGACTTGGCGGCGCATCCGGAGGCTACGAGGGCGGGGCGGTGGCGGGGGCGGTGCTGGGGCTGCTGTCGGTGATTTGTGTGGCCGAGGCCCAGGCCGGAACCGCAGGAGCATCCTCTCCCTCACGTCCAGGACCTCGGTGAGGAGCTCTTATTCGCCAGACCGAACATCTACTGCCACTTCGCTCAAGGGATCGGCGATCCCAAGTACCTCTCGGTGACCGACGTGGCTCAACTGAACAAGCTCCTGATGGACGTCCTGGACAGTTACAACGAGGTCAACGCGGTCATGAACCTGGTGAGCGGGGCTCCGGCGTCGGCTCGCGGGTGCGGGCGGGGGCGGGCGCGCCGCCCTGGAGGGAGGTGCGTGTGCCCGTGCGCGTTGAGACGCCGCCGGGCCCTCCGGTCTCCGCAGGTGCTGTTCGAGGATGCGGTGGCTCACATCTGCAGGATCAACCGCATCCTGGAGGCCCCGCGGGGGAACGCCCTGCTGGTGGGGGTGGGCGGCAGCGGCAAGCAGAGCCTCTCGCGCCTGGCCGCCTACATCAGCGCGCTGGACGTGTTCCAGATCAGCCTCAAAAAGGGCTATGGGATCCCCGACCTCAAGGTGAGACGTCGCCTCTCGGTAATCCGCCCCCGGAGAAGGGATGTGGGGGAGAGCCGAGTGTCCAGCACGGAGAACGGGATGGTCACCGGCGGCGGGGTCTTAATCTTAGACAGGAAAGGCCGGGGAGGCATTCCACCAGTGCCCGAGGCCGGGTGACGAAGGTAAAAGAAAGTGCGGGTCTCCATCACCGGAGAGGTTGGAGCCTGTAGAGTCGGCGCAGGTAATAGCGGCAGAGGGGTTTGGTTCAGGCCCGTGGTCACCGAATTTTGCCGCGTGGTTCTGGATTCTCCAGGTTAAATAATTCAGAACCAGTACTAGCTGCCTGACCACCTGCTCAGGGTTCTGGAAAGGGTGCTTTTTGTATTAAATAAACATTAGTGTACAGGTCTCCCATGCCTAAGACAGGCCACCAGGGTTTTTATTGATTTCTTTTCCCAAAAACTTGCTCTCTCAGGGAACTGTGTGCTAGTCAGACACAATTCATGCAGAATGTATGACCGCAGTGCCTCAGATTGGAGCTGAAGTTGATTTGACCACGTGACACGGCTCGCCTCTCTGCTTTGGTGCGGGGGCTGTTTCTGCCACCAGGACGATGCCAGATGGGGGGAGGGTGGGGCAGGGTGGAGGGACCCTCCCTACCGAATGTGGCTCCGAGGCAGCCCCTGGCCAGATGGCCTTAGCGGGATGGTCTGGATCTCAGCCAGAGCCCGGCGGTGCCCTGGCATCTCCGGGGGAGGGTTCTCCCAAACACTGCCTCCTGCACCAAGCCGGTGTGTGGTGGGTCTTACCGGTTGTCAGCTGAGCCCACCTAGTGGGTTCACCCCGACTCCTCAAGGACACTCGGTGTAGTTGGAATCCTTGCATCTGGAGCTGTAGAGTTGTACTGAGTTTCTTCCACTGAAAAGGTTCTGCTCTGTTAGCTCAGCTGCATGGCTTTATTTTCAGGATTGCATCGTACTCTGTCCTTGTGAGGATTTTGTTCCCGATACCTCACTTTGGGGCCAGCTGTGGCTGTGGTTAGTTTATCCATGGGCATTAGCTGCGGCCACTCTGTGATCTGTTTCATCACAATTCACTACTCCTACACCCACAGCAAACTGGCTTTGCATTTGTTACCACTTATTAAGCAGCTTCTGTGGATTCGGAAGTCAGGACAGCGATAAACAGGGCTACAGGACCTTGCATCCTATCAGGGGAGGCGGACTCCTGAACAGTTACAAGCTGTACTATTGTTGTTCTAATAATAGCGTCAGTAAGATGTTAAGGAGGCGCATATGTTCTTGGTATAACACTTGTGTTCCCGATGGTATAATGTTGTTATAAAGTCATATCCTAAGCTGTGGGCCTCCCTGTAGAGGTCAGAGATGAGGCAGGAAAAGGGGCAGGATCCAACCTCAAGGGGCATCAATGTGCGTCATGGAAAATCCTGGACTTGGTCCCAAGAAAACAAGATACTGTCAAGGATGTTTGAGCAGGGGAGGGGCAGGACCCGGTGACGTTCTGGGATAAAGTGGAGGGTGGTTTAAAGACAACAGGGATTGCCAAGGGGTGATGGGTGGGGCGGGGGTCCCACAGGAGCCCCGGTGACCCCACAAAGTCTGGCACCGGGCAGTACAATAAGAAGGGAGAGATGGACCATGACCCGAGTCACAGGCCAGTGAGGGCTCTTTTTCTTTCTGTGAGACTGTTCCTCGGGGCCTGAGTAGTAGTCCAGAGAGCTGAGCTGGACCCTCTGGAGAAACGCTGTAAGCTCAGTGAGGGGCCAGCTCGTGGTCTTGGCAGCTCAGGTGGCCTCCCTGACTTCCAGCCACTGCTGAACCGGGAGGGGCGAGGAGCAGCCCTCAGATGGAGGGAGAGCGGGGGCAGACCTCCCGCTGTGTTCCCGCAGCCTGGGACCGCGGGCTGGGACACTGCACAGCCCATCCCAAAGCCTCCACCTCACCCCTTCTACCTTCCTCCCTGAGACTCACCGCTACATCTTGGCTTGGTTTTCCTCTGTCTCTACCAGCAATGACTGGCTACAGCGAAGCCAAGGGCCCGGAAGTAGGTCCTGTCTGTAAAATAGACGTTATAGATAAACAAATCACCAAACCCCTGAAATTTTACGTTAATACTTGAATGACACTGACGGTCGTTTTAATGTATATTTACAATTTACACATGTAAATTGGCATTTTTTTAAGTAGCAAGCTATTTTTACTGCTCTGTAACATGCTACCTTTTTTTAAACTAGTTTCCCTTTATTCTCCCAGAATGACCATGCAATTGTTTTTTCAAATTATTTTTCTAAATCCTTCTA
Source organism: Camelus ferus (assembly GCF_009834535.1). Lineage (NCBI taxonomy): Eukaryota > Metazoa > Chordata > Mammalia > Artiodactyla > Camelidae > Camelus > Camelus ferus. The sequence goes on from NC_045711.1 coordinate 22,796,596, forward strand.
GTAACATGAAAGGAGCTCTGAAAAAACGTAGGGGTTACTTTGAAGTGTACTCACTCTTTTCAGTAGTAAGTCTCCCCCATCCAAGCCTGTGGCGTATTTATTTGGGGGTCTCTTTTAGGTTCTCCGTTTCAAGTTTCTTATTCCTGTTTTGGGGGCATAACATCCCAACACAGAATTTCCTGTTTTAACCATCCAGTTCAGCGGCATTAAGCACGGTCACGTTGTTGTGCGGCCAGAACCAGCATCTGTCTCCAGAACTCTTCTGTCTTTCCAGACGGAAACTCTGTCCGCTTTAAATGCTGACTCTCCCTTCCCCTCCCCCAGCCCCGGGCAGCCACCACCCTACTTTCTGTCTCTATGAATCTGACTCCTCTGGGGACCTTGTGTGAGTGGACTCCTACAGCGTTTGTCCTTTTGTGACGGGCTGATTTCAGTCAACATAATGTCCTCAAGGTCCCTCTGTGTTGTAGCAGGAGCCAGAATTTCCTTCCTTTTTAAGGCAGAAAAACAGATATTCCATGGTATGAATGGACCCCACCGTGTTCATCCATCCATCCACGGACACCTGAGTTGCTTCCCCTCTGGGGCTGTCATGAGTAATTCTGACTCTCCTGCTGCAGACCCTGCCTGTTTCTTACGGAGGCTGATCTCTAGGCGTCCCCGTCCTGGGTGCTTGTGGGAGATGCTTCTACGGGAGCATCTTCCTGGCGAGACCCCTGAGGGTGTCCTCCTTGGGTCCAGCTTGACCTCGGTGCTCAGTACATCAAGTCGGCCGTGAAGAACGTTCCCTCGGTGTTCCTGATGACAGACTCCCAGGTGGCCGAGGAGCAGTTTCTGGTGCTGATCAATGACCTGCTGGCCTCGGGGGAGATCCCGGGGCTGTTTGGGGACGACGAGCTGGAGGACATCATCTCCTCCATGCGGCCCCAGGTGAAGTCCCTCGGCCTGATGGACACCCGGGAGGCGTGCTGGAAGTTCTTCATCGACAAAGTGCGCAAGCACCTCAAGGTAGGGGCGCCGGGCTCAGCGGGGTCCCGGGGGCCTCCTGGGGCTGGGTCTTCACCTGGGGTGGAGTTGGGGGCTGTTCCCTCACGGAAGGTGGGCTGCCTGATGGACGTGGGCTGTTAGAAGAATCTCGAGGCCGAAAGAAGTGTTTTATGCACATACCCCCCACCACCCCTACAGCACATTTAGATAGAACAGTTCACCTTGACCTTCAGCATTCCCACTGGGGAAGCTGGCTGAGCTCCTGAGGGACTGAGAGCACTTCCAGTCCTTCCTCCTCAGCATCCCGGAGAACGACGGCTGCCCTGCCAGGTGGCGCTGCTCCTCTAGGTACCTGCAGGCTAGCATCCCTCCCCCCCCCCCCCCCCGGGGACCAGCCCTCCCTGTTCCGGGGCCTCACCTGCCCAGCGTGGGTGCCCCCTCCCCACTCCATCCTGCACACAGCCCTCCTTCCCCCTTTGCAGGGACCACCCCACGAGGGCTTGGGGCTCACCCCTACACCGTCACATAGCAGTGCCACAGCCACAGTTCCAGCCCAGAACGGGCAATGTTCTCTCTGCATGCTTGGAGATGGAGACCATGCAGAGAGCTTTTACTTTTTTTTTTTAAATTGAAGTATAGTTGATTTACAGTATTGTTTTATTATCATTTTTGGTTTGTTTTGGGGGGGGTAATTAGATTCTTTTACTTATTTATTATTATCATTTTTTAATGGAGGTACTGAGGATTGAACCCAGGACCTTCTGCATTCTAAGCACATGCTCTACCACTGAGCTGTACCCTCCCCCTTACAGTGTTGTGTTAGCTTCTGGTGTACATTGTGGTGTTTCAGTTATACAGATGTATGTTCTTTTTTATATGCTTTTCCATTATAGGTTATTACGAGATATTGAATATAGTTCCTTGTGCTGTACAGCAGGACTTGGTTTATCTATCTTTTTATTGAAGTATAGTCAGTTTATAATGTGTCGGTTTCTGGTGTACAAAATAACATTTCAGTCACCCGCATACATATATTCATTTTCATATTCTTTTTCTTATAAGTTATGACAAGATATTGGATAATACTGTTCTATACAGTATAAACTTGCTGTTTGTCTATCTTATATGTAGTAGTTAGTATCTGCAAATCCCAAACCCCCAATTTATCCCTTCCCACCTCTTGAACCCCCTGGTAACCGTAAGTTTGTTTGCTATGTGAGTCTGTTTCTGTTTTGTATATAAGTTCATTTGGTCTTTTTTTTTTTTTTTTTTAAAGATTCCACATATGAGTGATATCATATGGTATTTTTCTTTCTCTTTCTGGCTTACTTCACTTAGTATAATTATCTATAGGTCTATCCAAATAGTGCAGATGGCATTATTTCATTCTTTTTTATGGCTGAGTAGTATCTCATTGTGTGTGTGTGTGTGTGTGTGTTTATACACAAATACACCACATCTTTGTTCAGTCATCTGTCAATAGACATTTAGGTTGCTTCCATGTCTTGGCTATTGTAAATAGTGCTGCTGTGAACATTGAGGTACATGTATCGTTTAAAAATTTTTATTTGTTTAATTTTTTAAATGGCAGCACTGGGGATTGAGCCCAAGACCTCATGCATGCTAGGCATATGCTCTACCACTGGGCTACACCCTGTCCCCCTGCATGTATCGTTTTGAATTAGAGTTCCCTCTGGATATATGCCCAGTAGTGGGATTGTTGGATCCTAGGGTAAGTCTATTTTCAGTTTTTTAAGGACTCTCCATACTGTCCTCCATAGTGGCTGCACCAATTTACATTCCCACCAGCAGTGTAGGAGGGTTCCCTTTTCTCCACACCCTCTCCAGCATTTACTGTTTGTGGATTTTTTAATGATGGCCATTCTGACTGATGTGAGGTGATACCTCATTATAGTTCTGATTCGCTTTTCTCTGATAATTAGTGATACTGAACAACTTTTCACGTGAGAGCTTTTACTCAAACAGGCTTTCTGCAAAAGCACACAACCCGGCTCCTGCAGTGCTGTCCCTGACGGTAGCATTTCTGTGTCCTGCCTCCAGGTGATTCTAGTGTTTCTCCCCCGTGGGCTCCGTCCTGCGTGTCCGAGCAAGAAAATTCCCTGCTGTGGTCAACTGCACGGCCATCGACTGGTTCCACGAGTGGCCAGAGGACGCCCTGGTGTCCGTCAGCGCTCGCTTCTTGGAGGACACGGAGGGGATTCAGGTGAGTCCCCAGGCACAGAGTCGGAACTCAGGAGGAGTCAGCAGGTGAGACACTCACTTTGGGCGCAAGATTTAAGGGGGCACCAGCGACTTAATCCAGATTGGTGATGTTTTGATGCAGCAGTTTTAAAAACCAAAATGAATGCTGAACCATTGGAAATACCAAAATTGTTAACAAAGACAGGCTGCCGTTTGTTGGTTTCTTGGGACCGAGTTACGGTACCAGTCATTTAGCTCAGCTGGGGGTTCCGGGCCCCCTGTGGCTGCGGCCCCACAGGGCTGGTTCAGGGGGTGACCCCCCCCTTGCCTTGGGCTCTGACACGGCTCTGCCCCAGGGGCCAGGCCCACAGAGCGCCCTCACCTCTGACATGCATCTCGGGCCGTGACAAATGTGACCGGGCCATGTAAGCCTTCTGTTTTCTGCTCCTTTTCTTTTACACTCTTTTTCTTTTTTCTTTTTTTTTCATTGAAGTGTACTCAGTTTACAGTGTTGCGTGTTTTTCTCTTTTTGGGGGGGCTGGTAATTAGGTTTATTTATTTTTTTAACGGAGGGGCTGGGGATTGAACCCAGGACCTTGTGCGTGCTAAGCATGTGCTCTACCACTGAGCTATGCCCTCCCCCTATTTTTCTTTGATTGAAAGATGGGGCCCACACTCACCATTTGAGCCCATTGCCGGCCTAGAAATTGACCTCTAGATGAGAAATTAACTGGCCTAGGCCATGACCTCTGACCCGGCCGATGCGCGTGATGTGCGGGCCTAAAATAAATCCCACTCGGCTGTCACGTCTTACTTATTTTGAACACATACGCAGTTATTAAGAAGGATGAAATAAGCCTGAAATTAACCTCTTCCCCGGTTTTTTAAAGATGGGTAGATACCCCTGCCTGCCACCATTGGTTCACTGGCAGGGGAGACGCCCCCAGGGTGCTGCCGACACAGTGTGTCCTCCAGGCCCCGCGTGAAACGTGGAGATGCCTTCTGCGATGGGGGAAAGTGTCCCCAGCGTGCGCCAGCAGGGGCCGTGAGAGATGCCCACAGAGCGTGTGTCGGACGAACTCCTTTTCAGATCCGCCTGCATTAAAGTTAATGTTGCATGGATGATTCCCGGGCAGAGCTCCCGGTGCCTGTCTTCGGGCAGGTGGGGCGGGCCCAGGCCGTGGGGGCGGTGAGCCTGGTGCGGACGGAGGACAGAGGAGACTGGGAAGTGAGTTACTAAACCCCGGGGTGGGGAATGTCCAATAAGTGCTTGCAGAATTACCCGGGTTATTCAGACGTACTGAATATGCGGGTGTGTGAGAGAGAGAGCAGTAACCACCCTGCTGGACGCGGGCCCCTCGGGGATGCAGTGTCACCAGCGCCACGACAGGCCCTGCTGTCTTGGGCATCATTTGACGGCTGACGGCCAAGGCTGAGAGAGAAGGTACCTCTCACCTGGGTCCCCAGCAAGTGAGGGCGCCCACCTTGCTGATCCACTCTGCTCAGCAGCCTCCTCCTCTTCCCCCGGGCTGCTCCCCACAAGGCTCCCGGGGGATGAACGGCCCCGTCTTGTCTTTGCAGCCAGAAGTCAAGGCCTCCATCAGCCTCTTCATGTCCCACGTGCACACGACCGTCAACCAGATGTCCAAGGTGTACCTGGCCGCCGAGAGGCGCTACAACTACACCACACCCAAAACCTTCCTGGAGCAGATCAAACTGTACCAGAGCCTGCTGGCCAAGAAGAGGATGGAGCTGGTGGCCAAAATCGAGAGGCTGGAGAACGGCCTGATGAAGCTGCAGAGCACGGCCTCCCAGGTAGGGGAGCCAGGGCCTCGAGATGTGGTTCTGGAACCTTCCCCCACGTGTGTGACGCGAAGCGATCCCTGCCTCGGGGGGGCCTCCACACTCACACCAGGGCGAGTGCAGGGGTTGTAACGTGGACGGTGGACCCTGCACGCTTTCGTGACGCTGACGTTGCAGTGGGTGCTTCTCATGGGCGTGGCATTGGCTCGTCCGGTCCAGTGTGGCCCATGAGGCCCAGACCATCCCAAAATGCCGTTCACGCTGTGGTGCCCAGATGGGCGTCTGCCACGCTTTGTTTCAGGCTGTATTGATTTTTAAGTTTTCCACTGGCTTTAAGTGTCCTCTGTGGGCAGCCCCCTAACCCACAGCCACAGAGGCACAGGTGGGGGGCAGCCCAGCCCTTCTGCCCCTGGGGAGGCCTGAGCCCGAGTCCCACCAGCTCTCGTGGGGGCCCTGGGTCTGAGCCAGAGCTGTGCCACGGGCAGTGGTGCTCGGGTCAGGGCCACCCCCGTGGGGGCGGGGAGGGGAACGTGGTGGTGGGATGGTGTCCAAGGAAGACAGAACTTGCAGGAGCCCAGAAGGTGCCTGCTCCCTCCCCAGACAGGAACAAGGGAGGAGCCCGGCCCAGCAGGTGTTTTTTTCCCCTCAAATGGACCTTTCAGAAGTGGCCCTGGGACACAGTGCGTGTGCCCAGCAGAGGGCTGTGACAGCAGCTGCGGGGCCTGCTCGTGGCAGAAGTCGTCCAGAGCCGGGGAGGACGTCTCAGCCGTCACTTACCACTCCCCAGCACTAGCCCGCTGCCCCCGTCCCCCAGCCGCCCGGGGCCTCGCACGTGCTCCCCAGGGGACTTTCCATCCCCAGCTCCAAGCTCCCTCCTGGGGCCCCACTGGCCTCCCCAGAACTCCTCAGCACGCTGGCTCTGCTGACATTTTTTTTTATCCAGCCACCTTGATTGTCACCTCCCTGAGCAACAGGAATGGGTCTTCTTTTCCTTCCTAACAGAGGGACTGGGGATTGAACACAGGACCTCGTGCGTGCTAAGCACGGGCTCTACCACTGAGCTCTCCCCACCTTCCGGGAACCGGTCTTATGCTTGCAACCCTGTGTACACAGTCGGTGCTCAATAAATACTTACCTTGGAGAAGTTGGAAAAGCACTTAGAAGTGAGTCACAGGGCGTGCAAGCAGCCGGCCGCCATGGCCCGTGACCCGGCAAAGTGGAGGGCAGTGTGCGGCCTCCAGGGCCACCAGGATCTCTCACCTCCTCTTCCAGGAGGGCCGCCGGCTCTCTCACCTCCTCCAGGTGGGCCGCCTGCTCTCTCACCTCCTCCTCCAGGTGGATGACTTAAAAGCCAAGCTGGCGGTTCAGGAGGCTGAGCTCAAGCAGAAAAACGAGAATGCGGACAAGTTGATCCACGTGGTGGGCGTGGAAACCGAGAAGGTCAGCAAAGAGAAAGCCATTGCTGATGAGGAAGAGGTCAAGGTGGAGGTCATCAACAAGGTAGGCAGATGGGCACAGCTTCAGGAGGGAGGCGGCATGCGGCTCTGCTCGGCCGGGCCTTCCCAGGGTGGCCGGGATCTCCTACGGGGCCCCGGCAAAGCTGGGAGTTGGCCCGAACCAGCGGGAACCCGGAGGGAGGGCCTGTCTCCCAAGCACAGGCTCCCAGCTCAGCAGAGGGCTGCCCTTCAGAGAAACGCCCGTCCTGGAGGCTCGCTCCGGGAAGTGAGGCCCCCAGGCCCCAGACAGCTCTGCCGAGTCAGGTCTGCATCTTAGCAAAATGCTGGGGGTCTGGGAGCACAAGGAGGTTGAGAAGACGGCGTCGGAGCCCTGGTCCTCAGACTTGTGCACTGGGAGCCCCCACAGGTTCCGATACCACTGGCCCAGTGGGCTTCTAGCTGAAGGTCCACGTCATTGGGTTGATTTCTCATCGCCCCTCCTTGTGTGACGTTTGCATGTGCGTGAGTGTCTAAGTGTCCCCGTAATTGTCTGCTGTCACTTGAGATGGAGGATGGCCGGGCAGCACGTTTGTTTCTTTGTGTGGCCTCCTTCCATGGCCGCCTGGAGGAGCACAAGTTGGGAGAGCTCCTGGGCCGGGCCGGGCGGCCAGGAGCCCCGCTCCGTCCCTCACTGTAACCTGTACAACCACAGCCCCATGAGGCAGATCAGACCACTGGGGTCCAGGGTGGTCGGCCGTGTGCCCAAGGTCTCACAGTTAGCAAGGGACAACATCAGAGTCCGAGCCAGGACCCACACCTGCACCCTGAATTCTGGGACCTGCCATCCAGTACTCACATGCAGCTTGTAATGTCAGGGCGCCCGCCCCTCTCCACCCCCGATCCAGAAATGAGCCCCCAGGCAGGCTCCAGGGACGCAGGCTCAGGTGCTGCGCCCAGCACAGCCGGCCGGGTCAGTGCCTTCTGGGCCCGTTCCCTTAGCTGTGGCCCACGTGTCCCTAAAGCAGGGTGCGGACTGGGGTTCTCCAGGAGGCTGTTCGCTGAGAGACCCTCTTCTTTCTTTCCTCCCTGCGCCCGGCGAGCCCCCGGCCCCAGCTGGCTGCTTCACCTCTCCCATCACAGAGGCTGCTCCTGCCTGATGGATACCAAGCTCCTCCTGGTCTCTCTGCTTGGCATCTGAAAGCTCAGAGGGGCTCTTCTGACCCGAAGAGTGAATGAATACATGCATGAATGAATGAATGCACAGGCATGAATGAAGGGGAGGGTGAGCTGTACCACTGAAATGGTCCGTTTTAGAGGGATTACACGATGGTGCCAGGATGAAAGCCTTGGTGCCTCAGAGTGGGGCGGCCTGCGCGGCCCAAGGGTTCCCTCCAGTCCTGGAAGTGGAGCCCACAGAAGGAACAGTTCTCATTCCTGAATCACAAGTCGGCGGACGCCTGGCTCATTCTGACCTGAGTGAGGGGCAGAGGAGGCTCAGAGGAGAGAGGCAGGCTCCAGGGGCGACCCAGTGCCCCCGCCCCTCCCCTCCCCTCCCCATGCCGCCCGTGCCCCCCTGCCACCACACACGCTGCCTGAACGGACCCCTGCATCCATCTTCCTGTCTGGCTTCCTTCCAGAATGTCACTGAGAAACAAAAGGCCTGTGAGACGGACCTGGCCAAGGCAGAGCCGGCCCTGCTGGCTGCCCAGGAGGCCCTGGACACTCTGAATAAGGTGAGGGAAGGAGGAAGATATGGGGGACCCCAGCCCGAGCAGAGAGGAGACGCCGAGGGGTCGGGGGCTGCCACTGGGAGCCTCTTGGTTCTGCTCGGGGCTACATCCCCATTCGGGTCCGTCCGTCTGTCTTGGCAGAACAATCTGACAGAGCTGAAGTCCTTCGGGTCCCCCCCAGATGCCGTGGTCAACGTCACAGCCGCCGTCATGATTCTGACCGCTCCCGGGGGCAAGATCCCCAAGGACAAGAGCTGGAAGGCTGCGAAAATCATGATGGGCAAGGTGGACACCTTCCTGGACTCCTTGAAGAAGTTTGACAAGGAGCACATCCCCGAGGCCTGCCTGAAAGCGTTTAAGTGAGTCAGGGCGCGGCCGCCCCAGGGGGCCAGCTCAGTCCCTGCGCCTCCTGGGTGTTCTCCTGCCTGGCCCCGCCCCCGGCCCCGGCCCCGCCCCGCGTGGTCCCAAGTGGAGCCTGTGCTTGCGGGGGCTGGGGAGGGGTCTGGGCGGCACAGAGCCACGTGGGACCCCAAAGACCTGCCTGCACCTGAGCTGCCCAGGCGTCGAGGTGAAGTGTGGGCCCAAGGCCACAGGGAGCCCCATCACCCGCTGTCTCCCCGCCCTCGCTCAAGGGGCGCGAGATGGTCGCTTAGATGGGATGGGGGCGGATCCGTGGGCTGGGCCGGAGGGGTGCCTTCGGTGGTCTGCCCGCCCCCTGGGTGGTGCCGTGTGCAGGGATCATGGGCAGTGCTCTGCCTTTGCTCCCGGCATCTCCAGAGTGGCAGTTGGGTTTTTGGTCTTTTCGTATCTTGTGCACAGTTTGCCCCAGCTGTGCCTGAATGTAGTTATTTTCAGTCCCTATATTTTCTTGGTATTTTGTTGCTTGGAGAGATGTTTGTCTAGATGCAGGCACTTTAGCAAAGGGTCCCAGGTCCCAGCTCCCAGCCTGTCGCAAGGTGGGGCTTGAGGAGGGTGTACAGCGGGGGGACTTCCACGTTTTGCCCCATGAATTCCAACACCATTGATGCTGAGCATTTTTTTCATGTGCCTATTGGCCGTTTGTATGTCTTCACTGGAGAATTGCTTGTTTAGGTCTTCTGCCCACTTCTGGATTGGGTTGTTTGGTTTTTTGTTATCAAGTTCTATGAGCTGTTTATATATTCTGGAAATTAAGCCTTTGTCAGTCACATCATTTGCAAATATTTTCTCCTATTCCATAGGTTGTCGTTTTGTTTTGCTTATGGTTTCCTTTGCAAAATCTTATAGATGTAATTAGGTCCTATTTGTTTATTTTTGCTCTTATTCCTATTGCCTGGGTAGACTGCCTTAAGAGAACATTGCTAAGATTTATGTTAGAGAATGTTTCGCCTATGTTTTTTTCAGATTTATCATGTCTCGTCTTATATTTAAGTCTTTAAGCCATTTTGAGTTTATTTTTGTGTGTGGTGTGATGGTGTGTTGTAGCTTCACTGATTTACGTGCAGCTGTCCGCCTTTCCCAACACCACTTGATGAAGAGACTGTCTTTTCTCTGTTGTATATTCTTGCCTCCTTTGTCAAAGATTACTTGACCATAGGTCTGTGGGTTTATTTCTGGGTCTCTATTCTGTTCCGTTGATCCATACGTCTGTTTTTATGCCAGTACCATGCTTTTTCGGTTACTGTAGCTCTGTAGTATTGCCTGAAGTCTGGGAGGGTTATTTCTCCAACTTTGTTCTTCTTCTTTAATATTGCTTTGGCAATTCTTGGTCTTTGGTGTTTCCATATAAATTTTAAGATTGATTTAGTTCTGTGAGAAATGTCCTGGGTAATTTGATAGAGGTCGCATTAAATCTGTAGATTGCTTTGGGTAGTCTGGCCATTTTAACAATATTAATTCTTCCAGGCCAAGAGCATGGGGTATCTTCCCATTTCTTTAAGTCATCTTTAATTTCCTCAGTCAGTGTTTTGCAGCCCTCCGTGTATATAAGTCTTTCACCTCTTTGGTCAGATTTATTCCTAAGTATTTTATTGTTCTGGATGAGATTTTAAAAGGGATTATTTCTTTACTCTCTTTTCCTTCTAACTCATTGTTAGCGTAAAGAAATGCAACTGACTTTTGTATGTGAAGCTTGCATGCTGCTACCTTGCCGAATTCTTTCTTCAGCTCTAGTGGTTTTTCTGTGGCGCTTTTAGGGTTTTCCGTATATAGTGTCATGTCATCCACATATAGTGACAATTTTACCTCTTCTCTTCCAGTTCGGATCCCTTTCATTTCCTTTTCTCGTCTGACTGCTGTGGCCAGGACTTCCAAGACTGTGTTGAATAGAAGTAGTGAGAATGGGCATCCTTGTCTTGCCCCAGATTTTAGAGGGAAGGCTCTCAGCTTTTCACCCGTGAGTGTTATGCTGGCCGTGGGTTTGTCACAATTAATTTTTATTACCCTGAGATATGTCCCCTCTGTATCCACTTTGGTAAGAGTTGTTATCATAAATGGATGTTGAATTTTATCAAATGCTTTTTCTGCATCTATTGAGATGATCATGTGGTTTTTGTCCTCTCTTTGGTTGTTGTGGTGTATCGCGCCAATTGATTTGCGTACGTTGAACCATCCTTGTGTCCCTGGGATGAATCCAACTTGATTGTGGTGTATGATCTTTTTTATGTGCTGCTGGATTCTGCTTGCTAATATTTAGTTGAGGATTTTGCATCTACGTTGATCAGTGTTACTGGCCTATAATTTTCTTTCTTGGTAACATCTTTGTCTAGTTTTGGTATCAGGGCGACAATGGCTTCATAGAATGAGTTTGGGAGTACTCCCTCCTTTTCAGTCATTTGGAGGAGTTGGAGAAGGACCGGTATGAGCTCCTCATCGTATGTTTGGTAGAATTCCCCAGTGAAGCCATCTTGACCAGCTTGATTTTTAACAGTTGTAACTCACTTAACCATTCCTGCGATGTTGGGGATTTAGGCTTGTCTCCACCTCTGCCATCAGACATGGTGCTGCGATAGATGTCGTCTCCTGGTCACCCAGCAGACTCTGGCCCACCACCTCCCCACTCACCCTGGAGTGTGTTTAAGAGATGCAAACCCGTTTCAATGATTAGCCTAAACAAAAGTGTAAAATAAGCCAGAGGGAGGAAATGACAGGCTGTATTCCCCACCTAAATTCAAACCACGCCTCAGTTAGGGTTATGAGTCACCCATTCGGAATTCCTGCTGCAGACAGCTCAGTCTGTTACACTTAATGATGTTGTCATCACTTTAAAAACACTTGTTCCTAGAGCGTCTTAACTGCATCTCTGGGCATTTTTCCTCGTCACTCTTGTAAGGTGATGCCTGCAACATCACCTCTTTTAAAGCCTCATCCTTAGCGCCTTAGCCTCACGGGTGATCCTGGGAAACTGGGCCCAGGGGGAGGCAGAAGTGGCCAGTGGTGGGCAGGACAGGGTCTTCTGGGGCTGCCTGGGGCCGTGTGAATCCCCGCACTGCCCCATCCAAGCGGTGTCACCTTGGGGGAGACACTCAGCCTCTCTGGGCCTGTTGCCCCCAGGTAAGATGGGGTAGTGACACTGGCCCAGGTGGGGGTGGGCTCCAGGAGCTAACACTGGGGAGGCACTCAGAATAGCACCTAACACTCGGCCCCCCACGGGAGAACTTGGTGAAGAGACCCTGGTACCACCACTTCCTGTCAGCATTACTCTGGGCAAGTCGCTGACTCCCCCCGCCCAGACCCCTGTTTCTTGCCTCTGCATGGAGTCCTTGCAGAATGAAAACATGACCAGCTATATGAAGCACCGAGGACACAGAGGGTTAAAGAAATGCTGGTTTTCTTCCATCATCTAGAACATGGGACTGTAAATCACAACTTCCTGTTCCCGTGCACACCCCAAATTCTACTTCAAAGGCCAGAATTCTTTCATTCTTTTCTTCTTAATGTAATTGTTAAGATGCAAAAGAAAGTTAAACATGCTCCCCCTGCTCTGGCTCATAATCTGGGCCAGAGCCGCTGATGGTCACAGAGCTGGGAAGGGACTGGCCCCCGTCACCCACTGTCCCCCTCCAGGCCCTACCAGGGCAACCCCACCTTCGACCCCGAGTTCGTCCGCTCCAAATCCACGGCCGCCGCGGGCCTGTGCTCCTGGTGCATCAACATCGTGCGCTTCTACGAGGTCTACTGTGACGTGGCCCCCAAGAGGCAGGCGCTGGAGGAGGCCAATGCCGAGCTGGCAGAAGCACAGGAGAAGCTCTCCCGCATCAAAAATAAGATCGCGGTGAGTGCGTGCCCAGCCCGCCCCCGTGAGCCCCGGAGCCCCTGCGCGCAGGCCAGTCCATGTCTCCCTTTAAAAGAGGTTGGCTCGGTCTCTGCCATGAGTCATTCAGGGGCGAGAGAGAGCCTGCAGGCTGACATTGGGCCCCGATCACCCCAGGAGGCGGCCCATGTCCTGTGCTTCGTGCCCTCCGGCCCCATGGGGACCCCTCATTTCAGGGCCTTTCCGTCTTATTCCTCCAGGAACTCAATGCCAACCTTAGCAACCTGACATCAGCGTTTGAAAAAGCAACTGCGGAGAAAATCAAGTGTCAGCAGGAGGCAGACTCCACCAATAGGGTGATCTCGTTGGCTAACAGGTGCCTTGCTCCCCCTGCCCCCAGTCCCGCAGGCCCCCTCCTGTCCCTAGACCCCTTGAAAGGGACGAGCCCACAGAATGGCTCTTGTGGGGGGCACAGGGGATAAGCCCGAGGTTGAGGCATCAATGCCACAACCCCCACTTTTTCAGCACAAAGTCATGAGAATAAACCCACTAATTGTTAACTGGCGCCTCCCCATCTGGGAGCTGGTAACCCTCCACATGGGACCTACTCGGTGATCTTCAGGAAACACGACCTTCCCCAGGGCTTCCTGGGACCTGGTGTCCACTGAGGCTCATTTTGGGTGGGGTCCCGCTAGGGCCCACTCTCAACCACGTGCACAGCGTCTCCAGGGTCATCTCAGCACGCTTCTGTTTTATGGTTTATACGGGTACAGGTTTCCAGTAGGCACCTTGAAACCGCACAGGGAAACGGAATCAATGTTGATGCTATATTTGACTTAACCCAAATCTGATCGTTCTGACGCTGATCAATCAATGTAAGAATGATCACCGAGAGGGTTCACGTGCCTGCTCTGGCTCTGAGCCCCGAAGTCCGTGTGTTTATGCCTACGGCCCGTCTCAGCTCAGGCCCACCACAGCCCAGGCAACCGCGTGTGGCTTGCAGCCGCCCAGTGGGCAGCACGGCTTCAGGGCTTTCTTTTCATACTTTCAAAAGCGAGGCTGGGAGCCTGGCACAGGGCGGGGGGTGGCGCCAGTTCCAGGGTGTGGCTTCTGGTTGTGTTTTCTCCTCTCCCATGGGTTGGCGACCGCTGAGTGGTTGTTGTCAGTGTGATGTGGGGGACCCTGGGAGGTCCCCAGGCTGCATGACTGGCCTCCAGCGGGATGTGGACTCCCCTCTGTCCAGACAGAATGGTTTTTTGGTCCATGGGAGGAAGGGCTGCTTGGCTGATGCTGAAGACAGACCTCAGGGGGCCTCGTCAGGCACCCACACTTTCATAAATGTGTCAGCGCTCTCAGACTCCCGGGGTTTGCACTCTGTGCAGGGCCAGGTGGCCACCACCCGGCTTCCTCCAGCCCAAAACGTGTGCTCAGTGACGTCCAGGCAGCATCCTCTGCCCGCGGGTGATGTGGTCAGCTAGCATCAGTGTCCAGGTGACATCAGCGCCTTGGGGAAGGGAAGTCCCATGTTCCTAACCGCAGCCAGAAAGCGTTAGTTTTGCTTCCCTAAAGCATTCATTCCCCCAAGCTCCCCTCAAAGCACATTTGTTCCTGAACAGCTGAGCAAGGTAAGGATTTGAAACCGGAACTTCCGCAGGAGTTAAAATGGAGATGCGCCTCTCCTGGCCTTGCGGTCTGTCCTCGCTTCTGCCCGGGCGCCGGCTTCTATCCCTCCCTGAGCCCTTCCCCCGCCCCTTCCCAGGCTGGTAGGAGGACTGGCTTCGGAAAACGTCCGCTGGGCCGAATCGGTGGAGAACTACAAGGGCCAGGGGGTCACCCTGTGCGGGGACGTACTGCTGATTTCTGCCTTCGTGTCCTACGTGGGCTACTTCACCAAGAAGTACCGAAATGAGCTGATGGAGCGCTTTTGGATCCCTTACATAAATCAACTGAAGGTAAGGGGTCCAGTCACGTTCATCGCTTAGGAGATCCGGGGAGGCTCCTAGCAGGGCGGTCACAGCCAGATCTCACCTGCACTCCTGCGACGGAGGCTCCAGCCAGCCATTCGGGGTGTAGCCAGTGGCCCAGTGTGGCCCATGCCGACATCCTCTCTGGCTGGGGTTCCCAGCTGCTCCATCAGGGAGACGCCGTCTTCGCCCCCTGCCCCCCACCACCTTCAGGTGGCCCAGCAGCCACCATCTAATAGCAGGGTTACCGGGACAGCTGTTTTCCGTCGAGTGATGAGTCAGGCCGTGTCGCCCCCTCGGCAGGCCCCCATCCCGATCACGGAGGGTCTGGACCCCTTGAGCCTGCTGACCGACGATGCGGACGTGGCCACCTGGAACAACCAGGGGCTCCCCAGCGACCGCATGTCCACGGAGAATGCCACCATCCTGTGCAACACGGAGCGCTGGCCCCTCATCGTGGACGCCCAGCTGCAGGGCATCAAGTGGATCAAGAACAAATACGGCAGCGAGCTGCAGGCCATCCGCCTGGGGCAGAAGAGGTGCGCGCCGGGCGGCCGGGGGCGGGACACGCGCCCTGGGCCTTTCACCCCTGTTAAATGGGTGGGCGGGTCTTTGGGAACAAACTCGGGCCCACGGGTGGCTTCTCTTAATACTCGGCCCCGGGAAAAGCGCCACGGAGAAGAGTTAACCTCGAGGCTCTTCCCTCCCTGGTTACCCGCTGACCTGGGCTCTGCTGGGTTGGTCCTGCCGGCCGGGGGCGCTGCAGGCCACCATCCACCTCCCCTCCTCTCGAGAAACAGTGGCCACAATGCAGCTGGGCGATGGGAGGGGACGCAGACGTGGACTGTCTGGCTCCACAGTCACACGCGGCTCTGTTTTCACCTCAACTCCTGCCAGCCCAGGGCTGATTTCTGTAGAAGCCCGGAGCTCCCCTGGGGAAGGATAAGTTGGGGAGGGGAGTGAGCCGTTGGCCCCCAAGTCACCTGTCCCGGTCACTCTGAGGCGGCCTCGTGGGGTCACCGGGCCCCATGGCATCGTGGCCCCCGTGCTGTGCCCACAGCTACCTGGACATCATCGAGCAGGCCATCTCAGAAGGGGACACCTTGCTCATTGAGAACATTGGCGAGACTGTGGACCCCGTGCTGGACCCTCTGCTGGGCAGGAACACGATCAAAAAGGGAAAGTGAGTTGCGGGGTCTGCTCTGGGGTTTCACCCGCATCGGTGTCCTCAGGGGTGGGGTCTGGCCTCTGGACCTAGAGAAGGAGCAGCGGGGAGTTTGCTTCCTCGGAGGCCTCGGGGCTTCAGCAAAAGGCCACTGGGTGTGAAGGAACCCCAGCTCCCGGGGGAGAGACTGGAAGCTCGGGGGCCACATCCTTGTCAGGAAGCTCCACACCAACATTTTATGAGCAGCTACCTGCAGAGGGCGCTCCTTAACGGTCGTGTTCTGTGTTTCTGCTTCTATGCATTTTGCCAGCCTTGAGTTGTATTACTATTCCTTTCTATTCAGGTGAGAGTCCTATGATGTAAAATTAACCGTTTTAAAGTGACCAGTTCAGTGGCATTTTGGACATTGACAGTGTTGTGCAGCCATCACCCCTACCTTGTTCCAAAACACTCTCATCACCCCAGAGGGAGCCCCTTACTTTTTAAGCACTCACTCCCCACGTCCCCACCCCCAGCCCCCGGAAGCCACCAGTCTGCTGTCCGTAGGGATCTGCATGTTCTGGGCGGTTCGTATCAATGGGATCCTACAATAGGTGTCTGTTCTCGGCTGGCGTCTCTCTGTGCTGTGTTCAAGGTTCCTCTGAGTTGGAGCGAGCATCTGTACTATGTGCTTTTTTGTGGCTGAATAATATTTCATCATGTGCAGCTGCCACATTTTGTTCATCCAGTCATTGGTTGATACATTGAGCTTGTATTACTCCGATATTAGAAACATCAGGTCAACTTAACAGATGTAAAGGTCAGAGTTGATCAGAGCCACGGGTAAACACAGGTGCATGCAGAAGCCCGAAACGGAGGAGGCAGATAAATATGCTGATATCCAAGACTCTGAGAACGGCCCAGAATGAGTGCTGATACCCAGGGGGTGATGTTAAAGGCCCCCCAAAAGTGAACTTGGCCAGTAGGAGGGGAGAGCAGGGCAGGGAGCTGGAGGGAGCACCTCCCAACAGTGGATTAGCAGACCTGGTTCCCACCTGGGCCCTGTTAGGAGCTCCGAGGATGTTCTGAATAGGTGTGTTGGGTCTTTGTGATGTTAATGGCTTTGGGGTGGAGCCCAGGCTAGAGCGTTTCTGCAGAGGCTCCCGGTGAGTGAGACGTGCAGCCAGAGTGGGGTAAACATTCCTATAAAACCAGAACAAACCAGCCTGAGAAAAAGCAGGTGCATCTTATAGAACGGCCAGTCTTGGGCCAGAGAGGAGGACAGGGACCAGGAGAGTCACAGTCAGACTCCCAGTGACCAGAGGGCTCCGGGCGGCAGCCTGGCCTGGGGGCTGGTGGGAAAGGGGGGTCTGCGTGTGCTGCTGCCCCTCGGTCGCCGGGGACCCTCCTAACCCCTTCCTCCGGTGACCCCCCCAGGTTCATTAAGATCGGTGACAAGGAGGTGGAGTACCACCCCAAGTTCCGCCTGATCCTGCACACCAAGTACTTCAACCCCCACTACAAGCCCGAGATGCAGGCCCAGTGCACCCTGATCAACTTCCTGGTCACCAGGGATGGGCTCGAGGACCAGCTCTTGGCCGCCGTAGTGGCCAAAGAGCGCCCGGATCTGGAGCAGCTGAAGGTACACTGTCACACGAGGAGCAGGGCGGGCGGCTCAGAGACGAGAGGGGGCAGGGTCACTGTGATGAGACATCGAGACATCTGGCAGTTTCTCTCTGAGGTTGGCTCGACGTGTCACCCTGAATGTGTTCTGTATGACAGAATGGGTCCCTGCTCCTCCCCAGCCACCTCCCGAATCTCATTCGAAATCAAGTGACAGCTTCACCGAGAGAACAGTCACAGCAGGGCCCCGGGTGGCCCTAATGCCCAAGTCCCCCCGCTCACTTCCTTGGCGGTCCGAGCCACTCACGTGGGCTCACAGGGGTCCCAGGCCGTTCTGGAGGTCCCACTCCTGACCCGTTCGTCCAGGCTTGCTGTGTTCCTCCCGGTCCGAGTCCTGGGGCCCTGTCGCAGCTGTAGAGGGGCCCCCCAACAGGGGAGGCCAGGCTGTGACTGATTTCCCTGCCGGGGTCTCTGCCTCTCCTGCAGGCAAACCTCACCAAGTCACAAAATGAATTTAAGATTGTCCTGAAGGCACTGGAAGACTCCCTGCTGGCCCGGCTGTCGGCCGCGTCGGGGAGCTTCCTGGGGGACACTGCCCTAGTAGAGAATCTGGAAACCACCAAACACACGGCCAGCGAGATTGAGGAGAAGGTAAGACATGGTCTTGGGGGGCCCACACCCTCACACCCCGGCCGGAGCACACTGGGGTTGGGGGGACGGCAGCTGGGCTGATGGTCACTCAGAGGAGAAGCCACAGCCACGTGAGGGCCCCTGGCAGCCTCGGGTGGGGACAAGGGGCACAGATGCCCAGCGGGCACCCCAGGTGTTTGCTGGGAGGCCCCCAGGACGGCCTCTGACAGAGCCAAGGGCTGTGGATGGGGGCAAGGGGGGCCCCTCTGCTGACCGGCACTGCCCACCTGCTGTTGGTCTCACTCACGCTCCTTTTCTTAAAATCAGTTAATTTTTAAACTGAAGTATAGTTGATGTACAATGTTGTGTCAGTTTCAGGGGGAAAGCAAAGTGATCCAGTCATTTTTTTTCCAGACTGTTTTCCATTACAGGTCATTACAGAATATTGAACATAGTTCCCTGTGCTGTACAGTGGGTCCCTGTTTATCCATTTTATATATAGTAGTGTCTGTTAACCCCAGACTCCTGATTTATCCCTCCCCCTCCTCACTTCCCCCTTTGGTAACCATGAGTTTGCTTTCTGCATCTGAATCTGTTTCTGTTTTACATATAGATTCACTTGTAGTATTTTTAGATTTTACATACAAGCGATATCATATTTGTCTTTGTCTGACTGACTTCACTTATATGGATAATCTCTAGGTCCATCCAAATAATGCGAATGGCATTAATTTTTATGGCTGAGTAATATTCCATCGTGTGCATATCCACCACATCTTCTTTATCTTATCTGTCGATGGACACTTAAGTGGCTTCCATGTCTTGGCTGTTGTAAATAGTGCTGCTGTGAGCACTGAGGTGTGTCTTTTTGAATTAGAGTTTCCGTCTTTTCCAGATACATGCCCAGGAGTGGGATTGCTGGGTCATATGGTGGCTCTGTTTTAACTTTGTAAGAAGCCTCCATACTGTTCCCCACGGTGGCTGCACCAAATCACACTCCCACCAGCGGTGCGGGAGGGCTCCTTGCCTCCACAGCCTCTCCGGCACTCACCGTCTGAGGACTCTGTAGTGACGGCCGTTCTGGCTGGGGGGAGGTGGTACCTCGCTGTGTTTCTGATTTGCATCTCTCTGATGCTTAGCGACGTCAGGCACCTTCCCGTGTGCCTGTTGGGCGTCTGTGTGTCTCCTCTGGGGAGATGTCTGTTTAGGTCTTCCACCTGATTTCTCGCTGGGTCCTTCTTGTCTGCTTTGAGGTACAAGAGGCCAAAATCACAGAGGTTAAAATCAACGAGGCGAGAGAGAGCTACCGGCCGGCGGCGGAGAGGGCGTCCCTGCTGTACTTCATCCTGAGCGACCTCAACAAGATCAACCCCATCTACCAGTTCTCGCTCAAGGTGCGGCCGCGCCCGGGCCGGGAGCCCGCCACGGGCAGCGTGGGGCAGCCCCGCAGGCCCCCTGAGCTCGGTGACCGCCCCCACCTCCCCAGGCCTTCAACGTGGTGTTCGAGAAAGCCATCCAGAAGACCGCCCCCGCAGACGAGGTCCGGCAGCGTGTCATCAACCTGACGGACGAGATCACCTACTCCGTCTACATGTACACGGCCCGCGGGCTCTTCGAGCGAGACAAGCTCATCTTCCTGGCACAGGTGGCGTTTCAGGTAACATCTGGCCTCAGCGCCCACAGTGGGGTCCTTGGGCCGGCAGCCTGAGCCCTCCAGGGTAGGGGTTGGGGGGAAAGGTGGGGAGCAGGTGGGGGGGTGCTTTTTGGAAATGCAGAGTCCCAGGCCACGGTCCAGACCCCTATGGATCCCAACCTGCACTTTAACAAAATTCCTGGGTGATTGATGAAGTCTGTGGCCGAGTTGATGTCAGGGAAGGTATTGCAGTGGGAGCCGTTTGGGCGGGTGGGTGGGGGAGGCGGTTCAGTTACAGAGAACTTACGAGGAAACGTCATTCTGTTACGTTGAAGTGGTGCTGAGTCAACGGTCCCACCCTAGTGCTTAGTCTGCTGTGGGTTTGGAACAATGGTTCTTAAGGAAGTACAGGCACCACTGAGTACACATCCCTCCTATTCATGCTGACAGATTTAAATAATTTGCTCACCACACAAAAGGCCAATAAATCAAGAGTTGAGGTGCTGGGGTAAGGAATAGCAACTTTATTCTGAAAGCCAGCAGACCGAGAAGATGGCAGATTAGTGTCCCAAAGAACTATCTTCCCTGAGACAGAATTCAGGCTTCTTTTACACTAAAAGGGGAGGGAGGTGTGGCTGGTTGTTGCAAACTTCTTGGTGCTGGAATCCTTTGTTCTTGCAGTTGTCCATGTAGGTGTAGTCACAGCGTTCCTGTAAACCTCCAATAAGACGAATGTGATTCCCTGTTCTGCAGCTTTTTAAGGAAAAGCGTTACACCTTTAAAGGTCAGACCAGAGAATGGGCTCTCCTGTATATTTGAGACCATAGGCAACATTCTTTTACAAAAGGTGCAGAGCCGGCCCAGGAGACAGAGCACAGGGTTAGAGCCAAAGGGACAGATCTAATGTGGAGTCAAGTTCTTCTCTGTTACAAATGTATACAGCCAAAAGAGAGCGATTGGAAGCACGTATTCAAACAAACACACGCATAGAAACCCTCACGGAGGCATTATTCACAAGAGCCAAAAGGTAGAAACGGCCCACGTGTGCAGCGACAGGTGGTGGGTAAGCAAGGTGCGGTCGCTCCACACAGCGGCACGTTGTCCGTGCATAAAGAGGAGTGAAGCCCTGACACGTGCTGCAACACGGATGAGCCTTGGAAAACACGCTCAGTGAACGTAGCCAGATGCAAAAGGCCTTGGATTGTGCGACTCCCTTTCCGGGAAGTGTCCGAAATGGGCAAATCTGTAGAGATAGACGGCCCAAGGCTGGGGCAGGAAGATGAGGGCGAGACTGCCGAAGGGTCCAGGGCTTCGCTTTGCGGTGATTAAAAGCAGTTCTGGCTCCAGACAGTGGTGATGCTTATAGAACGGTGTGCTCTGGATTTTAGACTCTTAATAGGACATTTTTACATTATGTGTGTTTTGCCACAATTAAAAGCAAAGAAAGGCGCTGACAGGTTCCGCCCCGACCCCAAGGGGCAGGCCAGTGCTTCCGCTGCAGGCGGGGCTGTGAGCCCCTCTCTGCCCGACCTGCGCCCGGGGCTGGGGTGCTCCTGCCGGGGGCTGTCCCCCGCCCAGCGCTGCTGTGGGACAACATCTCAGTGCGCCCACGCCCCTCAGGTATTGTCCATGAAGAAACAGCTGAACCCGGTGGAGCTGGATTTCCTCCTGCGGTTCCCGTTCAAGGCCGGGGTCGTGTCGCCGGTGGGCTTCCTGCAGAATCAGGCCTGGGGCGGCATCAAGGTTGTGCTCAGACTTGAACGCCGCGTGCTCCCCGCGCCGCGGGCCTTCCCTGCTCACCCTGGGCTGGTTCATGGGGCCCCCCGACCGCGACACTCAGAGGCTCGACGTGGCCCCAGGGGAGGACGGGCTGCCTGCTGGCTCGCGGGGACTGCTGTCCTGCTGGGCCCAAGCAACGCGCACCATCATGTCCTCGCGCGCTCCCTGCAGGTGGCAGGCTGGGCCCCAGGGTGTGTCCAGAGGCTGCCCATCCCCTCTTCCAGGAAAGTGCCCAGTGTCAAGGTTACTCCTCAGGGCCCCGAGACCTCACTGTCTCAGTTCAGAAAGACCAGAGGAGGGTAGTCCCCTGGGATGAGCAGGGTCCCTGTTCCAGGGTCACGTCCCCGGACCAGACTCTCCCTCCCAGGGCCCAGCCGCTTTCTCTGGTTTGCTGGCGGATGACACCAGCAGCTCATGGTTTTAGCGACAGGCCTGGCGGTCATTCTTTTCCTGGAGCCCAGGGGAGGGCACCCACTGGGACCGGGGGAGAGCTGAAGGGGTCGTCCGCCCCCAGGCCCTCGCGGAGATGGACGAGTTCAAGAACCTGGACAGCGACATCGAGGGGTCTGCCAAGCGGTGGAAGAAGCTCGTGGAGTCGGAAGCCCCGGAAAAGGAGATCTTCCCTAAGGAGTGGAAGAACAAAACGGCCCTGCAGAAGCTCTGCATGGTGCGGTGCATGCGGCCAGACCGCATGACCTACGCTGTCAAGTGAGTGTCCCCACCCGCCCGCCCCGCGCTCCCTGCACACAGTGCCCCGCCCACGGCGTCCAGGGCGCCAGCCCGCTGCCTCCTCCCGCCCTTTCACGGAGGGAACGGTCAGGGCCAGGGGAGCGGAAGCCTTTGCCACACGTAGTGGACGGGATCCCACCGACCCAACAATTTCTCCTGGGAGTTTCCTGAGCTCGGGGGTCTCAGCCAACAGGTCCCTCTGCCTCCCGTGACCCTGGGTGAGGAGGGCACCCCGGGGTAAGCGACAAGAAGACAAGAGTCCCCACGTCAGCCTCCAAGATTTAAAAACCCTTGGGCGTCAATGACGTCCACCCACAGCCACGCGGCGGCCTTTTAGGGTGTTGTGGGGAGGAAGCCGTGGCCGAGGGAGCCGCGTCCGAGGACTTTCATGGACTCAGCAGCCGGATTAAAAGTAAATCTTTTATTTTTACGGCCGGTTTGTGAGAAGAGCCACTCTAATTCTGTGAACAGCCTCTCTAGACATGAAAAGCGTCCACTGCTGGAAAGGCAGTCACTGTGTTTCAGCTCCCGGCTCCTTTCCCTCCCCCATCGGGCCTGTCGCTTCATAGCAGGACTCCAGGAGTGGCAGCGTCTCGTGACGTCTGTGCAGCCCCGGGGGTGACACCTCTGTGACACCCCATCCACCCTCCTCTGGGCAGAGACTGCGGCCCCTCCCGGCCTCCCTCCCACGCAGAGGAGGACGGAGCCTTCGCAGGCAGGGGAGGCAAGCCCCCTTCCCAAGGGTGTGTCTTGGTTTTCCATTTGTCCTAGTGCCCCAAAAGCCACCAGACTTCCCAAAAGACGCCCACGTCCCCGATAGAATTCCCCTCTGACAAAGCAGAGGCCTGACTCACACCCACCCACTGGTGGTTCACAGACTTTTGTTTCTGTTTTGCTTTGTTTTCTTGGGACCAAAGAGGAAAGAGACCTGGAGGGGTTATGGGTGCGGGTGGAGAAGAAAAAAAAAAACATCATGCTGGTCCGGGCAGAATGCTGGATGGCGTCCTGGACTCAGTGCCCGAAGGAGGTTGGACAAAGCTTGGGGAAGGCCAAGGTGAAGAGCACCTGACCATTGCGGCAGGACACTGCCCGCAGGGGAGTCATGGTGTCCAGACCCACCTCCCCCAAAGCTCTTTTAAGTCACCCAAGTCACCACGGAAGAAAGCGCATCAGTATCACGTGGGTGGTGACCACCAAACACCAGGCGAACCCCAGTCACGCTCTGCGACGGCTCCGCGGGGTTGAGGAAAGCAGGTTCACCTCCCAGCAAGGAAATTCAAGCTGACGGCGAGCAGCAGTAACAGCTCACGGTCGTCAAGAGCGGCCCACCGGGTCCACTTGAGGTGGATGCCCTCCCTCCTCCAGGTCCACAGGCACAGGGAGAGTAGCCCGCACAGCAGGGCGGGCACTGGCCACAGGCTCCCCGGAACACCAGCCCGGGTTGGAGCACCTGCCACTATGGCGGTCGGGCTACCAGAGGTTTACGGCTCCAGCTCTCCTGTGTCCAGGACGTGGCACTGGGAGTGGTGGAGCCCAGTGGGGACCAGGCTCGCTACTCTGTGTCATCAGTTCATCCGCAGAGAATGGCCGTGTGGCCTGGCTGTGTCATGAGCGACGGTGAACTTGTGACGTGCCTGCCCAGGGCAGGACTTGGTACATTCCAGAAGTGTTTCCCAGCAGAGACTCCAGCATCCACATTCCAGGTCACTTCCCAAGGCCGGAATCAGCACCCTGGGAGACCTTCAGCAGGAGCTGGTTTGGGGAACTGCACAGAAGCCGGCGAAGGCCAGCCCGGGGGACGAGGGAGCGGGAAGGCGCGCTCCTCATGGCACCCGCCCGCAGATGCCCCGCTGAGTCACACGGAGGCCTCTCCGTGAACAGGTCCCCCCTAGGTCTCCCACGACCCTCGGAGCATCCAGACTGCCGGCTCCTTGAGGATGGACACGTTCCCTCCCCGGGGAGGCTGCCCTCTGCCGTCCTTTCAAAGACCTTGCCAGACGTGATGTTAGCGCCTGTGATTCATCCAGAAGACAGAGCTCAGCCGCCTGCGGTCAAGGGAGAGGGGCAGAGAGCTGAGGTCCCAAGGTCACCCGAACAACACTACTTTTCCCGTAAGAGGGGCCTTGATTCACCCCAGCCTCCTTGGGGGCAAGACAAAGCGGGATTTGGAACAGAGAGGTGCTTGTGTGAAGAGAAGCACTGTTCTTGTCTCCTGTGATCTTCCTGATGATCCGTGTTTCGTGGTCCTCGGAGTGCACCCAAGCGGCTCTGATGCCAACGTCCTTCCTCCCCCGACCCCTCATCGGGGAGTGACAGCGCCAGGACACAGAGGCCCACACAGGTCCTGCTCCTCTCTGCTGCCAGGGTCGGGACAGCCGAGATGAAGTGTGCGGGAAGCATGAAGTCGCTAGAAACCGATGCCTCTCTTGGGGGCGCCGAGGGCTTTAGGGTGACCTGGAGAACCCTGGGTGGCTTGGGTTCCCTCCCTGTTGACCTCGTGCACCTTTGAAAGCAGAGCAGTGCCAGCTGGCTGAGCCTCTCACCTGTCCGGGCGCAGGTGGACGCAAGCAGAGGGTGCTCACAGCAGGCGCCACCAAATCCCGCCCGTGCTCCCTTCCCCTGCCAAAAGGAGGCTCCTGTAAAGACTTGATTTCCAGCCCCAGACCTTTCCCTGCCTAAGGAAGTCTGCCGGGGAAAGAGGCCCTCCCACTTGGGTCTGACCAGGCACACTGCCCCTCAGGAACTTCGTGGAGGAGAAAATGGGCAGCAAGTTCGTGGAGGGCCGGAGCGTCGAGTTCTCCAAGTCCTACGAGGAGAGCAGCCCGTCCACTCCGATCTTCTTCATCCTCTCCCCGGGGGTGGACCCCCTGAAGGACGTGGAAGCCCTGGGTAAGTGTGGCCAGCGGGTGTCCACGTCACAGGTCCTGGGGACACGGGCATCGAGACCACGGCGAGACGCCACGTCACACCCACTAGCAGGGCCGCCATGAAAATGACAGTGGTCGGGAGGCTGTGGAGAGACGGGGCCCTGGTGCACTGCCGGTGGGCGTGGGAGATGGGGCCGTGGCGGAAGGCAGTTTGGGGGTTGCTCCTCAAGTGACGTGCAGGATCACCATACAGCCCAGCAGTTCTGCTCATGGGCACGTTCCCAGAGGGGCTGAGAGCAGGTGTCCAAACAAACACCTGTTCACGGGGATGTTCATTCACAAGAGCCAGAAGGTAGATACAACCCAAATGTCCGCGGGCTATCACAGCAGACGATCACAGGTAGGTTCATACAGTGGACGTTATCTGCCCTGAAAAGGAATGACGCTCTGACACGCAGTCCAACAAGGACGGACCTCGTGCCACAGGGAAGAAGCCAGACACACAAGGCCACGTATTATGAGATTCCTTGTATCTGAAACAGATACGAGGAGGGACAGAAGGCAGAGGAGTGGCTGCCAGGGGCTGGGGGAGCAGGATGAAGAGTGCGTGTTTAATGTGGACGCGGTTTCCTTCTGGGGTGATGGAAATGTTCTGGAACCAGGCAGATGGTGGCACAACATTCTGAATTATTCAACATCACTGAATTGTACCCTTTAAGATGGTTTTTAAAAGGGTACATTTGATGGCACATGTGCTTTACAATTTAAAAAGCAGGGTTGGGGAGGGTGTGGAATTCCCTGCTGTGGGACCATGGAGCCTCTGCCTTTGCCATTCAGCTGTCCTCACGCTGTTCCCGCCTTGCCTTCCTTCAGGGAAAAAGCTGGGATTTACCATAGACAATGGAAAGCTCCATAACGTGTCCCTGGGGCAGGGGCAGGAGGTGGTGGCGGAGAACGCCCTGGACGTGGCTGCGGAGAAGGGACACTGGGTCATCCTGCAGGTACGGGGCCAGGAAGCCGTCACCACTGCTTGGGCACAAGTGTGGGTCCTTCAACCGTGAGAAAGACGCTGGGGTTTATGCTGGTTGTACCCCTAAAGAGGAGCTATTTTTAAACAACCCTGAGTGGACACAAGCACCCCCTGCCGCCCCCTCCTCGGCCCCGCTGCCCATCCTGGCCTCCGCACACCCCGCTGCGTGGCCGGCCTCGGTCCACGTGGGGACCTCAGGTTCAGGTCTTTTCTTTCTTTTACAAAGTGATGACCACAAGTCTAGTTACCGCCTGTCACCAAAGATATTCTGTCATATTCCCCACACTGTGCATCGCACGCCCGTGACTCACGTACTTTGTAACTGGAAGTTCGCCCTCACCTACTTCTCCTCTCCCCCTACCCTCGGGCAACCGCCTGTCTGTCCTCTGTATCTGTGACACTCTCTGTTGTCATGTGTGTTCACTGGCTTTTTAGATACCACATGCAAATGAAATCATGCAGTGTTTGTCTTTCCGTCTGACTTACTTCACCATGCATAATGCTCTCCAGGGCCATCCATGTTGCTGCAACTGGCAAGATTTCTTTCTTTTCATGGCTGAGTAGTATTCCCTTGTATAAACACAACACATCTTCTTTACCCAGTCGCCTGTTGGTGGACACTTGGGCTGCTGCCGCGTCTCGGCTATTGTAAATAGCGCTGCTGTGAACGAACACAGGGGTGCACGTATCTTTTCCAATCAGTGTTTTCAGTTGCTTGGGCTAAATGCCCAGGAGTGGGACTGCTGGATCATAGGGGAGTTCTCTTTTTAATTTTTTGAGGAACCTCCAGACTGTTCTCCGTAGCGGCTGTGCCAGATGACAGCCCCCCCAACAGCGCACGAGGGCTCCCTTTTCTCCAAGTCACTTCTTTTTACCCAGGCCTCTCAGAGGAGGGGTGGGGACCATATAATCTCAGCCTTATGCAGGGGGAGGGCGGGAAGGACTTGCCACGAGGCTGGAGGGCTTGAAATAACTGAGCACAAGATGCACCTCAGAGGCCTCGGTGGCATGGCTGAAATTCCCCTATGTGCCCAGCACCAGGGGGAGGGTGGACGGCGGGGTGGGGAGTGTGGGTGCCATGAGGGAGAGCCCCACCAGGGGACACGGCAAGGCGGGGAGGGGTGTGCGGGCGCTAAGCCCCGGTCTTGGCTGCAGAACATCCACCTGGTGGCCCGGTGGCTGAGCACCCTGGACAAGAA
The DNA here is from genome assembly GCF_009834535.1 of Camelus ferus. Taxonomy (NCBI): domain Eukaryota; kingdom Metazoa; phylum Chordata; class Mammalia; order Artiodactyla; family Camelidae; genus Camelus; species Camelus ferus. The sequence continues at coordinate 22,823,583 of NC_045711.1, forward strand.
GCTGGAGCGGTTCAGCACAGGCAGCCACCATGATTACCGCGTGCTCATCAGCGCCGAGCCGGCCCCGAGCCCAGAGGCCCACATCATCCCCCAGGGCATCCTGGAAAACGCCATCAAGATCACCAATGAGCCACCCACAGGCATGTACGCCAACCTGCACAAGGCCCTGGACCTCTTCACCCAGGTAGGGCGGCCGCCTCCTGCGTCCCGTGCACTGCCCGCGCCGGCCAGCGCTCTCTCATCCACAGCCCCCCAACCCCAGCACGCACACCACCCGCACCGCAAAACGGGCAGATTCCTGAAGACCCGTGTAAGATGCCAGTCATTTAAAGGCTGTGGGAGCCTCTGTCACGTACAGCCTCGTAGGACAGAAATGCCTGCTTCTCATCTATTTCACGCCCCGCACGTCAGCCCAGGCCTTTGGTGTGGCCAAGCTCCTGAGGTGGTTCCCCAACCGTAAGCCAGCCCGGCTGGGGCCACAGTGCCTCCCAGACCCCTGCTCTCATCCCCGTGAGACCGATGGGAAGGCTGAGTGCAGGTGGACGGGCTGGAGGGCGACGGGGACAGACGGGGATGGTGACGCCAGCCTCGCAGGGCTCTGCGCTCTGGCTCCAGGCCCGGCAGGTGGGCCCCCACTGCCTCCTACAGGAGCGCCGGGTGACTGGTCCTCCGGGGTGGGGTGCAGGGGCCTCAGCCTGCCCGTCCACTCTGCTTGGGTCTTTGCCCACATGACTCATGCCACCAGCCAAACCTCACAGTCCCCAGTGTGTCACTTCCTCTGTGTCGTCTTCCCTGGCGTCCTTGAATTAACTGAGCACAGCGTTGACTGGGGGGGGCCTCGGTGGGATCAGTGCGAGGGGACATGCGTGAAGCCCCAAGGCACGCAGCTCAAACCGGGGCCCGTGTGGGTCCCAGAGCGGCCTGCCCAGGTCGGTGCCGGGGCCTGTACAGAGCAGGGTGGGGCCTGTGGTAGATTCTGTAGCCATTCGATGCTGCTGTGAATCCAAGCACGTGCTCTGTTTTCCCTTGTTACGGGATTTTGCTAAAGTATTAGTCCCTGAGGGAGAGTGGTGATGTGCGCCGGAAGCTGCTCCTCCACTTGCGGGAGTTGGGGGCCTGTGCCAAGTGGGCACACAGCCCTGGCTGGGAAGCGGGTGCCCAGGCAGGGACGGCCGACGCCTGAGGGGCAAGAAACAGAAAACGCAAAAGCCTCTTAGCCTGGGAGTGGTGGGGCCCCTGCGGCCGGGAGGACACAGAGGGGCTGCTGGGCCTCAGACTTTGGGGAGATGCCTTGGCTGTTGGGAGGCCGTGGCGGGGAGACCAGCCAGTCACTGCCTGGCAAATGTGAGTTGGGGGCGGCTGGGATGAGGCTGGGACTTGCTGAGATGCTGGAGGCTCCATGACTTTGTCACCTGAGGCACCTAAGATAAGGGGGGCCAGGAGGAAGCATGTGCAGGACCACAGAGGCCTGGGAGGCCGGTGAGGAGCAATGTGACCAGAGAGAATCAAACGGCCGCAGGCTGTCTGTCCTCATCCTGGGCAGGGGCTGGTTTCTCCCTCCCTTTCGGATTCCTCTCCAGATCCCACCCCCTCTGCTGATCCTCTCCATCTGCCCACTCCTTCTCCATCCCTCTCCCTCTCGAGCTCCCTCTCACTCTTCTGATTCTCTCCCTGTCCGGCTCTGATACCTTTACCCATCCCTCTCCCTCTGCCCATTTCTCTCCCCACCCCCTCCTCTCCGGACCCCTCTCTGGATCACTCTGGCCATCCCGCTCCTGCTCCCACCCTTCTCCTCATCCCTCTTGGATCCCTCTCCTTCCCCTCTTCCTCTGGGGTCCCTCTTTGATCCCTCCCTCCCACCCCTCCCTTCCTCAAGTCCTGATCCCTCTGCCATCTCTCGCCCTCTCAGATCTCTCTCTGGATCCCTCTCACTCCGTGATTTCTCTCCCTCTTCCGTCCAGTCCATCTCGGGTCTCTCTCAGGTGCCTCTCCCTTCCTGCTCCCTCTCGGATCCCTCTCCCTCCCTTCCCCTTCCTAGGTCCTTCCCCTTCCCTCTGCTGACTTCTCTCCCCATCCCTATAGGATCCCGCTCAGGTCCTGATCCCTCTCCCTACCCTTCACAGGTCCCTCCCCCTCGGATCCCTCTCCCATCTCTCTCCCTCTCCCATCCCTCTGCCTCCTGGGTCCCTCTCTGGCTCCCTCTCACTATCATGATTTCTCTCCCCATCCCTACAGGATCTCTCTCCCTCCCCCCATCCCATCCCCTCCCCTTCTGGGAATCCCTCTCCCATCCATTTCCCTCTCCTTCCCCTGTGCCCCCCCCCCATCTCTCTCTCTCAGATCCCTCCCCCACCTGGGTCCCTCTCCTGGACCCCAATCCCTCGCCCTCTGGGGTCCCTCTCCCGTTCTCTCCCCCCCACAATGGTCCTGTACTGGGGAACATCCTACTAGGAAGCAGTACCGATAACTTGACTTACAAGTACTACTTACGCGATACAACTGCATTTCTGCAGAAAGCAAGGACAAGGAGGCATCCTCTAGCCCAGCCTTTACAGCCTGGGAGAGACTTGAAAGACCAGCCCACAGCAGTCCATGGCTTTATGCCCCAACCCTGATCCCCACCCCACCTCCAGCTCCACCTCCCAGCCCAGAAGCAGGTGGCAAAGAGAGACCCCGGTCCTGCCTGACCCGGAGCGTGTGCCTCCCGCAGGACACGCTGGAGATATGTACCAAGGAGATCGAGTTCAAGTGCATTCTCTTCGCCCTGTGCTACTTCCACGCCGTGGTGGCCGAGAGGCGCAAGTTCGGGGCCCAGGGCTGGAATAGGTCGTACCCCTTCAACAACGGGGACCTCACCATCTCCATCAGCGTGCTCTACAACTACCTGGAGGCCAACGCGAAGGTCAGGCCCTCCCCTTCCTGTGTGCCCTCCCTTGGGCCATCCCTCCCCTTCCCTCGGCCTCTGTCGTATGTTTAAGAAATGAATAGGTTTCGTAAGTCAAAGAAAACCTGAAATTCTGAGTCTCCCCTGTGGTTCCACCAACCTGATACAGTGATAATCATCCATACCATGGCCGTCATCTCCTCAGTTGTGAGCTGTTTGGCTATTTTTCTGACTCCGTAGGGGTCAGTATCCTTGGGGATCCACCTGTCCTTACCCGAACTGGAGTACCCCTGCAAAGGCCAGCACCCTGGCATTCTGAGCCGGGAGAGGACGGGCCTCCCAGCTGCAGGCCTTGCCAGTCAGTGTCTGGGGACAGAACGCAGATTTAGAGGGAAGGCCGAAAAATCTGCTGGAAAGATGGACCGCTTTCCTTTCATCTTTATTGAAAATTGAAACAAACATGTCGTGTGCTGTGCAGGCAGCTGCGGGGGACTGCGGGGAGCCAGCGTCCTCAGGGGACACCTGAGGACACCGAATGGGTGGCCAGTCCACAGGCTCAGAGCGGAGACGCCCAGGTAGGGGGCAGGTGCCAGGGCTCACAACAGGGTCCGAGCTGAACGCTGGTGGCACATCTTAAGACATACACGTGCAAGTAAATAAACACGAGATGTGAAAGAAGAATTTCATCATCACAGCAGCTCCATCAGAGCAGTTCTCTCCCCGGAGTCCTGCTAGAATTGTTAAAGGACCTTTGTTTATGCAGACACTGCCCTCCTTTGACACACACAGAACCCAAGATGAGAAAAAAACTGCTCAAGAGAGTGCATGCCGTGTGGTCTGGTGACGAGCGGGGTGAGGCCTAGGTGACGCCCGCCGACCTGCTTAGCAGGGTATGAGCAGGCTACTGGACCTGCACAGTCTGAGCTCACAGCCTTATGGAACCACCTGGATGATGTCCCCCACGTCCACAGCCTGTCCCATAGCCCATTCCATCCCCCTGACTTGGAGGAAGTCAGGCCGTGCTTCCCACACCTACTGGGTCTCTGAGGGTGAGGCCTGGGAGCGCCTCTCTGATGAGTGCTCTGGGGAGCCCATCCGCCCCTGGTGGCTGGTCCCACTGCCCCCACCCCACGGGGGAGAACCGTCCCCCCAGGAGACAGCTTGTTGGGAGCTGCAGAAGGCGGAGCAAGGTGGGCCCAGCCCCACTTCGCAGAAGACACAGAAGCTGTCCCCAAAGCAAATAAGCAAAATGCAGAAAACGCAGCTCAGCACACGCCCAAGACAGCCAAGCCCAGAGAGACGACGGAGCCATGAGGTGACGATTAAGAGAAGATGAATGTCTTAAGTAAAAAAACCACGAGAGCACATCACACCACTGATACATCAAGTGCTCACTCAGTGGACTTGAACCGGCCAGTACTGGGAAAACAGGTGCCACCGAGGCAGGACCAGTAGAAACACCACACGGATGCACACCTTGCCCTTAAGGAGCCTCCACCCTCAGGGAAAGAGCCATGTGTGCAGCTAGGTACAGCGAGAGACACTCTGGATTTCAAAAGCTCGGTGCCAAAAACAAGAACTTAAATACCTTATTAATAGCTTTTCTGCTGAGTATCTATTGGAACAATCTTTCTACTTAAGTGGCTGCTAGAAAATCCGAAGTCATGCACATGGCGTCCACTGTTGGACAGCACCGGCTCTGCAAGAACAGCTCTGCTGGGGACGTGGGAGCCGGGGGAACGGATTTCTGGCTTTGGGGAGGAGGCTGCATTCCAGCCAGCGTCAGAGGAGGAGTATGGCCATGGTGCGTGGTGGCTGAGAGTGGGCATCCCAGGCTGCGGGCCTAACAGGGAAGAAGAGGCAGGCCCGATGGCAGTGGGAGTGGCCAAGGGCGGGATGCATGGAGAGACCCGCCACCAGGGGGTGCACTTGTGGGCGCTGCCCTCGTGGTGGTGGAGAGAGCTACTTCCAGCTGGCGATGCTACACCGAGCTCTGGGACACACGCGGGCAAGGCTGCAGGAGTAAACCACTGGACAGGTTCTGAGGTTACAGCAAAGTGGACTACATGGCCAAAAAGATCTTCGGTCCTAAGAGCCATCACCCCATCCATATAGAGATACTACCCTTGTTGGAAGTGGCCAGTGAAGGGAAAGGTCACAGGTGGCTCCACATTTCTGAGCATGGAGAACAAAGCGGGCACAGGTGGAGGGAACAAGTAGGGGCTCAGCAGGCTGCGGGGGTGTCTGCGGAGTCTGCAGTGCCAGCAGACAAGGTCCGGTGGGGTCACCACCAAGGGAGAGCACGGAGCGGAGGTGTGGGCAGAGGGCCAGGCGTCGTGGTGGGGGCGGAGGCAGAAGCCCAGGGGGAAAAGCGTCAAGGAGGGGCTGGCTGCCAGGCCAGAGGGGAGGAGGGCCGGCCTTGGGCCTGGTGACTGAGGGCAGCAGGTGACCCTGCAGACCTGGTGGGTGAGGAGGAGGCAGGGGTGACCAAGGAGAGACTAGCAGACCCAGGCAGACCCTGACGGCGGCCACCCTTCCCAAGGTGCCCTGGGACGACCTCCGCTACCTCTTTGGGGAGATCATGTACGGCGGCCACATCACCGACGACTGGGACCGCCGGCTCTGCAGGACGTACCTGGCAGAGTATGTCCGGGCAGAGATGCTGGAGGGGGAGATCCTGCTGGCCCCCGGCTTCCAGATCCCCCCCAACCTGGACTACAAGGTCAGTGCCTACCCACAGGCTCCCCCGCAGATGGGTTACCCGTTATCAGTCCGGCGGCCAGGCTGCCCAGACGCGAGGGCTTGACACACAGCGTCTATGGAGGGGAGTGGGGCTTCCTCTGTGTAGCCGGGCAGCAGCCCTGAAGGGGGTTAGGGAACCAGTGGGGTCAGTGCAGAGGGCACGACGTGGGCAGAACATTCTGGTACGCAAAGCCCAACAAGTAGAGGACACGGGTCCAGCTGGCACAGCCCCACCTGCTCACCTGCCTCCCCACTGCAGGGTTACCACGAATATATCGACGAGAACCTGCCCCCTGAGAGCCCCTACCTGTACGGCCTGCATCCCAACGCGGAGATTGGGTTCCTGACAGTCACCTCGGAGAAGCTGTTCCGCACTGTCCTGGAAATGCAGCCCAAAGAGACTGACTCGGGAGCAGGCACCGGCGTGTCCCGTGAGGAGAAGGTAGGAGCCGGGTTTACTACCCATCCAGCGCCAGAGGAAGGGCAGGGCCCAGGACCTGGGGTCGCAAGCGTGTGCCTGACTGATGAGCAGCAGCCCCTGGGAACTTGTCAGCAACCGCATGGGACCCTACCCCAGACCTCGGAATTGGGACCTCTTTGGGGGGCCTGCAGGCCAGCTGATGGGCCAGGGCCGAGCTGCAGCCTCAGCAGGACCCGCACAGTCAAGCTCCAGAGGCTCAGCCTCCAGGATCTGGGGGACCTCCGGGTCCCCGGGAGCAGTCCCGTGCCTCCCTCTCTGCAGCTTCTGACTCTGCGAGGTGAGCGCCCACGAGAGCGCCTGCCCCTCCCCAACCGTGGGAGCGCAGCACGTGTCGCCCCCTCAGGGCAGCCCAGACACCAGAACAGTCCCCCTGGATGAGCTTAGAGGATCATGGTGGGCAGACCTCACACACTCAAAGCAGCAGAAAAGCCCAGGCAATGCTGGAGCATTGAATAAATTCCCGTTGGTGAGGTTCACCTCTGCCATTTCCAGAGGGATCGGCACCCTGGCACTTTTTGAAATAATCCAGACAAGTTCTACTAAAAATTACGCAAATACTGAGCTTCCCAGGAAGCAGACAAATTCTTGATTGGAAGACCCTCAGTGCTGCGAGGCGCCATGATCTTTTCTTTGTCTAATGATTCAAACCAGAGGTCTGCTGACGGGCAGTGGGGTTCAGGACCATTGTGTGGGCCACCCCTGGAGAGGGTGTGACCAGCAGTCCCTGCAGACAGCCCACCTGGAGGACAAGGTCATGGTCCCCCACCCAGAAGCCGGTGGCCTCAGGGATGTCTGAAGGCACCAGGCTAGTGCAGCCAGATGCTCGCACGGCCACAGCCACGCAGCCTTGGCAACCAGACCAGAACGGCAGACCCTGAGGGCCAGGATTCCCTCCTCCTGGTCAGACGCGGGGCTGCACCTCCATGGTCCTGTTTTTCTGGCAGCTCCACCTGCCCTGCTCCAGGGCTCGGCCTGGCGCGGGGGGGGAGGGCTGGCCAGTGCAGGTGCCGTGACGCGGGCTGGCTGGGGACTGGCTTCCAGGTGAAGGCCGTGCTGGACGAGATCCTGGAGAAGATCCCGGAGACGTTCAACATGGCTGAGATCATGGCCAAGGCATCCGAGAAGACCCCCTACGTGGTCGTCGCCTTCCAAGAATGTGAAAGAATGAACATCCTAACCAACGAAATGCGCCGCTCGCTAAAGGAGCTGAACCTGGGGCTGAAGGTAAAGACACGGTGGGCAGGACCCGGGGCGTGACTCAACGGGGGCTGGCCACCGCAGGCCAACCTAGCTCAGCTGCAAAACCAGCTGCCCCGGGCTGCTGGGCCTCGGCCCGCTGAGCTCCCTGCTTTGGAGCAGTGGGCACCACTGGGCATCTCTGAGGTACCGAACAGACCTACATCCAATTCACGACACACATGGTGGGGTGGGGGGGCACCTCCTGGGAGCGGATGAAACGAGGCCTGGGACTGACTGGGTCTGCATCTGTGCCGATCGCCCCAGCACCCTGTCCGTGTGACCCCCAGGGAGAACTGACCATCACGACCGATATGGAGGACCTGTCCATGGCCCTGTTCTATGACACTGTGCCCGAAACGTGGATGGCCCGGGCCTACCCCTCCATGATGGGCCTGGCGGCCTGGTACGCTGACCTGCTGCTCCGAATTAGGGTAAGGACAGTCGTCCGAGGAGCCGCTGCCCTGACTCTCAGCAAACCTGCCCCCAGAGCCTGGGGAGTGATGCTGTGAAGGGGGAATGTGCGTCCCCACCCGCCCGAGGCCCCTGCTGGCCTGGCCTTTGTTGGAGCAGGGCTGGAAGGGACTGGGCTCCAGGAACCCCGTTAGGGCGAGCGCCTCCTGAGGGCGGCAGGGGTGGAGAGCAGCCGCCTCCTTCAGCCTCCCTGTTCTCTTGTCGCTGAACCACCCCTTCCTGGGGCCTGCTCTTCCCGTCCGCACATTTAAGAGCGAGCCAGACAGTGAAGTGGCGACTCAGGCAGCCCTCCCCTGACCTCGGTCCGCCCTGCGGGGCGTGGGGATCCAGCGCTGTCCTGCTCACATCCTCTCCAGGAGCTCGAGGCCTGGACAACGGACTTTGCGCTGCCCACCACGGTGTGGCTGGCCGGCTTCTTCAACCCGCAGTCCTTCCTCACGGCCATCATGCAGTCCATGGCCAGGAAGAACGAGTGGCCGCTGGACAAGATGTGTCTGTCCGTGGAGGTGACCAAGAAGAGCCGGGAGGACATGACTGCGCCCCCTCGGGAGGGTTCCTACGTGTACGGGCTCTTCATGGAAGGTAATGGGGGCACAGGGGGAGGTGCTTGGGCCCATGGGGATGGGGACACCATCTGAGAGGGCCCTACCTCTGCCTCTGTCCACATCTCCCTGAGCCAAGCTGCTGCCACTGCCCATCTTGGGGACCAGGTTTCCAGGGAAGGGAGGCCCTCGCATAGCCAGGTCCCAGCGGAGGGTGGGGGGGAGGACATGCAAGGCTGGCGCTCATTCAGCTCCGCCCACGTCACCCCAATCCTGCCAGACAGGACCACCAGGCAGGCGGTCCATTTCCTTAGCCAATTACTCCAGCAGGAGCCCGTCCCTCTCAGCGACTGCCATCACCCCTTTACCTGTGGGGGTGTCTGGGCGCCCCAATGCCCACGTCACCACAGCCAAGCGTTGCCATAGCCATTCTCCATGTTTATTTTGGAATTACAGACAGGAAACAACCATGAGCTAGGGTGAGTAAAAGAGCAGCAGGCTGGTTAAAGGCAACGACAGCTCCACGTGCATACGTAGCTATTTACACTGCGTATGGGCGCGTGGGACAGACAGTCCAGCGGAGGGGGATCGGAGCGTTAATCTGTAATCTTCAGCTGGAGTTGTTATGAGTTCCTGCCACTAAAATTAAGAAGGCTGACAGGTATTTGAGACTCTGAAAACACCACAACTGTAAACAAGGGCTCCAGGAGCTTCAGGGCTGAGCTGTCCCCGACCCAGTCCTCTGACAGCCCCGCTTTTAGCGATGCCCGTGTCTGCACGGGCGGTGGGGTGCCAGGCCCCTCCCCTCAGTACCCGCACACAAGACAGGAACCAGTCGTCTCACCACGGCCGCCCTGTCCCCACAGGAGCTCGCTGGGACACCCAGACCGGAGTCATCGCCGAAGCACGGCTGAAGGAGCTGACGCCAGCCATGCCTGTCATCTTCATCAAGGCCATCCCTGTGGACCGCACAGAAACCAAGAACATCTATGAGTGCCCGGTGTACAAAACCCGCATCCGCGGCCCCACCTACGTCTGGACCTTTAACCTGAAGACCAAAGAGAAGGCAGCCAAGTGGATCCTGGCCGCCGTGGCACTGCTCCTGCAGGTCTAGCTGGCGCCGTGGGCTGGGTCCTGACCACAACTCCAAATTTACAGTTAGAAACTCAGCCTTGCAACCACCTCTTACTTTCACAGGAACTGATGGTTGCTTTCTGTTCTCCTAAATAACTGAGACTTTACAGCCACGCACATCTGGACTAGCCAGAGGGTGGAGGGCAGTGTGGAAGAGGGGGCGTGGGTTGGATTAAAACAATGAAGCCACTCACTTGTGTCTGATTCGCTTGAGCCAGCAGCCACCAAGGGCCTGGTACAGCCTTAGGGTGAGTCCCCCAAGCCCAAGCAGCCAGGTGAGCATCCTAGGAACCACGCCCCCCAACCCTTAATTCCACTTTTTCCCACAAGCAGCATGGAGGGTTAGAGCTGGAGGCCTGATGCGACAGGCCAGCGACCCCTACCCCCAACGAGGGGCCAGGGTGTTCCCACATCCACCGGAGCTGCCCCTCCACGGGCACCGTCCCCTAAAGCAGTCTACCCTTCTCTCTAGGAAGAAAATTATAGTCATGCCTCCTCCCTGCCCAGCAAACTATTCCACGGAGGCGCCATTTCCATGCAGCTCAAGAGCTTCCCTGGCACCTGCCCACTTTCTGAAATTGTGGGAACGGGACATGATGAACACAGACTCAGGGACCACCTTAAACATGTGTTTGTGTCTGGGGAGGTCATGGGTAAGTGGCCCACGGCTCCCGTCTCAGTTCTGGGGCAGCATCTTCAAGGTCTTTTGTCTCCCTCCCTCCACAATCGGTTCTCACTTCCTGCCTCCTGACAGTGGGTTTTGTGTTAAACTCTTTAACAAAAGAAAGTATAACGATAAAGGGGTCAACACAAGAGGATACAACATTCGTTAACATGTACACACCTAACGTAGGAAAGGTGTAGAGCAAACACTAACGGAAGTAGACAAAGACGCTGGCGGTGATACAGCAATAGAAGACTTTAACACACCACTTATGTCAGTGGACAGACGATCCAGACAGAAAATCAGTGAACAGTGGTCTTAATTAGACCAGCTGAACTTAGTGGATATCCACAGGACATTCCATCCAAAAACAGAACACACGTTCAAGTGCACATGGAACTTTACCAGGATGGGTCACATGCTAGGCCACAAAACAAATCTCCACCAATTTAAAAGGATACAAAGTGTATTGAGCATTTTTTTTCCAACCAGGATGGTGTCTGGCAGTAGAAACCAATCACAGGAAGGAAAACAGGAAAAACACACACACACACACTTAGACGATAAACGACATGCTACCGAAACACTGATGGGTCAATGCAGAAATCAGAGAAGATCAGAAAACACCTCAAGAAAAATGAAAATAAAAGCAGTTTTCCAAAATCTATGGGATGCAGCAAAAGCAGTTCTAAGAAGTTCACAGCAACATAGGCTTCCTCAAGAAACAAGAAAAACCTCATACCGCCTAACCTACCATCTAAACAAACTGGAAAAAAAGAACAGACCAAGCCCAAGTCGGCATAAAAGCGAGAGCTGCTCAGGAGCCAGGAAACCCCAACTCCCCGAGAGGCAAGCTGGTCCGCAGGCGTCAGAACCGGGGGCTGAGCACAGCAGGGGCCCGGGTGGCTCAGGGCCCGGCCTGTGCTCCAGACGCGGAGACGAGGCTAAGGAAAGGCAGTCCACACACACGGCCCGCTGCGCGAGGTGGCCGGCAGCCTACCCACCAGCCAGCAGGAAGGGCCGAGTGGTGGCCGATCTCGTCCCGCCTCCCTCTGTGGGCTCCTGCTCCCAGGCAGGTGGGAGGCTGCCCTGGGACAAACCTGGCCAAGACCTCAGGCCCCCCCGTCTGACTGGCAGGGGGTGCTTCTATCTGCAGCCAGAATGACCTCAGCAGGAGTGGAGCGGCAAGCCCGAGACCTGCCTGGCTCTGTGGCCGAGCTGATGCAGGGCCATCCAGCAAGGCAGCTGGGCTGCCACTCGGGGCAGGCAAGGAGAGCGGGATGCGGACAGAACAGGGAAGGCAGCTGAAGGGGCCCACGAACTCTAGATAACGTGGGCCCCAGGGGGGGCCCCTGCGCCAGCATCCTCGGTGGTTTCTGGCCTGAGAGCGGAGGCAGGCCCCGGGACTACCTGGCCTCGCTGATCCTGAAGGCCTGTGAAAACTCTGAGTATTCTCACCTAAACCATGGGTGAAGAAGAGGCCCCAGAACCCCTAACTCTGAGGGCAATCATTTACAATGAGCCTGGGGCCCAGAGAACCCACTCCTTTGGAAGGCAAAAAGAGCCTGGCTTCCGGACAACCACCTCTGCTGGCCAGGAGGGGTCACTGCTGCCCTTCGTGTCCAGGCCGGAGGGACAGGGGAGCCACTCCTCTGACTGGAGGAGATAAAACTGCCAGTGGCCACCAGGAAAGTCGTTTTTAATCCCTGGTAATAACTACAGAATGGGAAGGTTTTCCAATTTTGCCTTTAAAGCCTAGAACAAAATAGTCAATTATCCCACACTACATGTTGTGGGTAGTTGATAAAATTCTCTCCAAACTTTGCAAGAGACAATTCACCTCAGAGTTGCAATCCAGTCTCTGGGAGACACGGACTGGGACAGGAGGAGCTCCGAGGCCACAGCGGCCTGGTGGACAGCAGGGTGGGGCCCGGGCTGGGGTGAGCTCCCGGCAGAGGGTGGGGAGAGGAGAGCCCCCCAGGACCGCCCTGAAGGCAGAAACCAGGGGAGGGCACCGATTGCTCAAGCCCGGCTGTGGCACAGCGCTCACTCTGGTCCCACAGCAGCTGCAGGGACACAAATGCCATTTACTGAAGCCTCTCTCCAGACAGAAGCCCAGGGCCCTAGCACATTCTTTTGGCTTTCCTCCTCTAATTGTCCCACAGGACAATTTAATAACTGGTTTGAAGACAAACAGTGTTAACTGATGTGCCGCTGCCCCAGGGCGGTGTGGCCACCACTCTACCCGACTCCCAACCACAGAGCCCGGCAGATGGGCCCGGCCCCGGGGGAGGGGCTGTGGCTGCGCCTAGTCTAAGAGGTGCTCCCAGCACTGGAGCCCCTCCACACACAGCAAGGCAGTGCAGTCAAGGTTAACCGCCCGCTCCTGGGAGGGAAGCACAGGAAGCAACGGGCAGGAATGGAATCTCGCCTCGCCCCCGAAGGATGGGCTGCATGCCCTGGGGCTGCGAGGCCTTCTCTCTGGAACACTCCTCTCTGTGCAAGGTTCAAGCACCTGAACATGTGGACTGGGCAGTGGTTTTGAAATCTGCTCCTGGAGACGCTGGGGGCAGGGGAGGAGCACAGGCTAAACACCAGAGGGGACAGATGACAGGACCGTAAGTGGCTGCTTGGAGGGGAGGAAGGGCAGGAACAGCTGCACTGCTGGTCTTTTAGTATCGTTTTACCCTCTAAATGTGCGTGGTATTTGAATAAAATGAAAAGTAATTAAAATGTTGAGAAAAAACTAAAAATGATAGAAGAAAATAGTTCTTCAAAATGAAGGTGAGAAGAGAACCAGGGGCAGGTACCAGGCCCTGCGGAACACACTCCGCACGGAGCCAACGCGCTCAGCCCCACACCTCGTGCCCTCGTCCTCACGCAGCCTGTCCCTCCCTGACCCCCACCATGCTGTGGGCTGGGCTAGCAGGGTCTATCTCAGAACATCCCACCCGGGGCCACTGGGGCTGAGGTCCAGGTCCGAAGGGATCTGGAACATGGAGGGTCACTGAGGAAAGACCCCAGCTCTAATGGCAGCCGCACCCTGCCCGGCTCCCCAGCGTCCAGAGAGCCCAGAGGCCACTCAGGTCAGGCCTCATCTCATCCCCTGGGAGCACAGCCGGCAGCCTCTGCGCAGGGCAGGCTCCTTCTGGGTGGGCAGAGCTGCCAGCACGGAGGACAGCGTGTCTCCGCAAGAGCGCGTCACAGGAACGTCAGCCCCAAGGTCTGACCCGCACTCTCATCCCCGCAGCTGCAGCTGGCCCGGGAGACAAGCCAGCACCGCTCCCCCACCCGCCCCCAAGGCCTTCAGGAACACGCGCTTGGCGGGAGGCGGGGAGCGCAGAGTCCCCAGCCCCAGGGACAGGAGGACAGACACGCACCCAGACACGGACCCCACCGCTGCCTCCCCGGGACCCAGGATTCGCGGAGAGTTGGGACCTGACAGAAGGTGAGAGGGCTGCCTAACTTAGAATCAGGCTTCAAAAGGCACTGAGAACCGTCTGCCACCCCAGACACACGCCCCTTGGTATATAACCAAGGACAAAGCACCCCGGAAAGCCGCCAAGTGGAGAGCTCCCACCCCCTGACTTCCCCAGTGAGCCCCTGGTAAACCGCACTGGTGGGCTGGGGTCCGCACCTGTTGTCCTCAGAAGAAGTTCTTAATCAGTGGGGTCACCATCTTCACCCACAGCTTCACCTGCCGACTCGGCTGCTCAAAGGTGGCAGAGGACACCACACCTGACCTCAGGTAGAGCTGCTCTTGCTCCTGGGGGGGAGGAACAAACAAGAGTTAGGAGTCAGCAACCGTGCCGGGTGTCCGACTCCGCGCGTCCGGCCGGCCCAGAGGCTCGGGGGCCGGGGCGGGTGGCCCTGTAAACATGCTTTCGAAAAGCTAGGGAAGCCAGGATGTCTGCACGTTGAAGACAGAGACGCATGTGGAACAGGCAACTCAGAGTGAAAGAAATACAGCTGGTGGAAAAACTGTTCAAAAGTTCACCCTCCCTAACTGATATAGTGCCAGTTAAAATAATGAGTTTTTTTTTTAATGAGACAGTTCTTTTTTTCTCTTCTCAAACTGGCAAAAGGTAATTTTGTAATAGTATCACTCCCTGCTGATAAAGGCAGAGGGAGCAGATGCCCTCAGACGCTGCTGATGGAAAGGGAGGTCAGATCATCTGTCTCGAGAGCGATTTGGCAACAGGTGTCAAAAGCCTTGAAAAGCTCCACTTGCAAGAGTTTATCCCAAGAAAATAACCACGCACGAAGGTTTCTGTGCACTGGTATTTATCACACCGAAGTTTGTAACAGAAGAACTGGAAACCACCTAAACGTCCAACAACCAAATATAATAAACACCAGCGTTCACCATAAAATCATCATCTTCTAGAAGAACATGTTCTTAGTGATATGGAAAGTGCGCAATATATTAAGTCAAAGACACCGGACATGAATTAACATACACAACATAATCTTAATTCCATGAAGAAGAAAAGGCACGCCTCTCCACGTGCACACAGAAGAAGACTGGCCAGGAACGACCAAAACGATTTCAGCCACTCTCTCCGGGTGAGAGGGTTAGGATCTTCTCATTTTTCTCAGTTTTTACCTTGAACAATTATTTTCATATTTTAAAACAAGTTAATTAAAAAATACTGATCTAAGTCTTATCTTGAATTGTGTTTAGAATCTTTGAGAGGAGAAACTGCCTCTTTTTAAAACACTGACTCCCGACAAAAGTGCTGTTTCCTTAATAAGGTATGGACGCATTCGAAGGGCAGGAGGCAGCAGTCAGGGTGTGTGATTCTGCTTCCACCGCCAGAGGCCGGGACGTCCCTCTCTGAATCTTATGTCCCTTCATCTAGCACGTACTGACCACCCCATGCCATCGCGAGGACCCCACAGCAGCAGCTTGGAAAACTGTCCCCTGTGGGACCAGAAACACCAGGAAGCACCGGAATGGTACCACCCCACCCCACGGGGCGCTGGACGCTCCCTCCTCCGGGGGCAGGAATGGAAGCCGTGTTCCTGGCAGACTCCTCTGCCCCCACGAGGACAGGGGATGGAGGGCGTCTTGCCCTCCAGAACACTACGGAATCTGTCTGCAGCTCTTCCCGTCAAGGGTTGGAGAAATTCTTTACTCGCTGCAGTCTTCCACGCTGACTCCCTGGTCAAGAACGCGGTGCTCCCAGGGCCAGGGTCCCCAGCACCTCCGGTCCGAGCAGACCCGCGCCGCTCCACACCCTCTGCCCGCTGACCACAGCTGGATGGCCGACAGAGGAGCCAGCCCTGGGCTCGGGGGGCTGCTTTGCTGAAGTCTCCACAAACCCGGCTCCGGCTTTATGTTTTCAAATGAATACGCAGCCAAGATTTCAATTAAATTACCAGAAACACTTAAGTTTCCTCCCAGACTCCACATAGGGACACAGAAGGAAGTCAGCTGATGGGGGTTACAATGCCGTTCAAGAGAGTCTGTCTGAGGTCACGAGTGGTAAACTGTGTTCTCCGAACAAAACCAGGAAGCTTTCAGTTTTTACTGTATGTACTGAGTAAAAGGGAGGGACTTCGGATTCGGATAAAAAAAAAATCTCCCCACCCCGGTGCCCACTGTGACATGAACAGGGCCCTTCCCTGTGTCCCAGGGAGGACTCCAGAGGCGGCTTCTGAGAGCAGGAACCGAGGCAGCGGGGTTTTGGGGACTTTCCAGGCTGTGGGAGGTTGTGCGGCCAGGCAGTCCCAGGACCGGGCAGCATATGGGCCTCTCCAGAGGGTGGCTGCAGTCCCAGTATATAAATACACAGGTGGAATCATCCAGAAATGCATTTTTGCATTTCAAAGGCAGAGAAATCAATGTGCCTCTAAAGAACAGAAGGGCTGCACGGCACCCTCCCACCATCCAAAGCCCCTGGGATTCAGGTTTGGAAAGAAAAAGAAAATATCCCAAATATGTCACTTGGGAAGGCAGCTCCTGACCACAACCGGCCCAGCTCTTCTCAAGATCCAGGATGTGGGTTCAGTCCCCTTGCTCAGGAAGTGGTGGAGAGGGGCCTGCACAGGACCCTGGGCAGAGACTTGCTCTCCTAAATCAGCCGAGACTCATGGAGACCTGGTCCTGGCCCGAGGCCACGTTCACACTGACCACTGTCTACTGTCTGTGCAAACCCAGCTCTTCGCGACTGAGTGAAAGTCCCAGAGATCCTGGCGTTGAGGCTGGTCTGTCCTCCCCCCACTGCCCCAGCCCACTCTGAGGCCAGCCGGCGTCTACTGGAACCTCCTGGGCCATTTGCTGGAAGCTTCACCAGAGCATCTGTGATCTGCTGAGCAGATCAGATTCTCCCGCCGGCCACCCAGGGCCCACCGCTGCCACTTCCTCTCTGCCCTGGTCATGAAGCCCTTCCCGGCACGGAGGCCCCATTCAGTCACTGACAAGATTCCCAGATCGCAGGAGGCAGATCCCAGGGAACAAGGCAGTTACCATTTCCTCATCCATCAACAAAGGCTCCAACAGTTTCGCAACAGCAATTCCCAAACACTGGAGAATAAAAGCTTAACACAGGCTGACGCCCTGAGGGCCGGCCTACGGCAGTGCTGCCTGCGCTCCCATGACTCAGGTAGGGAGCCCGCACCTTCCCTGGAAAGGCTTTGTTGCAAAGGTCACAAATTCTTGAGCCCCAGGGATCATCCAGGTTTCATGTACACACACTTCTCAAAAGTCTATCAGCCCTGCAGGCAACCAGATGCAAAGATTCACATAAAAGCACTAAGGAATCCCAGGCACCCATGGTTGCTCTCGACTTTAAACAGAAAATGAACAACCGCTATCACGGAATGAGGCCTGCCCTCTTGGGAATCACCACTGTGTTCCGTTCCTACCTGGGTCAGCAAAGCATGTGCCCTCCCTACCTCCCTGTACCTGACCGTTGGTCCCCGGCTGGCCGGCAGCAGGGACTCAGGGCCCCGCCCCCGTGACACCCCAGCCCCAGCTGGGGAGAAAGGGCTGCTCTCCCACGAGGCCGCTGGGGAGTCTCCTCCAGTGGAGCAGGAGGTGCCCGGCGGCCACGGGCTGCCGAGCCAGACAGCTCAGCCCCACCTCCCCACCTCCGCACTCCCAAGAAGGATGCCTGCCTTCCCCCTCACGGCCGCAAGGAAGGAAAGCCTGTTACAACTACGAGCATGAGGAAAGCAACGCAGAAATTCCAAGACACCCTGGAAACAGGGGCCTGCCTGTCACCTGCCCGACACGGTAGAAGGCAGACACAACCCACGAGCTTCCACTGGGTCCCGCACACCGCCCACCTCCAGACCCCACCCACACACCACAGGGGCCCCTGCTGTAGGCCAGACACACCTCCATCATCTCCTGTGTATTCAACCCTAAACCAGGTCACTACCAAGTCAAACAACTTTACTTTTTATTTTTTGAGGGGGAGGTTAGAGTGATTTATTTTTAGAGATGCTGGGGATTGAACTCCGGACCTCATGCACGCTGAGCATGCGCTCTAACACTTGAGCTATATCCTCCCCCGTCTCAAACAACTTTAAGTAAATAAAATAGAAGTAAAATGAATAGAATCCAAGTTCTTAGCGCAGAAGGACCGTGCACGCTGGCTCAAGGGCACAGGAAATGTGAGCTGGCTGTCAAAGCCCTGCAGTGGCTCAGCCCACTAACCCGTCTGCACCGGCCTCCAAGTTCTTTCTCCGGTTTGGCTCTTTTCTGGCTCCCTGTGCGCCCTCCTGTCTGTTAGGGGTGTCCTCTCCTTATGCCTCTCTCCCCCTCAACTCTGAGGCACCTCCTGGGAGGGTCTTTTTCAAGAACAGCAGATGCTGCCTGAAACTCTTCCCAAACAGGCCCAGGTCCTCAGCCACCATGGCGCCTAACCCCTTTCACAGGTGATCCGCAGACTCAGAAGAGGCTGGGAACCAGCGCTGCGCTCATGTCCCAGGGAGACAGCAGTGTTCCCTTCCTATGCAGAGAATGAACATGTCCCCCAGGAAGTAGGCGGCACAGGCTGGAGGCAGAAAGGCCAGCACCCTCAAAGGATGGCCCTGCAGCAGGTCTCCCCCAGGACCAGCCCCAGCAGGCTCGAGAGAACCCCAGTTCTTTCCTGCTCTGCTTAGCCCCAGATGAGCAGGAGATGGTGGCAGGAGGCAGCCCTCGGGGACCCGGCCCCCAGCTATGCCCCCAGCCCCCCAGGAGGTCCCACTGGCCCCAACCAACCTGGTGAAGCTGCTGTTGCAGGGCCCGGCTCTCCGTCACGATGGCGATCTGGGCCTCCAGGTCCCGGTGAACTGACCTGTACCCAAAATTAGGAGAGCCAATCAACGTGAGACAGGGCAGGCTGCTCCCTGTCAGGTACAGCCAGAGGCCTGCAGGGAAAAGGAAACGTGCAGACAGGAAGTAAGCACGGCACCTGCCACCGCATCTCCACGCCGCGCTCCAACCCGAGAGGGGGCAGCCCACCACGGGGTTTGCGGGAACAATACACCAGGTGACAGGCTGATGCAGGGCTTGCTCTCCGCCCAGGGCTACCTGCAGCCACGTGTGCCCTAGCCCTGGGTGCTGCGGGAGGTGCTGAGCCTGCAGGGTCTGGGGGACAGCCTGGCTGTGGGGGAACAACTTCTCTTTCTGCCGCGCTGCACGCTGTGGCCTCTTTTCCAAGCAGGACGAGGAGTGGGTTCTTAAAGGGAATCTGGTGATGCCTGTGCTCAGCCTCTATCCTCACCCCCTGCCCGATGCTCACCAGAGCCCCTCCCAGAGCGCACAGGACCTCTCATCCCCACTCCCTGCACTGCCTCAGCCACGTCCTGGCCACGAGAATGCTACCCACTCTGGCCACTGTCCTTCCACAGGCACGGGACAAAAGCAGCCTACCAGAGCTCAGCTCACACCTGCTTCTCAGGGAAGCAGCCAGCTAACCCTCAGGTGGGGGAACAGCGATGCCTTCCCCTAAGCAGACAGGGGCTGCGACGTGGGGTGATGAGGGATGTGGTATAAGAACAGGGTACTCCACGCCGCATCTACCTGAAGACAAGCTGGGCCTTGCCTCCCCAGGGCCACATGACTCTCCCAAGCTCAGGCTGCTGACACATAAGGCTGCGAAGCTCACAGGGGTGCCAGCCGTGAGCCCTGCTGGGGGCTAAGTAGCCTCCGGGCCAGACAGGCAACGTCTGCTAGAAGCCAGTGCAGGGGAGAACCTCAGAGGCCCTGGATGTTTCAGGCCCACCCCAGAGAACACTGTTTCCTCTTTTTTGCTAGAAAATGAGCAGACGACATTACAGAGGAGGAGGAGGACATGGTGGAAGCAGCAGTCTGGCAGTGGGTCCTGGCTCCACCCCCACCCTGGAAACTCGCTGTCCCTGACAGTACCACAGTGACATCCGTGCAGTGAAGGTCGCGGATTCTCTCAGAATCCTACATGTCACCTCAAACAGACACAGGCCCGCTGCTTTGCACCCCATCCCCCTATTCGGCCCTCCCCTGAGTTCCAAAGCACATCAGAACTACGTCTCCTAAGAAGACAATTCCCAAAACCTAACCTCCCAAGGGCATCTGCTGCCCCAGGCTTCCTTCCTCCTACGGGGCCCAGGCTCGGGTCTGGCCTGTCTTCCCCTCAACCGACGCCGGGCTGTGCCCAGAGCATCCCAGTGTGACTCATCAGTCCTGGGCTCCCCTGCGCAGGGCCAGCCTCCTCACACCCTCCCACCTCCTCTGCCAACACGACCCTTCAAAGGGCCCACGGGCACGCGGAACAATGACATGCTCTACACACTGAGCTCCCAAAATAGAAGGCCGTTTCCTAATTCTCTCAGAACAAGAGCATTTCCAAGAACACGTTGGGAAAGAGATGACGACGCTCTGCTGCCTATTCCTGTGACGCGCCTGCCACCCCAGCACACGCAGGGGCCACATCAAAGCCAGTCGCTTGCCCACGGGTACTGCTCCATCCACCGGCCCCGCCCCACTGGGCCGGTGCATGCAGCAAACCTCACCACGTGTCAAGAGACCAGGGGGTGTGCAGGCGGCCCCCGGCCCTCTGCTCCAGATGACAGGGACATCCGAGCCAAAGGGCCAAGCCCCACCCTCTGCAGGAAAGGCTCCCGACCTGGACCTGCAGGAGGCCTCGCCTCCATGCCCCACCTCTCCACAAAGCCGGAGCCAGGAGGAACAAGACGAGATCTCCACCTGCCTTACCGTTCCCACTCTTCTGACGCCAAGATTGGCTCCTTAAAGACTCTGAGTCTGCTCGGTGCCACCTGTCCAGCTGGCTCTCCCAAGCCGGCTCAGAGAGGGGACAGGTGAGAGCTAGGACTCGGGAGACCTGACATAGGTCACGGCTGATGTTAATCGTGACTCTGTGACTGTCCATCTCAGGCTCCCAGACCACAGGGCCTTGCAGGGAAGGTTGGAAGGGACTGGTCCTCATCTACTTATCTGTAAAATCTGCCTGAACGTGATGGCTCCCCTCAAGGGACCCTCCGGGCCAGCCAGCAGAGGCAGGCAGCCGTCACACAGCCCCCCACCCCCGTGCACCACTGCTTCCCAGCTCGTCCCCATTACTGAGAGAGCTTTCCTAGTTTTTCCAATTGCCGCCCCCGAAAGGAACGTTACCACAACAGGTAAACTGTGCATCTGTCTGTGTCCTATACGAACCTCGGCTTGGCTTTTTATACAATAAGACTAAGATGTTTTCAGCACCCTCCCCTAGAAACAGCCTCTGCTCTGTGGGGTGCGATCACCCCTGTTGGGAACATATGATACACCTATTTTTTATCTTTTCTCTCTTCTCAGCCACCTCTGCCTCCCTCAGCTTTCTCTCCTCTCTGGCCCAGACGTCAGGTGAGTGCTTGCAATTAAAGAGGTACCACTTTTTTTTTTTTTAAACCTACGGACACCCTGGTGAGGTCTGCCATCACCCCATCAACTTCCCCAGGAGTCTCATCTGCAGTCTTTCTCCATCAAAAAGACCACAAATGGTGATACCCCCACCCTCCAGCAAGCCTTGGAGGGACAGTGTTAGTGCAGCGTGGGAGGCCCAGAGAGGGAGGCCGCGCAGGGCTCCCGGTGGCTCCACAGCGTCCCCGCCTCAGAGAATCTAGAACACAGGGCTGCTGTGAACGCCAGTCCTTCTAGATGGAAGCTCACCGAGCCAGGAGTTTTCAGCTATTGGTCTGTGCCCCGAGGACAGCTGGGAAATTTTCATTTGGGGAGGGGAAATCAAGAGGCCCTACTGAGGGGTCAGAAGCTCTGACCAGACCCGTGCTGCCACTCAGGACGTCAGGGTGAGGACACACAGCAGGTGAGACCGACAGGCAGGGCCCCGCTGTCGGGAAACACAGCACTTCCCAGCCCGGCCGTGAACCTGTTATCAAGCTAGGGCCTGACCTTTGGGCCCAACATCTCCAGCATTCCCGGAACCACCAGACCAGGGAGACTCTGCAGCAGGAATGACAACACTGGGATGCACATCACGAGGAAATGAATCCAAATCTGATGTTAGGTAGTGGAGAGAGGGGAGAGCAGTGCCCGGGGCTGAATGTCAGCACCAGGTACCAGGGACAGCGGGTCTCACCACGAGGGAGCAGAGAGGACTGGACTTGGAGGCCGAAGACTTCCGCAACCTCCCAGCCCTGGGAGGAGACACCCTGCTCTGCACCCCGGGACTCGTCTTTAGGAAGGGGGACACTGGCTTCTGCTCTGCTCGCAAGGACGGCCCCTTCAGGGTCATAACCTGCCAGGCTGCCCGCCGCACTTGTTCACCCTGGTTTCTGAGCCCTTTCCAACCTCGCCGCCTACCCCCAGCTCCGCTCACATCGGTCCTGGGGCTGTTCTTCAAGCCAGGCATGGTCCCAGGGCTCCCTCCACCCAGACTTCTCCTGCCAGGGTCTCTGCTCAGTGTCACCTCCTCAGAGAGGCCCTCCCTGACCGCCATCCACCAGACCCCCAACAGCCTGGAGCCCCCTCCTCCTCTGGTTTTCTTCACAGCCCCTTCCACTACTTAACAGCAGGTTTGGATTCATTTGCTTCTGATCTGCATCCCAGTAAGCGACACACCTCACAGGGCAGGCAGTTGGTATGTCTCGCCCCCAGTGATGTGCTCCCAATGCCTAGAATGCTGCCTGGCACACAGCAAGCACCCAGTAAATACCTGTTTGAACAAAATAAACAGAATAAAGATAATCATGTCTCTTCCAACAAATGATTAAACATAAAAAGGCTTTGAGGTTCTACAGCAGGAGCTTGTGAGCATTTCAGGTTAGAGGCCTTCTCTGAAGGACCTCTCCAAGAAAAATTCACAATTATGCACCCCTCCCCCTACATTTTGCATGAAAGTTTAGAGGGTTCTCAGACCCCTGTGAAAACTAGAGCAGACAGAAGGCATCTCGGTCCTACCCTCAGATGGGTCAGCATCACCTGTTCTGCTGCCGAAACAGCACAGAAACCCTCGAGGAGGCACAGAGGCTGGTGCCCGCTGTGTCTAAGGTGAGCGGCGCTGCGCCCAGGCACACCTGCTGTTCCCAAGTGAGAACTGCCCCACGTGTGCCCGGCAAACAGGGTGGAGCTGCCCCGGTTCTCACTGCAAGTTCACCTTTGGGCGCCATGCCAAGCGGTCTATCGGGAAGGCAGTAAAAATAGTGACAATGCTCACAACCATTAACAGAGTCCTCTGTCAGCAGGAGCCAGAAATCTCTCAATCCAAGGGCCCTGCCCCGCCCTAGCCACACACAGTGTGCTGTTAGTGCTCGAATATTGCATCCAGACGAAATCAAAGGCAACATCTCAGCAGCAGCCAGAGCCCATGCCCCCCAGCAGGGGTGTGGTCCTCGCCTGGAGGGGCTGCTGGCTGGGCTCTCGGCAAGAAACCCCGTGAGGGTGCGGGTGCGTACACCGCCTCTCCGGCCCCCTCCCCTGCCCCGACCAGAAGGCTAAGACGATGTGCGATCCAGGCCCGATGACACTTCATACGCAGACTCCCCCAAAGCTGCTGCCTCTCCAAGACCTAAAGTTAGTTTGTTGGCACAAGGCAGACACAGTGCTTACAACTGCCAACAAAGCTGTCCTGCTCCTGCCCCGCCCCCGTGCCCCGCTCCAGACCAGGACCAAGTTTAAAAGAGGAGTCCCCAAAAGCAACTGGGATGTGCTTTAGGAGGCGAGTAGAGAAACTGGTCCGCCCAGACAAATGGAGTACATTCAGTGCTAAAAAGCAATGAGCTCTCAACAACAAGTTTATTCTGTAGAGCACAGGGAACCACATTCAGTATCTTGTAGTAACCTGTGGTGAAGAATATGAGAACGAACGTATGTTCCTGTGTGACTGAAGTCCTGTGCTGTGCACCAGAAACTGACACAACATTGTAAACTGACTATACTTCAATAAAAATAAATTAAAAAAAAAAAAAAAAGCAAGGAGCTCTCAAGCCATGAACAGACATGGAGGCAGCATAAATGCACATTGCTAAGTGAAAGAAGCCAATTTGAAAAGGTCACAGACTGCACGATTCTACCTACACTACGTTCTGGAAAAGGCAAACCTGTGGAGACAGTTAAAGAATCTGTGGACGCTGGGAGTGGGCAGGACGCGGGGAGAGACAGGCAGAGCAGAGGGGTTTGGGGCAGTGAAGCTACTCTGTCCGATGCTGTAATGATGGAGACGTGTCAACATACGCTGGTCCAAACCCACAGAACATACAACACCAAGGTGAACGCTGACGTAAGCTGTGCACTGTGGGTGACACTCTGGTCTTGGTTGGTTCCTCAACTGTAAAAAATGCAGCGGAGGTGGCTGTGTGTGGCTGGAGGCCACGAGGTGTGTGGGAACTCTCCCTACGATTCTTCTCGATTTTGCTGTGAGCCTAACGCTGCTCTAAAAATACTAAGTCCTTAAAAAATAAATACAATAATTAAAAGAGATGGGGAGGGTACAGCTCAGTGGCACAGCGCGTGCTTAGCACGCACGAGGTCCTGGGTTCGATCCCCAGCACCTCCCCTAAAATAATTAATTAATTAAAAGGTAGCAGCCATGAGAAGCCAATGATTACAGAGCACCCAACACAAGCAAAACCAACGACAGCAGATACAAAAACACGAAGGTCCTCAAACCCCCAGCATCCACTCCGGGGAGTCTCCTGCTGGGTTTGAGGCACTCCCCGTTAGGTCTAAACACTCCTGCGCCCCCAGAGCCCCGTCTCACCGTACCCACTGGGTGAGGAACGAGGGCCAGGCCACAGGAAGCTGACGAACCATGAATAACAGATACCAGCTGCCTGATATTGAACGTGGACCCCAACCTGGCCCGCACCCCCGAAGGGCAAGAAGATGCTGGTAAGACTTCCAGCTTCAGTGTCACCCTTCACTGACCCACAGCAACAAAACCACAGGTGACCAGGACACCTCTCCTTGCTCAGGGGTCCAAGACCTTCACTGCCGTGCGCATTGCCCCTTGGTCCCCAGGACCCACACGGCTCTGACCGCCACACGAGGGCACGCAGGTCGCCCCTCTCCTGACTACGATCCAGAGGCATCACGCCATTTTACAGGCTGAACCAGGTCCCTCCACTTCTGCCCAAGGTAAGTGTGCACAGAGAACCAGGCTTCAGGACCCCAGGACTCCCCTCCACCAAATCATGCTTACACAGGGTCTCCCTGGTATTCTAAATAGGCATCCTTTGCAAAACTCCAAATAAAAACTAAACGGATAAACCACATCGCCAAAGGAGCCTCCAGAGCGTGCCTTTAATGGGTGGAAGGTCCCTCAAGGTCTTTAAAGCAGCTCAGTTTTATTCAAATGTGATACATATTCAAACTGAAGCCCGCTCATAAATCGGCCAGGTATTCCAGTGAGGCACGCCTCCACGTAGTCGCCTGGGCAGAAGCAGCGCGGCCGCAGCACACAGTGGGCACTACCAGACAGAACAGACTAAATACACCCCAGACCTGCTGGCTTCAGACTGGACTGCTACCCACAGGCACCTGCTGGCCGGCGTGGCCATTCCCACAAGAAGGCTGTTTCTCCCCAACTAGCCTGTCAGCTTCCGCGGCCCAGACCAGACGGAGCTTTCCTGCATCGCCACATGCACAGGGCCACCTGCAGGTTCAACACACGGTCAGGCTTCAGGCTGCATGACTCCCAGGGGCGAGCAGGGCTGACGGACAGGAGGCTGGTGTGGGGCAGGGATCTGGGAGCGGGGACACAGTTTTCCAGGCCACTCTCCTCACCCAAGGGCTTCTGGGAGCAGGGGGAGCTATGATCAGCCCAGGCCTATCCCACAGGAGCTTGGGGAAGGGAATCATGGCACTGGCTTCTCAGCCATTGGCAGGAATTTTCTGGAACCCAAATGCAGACACACTACTTGTACCCAGCACAGGCCCTGCAAGGGGTAGGCAGTCAGTAAAGGGACCACCACTTTGACCGTCCAAATCCACGCCACCCTCTGCACTGCCTGCTCACTGTGCTAGGTTGCTTTGGGGAAGTAACCACCAAAAGATGAGCCAGAAAGGGGGGTCTGACTTAAGACCCCCACTGTCAACCGCGGCCACTAAGCAGGGAAGGACCTGCCCTCTCACTTTAGTACTGAGTGATCTGACCTTTGGCTCCTGCATTAGGGTGAGGTGCTCTCTGTGCACAAGCCCCTCTCCACATGCCCACCCCCTACACATACATACACACGTGCGCGCGCCCTCATGCTCCCACACTGGGATTCCTGGCCTTCCCCACTAAGCCAGCACTCCCAGATTGTAGGGCCCCACCCGCAGCAGAGTGGGAGGGAGCGGCAGGAACACACCAGTCCGGGAAAGGGCGTCGAGAAACACTGGAAAAGCCGGTTGGGTGTTTCTGTTTCAACGGTAACCAGGGAGTCACTGCACGTTTATCAGCGCAGCTTCAGGGAAATAACCCACAGCACAGTCAGAACTGACGGGTCAGGCTGAGCTGGGGGCCCCAGAGCAACAAGGGACCCCCCCCACCACCACTGGCGGACCAGCCACAGGGCAGACAAGGAGCTCGCGAGGCCGAGCTGTTCCTCCGTGCTCCCTGGGCCACACACACAGGCACACGCATCCTCTCGGAGCTCAAAGCTCCTGCTGCAGTCCAGCTCTGTCTGCAATACCCCACCCCAGGCACTCCTGTTATTCTCAGGAAGTAACAGAGTCAATCCTGAAATACTTTCCACATCCCCTACTGGCTAGCCCTACCTGCCCAGAGATGCCTGACCACCAGTGGCGCTTGGCCCGTGACACATCCAGGACCAGCCTGACAACACAATGGCATGCCTCACTGCCCACGCCAAACACCTCCGCCTGCCCCAGCAGGGACGTGGGCCTCGCAGTGGGAAGCAGGAACCACCCAGCCAACCCGCCGCCTCACTACCCTGAGCTGGAACCATGGCGCTTAAGGCATCAGGGTCTGCTGAGGGGCTTTTTCAAAGTTAGCATGGTGGGGTCGACCCCAGAGAGCTGAACCCAGGAGGTCTAGGGCAGGCTGGGCTTCAGGGTTTCTGGCAGGGCACCCCCAGATGGAAACAACTGGTTGAAGCAAACAAGAGTTCAACCTGAGGGTTCGAAGATGACATTGAGTCTGAACAACGCAGATGAGTGGCCATGGCCATGCCATACCCACCTCCCTTGCTCCGCCCTTCCGGAAGCCCCTGGGACCGGTGCAGGAGCAAAACAGGCCTTTGACCCACCAGCGAGAACTTACGAAAGCCAGGCACCTCCCCGGGGCCCAGGGCCCGTGCTGTGCACCCCTCCCCCTCACACAGGCTAACCCAGTTGGCTGTGCGGTCCTCTCGTGCACTTGGCGTGGGGCAGAGGCCGGCGGTCCCCCCCTAAGCACAAGTTCTGAACTCGCTGATCCACGCTGTGGATCATGCACCTGGGATTGGGCTGCATGTAGGCTGCCCCATGGACGCACACAACTGCCCAAGACAGATGGTAAAAAGTGTGCAATTCAGACTGTGAGCCATCACAAGGCAATCTTGCACGTTTAAGTATTGTACGTACATAGCCTCAATTTTCTTAGTGTTATAACAAAATAAGGAGTGGAGGTCTGGCACACAGAGGGATAAAACAGCAATGGTGAGGAAGACACTAAAAACTGGGCTAAGAACTGCCTACCCCTTGCAGGGCCTGTGCTGGGTACAAGCAGTGTGTCTGGAAATGAAAGAGACTAAAAACTGATTCATTAGGGATCAATGCCAAATGAATGATCCCTAACGAATCCTCTCTGTCCCCAAGAAGGGCAGGGCCGCTGCAGGAGAATGCTGATGAGCAAGGGAAGGCCGAATCACATGTCTCTCTTATCTAGTTGACAAGACAACTTATGTGCACATTTTTTTTAAACAGCCACCCAGTGATTTGAGTTTATAAGTTTTGGGTGCATCAAAGGGAGATCCTGCATAACTGAAATGCATGTAAGTGGGATGATCGTGCAGCGCCAGCAGGGCTGTGGACGGGAAAAGGGGCAGGGCTGGACCTGGCTGGGAACCAGCACCATGGGCAATGGCGTGTGGGCAGGAGTGTGGGGGTGCTTGCCTGTCCCCCGGCTGTCCTGTGTGGGCCGGCTTCTGGCCAGCTGCCACGTACCTTTGGCATGAAATGTCCAGCCCCTCCGCCAGTACTCCTGCAGCTGCACCCGTGCCTGCTGCCCCAGGCTGCACACCTCACTGAAGAACTGCTGCTCGATGTGCACGTAGGCGGCCGGGATGGCGCCTGCCACACCCTTGGCCCCGAAGAAGCCGTTCACCTCCGGTGAGGCCAGCAGGATCTGGTACTCGGCCCGCGTGCCCAAGACCAGGTCCATGTAGGCCTGGGTCAGGTTGAAGTAGCCGGTGGTGAGGTAGACCTTAGCACCTCGCTCAGCCTCGGTCAGCAGGGTCTCGGTGACAATCTCGTCGATCTGAATCTCAAAAGGCTTCATCTGAATCAACGGGTAAATCCAGGTGTCCGGGGCCGGCCTCCGGTCACCAGCAGCTGCTGCATCTTCATGGGTCAAAAGGGAGTCACTGTGGAAGGTCTGGGTGTGCAGCATCTGCTGGCGGGTCCTGGCTGAGTTGATCACATCCATCACCCTCTTGTTGGCAGCCTTGCAATAAGCAGCCCGGTCACCTAGAGGGAGATATGGCAAAGGACAGAGAAATGGAGGCTCTGGACATACGGGACAGGGCTCGTGGTACGTGACAGGCAAGCGCAGACGCCACAACACATCCTTCACTGAGCGCGTTCTGACCGAGCACAAGGCGCCAGGCCTGCAGGAGGCTCCTCTGTGGACAGAAATGCCCGAGAAAGGGTCACAAGGAGCCTGCGCTCAGAGAGAAGTGAAGAGGCCTCTGCCAAGTCCACTTATGGAAAGTTCAAAAACAAGCAAGCCTAGATATGGGCACCAGAAATCAGGACAGTCATGCCTGGCTGGGGACCTGAGGGGGCTTCTGGGAGCTGACCCATCAGGAACACGTACACAGGCTGCACACCAGTGACTGGTGCGTGGTGTGTGTGCCCCATGTTAGGGAGAACACGTGTCCGATAGAGACACAGGTGGGTAAGCGTGACCGGACAGCAGGGAAGCAAGCCTCACGGGGTCAGAGACTAAGCAGGCTGGGAAAGGGCCAGTGGTGGTGACAGCCCAGCTGGGCCTCAAGGGGCAGAGGTGAACAGGCAGGCTCCGGGCCTTCGTTTTCACACAGACACTGGCGACATGCGGCTGCAGGGACAACTGACGAGGAGAGCAGTGAGTCTAAATGCTATCACTAGATGGTAAGAGAATTGGTGAGCTAAGCAGCCAACTCAAGAAGTCAGGGGAAACAACAGGAAAAGATAAAAAATACAGTACAGGGAAAGAATTTACAAAGAGCAAAAATTAACAGAAAGAAAACTATATAAAAACAGGGAATTTCAACACTCAGAAGTCGATTCTCTGAGGCTGATGCAGAGCAAGCCGCAGGCAGGGCTGAAGGAGGCTGAGAGGGGAGGCCAGCTGCCCTGGTCCTCACTGGCTCACGCGCTCTGAGCTGGGAACATGGACACTCACCCGAGTGCCTTCCAGGCCTGCACGGCCGCACAGAGGGGAGGAATGTTCCAAGCCAGGATCCCCCCTTACTGACAGCAGCCGCCAGGTGAGGGAGGCAGGCGCCCCCAGGCTGTCTCAGGCTGACTGGCCCTGCGGCTCTGCTCACCCCAGCTGTCCTGGTCCCCGGAGCACATCTGGGCCCAGCCACCCCCTTGGCCCCAGGGTGTGCTGACTCTCCTTCTTCCCTGAACTGGGGTGGGGGGAGGGGGGGCCCTGTTCTTCGCATGTTCATGCCGCGGGCCTGATAAGTTAGATCAGGGGTAAGCCAATGCTTCCTGCTCTGGCCAGACAGAAAATACTTTAGGCTTTGTGAGCCAAAGGGCAAAGCTGAGGATAACATGTTGGCACTCATATAATGAGAGAAAACTGATTTCCACACACTTCTAATGATGAAATTGAAAACACGATAGTAATCACTACGCTACGGTATAGCGCGTAGGCACGGGGCGGGCAGGGCAGCACACAGACCGTGGGCGGAGGTGGGGGGCATCCACGACCCCGGCCCTGGGACAGGGTTTCCACCAGGCATGCAACTTGGACTCTTCCCTTCTCGCTCCTCTCCTTACATAGTCTGGGTTTAACCCGTTCCCCACACGGCTGGCACTGTTGCAAATGCAGCAGCAGACCTTAAAGGCCAGCAGGAAGCCCTGGCCACAGGAATCACAGGAATGCAAACACCCGGGACGCTCGCTGCCAGGGTCTGCCTGCTCCCAGTGAGCAGAGCTGAGGGCGCTCCCATTTCACGTTCCAGGCAGGAGGCCACAGACCTCAATGGAGCCGAGAGCCACAGAGCCTCAGTACCTAGAGTCAGGGTGGCTGCCCTGAGGGGGGTGGCCACTGGGCAGGCTGCTTCTTGTAAGTGCAGCGTAGGCCCCTGGCTCACTCCAGAGGGCACCCAGACTGAAGCCCACACTCCCACCTTCTCGGCAGCTCCCTCAACCGCAGAGTGTGACCAATGGCCAATGAGTCACATCTGTCTGGCTCTGGAGACAAAAGCAGAACAAGGCTCTGCCACCCAAGTCTCCCAAGCCCGCGGCAAGGCCACCAGGGCAGTCTCCTCGCCCTCATCACCCCCAGACTCGGGAGGCGGCAGAGCCCAGGACCCTACCTCTGTAAGGATGCACCATGCCCTCCACCACCTGCACCGTGTCGTCCCCCTGCAACTGCAGGGACACGTCCCCCACCTGCGTCCACCAGCTCCGTGAAGAAGTCGGCTATCTCGGGACAGTCCTGCAAGAACACGTAGCGGTCCTGCCGGTTGGTGAAGTAGGAGTCGCTCAGGTTTGCGCTACAGGGAGGAAAGTGGCAGGTGAGAACTCGGGTGAGAGGGGGCGACAGCAGGCCCTGGGGATCTCAGTCTTAGGGCCACCAGCAGGAGGAGGGCAGTGGCCAACTCGTATCAGGACACACCAGTGGCAGCAGCCAATTAACAAACAGCTACTGCACCTGGCCACTGGTGTGTCCTGATATGGGTTGGTCACTGCCCTCCTCCTGCTGGTTGCCCTAAGACTGAGATCAGGCGGGGGTGGCACTAAGGTGACACAGAAGAGTAACGTGAAGCCCTCTCCCAACCCCAAGAGGATGCAGCTGGCCCCCAGGGTCTGTGCTCTAGAACCAAAGGGCCTGGATTCCCACCCGGCTCCATCTAACAACGTTATTCATCCTCCGGTTTCTTGTGTATGAAGCGAGGAAAGACCACGCCGGGTCACAGTGAGCAGCAGAGGAGCGGAGCTGGCCCACACCAAGGACCTGGCAGAGCAGCGAGCACACACGGAAGGCTCAGTAAACCACAGCCAGCTTTTAATCGCCCTTCATGGCTTCTGGCTCCGGCGTCAGCCAGGGCCCCGTGGAAGACACCGAGAGGGTAAGGCAAAGGTACAAGCAGGTCCTTGAAGGCTGGAGGGGACGGAGCTCCCCTTCCCCGAGCTCTCTGGCTTCTACTCGGAGAACAGTACGGCGAGGCGCTGACAGAGGAAGCAAGCTCACCCGCTCAAGATGACGCTGTTGTCAAAGAGGTACACCTTGATGTGCTGGAGGCCGATGGTCTCATTGAAGCGCTCAGGGATAAGGAGCCGGAGGAGCCCGCGGAGGTTGGGTGTGTGGAAGAGGGAGACTCGGACCTGTTCTGGAAACCTCTGCAGGAGGGGGAGCAGCATCGTGCGCGAGTTCTTCCTTCCTGAACATGTGGGCAGCAGGAGAAAGGACGGCAGAGTCACACCAGGAAAAACACCCAGCCTGCCCGTGCAGAGCCACCACCGTGGGCCCACAGGCGCCCGTGCTGCCTGTCCAAGCCAGACTGCCGGGTGCTGCTTCCAGCCAGAGGGGCTCCGGGACAGCTTCCATCTGGACGCCCACCACATCTCGGGGCAGGACTGGAGGGGCCCGTGTAGCAGACAGCTGTCTTTCAGCCACCCAACACCATCCACCCGCCTCCTGGTAACTGTGCCCAACCTCCTCCTGGGGGCACCACCTGGCTCACTCGGCACTTCTGCTCTGGGTGAAGATGACTCTGTCCACGCTGAGCCCTCACCCCAGCCCCAGGGGGGAAGGCACACAGCCCCGGGCTGGGCGGGTCAGGCACTCGGAAGCCCTGGCACGAGCCCGAGGCAAGCCACTCAGGAGCTCTGATCCGACCCTCAGGGAAGCAGACTGCTCTTCCGATGGACAAGGTGCAGCAAGAGGGGCTTGGGCTGCCAAAGGCCTCCACTAAGAGCCTGGGAATTGAAGTGAGCCCAAAGGGCTGAACCCAAATACACCTCCCCCCGAACCGGGGAGTCACAACAACTCTCTTTTTCCCTAGGTTGTTTTTATTCGGATTTTCAGTCACTTGCCGCAGAAGAAAGCCTGACAGACAATCAGGCAGTCCTGGGCCAGCCCAGACTGTCTTCAGATAGCCTTGACCCTACCTGAGCACAGGGGAAGCGAGGCTATAATCCCTAAAACAGAGGCCCTGAAAGGGCAAGAATCAGGGGCCACGGACTGCATCCGACTTACCTCTTGAGCCCCGCGTGAAGTCTAAGAGAATGGACACCTTGAGGTCAGAGGGAAACTTTGCTTGGAGTGACTTTTCCAGAGTGCTTTCCAGGCAATCCACCTATCAGGAGAACAACCCCCCAAAAGAACAGAAGTGTAAGATCTGAAAAGATGATTATGCGCTTAAAAAAATGAGCTAACTTGTCAACTAGTGCCCCCAATGTCTTCTCTGAACACACATGTGCACGCACGCACGCGCACACACACACACACACCCCATCTGTGCTCGCCCAGAAGTCAACGCAGAGAAACTTCTTCATCTGAGGCCACCGCAGGAACGGTGATCAGACGACCCCAGGTCAGCAGGCTGGGCCTGGAGCAGGAGAGGGCTCTGCAGGTAGGGGCACTCGGTCCCAGCAGTCCGGAGCCCGCCACTCCTGGACATGCTAAGACCCTAGCTCCCACACGCGTTCCAACAGATCGTGTTCACAGGACACAACTAGCAGGGCCCTGCACACGGAAAGCACTCGGTAAGTACTTGCTGAGTGAATGAATCCCAGACACAACCTGCTCACTGGCCTCTCCCCACGGGTTGGACATGGCATTCTTCTCCCAGGAGAACAACAGGCTCCCCCAAGCTGGCAGCTGAGAGTGCCTCCTGAGAACAGGACGGCCCCCTTTCTCCGACAGGAATTGGGGGCCTCTGATGCTCCCCCGCCTGTCCCCTCGCTCTCCACACAAACCCTGTTCTCTCCCAGGTCCTACCTGGGGGTTTCTGAACAAGGATGAACCAAGAAGCAACACCTACTATGGGCAACGGGCCCACGTCACTACCACAGAGCACAGAGCCGCCCGGGGACTGAGACAACACCACGATCTCACTCACAGCCACGTCAACTCAACCCACAGCACCCGGCCACCCTCCCTACCCCGCTGGTCTCGTTGTGAGGGACGAGTGCGGCCCAACAGCACGTTCAGGTGGAGCCAGGCTGGCCGCAGGCCCAGCACCTGGCACCAGCCCTCGGCAAAAGCAGGCAGCCTGCCCGACCTGGGCTCCGGCTCATCTGCCTCAGACAGAGTCAGAAAGCCCTTCTGGAAAGGACCAGACAATAAGTATTCTAGGCTTTGCAGCCAGATGGTCTCTGTCACAGCTGCTCAGTTCTGCCACTGGAGCAAGAAAGTGGCCATGGATGGACAAGACAAAAGGCAGCGGGAGTGCTATGCCCCACAGAGTGTGATGTACGGACTAGAGAGCTGACCGTCACATGCCTCTCACGTGACATCAATGTTACTTCTCTTGCAATTTTTTGCCAAACATTTGAAAATGTAAAAACCATTCTTAGCTCACAGGCCACACACAAATGGGCAGCGGACAATCTGGCCCACGGGTCCTAGTTCACGGAGCCCCGGCCTGGAAGACAGTGCAGCCCAGGGCCCCCGCATGGGGTGAGAAGGACATGGGCCAGCGAGGCCAGAAGGCCCAGGATTAGACATCGCCACCCCCTCACTGGACCCCTGATGTGCCCCAGAATTGGGAGCAACAAGAACAAGAGCTGGCCACAGCCCCCCACCTCCACGGTGCCACAAGGCCCGAGGTTCAGGATGACTCGCTGCTGCCACTAGGACCCCCACCAAACTTACGAGTTCCTGCTCCAAAGGACCCGTGCCCAGGTAGAGGGATGCCATCACGACCCGCCTCCTGGCTGCTTTTATCTGCCCCTGAGAAGAAGAAACATTCAAAATTCATACTCATCATTTTCACAGTTCATGGAAAAAATACAGCCCTTCGATGCTGGAAGCAAATAACACTCCAAGCTGAACTATCCTCTATCTTCACCAATTAATATTTAAAGCAGGCCCTAAATGTGTGTGATTACCTACCAAATGAGGACCCACAACCCCAATCTAAAATACTCAGCTTGAAAATCCAGCACACACACCCCAAGAGCGAGCAGCCGTGAGAATGGAGGAGACCTGGGCCCGCTGACCTGAGGGGATGCCCACAGTGCACTGCGGGGACAGCAGCAGGTCACCGTACAGAACACAAACCGTGCTCCCCCGTCTCCACCCCCCGCACATCCCGTACACGGGTGTGTGTGTCCAAGGAGCATAGCCAGAGGAGGGAGTGCAGGTGCAAACTTGCACCCCACCCCCGTCTGCACGCCTGGAGTTTTCTAATGAGAATGGAGTTCTTCTGAAATGCAGACAGACAGGTGCAGACACACACACAGAACACACCAACGTTCAAAGAAGATGCGTCAGTACCAAGAGCCAGTGTCCTCGCCCTAGACCAGCTCCAGTCGCGGGAGGACAGCGGCCCCTCCCCAGAGCTGAGTGGCCAGGACCCAGGCGGCAGCGCCGGAGGGTGGTGAGGGGCGGTGCTGCAGGCTCTGCGACGCGCGCCCGCAGCCCGTGCTGCCGGCGGAGGGAGGGGGCGTCTGGACCAGATGAGCACAGCAACACACCACGGAGAAAGGCTTACATGTGAGTGACAAACAAGAATTTCCAGCGTTTGCTGTTTCCCTCATTTTGTTATTTATTAAGACAGTCACTGGTGCAGAAAGCGAGTGTGAGGACAGGAAAGCAGGGAGGGAAACAACAAATTAAGTGTAAGGCGATAGAGTTTCAGCAGCAAAAGACCGTGTGACTGCCAGCCGTGATGCCGGGCTCTCGGGCACAACCTCAGCTGGCGTGGAGGGCTGGGCACCAGGCAGAAACCACGCTGCACGCTCTTCGCAGGGAGCACGGGCCGCTCCGCCTGTCCCAAGAAGAAACAGCTCCTGCTCAGCTCGGGATGTGCCGAGAACGTGCCCACAACTCAGCTCAGCAGGCAGGGGACAGAGGCCTCAGCTTCTCCCAGCCTCCCTGGCCCCACCACCCCAGGCAGGGGCTCCGCACAGCTGGGTCTCCAGGCCAAGGGATCCCGGTGTGTGGACTCGGCCCAGCATTCACCAGAGTGGACTGGGACATAAGAAGAACCTCCTTTGAAAACCTATTTCTTCAAGCCAAGCAGAGGACCAAGAAGGAGCAAAGAGCAGCCTCAGCAGCAGTTCTACACAAACAAGGAAACACGGGAAAGTCGAGGGTGCAGGGAAGCAGGGGAGAGTGTGCACACACATGCACACACAGCATTCTGGAATGGGCCATCCAGAAATTAAGCAAAGTGCGGATCTATACAACAGGCAAAAGGAGAGAAGACACGCAAGCGTTCAGACAAACGAGTTTGTTGTGCAGGAAAAGGAATGTCGATGTGTCCCCTGTCATCTCCCAGCCTCCCTGACCTCATCAGGCCTTAATTCTAACATCACTGTTAACAGGAATTCAGAATTCATGTTAATAAAAATTAACTCGCGTTGAATTACTTTATTCCAATTAGCAGTTTAACCACACGTAACTAGACCGGACATGAACCCCTGAGTAATGCACTGAAGGCAGACTCCCCAGACACCAAGTTTAGCATCTCCACCAGGAGAGAGAAATTACAGAACAGAACTAGGATCTCGCGATCAAAAACCAGATGTGCAGGTTTTTCAGTTACCTGTAAACGCTCTTTATTGAACAAAAGTTTTCCGGCCACTTCCTACGTATCAAATCCCATCTGTTGGTCATCTGGGTCTTCACTTCCTGTCCATTACTAGATGGAGCTACTGTGTTTTGTATATGTTGCCAGGGACAGGGGTCTGCCACGCCCTGACTAGAATAAGGTTTGTTTCTCCCCAAGCTCTCACTAACCTCGAGTTCAGGCTACATCTTCAACATTGAACAAAGGGAACCAATCTGAACACAAGGACCAATATCCGGGACCTGACCCTCACCGCCCCCAAGCTCTGAGCTGCTCCCCCTGAGACATCAGCCACCAAGGGAAGCTTCCGACCACAGCTCAACTTGGTCATTTGTGAAGCTGAAACTAACAGGCAGAACCCAAGGGAATAAACTGAGCATCCATCAGAAGCTTCTAGAACAGACTGTTTCGGCCCATGATTCACCCAACCTCATGCACCCAAACCTCTAACTCAAACATCTGACCCTCTCTCTCAGACACAACTGACCTTCATGAGCTCAAAAAACTCTGTCGGTGAAGAAAGCACGCTGACATGAGAACTGGAGACTCCAAACTCTGGAACCAGGTTTCGGATCCACTGGAACCGGTGCACACCCTCCGGACACAGGCAGCAAGGAGGCGAGGTGACCTGGGGACAGCTGGGGACAGCAAAGGAGCCAACAACAGCCATGGTGACCTGGTAAAGAGACACGCAAAGCGTCATACTTCTCAAATACTTCCTTAGAAGTCTCTCAGCTCCCGTGGGTGAAGAGGGATTTTTCTTTTGGCCAATCTCAGGTTTTCCGGAACATTTTAAGTGAGCCCCAGTCAAACTCCGCAGAAGACTTCTACAGCCCCTACTATCTGAGCACCTTGAGAAGTGCCAAAGCCTGTGCATGGGTGGACCCCAAACTTTAAACTGATTCCAAACAACTCAAAATTCAGAGCAGCCAGAAGTCAACTCAGAAGAGCCACTGCCTGGTTAATTCCGCCCCCAAACCCACCGGGAGAAAGCTGCCAAGCTGCCCCGGGCTGCCTAGAGCAAGGGCAAGCCTGGTCGCAGCCTGGTGACTGCAACCCAGACCCCCCACGCCCCCACCCCCACCCCGCAGCCTGACTGACAGGACAGACGGGCTTTCATTCAGCGAAGGACCCGAAAACCAAGTTTTTTCTTTAACACAGAGAGAAAAGCTGGAGCTGGAAGAGGCTGGGGAAAAGGTCATCTCAAGAAGTGCCAGTGGTGACAACTGCCCCTTCACCACTGGACACATCCTCGGGGGAAGGGTCACGCCCGTCTCCAGCGGGCTCCAGTCTGCTGACTCTGGCAGGGGACGGAGGACTGGGTGCCTGCAGGGGGTGGGGGAGACGGGGGAGAAGCACCGCACACCCGGAACCCCACCCAGACCAGGCCCTCGTCCAGCGAAGAACAGCAGGCCAATCCTCTTCGCCTGTGACCTTCACCACGGCCTCAAGAGGGACTCCAGAGAAGAGATGCTTCAACACCCCGAGGCCTGAAGGGCCGCAAATTCCAGGAAGATGATTTCACTCACTCATCTCATGACACAACACTGAACCTTCCCAGGGTTTGTAAGTGTCCCTGCACACACCAGATGGCCCACAGCTGTCCTTCCCAGAATGCCCACCGGCCTGTCACAGCCGACTCACTGCCAAGAAAACTGTACTCAACAGGGGGAGGGTACCGGCTCTGAGGACCCCGGGAAGCCGGGCTCTGCCGCGGACCTCTGAGCGCAGGGCGGGGAAGCAGCCACCCTCTCTGGCCACTGCTACCGGGTCAGGGCCCACACTCTCAGGCACTGTCTTGCTCCCGGGTAACCAGCAGCAGCTCAAAACAAAAGGCTGAGCCATGTAAACGAGGGGCCGTGGCCTCAACCTCCCCAAAGCAGGAGTGCTCCTGCCGCACTCAAGGCCGCCTTCCAGAGCGGCAGGGAGAGATCCAGATCCAGTGGAAAACCACATGAACGGGAAAGCTGTGTAACAATCTATCCACCTGAAGCCCCAGAGAGGGGCCTAAAGTCTGATACTCATTAATTAAACAAGGCCTGTTTGAGGTGGAAAACCCCGCAGCACCGTAAGATCAACCCAGCCGCCAGCCTCACAGCACTGACCACAGCTCAGAACCAGGGAGAGAGACGCAGGCCGCACCTTCCGGCCCCGCACTCAGCAGATGCGCCAGCGGACTCGGAGCAGCTCCCGAGAAGGTGAGGAAACACCGTCTGGCACAAGCGCCCCGGGGGAGGCCACCATCCAAGCCACCACGTGAGCCGACGGCGAACCAGCCCGGGCCCTGCCTCCCACAAACCTGGCGGCCTCACCAGCTGGCGCACCTGAAATCCTCTCAGGACATGAGAGAAAATGCTAGAACTAGTTGAACAAGGGACAGAGTCGACACACAGGGCATGAGCTTCAAGTGATCAAAAAGGGAGCTGCTGACGCCTGAGCTCCTGGGGGGCTTCCAGACACCCCTCCCTCCAGCTGGGCCCTGAAGGAGGCAGGACTCGATGGGACGTGCGGGGGCCCTGGGAGGGAGAGGGCTGAGCAAATGGGAGAGGCGGGAGCTGCCCCAGACCACCACCACCAGAGAGGCCCAGAGGGTCTCAGCGGCCGGCCCGGGAAGACCCGCAGCAAGTTCCCGGCCGCAGCGCCCCGGAAGACATGCCCAGAGGGACAGGCGCAGGCAGCTCTCCTGGGAAGCTTCCACCAGGGCCTCCGTCCAAGATCTGCTAAGGGCTTTTTGACGTTGCTTCCTGCTTAATCTGCGTGCTGACAGGTT
Source organism: Camelus ferus (assembly GCF_009834535.1). Lineage (NCBI taxonomy): Eukaryota > Metazoa > Chordata > Mammalia > Artiodactyla > Camelidae > Camelus > Camelus ferus. Next base: position 22,862,100 of record NC_045711.1, read on the forward strand.
TATTTTTGTCAGAGAGGAGAAGGAACTGAAAGCCAATGAGGTTTCAGGGATTCGCTGTAGAGGAGTCCCAGCCCTCGAGGGTAACTTCACACTCCGAAGAGGAAGGTGCTTTGAAAAGGTGCAGTTTTACAAAGGCTCCACCCACAAGGACGGCACAGGCAGGGAGGCCACATCCAGATCCGCAACACTCAAAATCGAACCACACAAAACCCCAGGCAGAGCCTGCTCAGAGACCCTGAGTGTCTCAGCCAGACCCACGGGGTGAGAGCTCGCTTCCACGACGTAACTCCCGGGCATCGTCCCTGGAGAAGCTTCTCCCTGAGCCAGCCACAGCCCCTGCTGCCAGCAGCCCTGTCTCCAGGGCTGACCCCTGCACAGGCCAGCCCCTCGCCCCAGGGAGCTTTTCCAAGAAACCCATATCCCAGGTCAAAACCCTCACCCGAGAGACGTGAGGAGGCAGGGAGCTGCGGTTACTCTACGAAGAAAGCAGAGCTGTCACGCTCCCCATTTAGAGAACTAAACCTCACACACACAATTTCCACATCCAGACCTGGGCTCCCTGAATCATCTCTTTCTAGATACCATCCAGCTCCCACTTCTAGTTATAGGGAGGAGGAAGTGGCTGGGGCTGGGGGTTCAGATAATAGGGTTTGCTGCCCTCTCCGAAGGCCCACGCCTTTACTCCAGATTATCAGGGAAGCTTAGAGAACAGGGCTGGGGCCAGAGCAGGGGCGCACCTGGTGCTCAAACTGAGGCAGGCGCAACCACGTCAGACAGCCCTCAGCACAGGCGGCAACAACAAACAGCGCAAAACAGTCCTCAGCCCACTGTTCTCAAGGTGAAGCGGGGAGGCCTCCTCTGCAAAGGGCAGGCTCCAGGCACCGCTCACACGACACCTGACTCTGGGTGAAGGTTCAGCCACGTGACTGAGGGCTTCCCCTGGAATATTCCCTGAGCTGGGGAGCGGGCTGGGGCTAAGTGCTGAGGCCCCCTGACCTGGGGCTCCTTCCTCCGCCCAGAGGGGCCTGAGGAAGCGGGGCAGAGGACGACGGGAGGTGACTCAAGGAGGGCGCAGCGAGTATGAAGGGGAGGGAAGGGAAGTTTCTTCGCACCATCTCTAAAAGGAATCCACACCTGCACTGCCTCGACCAAGGGCAGCGTGCAATGACGCTCCTGCCCCAGGACCGGGGGACATCACAAAGCAAGGACAGCAGAAGCCTGCCTGGCCTACCAGCAGTCCTAGACAGGACGATGCGCCCCATCCCCAACTCACCAGAGGCAAAGGATGGCGGCGGGACCTGAGTTCCGAGCAGCCAGCCGAACCCAAACAGCGGGAGCAGAACAGATGCCAAGATGCCATGAACACCCCATTTACAAAGGAAGCCTTGGGAAATGCGAGAAGGCTATTCTCCGTTTTGTGGGGAGACAGGAGTTTTTCATCTCACCAGATACTGAGAAGCTGCGAGTGCCCCATGGGAAAATCCTGCCACACCTTGCCTGCATTCGCCCTCTGTCTGAGCGAGCGACACCGTGCCTGGAGGCCAGACCAAGCTCCCACCTAGTCAGTGGAGAAGCCACTGAGGAAAAGCAACACCAGAGAATCCCACCTGGGTCTGCACTCACTCCCGCCCGGCCCCCCACAGCTCCCACAGCTTCAGAGGACACAGGCTCCCCTGGGGCCGCAGCAGTGTCACCCGTTACCTGCGGGACACAAGTGAACAGGCCAGCCTCCTGGGGTTTTTTCAATAGGGTCTGTGGGGCTCTGAAGGAAGAAAACAGTGATGCTGGAGGACTGTCCCCTCACTGACCACGAATCTACCACAGACAGCACGGGAGCCCTGTCCCCTGTGGTGCACAAGGGCATGAATTAAGTGTCCCTCACCGTGCAGAGTCATGGTCTAAAGGCCCACAAGCTCTTCGGGAGCTGTAAGATTCGTGGTACAAACTCTGTGGCTTGGATCCCACCCAAATCTGTACAAAACGACAAAAAAGGAAAGAAGTTTTTAAAAGAAGCAGACTGCAGTGTTTTCAGAAACTACTCTTTTAAAAAACCCACCCTCCCCCCGTCACACACATTTAAACGTAAGAAGAGAACTGGTGAGAAAAGAGGAACAGTCATAACGCTTCCTGAGAAGAGCCCGAGAAACTACACGAAGGGACCAGACTTCCTGCAGCCCTGGCAGCAGGCAGTCCTTCCTGACTAACGCAAGACCCAAACCCAAGTAAGGGAAATGAGTGTGAATTCCCGTAGGTTACAGGAGACCAACGGCCCGCTGAACTCCCACAAGAAGTCCGGCACGAGAGGCCACATGCTGACCAGATGACTCTCCTCCTGGCTGATCCAAAAGGAAGTCAATTACAGTGAGGGGCCAGAAATCTAATATATATTTATAACCCTCAACACACCTCAGCAGCCAAACGCACCAGGCATAGCAAAGTGCCTGCCGAGAACCACTCACACATTCTACTCATCCAAAGGCTTCCCAGCAGCCTTGCAAATGACTCGTTTACATTCGTCAGATCACATGTTTACAAGGGGATTATCTGTCAGAACACTTTAATCCCAGGCTAGTTTTCTATCTGTCCACAAGCACACAACTAATGGACCCAGCCCACTTCCTCCCCAGCAGCAATGGTGACATTAACATTAGCTCATGTTAGGGGGGAGGGTATAGCTCAGTGGTAGAGTGCGTGCTTAACATGCACAAAGTCCTAGGTTCAATCCCCAGTACCTCCATTAAAATAAATAAATAAACCTAGTTACTTGCCCCCCTCCAAAAAGCCTATGAACATTAATTCATGTTAATGCTAACTCAATAAAACTATAATTAAAAGGCAGTCAGTTGCAAATCTGATTTTAATTCTCTGCAATATCAAATTTGAATTGTCTGGGAGCAATCATACTTTGATTCTAAATATCCCCCCTCCCACCCATTCTACTGTTAACAACTAACCCATATTTATACAATGGAATACTACTCCGCCATAAAAAAGAATAAAATGCAATTTGCAGCAACACGGATGGAGCTAGAGATCGTCATTCTAAGTGAAGTAAGCCAGAAAGACAAAGAAAAATACCATATGATATCACTCATATGTGGAATCTAAAAAAAAGAAAGGACACTATGAACTCACCTATAAAACAGAAACAGACTCTCAGACTTAGTAAACCATCTTATGGTTACTGGGGAAAGGGAGAAGGAGGGGATAAATTTGGGAGTTTGATAGTTACAAATGTTAGCCATTATATGTAAAAATAGATTTTTTTTTAAAGTTTCTTTTGTATAGCACAGGGAACTATACTCAATATCTTATAATAACCTCTAATAAAAAAATGGTATTGAATATATGTATGCATATGCAAGACTGGGACATTGTGCTGTACACCAGAAACTGATACACTGTAATTGACTGTACTTCACTTAAAAAAAAAAAAAAAACCAACTAACCAAGAGGTGGCTCAACTGAACTCTAATGAGTTCGGGGGACTGGGTCCTAGCATCAGAAAGTTCAAAGAAGAAGTAATTTCTGGAAATCGGGTGGTCCCTCAGAGTAGAAACTACTAAGAAATTGAACAAGAGTATGTTGATCTGGCATTAGAAAATCGAATTGAAAGAACAGTTGGCTGGTTGTTTCCCTCTCACAATTCAGGAAAGTCAGGACCCCTCCACCCGACCCCACCACACACCTAGAACAAAGCAAACAGAACTTGGGTTTCAAAAATAAAGACTCTTCTGCACACACAGCTCAAACTGAAAATAGTTTTTTAAAAAGACCATTTCCTTGTATGGCAGGCAAGCTTGATTAGGAACTAACGCCCTCTTGACACATTTCCCACTAGGGTTCATCTACTCCAAATAACAAGTCAATTCTGTGTAGTCTGATGACTCCAAAAAACTATCAGAAGTTTCTGTCTCCCTCTACCGAGTGCCAGGCTTGCCACAGTCCACTCAATAGTGAGCACCTCCATCTGACCCACCTGGACATTAACTGACATGCCCCAAACTCACCTCATCATCACCCCCTAAGCCTGTCCTCCTTCTCACTCCACTTCACTTTTAGCGAAGTGTGTCACCATCCATGTGATCACCAAGTCAGAAACATGACCTACCTCCTCAGCACTCCGCCAGACAAGCCACCACTAGAGCTGATTCTAATCCAACCCTCTCTTCTATTCCCACTGTCCCTGACTTCATATAAGTCCCACCACCTCAGGCCGAGACCGCTATCAAAAGAACTTGCCCAAGGAATCTCAGAGCTTGCCCCCCGAGGTCCAGCCCAGCTCCCCTCTCTCCCTGCCATCTCTCCTCAGTACCCCAGTCAGCTCCTGGAAACAGTTTGAGGGCCTGCGGAACCTCCAAACTGCCTTCAGCTGAGGCTACACCATCAACCTACATCACTCACTATTCTTCCCTGAAGACTGGCTCTGCCCTTTCTCACCTAGCTGCTCCTATACCCCTCCAAAGCACAGCTCCAAGACCACCACCGTCAGGAAGCCGTCTGTGACTTCCAGGTGTGCTTCGGGTGCTGCCATGATCTTTTCTACCTTACTTAATTATTGCTGTTTATGGGGCTGAGCACCCTGAAGGTGGGGCTATGTATTTCCTTGTTATCGAGCAGAGCACAGCAGTGCTCTATACATGCATGCTAAATAAGTAAATGAATTCAGCTGTACATAATGATCATGAGTCAGGTGACTGCTTAAGAAAAAACAGTATTTCTAGATTACTAATTAGAAGCTATTTTAAGTAGAATTCTCTGTCACTGTGGCTGTCTCTGTAACAAAAAGGGAAACCACTGCAGTAAAGAACCTTCCCTTCCCACCACTCTGCTTGCTCGCCACGAGGATTCTCCAGGCACTCCAACTGCTGAGTCAAACTGGCAAGCTAAAATCTAAAATAATTTAAGTTCATGACTACACAGAACTATTATCAATGAATCAATGAGCAGAGTTACAAGAAACCACATCATTCGGGGAATGAGGAATTGGGAGGTGCAACCAACAATGGAGAAGAAACGAAAGTCAGCAGCCAAGAGAGGCGAGTGGCCATACAGACATGAGTAACCCCAAACACCGTGGCCACAAAGAAGAAGAAGGCACTCTGCAAACTGAATGAGGCAAAGAAAGGGTCAGAAACCTACAGTGTTGCAGTCATACTGGTCAACGCATTTAGTCCCAGTCCTAGCACAGGCAGCACCTCCAAGGATTATAAAACACTAATCTCTCACACTTGGGTCTGTAATTGAACTGCGTTCCTGGTTTACCTGTTGACCATGAGGAACATCTCTCTCTCCCCCCCCCCAACTTAAAAAGAAATATGCAGCCACAACTACTACATCCATTGGTACCGTTTACAAAAAAGACTTTGGAAAGTCAGTTTAGACTATCCCCACCTCCTCCACAAAATACACGCACAAGAAACTCCTTTTTAAAAAGAATTTGTGGTGATTGGCCCAACATCAATTAGTAATCAATTCCAGTGTTGAACAATGATTAATCATGAAGTGTTTCTGTAGTTTAAATACACGCAAGGAAATGACAAAACTGCCGAAACAGCTCGTCCTTGAGAACGTTTTTTGAAACTTGAAACTAAATTTCTCAGTGGGTTGATACCAGGATGCAGAGTCGTCTGACTTCACTACCCACCAGAATGAACAGGTCTTTATTAAGCACCAATTACAGAAAAGGGGGGTCAGCCCTGCTACACTCCCCTCCCACTGGGCTCACTGTTGGGAAACATAAAGCCGTTTTGATCAGTAAAGCTTCCAGGAGCTCCGTCCTGGGCTGATTCTATCACCTAAAAGTTCCCCTAAATCAAACTTGAATTTTTGCTGAAAATCTTCCAACGTAACCCAATATGAAGCAAGTTCCTTCCCATACCTAGAATCAGCACACATGACTGGACCACAGATCTCTGCACCAAAGGCCAGGAGGTCAAATCTCACCCAAGTAGCAGATAAAAATCTAAGACAGGCACAAACTCTACAGAAGGATGCAATTCTAAGTTTTGTTTATTTTTTTTTAAACATCAAGTGTAAGGCTCGAGTCTCTCTAATTAAGAAAACTATTTGCACACAAGAATTTTCTCTTTTTTTTAACATTAGCAACAGCAGCAGGCCTCTTAGGTCAGCGTGTTCTCGGCAAATGTTTACTTTGAAAGACCACTGCCTGAACGAATTGTTTCAAGGCCTACTTCACTATTTCCATAACTCACTTCAGTACTTTTCCAGAACACAGGCCCTTTGGAAAGCGTAAAGGGGTTTCGAGTGGTTCCTCTTCCCTTGCCCGAGTGTTACTGACTCAGGATTGCTTCACAGCTCTCTGGCAGGATGTGAGAAACGCTGCATGCACAGAATCCCAGCAGGGCTGATTCACTCCCGCCAAGTCACCTCGCGCAGCCAGAATTACTTAAGCAAAAGACCCCTAGGACCCAAACAGTATCTCTTGCGAAGATTCTCCGAAACACAGCTTGCGGCTCAAACCAACGCGCAAACTCAGACCCCCGGCCCCGAGTGCACACACAGCCCCTCCGCTCCAGCGTCGGAGAACAGAGGCCGGGATCGCCTCCCGCAGCCCAGGGCCTGCCCGGCGGACCTCGGGGGCGGCCGCCCCCTCCCCGGGCAGGCCCGCGCGGGGACGCCGAGGGCTCGCTGCGACGCTGGGGGGTCGGGGCCGGGCGCGCCCGCAGCCCTCTCACCTCCTGCGCCGGCGGTCCCGGTTCCTGCCGAGGCGGTCGGACAGGCGCCCCAGGAGCGCGGCCAGCCCGGGGCGGCCAGGCAGGAGGCCCAGCAGCCGCCTCCAGAACACCGGCCCCGCCGCTGCAGCCGCCGCCATGGAGACTTGCCGCTTCCGCTTCCGGCGCGAGAGAACTTTATTGACAACGACGCGCACGGACACGGGCTGCGCGGGCGAGCTGCGCGCGGAGGCGGCCCCGCCCCGCCCCGCAGCCTCAGTTTCCCGCCAAGTGGGGATGCAAGTGTGCTGCGCGCCCGGAGGCCAGGCCGCGGAGGAGCGGGACGCTGACTCGGCCTCTATACGGAATGGGGGAAGCGGGAGGGGTCCTCACCTCTCAGACCCGCCGACCGAGTTCAGGCTGGACCCCACAGGCCGAGGCCTCCACTAAGGTGTTAGATGGGCTTGTACAGAACTGAGTGACGGCTGACTCACCCGGGCGCACGGAGCACGGAAAATCCCCATCGGCCCCAGGCAGGACCAGCTTTCACCTTGTCAGCCCCGGGTCTGCAACTCCAGGGCACAGAGCAGCTCACCCAGTCCAGGTGCAGTGAAGTCGCCTCCATCCACCCGATGCGCCCAAATGCATATACACGCTGTAACCTGCCCCTGGGAACGTAAGGTTCCCTGGCCAGAAAAGCTGAAAGAGCTCATCCCCATAGCCAAGAACATTTTTTGTAGCCGATTTTTTTTTTTAAAGAAAAACGTTGCAGTATTCAGAGAGGCAGGACGGATGACTCTTACCTGTAACATGTAGTTCCTTGGCAGAAGCCACATAAGCTGGGCCTTTGAAACTAGAAAAGCTGCAGGAGATAATTATATCCAACTTACTGGAGGGGGGCGAGTTATGAGGTTAAAAGGATATGGATACGCTGGACACAAAACATTCTGAATTCCACGTCCACCAAATTATCCCAGGGAAATCAATCATACGTCTCCTACAAGATTGTTTACCTCAGCCATTGTTCATATCAAAAATGTAGAAGCAATCAACAATGGGGGAGTTGGTTAAATAATGGTACATCACCATATTGGAAGACCATATTCCAGAAGAATGGTTCATGATATGAAATGTAAAATCCAAATTTCAGAATAGTATAGAGCTTATCTCATCTTGTTAAAGATTGGAAGGAGAGTGTGTGTACAGACAGACTGTAAGTAAATATACCAGAATGGTAACCTTGGTTATTTGTTGCTACTTAAGAATTTCCAAATTGTTGTAGGGGAGGGCATAGCTCAGTGGTAGATCATGTGCTTAGCATGCACAAGGTCCTGGGTTCAATCCCCAGTACCTCCACTAAAAAATAAATAAGCCTAATTACCCCCCCCAAAATAAAAAGTACTTCCAAATTGCATAAAATCAGTGAGTGTTTCAGATTTCAATTTTTCCTTTAAGTTCAGAGAACTTTGCAAATACAAGGTGGAATTTGATTCAACTCTTCCAAGTTAGAAGTGGTGAATCATCCAATTGCCTAATTTCCAGGAACTAGAACGAAACCATCGCCTTGCTTGGTTCCACTTTTGCACGGTGCCTGGCACAGGGCAATTGCAGGGTCAAATTGCTGAATGGCTGCACTATGATGGAGCAATGGGTATCACATGGACCACAGGAGCATCCTAATCATCCCGAAAAGAGCTGGCCGCTTTTTGCATGTGGTGCTTTACTGCTTGAGGTATGAAGTGAGACGGTCGTAATACCATCCCACTGGGAATTTCTGATCTAAAGTAAGCTGTAGTAGCACACAGAGATATGGACAGTTTGGTAAGTTAAACTCGTAAATATTTGCGTTAAGTATAAACAGCAGGCAAAGACCCTAGTCCTTTCTGAAGCCGCACCCTGGGAACCACTGGCCTTCGTGGCTGGTTTGAAACAGAGCTACAACCAGAATGAAGCAACTACTGACTTTGCCCTACAACACGCACATTTAGAGGTTGCAAAAATTTTAAACCATGGTTTTCGGAGATTGAGCAATTTTTGAAATGGTTACATTTTTACGTGATGACAGCACAAACACTCTTTCCTCTGAGAGGTCCCATCTGAGCTAGTTTGTGAGAATAAGCAGAAGAGAGAAGAAAGCCTCAGCTAACACAGGTGGCCCAGAAAGTGTGTCTGGGAGCGCCACAAGCTGCTTGAAGGACAGGCAATCTGGGCAGACACTGCTACAGCTGCTGGGGCTTCTCGGGCCACACCTTGATGACCTTGGAGGAGAAAGCATCTGTCCTCTGAAACCACCCCACCCCAGGTGGCTCGGAAGCCCATCTGCCAAGTCCCCGTCACCCTCCTGTCCTCACCCACTGCCTTCTCATTAGTCTGCTTGCTTCTTCCCAAACAGGAGGTGCCAGGGTGAGAATGACAGGGTCGATAGACTGAGGACGGAGATCATGTCTTCCCAAACGGAAAAGGAAACCCATTCATTACAAGGAGAGTTGACGTCAGGGAGTGGTGGGCTGCTGACCCTGATAGCGGGGCTGCTCTCCCAGGCAGGAAACACCAGGAAATCCTGAGCCAAGGGCCCCGTGCCTCACTATCTGTGATTCACTCCCTGAACCGAAAATCATGCCAGTGTAAGAGGAAGGCCCCTCCTCCCCCAGCTTGCTTTGTGAGTGAGGGTCTTTCCCCAACACAGGGCGGCTGCAGACTCAAGATGGGGCAACAGGCTGGCCAACCCATCTTCCGCCTCAGTGATGGGAAACTGTCCTATGCTGGTTTCGCTTGGGGGTCTGATCAGCTGTTTTTGAGTAGCATGCTCTTGTTTTGTAGGGAATGTAGCCTAGATACTCAGGGTAGCACGAAACCAGCCTTAGGGCCACTACCAGCATCCCCTCTATTCTCCCACTTGGGGCGCCTCCCCAGCCTGGCCTTTTTTCAACCCTTCAAACTCCCCCCACATGTTGCTGCCTTAGGATCTTTGCATTGGCTCTTCTATCTGCTTACAAGTGTCCTCCACCCCCACCCTCTTATCCTTCTGAGTTGTGTCCCAACATTGCCTTCCCCTAGAAAGGCTGTGCTGGGCCCCATAACAGGATTTTATTTTCTTTCCCTTAAGTGCTGTGGTCTCATCTTATTTTTCAGGTGACTGCTGTGTCTTTTGCCTCCCTGCCCCACCCCCAAATATGAGCCCTTGGAGCCTGGTGTGCTCCGAGCTCCCAGAACAGGACCTGGTACCAGAAGCAGCTCACCTGCCCAGGTCTGATGAATGCATGCGTGGCAGGAGGTGGGGAGATCCGGAGCCTCCCAGCTGCAGGAGGAAACCATCCAGTTGGTGCTTTTCCACTGAGGGGTGGGGGGCAACGGTGGCTTGGCCTCCTGGGATTTTACTGACCTGTGGCCACAGGTCCCTTGGCAAACCTGGCAGCTCACAGAGCCCTTGGTCTCTCTCCCTTTGGGCCGGCAGCCCTTTGCCTGCCTTCATTCTCTCCGGGATCTGTTCTCCTCACTGAGCTGTTCCTCTGATCTTTTCCAGCCCTTAATACTCCTTCCCCCAAAACTAAGACCCAATCCCTGTCCTCCCTCACATGAAGCAGACTACTTTCCCCCTGGAGCAGGAGTTGCCAAATGTTTTCTTTCTTTTTTTTTTCAATTCAAGGATAGTCGGTGTACAATGTTGCGTCAATTTCTGATGTACAGCATGATTCAATCATACATGGACACGCATATATTCCTTTTCATATTCTTATTAATTATAGGTTATAAGATACTAAATATAGTTCCCTGTGCTGCACAGTATAAACTTGTTGTTCATCTAGTTTATATATAGTAGTTAGTATCTATAAATCTCAAACTCCCAATTTATCCCTTCTCACCCCCTTTCCCCTCTGTGACCATAAGTTTTTCTCTCTGTTAGTGAGTCTGTTTCTGTATTGTAAATAAATTCATTTGTTGTGTCTTTTTTTTTTTTAAGATTCCACATATAAGTGATATCATGTGGTATTTTTCTTTCTCTTTCTGGCTTACTTCACTTAGTATGATAATCTCCAGGTCCATCCATGTTGCTGCAAACGGCATTATTTTTTCCTTTTTGTGGCTGAGTAGTATTCCATTGTATAAATATATCATAACTTCTGTCTAGTCATCCGTCGATGGACATTTAGGTCCAAATGTTTTCTTAAGAGGCCTAACAGTAAATATTTTCACACTTTGCAAGCCAGACAGTCTTAGGGGCAACTACTCAAGTCTGGTGCAAAAGCCACAAGCAATATGAATGAGTGTGGTTGTATTTTCAATAAAACTTTATTTATAAAAGCATTCCACCAACCCTGCCAATGTCTGCTTCAGGAAAGAGCTTCTCCCTGGCCTGCAGCAGTGGACTTGGCATGGGTCCTGTCGGGCCTGTCTGGCCCTAAAACTAGGAGAGATGAGGTCTTCCAGCACCAGGGGCCTGCCTCAGTTGGGAGCTGTGAGTTGGGAAAAACAAACTGGCTAAGCACTTAAGTTCAAACCAGCAACCTCAATGCTGGGGTGGGGGAGCCAGGTCAAGGTTCCTGCATTTATCATTTAAACTTTTCAGTGTGGAAAACCTTGTCATCTGCAAAACAAAACACCTATTGCTCAATGGCTCTGTCACCACAAAGAGGCCCCAGATAATCTGGCATTTCACCAACAAGCAGCCAGAGCCCAAATTTCTGGAAATGCCTCCCAGGCAGAGCGCGCTGGTTTGCTTCTCTGTCCTGGTGAGAGATAAGTGCAGCTCTGGGCTTCAGGGGAATCTCAGCCTCCTGTGGCGTGGCAGGCGGCCAGCGCCACCCCATCGAGGAGCTGCGAGCCTCCTCCGGACCCGGCAGCCCAACGTGTGGGGAACACGGCTGCCCGAGGCCAGTCATGCGCCAGGGAATCCCGGGCTCCCTGAGCCCCACTTGGATGGCAGAAGGGAGCTGCTGGGGAGCCGCCTGGCAGAACCCCACCCTGCCACCACCTTCCCCAGCTCCTCCTTGCCCAGTCCCCACGTGGACCCAAGAGGCTCAGAGGGTGCCAGGGCTGGCTCCAGAGTCTCCAACAGAACAAGTCTTGCTTGAGATGAGGCCAAATCAGACCAGGCCCATGCGGGTCGGAGAGGAGGCTCTGGGCTCACAGGCCTGGGCTTGATTTATTTCCAGTCTCCTGGAATTTAGGAAAGAGACTCAACATAAATCTCCAAACTCAGTTACCCTTCCTGCCCCTCGGCCTAGAGAGGTGGGAGGACAGAGGCCAGGCAGAGTTGCTGCTTCAGTGCCTGCGGCTCCTGGAAGTGAGGTGGGGGTGGGGGCCGGCAGTCACCCTGGGAGGGGTGGGTAGGGGTGCCCTGCTGAGCTGGAGAGCCCAGGTCCCATCCAGAGGGCTAACAGAGACCTGCCAGAACATAGCCCCATAGCTGCCAGATCATCCAGTTTTTCCAAAAAAAAGTCCCAAATTCAAATGTCAATGTGAAATTTCCAGATTTTTAAATGCCCCAAATTTTAAAATTCTGTACAGGCCAACCAACGCAACTACAGGCTACATACAGCCTGCAGCTCCCCACTTCACAAACATGTTTTGGGCATATAAAAAAATGCCCCAGGCAGTGCAGATCACAGCTCACCCTTTTGTACCTTTTGGGTATTGAACCTTGGGTCCATCTTGCTTGCTTATGAAAGTTTACAGCATATCAGAAAACAGAGATTTGCCTAACCCACTTCCCACCGGTAGAATGGGGTAGAATATTCCATCTTCTCAGCTCATGGCTACCTCTGGTTGAGCTCGGAAGCAGGGGGCTAAGGCGGGAGGTGGGCGGGAGGGAGAGTGAGACAGTGGAAAAGACGCTTGGTGGCAGAGCCCAGGGGCCCTGGCATGTCTGTCCTGGGCTCTGCTAACTCCTAGCACCTAGAGGCTTGGAGATGTGGGGAGATGACCTCTCCAGACCTCAGCTTCCCATCAGCCTGCATGTGTCTCTTCCTCAGGGAATCCCCTCAGATGTCCCCCTCCATAGGTTGGGTCTCCCCATAATATTCTCACACAGCCCCCTGGGGACTTCTCTTTCAGAGCACTTAGCAGAGTCGAAATTAACTAGTCATGAGGGCAGGGTGTAGCTCAGTGGTACAGCATGTACTCAGCATGCACGAGGCCCTGGGTTCAATCCCCGGTACCTCCACTAAAAAAAAGAAAAAGGAAAAAAAAGAAAAGAAATTAACTAGTTATGACATCGTGGGAGAACCTTGTCCTTCTGGAAAGAATCTAAGCTCCATGAGGGCCCAGACTGATAAATTCCAGGCATCCAAATCAATCTCTGACACACAGGAGGTGCTCAAAAATTCTCTCTTTAAGGAATGAATAAATGGTTTTGTAAAATAAATCTTGCAGGAGCAAGAAGTGACTCTGGGCAGGTCCACTTATCCCAGAAATCTGGACTGCTGCCAGCATTTTGTTTACAATTATAGGGGTCTTATGAAATCCTGGGCAGGGGCAGTTCCTGCACCCTGGGTAAGGACACACTGAACTCCACCCAGGTGTGTGCAGTGTGGGAAAGAGATGTGGAAAGGCATGGCCTGGGAGAGCCACCCCTCAAAGTCACACCTTCGAATCTCACCTCTGTCCCTGATGGAGACCCCCACTTCCCACTCCTCCTGACCCACTTCTCTGCTGTCCCAGCTGGTTTGGACCTCGAGAGCCAGAAGGAAGATATATCGCATTCCTTTGAACTTGCCCAAGCATCAGTGCGTGACAAAGTGTGCATGCCAACATGTGCTTCACAATTCGGGGGAAACAGGGACCTTCCGAGTGGTGTCCCACACCTGGATGGGGGACCCAGGAGGTTTTCGTGGAGACCTGCTTCTGCAGGGAGCCTGACCACAGGCCCAGTAGGTCAGTTCAGATGCTCCGTGCACACCCAGAGAAGGGGATGAGCAGCACCTGACCCAAGAGCCCCACAGGTGGAGGGGGTCCCCACTGCCTTGGCTGGGGGGCCAGCCTATTTGGTTACTGCAGGGCCAGCCTGACAATTGCATCCACCAGCCAGTCCCCCGCCCATCCTGGCTCCTGGAGCCTGCCTCACTCCTCAGCCCAGGCTGTCCTCCCTCTCTCGGGGCACTGCCACTTCAGCTCCAGGCGCTGGGCCAGGCCTCATCTGCATTACAGCCCAGATGGTTCACCACAGCCTCGCTTCCCAGAACTGCCCGCTACCCGGGTGTCTGTTCCCGGGCTCAGAAAAGGGCACAGACGCAGGCACAGGGGCCGCTTTGGGGCAGATAGAGACTCTTCCCATCCCAGCCTGGGACAGAGCCGGGTTTGTTGGTTTGGGGTCAGGGGAGAGAATTGGCTGGAAGCGAACTCCCCTCAGTCTCTGCCCCCAACTCAGAAGTTGTAACAGATGTAGATTCGCTCCCTTCCCAGATGCACCCCACACACTTCATCCTCTCCAGGCTCTCCAAGAGTCACCCCCACCCACCCCCCCTCTGTCCCTCCCCCTCTGTCCCTCCCGGCTCCTCTGCTGGTGGAGGAAAGCCCCCCACCCCAGGGCAGGGGTCTGAGCTCTGGCCCAGCCCAAGGGAAGGCCTCTGAAGGCAGGGTGGGTAAGAGGGTGGGTGGGTAAAGTGTTTTCTTCCCCCCCCACCCAGCACTTTTTCTGGGAAATGCCAGAGGCCGGCTGGGCCAGGAATGTCAGGCTTGAAAGGACTCCTCCGCTGCTCACAGACATCTGAGCCACAAACCTTTTCATTAGCTCCTCAGCCCCTCCCGGCAGAAACAAAGGCCTGAAAACTGGAATGCCACTTCCCGCTGCAAGCCATTGTCCAGGCCTCCCCAACTCCCTCCCCTCCATTGTCTAAAGCAGGAAAGAGAGATCAGAGTCAACCTGGGATGCTATGCAACCCTTGGGCCTTTCTTCCTGCACTGGAAGGGTCATCCCTGCCATCGCCCTGGGGCCAGCAAGGCTGGCTCCCACCATCAGTGCTGGCAGGCAGGGGCTTCAACTCAGAGGAACTAAAATGCTGATCAGGGCTGGACAGTCTAAGGAAGGCCAGCCCTCGGAACGCCTCACTGGGGCAGTGGGGACAGGGCTTCCAGGAGATGGGGTGGGATGCACCCCCACCCCCCGTTTTCTCCAAATTGTCCAGGAGAAAGGGTAGCAGAAGCACAATCAGCGCAGGCAGTTGAATCCTGGGTGCCTCCTCGTGCGGTAGAAAGCCCACCAGTCTTGAGACAGAGGGAGGCCTCAAGCTTGGCATTGAGCAACTCTGTGGTCTGAGGCCAGTCTCCTCACCCATCTGGCTGCAGATGCAACCACCCAACAACACAATGGCGACGTTAGTGCCCGCCTCCCAGCCCAGCCTCTGGAGGGCGAGGAGATCATGCATGCCAGCGTGGGACCCTGTGTTCGCTGAGCCATGCCATTGCTTCCTGCGACCAGCCCCCGGGCGCCGGCGTTCCCATCCAGGAGGTCTGGGGAAGAGTCACCATCTGTCACATACCATGAGTAAGTAAGTGAAGCCCCATAGGCAGCTGAAACCACTGTGTACTTCCCCTCCGTCATGAATGAATATCTTTATCTTTATGACCAAGTACCTTTGCCTGGAAATGGGATTTTGACTTCGCAAGAAGTTCTGCAAAGGGAGAGATTAGGAAAAGGCAGGAGGCTCCTAAACCCCTTAGCCAGCAAAGCAGCAGGGAGGGGCCGAGGGGCCAGACCTGGACAGTTTCTCTCCCCAGGAGTCCCCAGCAGACACGTAAGGTGCCTTAGGTCTGGGCATCTCTCTTGCCTGGAAGTGGCTCCCTGGGAGTGTGCCCTGTATTGGCCTGATGTCTCCTCCCTGACTCTCCCAGCAAAATTTGAGTCTTCACTCACTTTGTCTTCAGAGTCGCAGGCCAAGTAGTTTCCACCAACCACACAGGGGCTTCTAGAACCTCTTTCCCAACTATACAGTTGCTCCTGAGCCCTGCAGGAAAAAACCAAAAGCTACTCTAGAAGAAAAGAGTCGGCGGTATCTAAAAATGATGGAAAACAGAAGTCAACACAATCCTTTATGTAAAGATGTATTGAGTACTTTCTAGGCTTATGAAGAAAAA
The DNA here is from genome assembly GCF_009834535.1 of Camelus ferus. NCBI lineage: Eukaryota > Metazoa > Chordata > Mammalia > Artiodactyla > Camelidae > Camelus > Camelus ferus. The sequence continues at coordinate 22,877,846 of NC_045711.1, forward strand.
ATAATCAAATACAGTCCTTTTCCTCTAGGTTGCTACCGGACAAGTAGTCAGAGTGTGTTGGTCAGCACAGAAAGAGCTATCCTTAAAGTTTAGACTGTGTCTCTGCCTAATCTTAAAGGAAAAGTAGAAATCAGCCAAGGCGTGGAAGGCAGTTCCACCCAGAGGAAACCGAACATGCAAAGACCCAGGCCTAGGGAACATTCTGGACACAGCCTGGAGCTCCATGGAGCTGGAGCTTGAAGTGTCAGTGGGGCATAGGCAGTTGATGAAGCTGAGATGGAACAGAGAGCCTTAGGTATACACTCACTGAGAGGTTCAGATCATCCCAAAGGCAATGGGAAACTCCTGGGGATACTAGGAAGCCAAAGGGAAACTTGGTGACTGGGTGAACTGTTTGAAGACAAGGAGCTTTTTGGAATGTATCTCAGATAGGAGATATATAGCTGTCCAAAACATAAAGCCATTCATAGTCACATCGATCCCTTAGTAGCCTAAGCTGTAGTCGATCAGCTCCCTATAAAAAACACCCCAGTGCTTTCAAAATAATTATAGCTAACATGCATTGAGCATTTAATCATTGCAAGGCACTATTCTAAGCACCTTGCATGCATTAGCTCAGTCCTCACAACCACCGGATGAAGCAGGTACTATTATCAGCTCACTTTACAAATAAGGAAACCGAGGCACAGCTGGGGAAGTCAGTGGCCCAAAGTCATACCGCTACTAAGGTGGTAGGGCCCGGACAGCAGTTCAGTATCAGGAGTGAGTAGGCAGGGAGCCCAACCTCCCTTCCCTACCCCTCTGCGACAGGACAGCTTCTTTCACGGTCTGGGCATGTGTGCTGCCCCCGCCCCTCCTCTCTGCTCTTCAAATCGTCCCTGTGCTCTTGGACCCGCTCTAAGCTCCCTGCCAGTCATGCAGCCTTTGCTGCTGGCCCTCGGCAGAGCCCAGGCTCCCTGGGGTACCACACCATTGACATTAGGACTTACCTGTTTCAGAGGTATGAGTCTCTCCAACCAGACTGGGAATCCCAAGCTCCAGGGCTGTTTCTTCCCCCTTACCTCTCCCCTCTCTTACTTCAAACTCCCTCTCCCCCCTCAAAATGAATTACCACGGTCTTCTAGGATTGTAATTACAAACACCCCTTTCTCATGGCACTCATCACTTGGGGACCCCAAGTCTCTTGCTTCGCCTGTGTCCCTGCAGGATTCACCCAGCACATCTGTCTTCCCAGCACTTTGCCCCGTGCCTGGCAAAAGCAGGCACTCAATGAGGGTTTGTGGAATGGATGAATGAACCTGACTTGTGTCAGAGCCTTATAATTTACAAAGCATTTTCTCTTCCATTAACTCAAGGGCTGTTCCTTGTCCTCTGCAGGGCTCAGCACAGAAGCGGACAGTCACGGTGCAGCCTCTTAATCAATGGATGAGAATAAGAATGAACTCCTGATTCTAGAGAGAAGGAGAATCCGTTTCTTTAGCTCACACGTATCCTGAGGGCAAAGACTGGGTCTTATTCGTCATTGTATTTCGATGCCCAGCATGGTGTCTGGTACATAGAGCCCACTATCTGTGAAATGTGATGAATAAATCAATTTCCCCTCTGCAGAAGTAACAAGACTTCCTCCTTGCAACTGCTCTCCTAATAGAACTGGAAGGGAGAACTGGACTGAATTACTTCCATTTCTAACACACTTTGAAATGTGCAGAATCTTCTTTTTTTTAGTCTCAGATCTCTGATGGTAAAAGGTTATTATTCCCATTGTACAGATGGCAAAGCTGAATCCCAGAGAGGCTAGCTGTCCTGCCCACATCTCACTTAGTCCCCTGACATCTCACTTAGTCCCCTGACATCTGTCGGGGAGAGAGGTAATGGCATAGACTGAAGACACAGTGGCAAATCGAAGTCACAGTAAGGTGCCTATCAAATCCCAGAGAAGCAATGGGGCCAGCTCTCCGCATTCCAAACTCCTAAGCACCTTTCCTCTCCTTTCCAACCCATTATCCTCAGTGGTGTGGCATCTGGGAAGAAGGCAGAGTCCCAAGCCCTCAGCCTCTGCGTCGGAGAGATGACCGTCTAAGTGCCGCTTAAGCTGGTTCTCAGGTGTCTGCAGCACCCTCACTGCCTGTTTAAGGACAGATTGCAGAACTTCCCATCCTTTGTAAAGCTGGCTCTGGTTAGCCCCAACCACCCACATCCATGCCAACGTGACCAAGAACAAATCCATTGTTTACCTCAATCACGTCTTTTCATCCCCAGGGAGCGATCAGACCCCCCCACCATAAGTTGGGGGGCCACATTCTAGGCGGAACTGGACCACCTGGAAGTGGGTTGAACTCCTGAACACTGCTTTCTGGAAATCCTCCCCTGCTGGATTTTTATTCCCAGGGTTAATTTCAGGCTGTGATGTGAATTCTCTCTTCGGTCCCCGGAGAAGATCCCCCGCCCCAGCTCCTGAGCCAGCATCCCCACCGCCCCCTCGGGTTCCCATTCCAGAGCTTGTGGGGAGCAGCACCAAACTTCGCACCACCCAGCAGTCCCCAGGGCGCCCTCTAGCGGACGCGGGGCGCGGAGTGGGGCCATCGCTCGCCCTCGGGCCAGTGTCGCCGCATAAGCGTACCTGGCAGGACCCACACCACACATCGCAGGTTTGGAGACCCAGAAGCGTGAAAGCGGTTGTTGTTTGTGTTTTTCTCTTCTTTTTTTTTTTTTTGCTGGTAGGAGGCGGCACCCGTGTCGGCGTCGGCAAAGAATCTGGCAGTGGGCGGATGGGCTGAGGTGGGACAGCTGCCACGCAGGCTGCGTCCCCTCTACCCTTGGGACTCGCGGCTTCGCCTCAGGGACGTGCCCACAGGTGACTGTCGCGCGTCCCCGTCCCCAACCCCGGTCTCCCAGGTCCAGTCCCAGTTTCTCGGCCCGGCCTTGGGGTGTCCCCTGTTCCCCTGAGGCAGGCCCGGGCCTCCTGGGACCGCGATCGGGACCTCAGGCAGGCGCGGGTGGGGGCGAGGGGTTGTCCCCGCGAGGTCCGAGAAGAAGGGAAGGGGAGCTGGGAGCCTCTCCCGCTCGGCCTCCTGGAACTGCCCGCGCTCCGGGAGCTGCGCCCCCGCCTCTGCCAGAAACTGGCCTTCTTAGAAGGGAGGGGGGAAAGTGTGAATGAGAAGTTGGGGGCGGAGCGCGCGCGGGGGAGGGGCCGCTGCCAGGAACGCGCCGCCGGGGCTGGCGCCGCGCCCGCCGGCCGCCCTGGCCGCCTCGCGTCGCGCTTTGTCTCTGCGCGCGTCTCTGCGGGTCCCTAGCCCTGCTCGCGGCCCGCCCTCGGCCGCCCGCGGCCCCTCCCTCCCCTCCGCGCGCAGCCTTTCATTGCTGCGAGTAGTGACTAAACATTACAAGAAGGCCGGCCACGCAGTTCCAGGAATCGGGGGGCGGGGCGCCGCGGCCGTGTATATACCCGCGAGCGCGGCCTCCGCGGCGGCTCCGACTCGGACTCCCCGTGCCGCCGTCGCTGCTGCTGCCGCCGCCGCCGCGACTCCGGCCCCGCACGCCGCCCGCACGGCCCAGCTCCAGCCGCGGCCCCTCGCCTCACCCCCGCCCCGCCGGCCCGGGGGCGCGCAGGGGGCAGGGCGGGCGTCCCGGCGAAGCCCGAGGGACGCGCGCGCGAGGCCCCTTTGTGGACTTCACGGCCGCCAACATCTGGGCGCAGCGCGGGCCACCGCTGGCCGCCGCGCCGCCGCCGCGCCTTGGGGACCGTAGGAGGCGCAGCCCCAAGGCAAGAGACTTCGGTTTGGGACCAGGTAGGAAGGAGGGGCGCGGCGTGGAGGGGGGTGGAGTGCTCACTAGTCCCGGGAGCTTTTCCCGGTTTCCCCTCCCCTTCCCGGGTCATTCCCGGCAGGGAGGGGACGAGGTAGGGGGCAGAGCGGATGGAAGCTGGAGATCCCAGGTTCCCGGAATAGCCAGGCTGGGGCCCTCAGGCTTCTTGGGTCCCCTCCCTACCCCCCATGCCTCGGATTTCTCTCTCCGTCCCCGCCACCCGGGGCCACCGGACTGAGCGGCGCCCAGGAGCGTCCCGGGGGCCCTTCTCCGGCTCCCCACCCGGCCACGCTCCTGGAGACCCAACTTCCGCGCCCGAGTTTTCCACTCGGCGCCTTCCCAGTGCGTGCTGGGGAAGGGGCTGCCCGGGGGAGGGGGCTGGGCGGGCTCCGCGGTGCGTCCAGGTCGGAACGCGGGCCGAGACGAGCGCCTCCGGGGTGTCCCGACCGCTTGGAGGAGGCAGGGGAGCCGGGGCGGGCCGGGCGCGCTGGAGGATTCCGGGCACTCACGCGGCGCGCGCCTTCCTCCCCGCAGCCCCCCGGGATGCGGTAGCGGCCGCTGTGCGGAGGCCGCCGAGCAGCTGCAGCCGCCGCCGCGCAGATCCACGCTGGCTCCGTGCGCCATGGTCACCCACAGCAAGTTTCCCGCCGCCGGGATGAGCCGCCCCCTGGACACCAGCCTGCGCCTCAAGACCTTCAGCTCCAAGAGCGAGTACCAGCTGGTGGTGAACGCAGTGCGCAAGCTGCAGGAGAGCGGCTTCTACTGGAGCGCCGTGACAGGCGGCGAGGCGAACCTGCTGCTCAGCGCCGAGCCCGCCGGCACCTTCCTCATCCGCGACAGTTCGGACCAGCGCCACTTCTTCACGCTCAGCGTCAAGACCCAGTCTGGGACCAAGAACCTGCGCATACAGTGCGAGGGGGGCAGCTTCTCGCTGCAGAGCGACCCCCGGAGCACGCAGCCCGTGCCCCGCTTCGACTGCGTGCTCAAACTGGTGCATCACTACATGCCGCCCTCCGGCGCCCCCTCCTTCTCGCCCCTGCCTGAACCCTCCTCCTCTCCCTCCTCCGACGTGCCCGAGCAGCCGCCCGCCCAGCCGCTCCCGGGGAGTCCCCCTAGGAGAGCCTATTACATCTATTCGGGGGGCGAGAAGATCCCTCTGGTGTTGAGCCGGCCCCTATCCTCCAATGTGGCGACTCTCCAACATCTCTGTCGGAAGACGGTCAACGGCCATCTGGACTCCTATGAGAAAGTCACCCAGCTGCCTGGGCCCATTCGGGAGTTCCTGGACCAGTACGATGCCCCGCTTTAAAGACCAAAGTGCAGGGGTCGGGGCGAGGGACCCAGGTCCCCTCTCCCCCGTGGCACATGGCACAAGCACAAGAATCCTGCCGTGAGAGTCCTGCAGCTCTGGGCGAGTCAGGGGGCGGACAGGCCCCTCCCTCTGGCCCTCCCCCCCACCCCGCAGAACGGGGTGGGCAGGACCAGGAATGTGTTTGAGGGGAGGGGGAGACACCTGAGCGCCCCTCCCCCACTCCAACTTCTCCGGAGGAGCCAGCGGGCTCTGGGGGACAACAGCAGCGACAGCAGTGGGTTCTCTCTCCTCTCCGCTTCCTCGACACCCCCTGCCCTTCCAAACGGGGGACACTGCGGGAGTGCTGAACTAGTGAGAACTGCCCGGGAATCTTCGAACTTTCCAACAGAACTTGTTTGCTCTTTGATTTGGTTTAAAACAGAGCTTTAAACCTGAGCAGGTCTGGGGCCTGGAAAAGGGTGGATTTGGACCAGAGAGGGCGCCTCAGGGGCCCAGGGCTGCAGGCTGGCCAAGGAAATGGCCACTCCCACAGCCCAGCTCAGGTGAGGAGGGTGGCTGCCTGCTCCACCCCTGGCTCTGGGGAGGAGGGCAAGGGGTGACCTGAAGGGGGCTTTTCTGCTCCCACCCCCGACTCCTCCCCCTCTCCCTTGGGACAGCCACCAGGAACACAGGTCCTAGAGTCCAACTAGTGCCTGAGAGCCCAGGGCCCTTCCCCCGTTTTAAGGGGGCGGTGGCATTTGAAGGGGGATGGATGGGCTGGTCAGTTGTTCTTCTTTCCCCACCCATGCTATTCCTTCCAGCACCTGGTGGGTGGGGGGAGGATGGAAAAGATGAGCCACCTTTGACCCCAGACCCAGGACAGAGAAGATGGGAGATTCTACTTTGTGCCTCCTGACTATCTGGCTAGGAGATTTGCCTTAAATGCTCCCTGTCCCATGGATAGGGACTGGCACACAAGAAGCCACACACTCGCCAATCCAGGCAGAGGCCAAGGAATTCTCGGAGGGGCTCACCATTTGGCTGGGGGGTTGGAGATGGGGGGGGGCAGGGATCCACTGCCTTCCAGCTGAAGGCAGGAAGGATACTCGCCCAGTTGGTATTGCCTGGTCAGTGGTGCCTGGGCTCTGGCCAGAGCAGAGCCACCAAGTCCCACAGCCCCTCAGACCCTGCACAGCCCTCCCTCCTCACTTTGGGGGACTGGCACAGGCAGGAAGTCGGTGAGAGGCCCTGCCACCCAGCTGCTCCCGCTCTGCAATAGCACTGATCAGTGAAAACTTACAGGAATGTAGCGGCGATGGAATTACCTGGAACTGTTCTTTTTTGGGGAAAACTAAGCAAACACAAAGTTTTCTGTGTCAGGTATTGGGCTGGATGGGGCAGCTGTGTGTTGGGGTGGTTTTTTTTTTTCCTGTTATTTTGTTTGGGTTTTGTTTTTGTTTTTTAATAATGTTTACAATCTGCCTCAATCACTCTGTCTTTTATAAAGATTCCACCTCCAGTCCTCTCCCCACCGCCCCCCCCGCTCCCCCCACCCAGGCCTTCGAGGCTGTTAGGAGATGCTTGAAGAACTCAACAAATACCAATCCAAGTCAAACTTTGCACATATTTATATTTATATTCAAAAAAGAAACATTTCAGTAATTTATAATAAAGAGCACTATTTTTTAATGAAAAACAAGACTTGAGCCTTTTTCCCCCTGCCCCCTCTGCCTTGCTTTCTCTTTCACCCACACCCACACTCTGCATGGGGTGGGGGGAGAGCCCCACAGAGGGTGGCAGCTCTGCCCCCTTGCTGTCCTGGCTGGCGCTGCTCACAATGGACTCAAACTCTGGCTTCACGTCACTGACAAATGAAGGCAGCTACCTAGCTGGTACCGAGAGGGGTAATTCCTGCTAGTCTGATTCAGATCTGACCAGAATATGCAAAGCAAGTTCGAAGGAAGCGCTTCAAAGGGCTTGCAGGGAGTATAAGCTGAGCTGTGGTCAAAGCTTTTAGAGGCTCCAAGCTATAAGCTATTAGAGGCGCTGGGCTCCTTGGCAGGGAGGTGTTCCGAGAAAGCCCAGGCTACAGGGTCCTGGCGGTGACCCATGACCTCGCCACAAGGGAGGTGGGGGAAGGGATAGTCCCAATGCAAACCCTGCATGCAGTGGGCTACCCTCCCCCCAACCGGGGACACTGCCTTCCCACACCTCCAGCTTCCCTCCCAATTCCTGGGAGCCCCAACCTGAGCAGTGGATGGGGCTACCTGCCACCCAAGAGGGCAGTCATCTATTCATCTGTTTTTCAGCCACGCCCAGTCCCTGAACACTTAAGAGACCACCTGGGTTAAACCTTCCCAGCCACCCCCACAAGGCAGGTGTTGTCACCCCATGTTCTCAGACACTGCTGTGTGCTACATGGAAGCGGGGACTTGGATGGGTCACTTCTGATGCCTAGAATGGTTCTCAGTAAATATGTGTTGGCTGAGTTGGGGGAGCCACTCGGGTTCATAGAAGTTAAAGCGGCCTGCCCAAGGACACGCCACTTGGGAATGTGGGAAAGACAGGCTAGGAATCCAGGCACTTTTGATTTTCCCAAAGTCTGTGAACTCTCTGCCTCCCTAAGTAAGCACCAAGTATATGGCCCCTAGGTGGGTACCCCCTGCAAAGCCAAGAGGTTGGAACACCCACACACACACACACCACCATGTGCCTACTCAGCACTAGGGTTCTGCTAAAAAACAAACTAAAAATGCCTTTTCTGTGACATATTCCTCCCATGTTTCTTCCTCCCCCAAACCTCCAGACCTGACAGCTGGAGAGATGAGGGTTCTCCCCAAGTCAGGGGTCCCATCTCCTCCCCTGAGCCCCAGGTGCCTGAAACAAATGCCCTCTTCCCGGCCCCTGATAAGCTGCTCCAGGAATCAGTGTCCAAAAGGCAACGGAGAGTAAATAAACAGTCATTTTTCTTTCCCATTTCCTGGACTTTTGGAGGAAAATAACCTAAAGTAACAGCAAAGGGCCAGGCCAGGTGTGAGACTGCTGAGTGGACAGAGCACATGAGACCCCCACCAGAGAGACCTCTGGAACTGAAGATGCAGACCCAGGCAAGGTCACCTTCTAGAGGACAAGGTCAAGTGGAGGGACCCAGTGGGGCCCGGCTCCCCAGTGCCTCCCAGGATGATGAGAACCTGGGACACTTCTGGCAGGCTCTTCCCCACCTCAGGGCCTGCCAGCCTGCCACCATTTGCCTTCCACGCAAACAGGTCACATCTGCTGGTACAAAACCTCGATGGATCCTTGGAACCCAGAGCGCACCAAGGGCCTGTGCTCAGCCCAGAAGGCAGCTGTTCAGCCAGTGTTCAGAGGGGGCTAATGAATGGGATTGGGTTGGGGAGGGTTGGTTGGGGTAGGGGGACAGCTCTCCCCACACCCTGGAGGTTTGAACTCAGACGCAGGAAGACCCTTGACTCCCTTCCCTGGCTGCCCACCCCAGCCTTCTTCCCATAGTTCTCTCCATTTTCAGACCACAGACTGGACCAACTCCCTTTGCAGACGAATCAGACTGAGTCTCAGAGAAGGAAAGCAACTTACTCAAGTTCACACAGCAAATTAATGGCCACACCAGGACAAGAATCTCTCAGACTGCTGCTCACCAGCATTTTTTTCCTCTCCTCATCCCAACTCCTGTTGCATGAGGGGACTTCTGTACTTCTCAGTCCTTTCAGGGGCAGACACCCCTCCTCCAAAGGACTCCATGAGGGACCCTCTGTCCTGGCCACCAGGGGAGGCGTGTGCCTGGTTCCAAGATTTGCTAAGAAGTGTCCCGCAGCAATGGGGACAATTCTCTGTGGCTTGAGCAGGAACCCATGCCTCAGTGGGGTTAAGAAAAGCACAGCTGGGGGGGGGGGGTCCCTGGCCAGCGGAAAGAGAGGGGATGGCGCTCCCCTGGCCCTGTGCGCTATTATGTGCTCCAGGCGCTCCAGGGATCCACCCCCAAGAGGCCATATCCTCTCTCCGGTGGTGCTGTTTTAGGGCAGGCCTCCTGACGAGTTAGAGCCAGGCCTGCTCTGGGGGAGGGAAGAAAAGAGGCCACAGACAGGAGAGCTGGAGATGGAAAATAAGAGGGCACGTGTGTCCTAGTCTAAGGGAGGAGTAAGGATGTTTGGGAGGGGGCACTGCGGGGCTCCAGGCAGAGAGAAAGGGGCAGAGTCAGACAGACACAGAGGGAGTCTAAGCAGACAGACATCTTTGGGGGTAGAGGACGACGTACACAGGGGCGGCCCGGGAAGACGAAGACAGAGGTGGGAAGCGCCAGGTCCTGGGTGCACCTTCCCTAGCCGCGTTCCACTCCCTCCCGTTCGGGCGGCCGCCGGGCGGGCGCGTCGCTCTAAGACCGGCCTCTGCCAGGAAGAGTCACTTCCCGGACACTGCGGGAGCCCTGACGGAGCTATGCGAAGAATGTCCGCGAGGAGCCGGACGGGTGGCACCTCCCGGGCCCGCGCCGCTGTCGCCGCCCAGCAGTGCGTTTGCGCTGGCAATCCTGCCCCGCCCCCGACACGCCCCCGACACGCCCCCGCCGCCCGCGGAGCGGTCGCCATGGCAACGGGATTACAGGCGCAGAGTGCTGTTTATTCTCAGCCCAGTGCCAGGAAATTCGGCCGGGAGGCTGCCAGGCGCACCTCCCTTGGGTTGGGGGCGGGAGAGGGAGGAGAGAGGGTGGACCGGCGTGCACGGGGCTCCTGGGGGGAGGGAGGGAGAGAGGGAGAGAGTGAGTCCTTCGTCACTGGGGGTCACTGACCCCTCCAAGGGGAGGCTCTCCGAAAGCCCTGACTCTGCTAGCCTGGGGTGGATCAAGTTTTCTCCTCCCAGAGGAGCTGAGGTCCCGCCCCCATTTCCCCCTCCCTCAGCCGCCGAGGGCTGGTAGCCCCTCCCCACCACATACCACTGTCCTTGGAGCCCCACGGCCCTTTGCCTCTCAATCCACTCATTCACTCATTCATTCATTCACTCATCAAGTACCTACTGAACACATCTCGTGTGTCAGGGGATTGAGTTTGAACAGGACAAGGCCCTGCTCCTCCTGCTTTCCTGAGATTTAGGAGTGACAGACACCAGTAAAAATGCAAATAAAAGGAATAAACTGCTCTTTGTGCTGTACATTTCCAGTATCTCGAAAATCCACAATCCTGTCTCACCCTCAGGTATGGGGATCAGCTTGTTCTGGGTTAGTAGCCCTGAATGTAGCAAACCAAGACAGTTGATCACCCTTCCCGCGGGTCACACACCCATTTCAGAGATGGAGAAACTGAGTTTTGGATCCCAAAGGTAGTTCTGCCAGGGTCCAGGGGCTCCTTAGAGCTGGAGGCCCTACCTGGGAATCCGGAGCTCTTTCCACTCAACCCTTTTCCCCGCCCACCCGGCCCCTCTCCCAAAGCTCCCGAAAGCCACAGAACCACCTTTGGCCGACCCCCAGGGAGTGGATGAAATTGCTGATTCCCGGATTCCAGCCCCTGCTTTTCTGAATCAGAACCCCCAAGGATAGTCAGGAACCTGCATACTCAACACCTTGTCAGGTGACTCTCAGACCACTCTCCGCTGCCTTCGGGGAAGACAACCCTGGATCCTCCTCTCTTCCTGGGCCAGGGAGTATCCTCCTTGAACCTTGACTAAGCCTCCAGAACTGGGAAATCAGCAGGGAGGGAAGGACCAGGTTCACCGCCAGCACTGTGGCAAGTGTGGACAAGTGCAGCCCTTCCTTCTGCTGGGCTCCAGCCCCTGGGCCCTGGGCCCGAGGACAGCGGGGGCCAGGGGAGGAGGACGGGGCTCCTCCACCCCCCACCCCCCCCAGTGCTGAGCCCTCCCAGCTGTGCTGTGCTGGGAACAAGCCAGGCATTTGTGAAACCCAGGGTTAGCCTGACCCACTGTCATGAGGGCTGCCTGTGGAAACTGGCATGCGGAGGGGGATGGGGGGCTGTTCCCAGAAGTGGGGAGAACTCTGGACTTCCCACTCCTGAGTACTCTGGATTGCAGCACAGCCTTAAGCAACAGCAGTGGCCTGGAAGGCTGCACTGCAGAGAGAATCAGAGGCCCCCAGCCCTCATCTGAATAGAAACCAGGGCTCCGAATGCTAAAACTGCGTGTTTTCCTCATTAATACCATCACTGCCACTAGTCATAGTAATCATCAGGCCCAGCCTTAGAAAAAGACAGAAAACTCAGACTTCAAAAAACACAACAGAATGCGAGTTCGCTATTTACATTACACAAGATAATGTGTTTCCTCTCTTTCACCTCCCCTCCCCCCAAATCTCAAATCTTTTCATACAGAAAACGCTCTTTGGTATCCAAAATGTACAGGATGATGAAGGTGTAGATGTGAAATGTAAAACACATAAGGACAGGGTCCTCCAGGAGGCCAAGTCTACACAACCACAGGGGGCGCTCTGCACAGTATGATCTTTGTGGATGAGGTCCCCTGATGTTGTGGGAGGGGGGCTGCAGTGCTTCTGAGCTTTAGGGTGCATTGGCACTTGATGCTTTCCTGACCAGTGCTTCAGGTGATACCAACGCCGGTGGGAACCCTGTTCTGGGCACTGTGTCCAATGGTGGAGAGATCATTGCCGACCAGGAAACACTCAGACTTCAAGAGGCTTCCAGTCTGAAAGGGGAACCAGACGTGAAAACCAAGAAGTATCCTAAAAAGGAGTGGGTATAAAAATAAAATGGTATACAGGGTACAGCTGGGGGCCTCCAGGAGGAAGTGACCTACCGTGGTTTCCCAGAAGAGGTGACTCCCGAGATAGGAAACAGCAGGTGTTCCCTCGGCAGGCGTGGGAGAGAGGGGCAGTCTGATGATCAGAAACAGGGAAATGGCCAAACAAGAGGAAAAAAAAACTTCGGGGAACTTTAAGAAGTCTGTGTGTGTCCCCATCGGGCACACCCATGCCGCGCTCATCTTCTAAAAATACCACCTTCGTCACACACACAGCCCTTGCCCATGGGATGCACACTGGTTCCTGGGGTACCTTCCCCTAAGCCAGTTCTAACACTCCTCAGACGGTCACCCTGGTGGAGAGCTCATCTTCTTCAGCGGCCCCACCTGCTCCACCCCACGCCGGGAAACTGACTTCCTCCCACCAAGGTGGTCTCCTCACCTGTCAGCCATATGCTTCACACCTGGGCTCACCTGTGAGCCCATTTCACATTGTGGTCATCCCACAGGCCCCTCGGGCCCTTCCCCCGCTTGGAATTCCACCTCTTCTTTGGAGGTGGCCGGTTTCTTCCAAACTGGACTGTGAACTCTTTGAAGGAAGAAATCACTCTTACTCATTCCTTCGATGATCATTTATTGAATGCCTACAGGCACTGTATCTTCAGCTTTTTTATATTTGTCATAAAATCCAACAGAGTAGGTGGCGCCCGGTGGAAGCCCACCAAATACTTGACCCCCGACTGTACAAAAGAAGAAATCTCTTTAAATAATGGGGTTTCTGAAGCCATTAAAATATTATTATAAGTCACTCACAACTTTTACTTGGGGAAGCAGATAGGCATCTTTTTAAGTACCTTGTGTTGGTATTTACTTCATAAATAGCTCTTTTGTTTTTCTCGAAACTCATCCTAATATGCTATCTTATTCCATCCTTCCTGCATGACTTGGATGTAAGTGAGGCAGCTAAAATGAAATATATTGCACTTCCCAGATGATCAAATTAAGGTGTAAGGGGGATTCAGGTTGGCCTCAAACCACAGAGATGATTAGTGGAAGAAGCAGGCTCAGAACACTGATCACCTGACTTTCAATCCACTGCCCTTTCCACCACTATTTGCATCTGCGTGTCTGAGCCCCCACCATCCAGGACCTCCACTTAACAGCTACTGTAAAGGTTCCCCAAGGGATGCAAATAGTGGCTGGACCTACAGGTGGCTCTCATCAGAGACCAGTCAGCCCTGAGGGACAGTCCAGGGACTGCCATTTCATCCGTCTAGACCATAGATGCTTGCAGAGAACACCAGAAATATCCCACCTTCCAGCGGGCGGGAGCCTCAGATGTTCAGAGTGGACATAGAATTCCCAAGGAAACTCCAGCGAGACCTCTGGCCACCCAATGTGCAGGGTTTTGCTTAAAGCCTCAGAGAAGCCCAATATCACTCTAAACTCTTCCAGAAGCTGAAGGATGGGTGAGTGACCTCTACATCCCTGTCTGTTACAGAATTCTATGAAAAGGAGGCTGGCGGGAAAGAAGCCAGCTCGGGAGGGAGGCAGGCTGGATTCTGAGTGTGGCCCTCCAGCTATTCATTGCCCTTTTCAGTGTCCCTTGGCACCTGGTGAAAGTACGCAAGGGGCTCTGGCAGGAAGGCCACCCAGAAGCTATTCAGAGACCAGCCAGCCTTGCCCAGTGAGGGAGTGGGGACTGTCAATGGCTGTGGAATACTGCCCTACACACTGGGGCTTCCCCACTGGACTCCTCAGGCCATCACTCCAGGGTTTGGCTGAGAACTCAGCCAGGACCCTGACCAGACTCTGGCCAGAGCCCGGGAGTGGAGAGGAAGAGCCCAGGAGAGTAGCCCCCCCCCCTCAACCGCAGGCACCCTGCCAGGCCTCTCCAGTCTAAGACAAGGAGCTGAGAAGGTCAGCCAAGGGGCCCAGCTGCAGCAAGAGACCTCGTGCCCACACCAGGATAAGAACTGCGGAGCTGGTCAGTCCTGAGTGGGGGCGGGGAGGGGCCTCAATCCTGGTGGAATAGACAATGCCCTGGGGCCATCAGGCCGGACTCTGTGGCGGATAGGCTGATCTGGATTTTAGGAGGAGCCAATTAAAAGGGCCAGATGTCCGGTAGAGGCTGCAGCTCCCCCGCCCCACCAAGAGAAAGATGGGGAAAGGCCAGAGATGACTGGAGGACTTCCCGGACGTGCACACGGTGGACACGTTGCCACACGCACAAGCTGCCAACCCATTCTGACCTCAGTCTGCAAATGCGACACACAGCACCATCCCTCGATGTGCACTGTGGACAAGCATTCCACGGGGTGATGTATGATGGTGAATCACCTTAGTCTAGCTTCCCACTGTGAGGATGTAACCGACCAGGATTTCGGGGGAGGGGATGCCAGGGGTCTGAGCTTTCCTCCGAGAGGGAGAAAACTGGCCTGGACTAAGATCGAAAGGTGTTCTTGGCCTCGAGGGCAGGATTCAAGCCACTGAATCAGTCTGCCCAGGACTCTGCTCCCTGGTCTTGGGGGCCCTCCCTGCGGGGCTCACAAGGGTTCTGTGGGAAACAGACAAGGATTGCATGAGAAAACTCTCGGCCTTGGCCTGCCCCTGGCCTGTACACTGAGAATAAGACAGGTTCCCCATCCTCTAGCCCTTTTCAGGGCCCCGACCCTGCAAGAAAAGAGCCCTCACCCACGTGTTTTATTTCACATAATTCCGTGGCCTGCTTCCGGTGCGCCGAGCACTATTCTCAGCAGGCGCAAGGTAGGAACGCATTGAATTCTCCAGCAACTCCATGAGTTAGGTGCTATTTTTGTCCCCATTTTTACAGTGGAGGGGACTGCAGAACAGGAAGGTGATGTGACTTGCCCAAGGTCGCACAGTGAACCAGGAGCAGAGCTGGGTCCGGATCCAGGCAGCGGGCTACAGCATCCCTGCCCACAGCCAGCACCTGCCAGCACCACAGAGGCACTGGGGTGGGCACCGGAGCCTGAGTCTGGCCGAGGGCAGAGTGCCGGCGGCAGGGCAGGAAAGCTGGGCGTGCGTCCGAAATCACTCCTTCCTGGCAAACGGCCTTGGGCGAGTATGTAAGGGTTCTTGCCTTGGTTCCTAGTCTATGCACGGGGATCTCAACCAAACCTGCTCTGTGGGTTGTCGTGAGGTCAAAAACAAGACCACGTCACAGGTTTATGACTATTAGTCGGGTCTCCCTGGGACCAGCAAGATTCAAAATGAGCTCCCACGTTTCACCCCACACCCAACCCCACACCCTCCTGCCATGAGGAAAGTGGAGACGGGCCAGGCGTGGCCATGGTTTCCTGTCCCGGGTGGGAGGAAGATGCCTAGGAAGTGTCCCTTCCTGTCTCCTCCTCGGCCCCTTCCAAGCCTTCGCTTTCTGTGCCTGCTGAGCTTCCTTCTTGTTTTCCTCAACTGTCCTCTGTTTGACATTTGGCGCTGGTGTGAGTTTCCTGGGGCTGTTCTAACAAAGGACTACAAACTAGGGGGTTTAAGACAATAGAGACTGATTTTCTCACAGTCCTGGAGGACAGAGGTCCAAAATCAGGGTGTCAGCCGGACCATGCGCCCTCTGAAGCCTTTTTCTCTTACTTGATTTTATTTTTAATTACTAATTTTTTTTAACGGCGGTACTGGGGATTGAACCCAGGAGCTCTAGCACTGAGCTGTACTCCACCCCCATCTCTGAGGTCTCTGGGGGAGAAGCCTTCCTTGCCTCTTCCCAGCTTTTGGTGATTGCAGGCAATCCTCGGCTTGGAGACGCATCACTCCAGTTTCGGCCTCCGTCTTCACACGGCGGTCTTCCCTGTGTGTCTGTGCCCAAATCTCCCTCTTATACCCAGTCATTGGACTAGGGCCCAAACAAATTCAGTATGACCTCATCTTAACTAACTACCTCTGCAAAGACCCTATCTCCAAATAAGGTCATGTGCACAGACTCCATGTGGACGTGAATTTGGGAAGATGCTATTCAATCCAGTACCACTGGCTGGTCCTGCAGGATCTAAAACGAACAACATTTTTTTTCCCCTTGTATCTTCCAGGAAGAGCCTGAGAAAGGCGTCCTTCTTTGCTCTTGGGCAGAGGAATGAGAGGGATGCCCCTTGCTGCTCTATCAAACATTCCTTGAGCAAAGGACAGGCTGAAAGGCGTTCAGGGATGGAGCCCAGCAGATAGCCTAGCCAAGGGCAGTGCCTCCTGGGGAGGAGGGAGCGTGCGCTTGCTGCCTGCCTGGCGTGGCCTGGTCCTCCACAGACACTGCCTCATTTAGCTGCCGGGACGCTTCCTCCATCTCTCTGGTGGACAGCGTCAGTCTCGCAACCTCGGATGACCCTTCATACAAGAAAGAGCATCCTCCACAAAGCTTATCCTGAGCTTCCCTGGGCAAGAGACAGAGGTGGAGCCTCAGGGCTAGGAACTCTGGCCAGTGCCACAGTTCCTTGGCAATTGTCACCCCGGGAGAAGTCCAGGGGATGCCCAAAGTCCTGGGTGTCTGACGGTGAGGTGGACCTGAGAGCGCGGTAGCCTCCATCCCTCAGATATTCCTGTTGGACCAGACAGCCAGGTTGGGGAGAGCTGGGGATATGAGGTTAAGGGAATTTCACCTGCATCTTTCATCACTGCATCCTTCTCAGTCGTCAGAGAGGGGGCGTGATGAAGAAAGCTCCAGGTGGTCCAGGATAGCTGAAGGGAAAGTCCTCGGGTCGTACTCAAATCCTCCTCAACCAGGCCTGCAGCCCCTTCTCCCTGTCCACCTGGCCCCTCACCCACAACTGGAGACTCTGGACAAACCTCCGTTCCTGAGAGGCTCCCTGGGGTACCCATGTCTGACTTCTGGGGCCTGGGAAAGGGGAGAGGGAGGATGCCAAGAAGGCACGGGGTTATGCCCTTACCTGAACCACAGGAAGGAGACCGCCCTACCCCAGCACACCCGCAGCTGCTCTTCCAGGGACAGGAAGTCAGCTGAGTACCGAGCAAACAGCGCGCCTGGGGGAGGGGCTCAGGCACCTGGCAGTCAGGTGGGTCAGCTCTCCCCTTGCTCGCTGCTCTTCTTCTGGGCCACACTGGTTCCCACACTGAGGAGGCCAGAAGGAGTGGCAATTAGGAGCCTGGGTTTTCATCTCCAGTTCAGTTTGCCTCCTCCAAGTTAGGAGACCAGGGCAGGTCTCTGAATTGCTCCCCATCTGTACAATGGGGACAATAATAGCTCCCACTTCCTAAGGTCATTGATCAGTGAGCAACACCCATGTTGCCCAGGACATAGTGAGCACTGGTGAACACTGGAGGCTCTGACACCACTGCGAAGGGGCTGATCCGTGGACAGACTATTTCTTGCAAATAATCTGACACTTAAGTAGTGCCCTGACCCACTTAGGGGAGAAATGGTGACCTTCCTGGCAGCCACACCTGGCCCACTAACTCTCCCTGGGAAAGCGGTGATGCCGGCCTCCACCTCTCACACACTCCGCGAGCTCTCCCTCCACCAGGGCCCCTCTCTGGCTGGCCTGCCCAACCACAGGACAATCAGGCTTTTAGCCAGGCAGTTACAGTAAGCCAGACCCGCCCTTCCTTACATGGGGTACCACCGTTCCCCGGGCCTAAGCCTCGGCTCCCATAGAGGAGAAGAAGGTGGCATTGGGAGCCCCTTCCCAGCCTGGTACCCTGGGCTGGCTCTTGACCCCATCCCCAGGACATGCTGGTCTTCCCAGCAATTTCCAGGGGCCACTCAGTCCTGGCAACCAACGGGCCCAAGCGGCAGAGGGCAGCTGAAGCAGCCACTAACATTCAGAAGGAGCAGTTGACTCACTTCAACCAGGCTGGGCCCTCTGTTAATACTCTTGGACCTCAGCCTGGGATTCCTGCAGGTTCTGACAGCAAGTTGAACCATCCTCTTGTATAAGGCGGGTTCCAAGGTAACCCTGAGGGGAGAGGAGGAGGAGAGGGGCCTGGACAGGGTGTTGATCCACCTGAAGATATTCCAGGCCTGGGGGACAGGATAGGCTAACTGATCCTGGGCCTGACTGAGGAGGAAGGTGGGGTGGGGGTGGGGGGATGGAAAGTAGGGGAAAAGGACCCCGTCACAAAGCCCAGAGCACATTACATAATTATTCTATTTTAATCACAGCCACCCTGTATGGTAGATATGACTAATCACCAGTTAATAGATGAGGAAACTGAGCCTGGGAGAGGTTAGGGAGGTTAGCAGGTGGGCGGAGGTCGGTGAGGGGTGGTGGCTGCAGGGGCAAATTGTGAGGTCAGGCACCTTCTAAACAGCCTCAGGGTCCATGGTGGATAACAGTGGGGAGCCTGTGCTGGGGCCCCGGGGTCCGAGGTACCCCCTAGGAGGCAAGGGCAGGCACAGAGCCGCCCCAGGCAGCCCTGGTCCAGGACTGCATCTGATCACAACGCCCACAGGAGCGAGGTGCGGGCGCAGGTGGGGGTGTCCCTGGAGGCGGGTGTCTACCGCCCCTTCCCGCGCCTCCGACTCCTCTGCTCAGCCCGGACCGGAACCGTGGTCCGGGAGCGCCTGGGTCCCCCGGCCCGGTGCGTGCCGATGGCAACCGGTCCTCTCCCGGCAGCGTTTAAAGGGGAAGTGTCCGCACACTCACACGCCCGACCGCGCCGCCAGCTGCGAATTCCTCAGCCCTTCCATCAGCGCGCCGGCCCCCGACGGGCTTCCTCGCGGGCAGTGAGGTCAGCGCCCCGCCCCGCCGCCTCGCGGCTGGCCCCGCGCCCGGGATCCCGGCCCCCCCCCCCCCACCCCCGGCCCGGCTGTCCGCCTGCTCCTGGTCCCGGATCCCTGCCGCGCGCCCCGGGTGCCCGCTCCCTGGCGCGCCCCGGAGCTAGGGCGGCCCCTCGCGCCCGCCGCCCGCGGGCCTCCCGGCCGAGCCCTATTTCGGGCGCTGGCGCGGAGAGCCCGGGCAGCCCTGCCGGGAAGGGAAGCTATTCTGGGCCAGGCGGCCTGAGCAGCTGCGGCCCCAGGGCTTCCCGGCAGGGTGCGCGCCCGGGACAGAGGGCACGCTAGGGCAGGGCTCCCCTTCCTCCCCAGCGCCCCACCTTTCTCCCAGGCCGCGCCCAGTTCCCTCTCCCTCTATGACTAGACCCAGGTTCTTCCCTATGCCTGGAACATTCTCTGGTGCCAGGTCACTGCCAGTGTCCAGAGCTTGTGGCCAAGGTGCTCCCTCCACCAGTGCCCTCCATGCAGGTGCTGGTACCTGAGCCCCTCTGCCCTCTGCTCCCATCTCTCTGACTGGGATGGCCTTCCCAGCATCTGGGCTTGCCTGGGCACAGCCGCTGTCTCCGCATGTCCCATTCACCTGCCCTCCCTGACTGTAACCCCTCACCATGTGTCTACATGATACAATGTTGAATCCCCAGTGCCCCCAGCACAGGACGGGTGCCCCCAAATGGTCATTAATGAAAGTTGTTGAACTGTCACATTCAGGACCCAGAACGCCAGCCCCTTGGGGTCTTTTTATATCCTGGCCAACTAATCCTTATGATGTGCCCCTCGGCCCCTTCCTTCACCAAAGGGAATGACCGCTTCCATGGGTGGCCCAGGCTTGGTGGACGAAGCCTTGTGCCTGTGCACACGTGGCCCCGGTCCCCTTGGGTCTACTCTGTAACCTTAGGACCCACTGGTGGACTCATCAGGGCTACACTCTACCGTCTGTGAACCAGGAAAAGAACATCTGTGGTCTATCCCACATCACAGTGTAACGCAAGTCACATCCATTATCTAACCCCAATCCCTCCCTCCAGACCAAAAGGCTTCCCAAAGAGAGTGAGAACGCTCGGGGGAGGGAGCAAGAGAGAAAAGAACATTTCCCCACCCTCTACTAGGTGTTTTAAATACGTCACACGCCCCTCAAACCTCAGTGTCAGAACAAACCTCTTGGATCTTGTTAAAATGTGGAGACCCTGAGATGCTCTGTTTCTAACTAACCCAGGTGGTCTCCATCCTGTCAACACCCCACTGCGTTAGAAGGAGGGAGGGTAAATTTATACAATGGAATACTACTCGGCCATAAAAAATAATAAAATAATGCCATTTGCAGCAACATGAATGGACCTGGAGAATGTCATTCTAAGTGAAGTAAGCCAGAAAGAGAAAGAAAAATACCACATGATATCACTTATATATGGAATATAAAAAAAAAAAGACATGAACTTAGTTACAAAGCAGAAACAGACTCACAGATATAGAAAATAAACTTTTGGTTACTGGTGGGGAAGAGGGTGGGAAGGGATAAAGTAGGAGTTCAAGATTTGCAGATACTAACTACTATATCTAAAATAGATAAACAACAAGTTTATACTGTATAGCACAGGGAACTGTAGTAACTTACGGTGAAAAAGAATATGAAAATGAATACATGTATGTTCATGTATGACTGAAGCATTATGCTGTGCACCAGAAATTGACACAACATTGTAAACTGGCTATACTTCTCTCTCTCTATATATGTATATATGTATATATATATATATGTATATATATATACATATATATATATATAAAAATACAAAAAATAAAGAAGGAGGGAGGGACGGGCCACACAGCAGTCTGCCTGGTGTTCAGATGAGGAATCTGAGGTTTAGAGAGATTAAGTGGCTTGCTTGCCTGGCGAGGCCAGCACCCAGGCCCAGCTGGGCCACAGATTGTTCCCCCCACTCCTGCCTCAAGCCTGAGCTGCTGGGTCCCCAGATGCTCTACCCTTAGCCCCAGACTTTTTCTCCCTGCAGTTTACACCTGTCAACAAATTTTTCCCTCAAATTATTGTACTTAATATTGCAAATTAATACCCATGAGTAAAACATGTGTGTACTAAATGTATACTTTTATTTATTGATTGATTTTAATTTGGTGGGTAGGTAATTAGGTTTCATCCATTTATTTTACTTAAATGGAGGTACTGGGGATTGAACCCAGGACCTCCTGCATGCTAAGCATGCACTTTACCACTGAACCATATACCCTTCCCCTTAAATGTATACTTAAACTCAGTTAAAATAAATAAAAAATAAATTCCACAGGAATAAAAAAGAAAACTTATCCCCAGGCCCAACTCCGCTCAGCTCACTCCCTAGAAAAAGGAATACAGCCTGCAGTTCACTGCCGATTCTTCATGATGCCATATGGTTTTGCTTACGCCTTGGGTTGGCCAAGGTTAACCCCGTCGGATATGGGTAAAAGGTCAGGCAAAAAGCCACCAAACCTGGGATGGAAATGGGGGGGGGGGTGATGCGGTAGAGAAAGAGAGAGAGTGTGAGGAAAGAAAGTGTGGTTCAAATATGGGCCCAGGAACTCAGGAAACCACTTTCTCCCCAGGGCCCTTGACTTCCATTTTCCAAGGCAAGCTGGAACAGGTGAGGGGAAACCCGGCTCCGCAGGCTCTCTGGCTCATGAATAAGTAACAGCCACCAAGTGCTTTGTCTCACCCGTCGTCTGATAGAGAGTTTACTTCCTGACAGAGAGGCTGAGCCCTCCCACTCCCACGTGTAAGTGAAAAGGTAATCAATCGCCGACTAATTACAAGCGGAAGTTACTGGGAACCCAGAACCACTCATTCAAAACCCCGCGGATAAGCACGTGTTTGCTGGATGGGCATCTGTGTCAGGGGCCAGAGCGGCAGCTGAAGTACTCGAAGTCATATTTTAGTTTCCTGAAAGATTAGCGTCTGCCCAGTCCTGGTGGGGCTTACAGTTCAGAGGTGCGGTGGCCCTGGGGCCAGAATGTGTGGGAACTTGGCCAGTTAGATGAGGTCCTGGCCCCGCCTGGACCTGCTAATGATGCTGGTGACACCCTGCAGAGGGCTCTGGGTTCCAAGTCTGATGCGTGGCAGGTGCTCACTGGGAAGAGGGGAGAGGTTACTCCTTTCCTCCTTTGGCCTGCTCAGCCCCACTGGTTGCTCCAAATCGATTCCTCAGTTCTGGGGCCGAAAAGAGCCTTACGAGTCAGGTTTCCTTTAAAGACCAACATTTCCTCAGACTTGGGCAACTGGGGAAAAGTCACAGGTCTCATTTCTGAGAGGGAAGGAGGCCCACAGTGGGGTTTGTGGGGGGCAGGGAGGGCTGGGAAATCTCACCGATCTCACTTCTGCTTTGTGGGTTATCAGCGCTGAGCTGCCCACAGCCTTCTCCTCTCACTGGCCATTTGCATATGTCTCGTTGAAATTCCGGATCAGAGCGTCACCGGCTCCTCCCTTCGGGCCCCCAGAGGGTAGCTGGAACTTCACTGGGGAACCAAAGAGTGGGGACAAGTGGCCGTGGGACAGCGGTAAGGGCCCCAAACCTTCCCCTGGTTGATTCACCCTTATTCAGTAGATGGCCCGTTTTCCTAGAATGTTGCAACAGGGGTACTAGGGTTTTTCCAGAAATTTCCATTCTTGATGACCCAACCCCAAACCCCTCAAGTGAAAGGAACTCAAGATGACTCCCACTGGCGAGGGCTGGGCACTTGCCCTCGACCATGGTGTCCCTTCCATTTCATGCTTTCTCAAGGAGCAGAGAGCTCAGTCTCTTGAGAATGGACTCGTTGTCCATCCAGCTGTGCACACAGCAGGCTCTTGGCCTGGGTCTTTCTTTCTTAATACGTATTTGTTTAATGGATGGGATGACTGGAAATTACTACCCCTGATGAAGAAACAGGAAAGCAACAGTTTTAAAATCCTTAAAAAAACAAAACAAAACAAAAAAACACAACACTAAAAAACTATCCACTTAAGATTTAGAATTGGAGAGCTGGAGAGCAGAAAGATGAAGTGGATAGTTTTTAGTCCTTATATTCGAAGCTCTTTGAGGGCAAGACCGAGTCTCATCTGTCTTTTCTCTCCCCAATCCCTGGTTCATAGTCACAGAGTAGATGCCCAGTAGATTTTGTTGTGTTGGATTGCGTGGCCTTTCTTAGCCATTATTTAGAAAGTCAGCCTCTTAGAAAGCCAGGCATAGCATCAATAGTTAATCTGGAGCTGGGTTTATGGATGACAGAGACGGGGTTGGGGGTGAGGGGGAGGATGGTGGTCTTTACTACTGTGAAGAGTCTGATATTTGAACTCCAGGTGAGGAATTTTACTGTGGGGTCACTTTTCACACAGGGTGATTCCCTGTGGTTTTATGATAGATGAGGAAAGAGATACTGGGAATTGTCAGATGGGTTCCTTAGACCTTAGGGGATATTTTACCAAAAAGTTCAGGGAAACTCTGGCCAAAAAAAAAAAAAAAAAGAGTCAGAGGTCCTAAGAGTGGAAATGGGTCAAGGAAAATGATGAACTAGGAAAAAGAAATCCACAATTCAGACAGTGTAATCATAAAAGAACTCTATGAGAAAGAGCTTTAGTGGTTGGGGGGACTAAATAAAGGAAGTTGAGGGAGCTGAGGTCATATTACAAAAAGACGAAGAGAGAAGAAGGAGGGAGGAAGGAAGAAAGAATGGAGGGAGGTGTGGGGGAGGTGGGGGTGGGGAGCAGGGACTGGTTGGGGGCAGGCAGGGCCCTCTACCAGTAGTGATGACTCAAGGGCATACCCAGCCCTTAGGGGAAAAGACAGAATTGTGTCAAAAGAAGGAAGAGGGAAGAGAAAAGTGCCTTGGCTGAGCACCTACTGTATACTGGTCTGCCCCCAAATTCTGTCAGTCTCACCAAAACCTGAAGGTGGGGGACATTACATCTTTCTTACAAGAGAGCAACTCAAGTTGGTCACACCTTTGCCACTTCCCTAGATGGCCTCCCAAGGCCATGCAGACCTGCTCCAAGTTTACCTGCTTCTCCATCAAACTCACAAAGAAAGCAGGGCAGGTCAGGGTAGGGCTGTGTAAAGAGGGAACTGAAGTCTGAGATAGGGGAGGAGCCAGTGAGAGTGGACAGGGAGGCTCTGAGTCAACCCGGGTCAGCCCAGGGCTACCCATCCCCAGTCTGGGACTGGAGGGAGCTTGCTGGCTCGGCAGTGGTACACTTTCCGTCATCTCTGAGATCTGGAGAGGGACCAGAAGATGGGCAAACCAGGCCCTGCTGGGGCAGAAACCAGACTTGGGGAACTGGAAACCAGCGTATGATGTTAATCACCAGCAAAACTCTGGAATGAATCATTAAGCAAATTCATTTATACATGCCCTTACTCAATAAATATTTATGGAGTGTCTCTCAGTACAAGCTACTGTGTTGGGCATTAGGGGTAAAACCCTAAATTGGGGTGGACTGCTCCCGAAAGGATCTTAGAGCTACAAGTAGGGAGATGAAAGTATATAATTATTGTAATAGAACTAAATTTACAAGAGAAGTACAGATAAATGCTATGAGGATTCAAGGGACACTTAGAAAAGGCAGAGTATAATATTTGAACTTGTTTCAGAGAAGGAACAAGATGTGTTCATAATAGGTATATGTAGCAATGTTTACAGAGACAAAAACATTACCATCCAATAATGTGGGATCTGTTGAATGTGGCTATATCCTTGTAATGGAATACTACACAGCTGATAAAAATAGTTAACGTAGCTGTACACCTATTCATATGTGAAGATATTCACAAAACATTTGTAAGTTAAAAATAGCAGGTAACAAGAGAGTGTTTAGGTTTGACTGCATTTCTATGAGTTTCTTGGCACATGTACTTCTAGACGTTTCTACTTGTAGAAATATATAGTAAAATGTTGCAAGTGCTTAGCTCAACCTTGGGGGATGTAGAATGTTTTACAATTCTTTTTCATCTGTCTGTATTTTGGAATCTTAATAAAATGAATACTGACTATCCTTTTTTCAAGGATAAATTCTTTTTAAAAATATTTACTGTCAGCAACTCAAGCCAAATAAATCCTTTCTTCTTTGACAGGATTGTCAGATTATAGAAATGCTATGGGTATAGAAGACCTTGATTCCATCAAAACATTTGAGTTTCTATGATCACCTTCGGGAGACGGGGGAAAAGTAGCCGAGAAAACAGTGCGGTTCGGTTGTAGCAGGTAGAGAAAGTTACTGAAAACAAAACAAGAGGCTGTCAGCGGGAGGGTTAAAACAAAACAAAAACAAACAAAAAACCCCCCAAAGGCTGTATCGATCAGTACGCAGTGCCCATCTCCAGAGATGCGCCACAGGCTCTGATCTAGACCACTTCCTGTTGAACAATTTCATCAGTGACTTGAATGGAGACCATGAAGGCATATGATCAGATTTTCAAATAAAACAACTTGAGGGGGGCTTAATCCTACTGATCTGGATTCAGAAATGACAACTGGTTAGAACAATAGGTTGAAAGACAGATGAAATTGAAAAGGGTTGAATATACATACAGTTCTGAGTCACATGTCCCAGGTGCCCCAGAACCAGGGGGCCCGGGAGGAAAGACCTGGAAGTGTGAAAACTCACACTCCGTGAGGGGCAGGGTGCCTCCCTGAGAGAAGAAAGGGCATGAGGCCTTTCGCCAGCTAACTGACAATCACGGAGACGGGCCCCCCGCAGAGCTGAGACCAAGGGAGTTTACCAGGAGGCTGATTTCAACTCAATACAATAAAAGGGGAAACAGCCTTCATCTGAGTGCCAGATACTCAGAGCACCGTCTCAGCCAGCCGTCCCAAGAGCCCACCACGTTGTCCCCTCAGGAACACAGGACTGTGGGAGGCCATGAGCCTGCCTTCGACAGGACTGCTCTGGCAGAGGCCGGCCGATCCCTGGGGAGGCTGGACCCCCAGAGGACCCCTAGGTCCCCTTCCAACATACTGGGAGCACCTCTCCTGGGTCTGTCTGTCCCAGGGAAGTGGCAAGTGACCGTGTAAAGCCGAGACAGGGCCCTTGAGTGGGGGTGGGCCCGAGGAAGCCAGCACTGGCCTCCTGGCTGTTGGAGGAATGGCTGCAGCCTGCTAACTACACAAAGGAAGTGGAGGATCAAGGAAAGGAGGGAAAGAGGGGACAGGACGGGAAATCAAAAGAGAGGGTAGAGCTCAGTGTTAGAGCACGTGCTTAGCATGCATGACGTCCTGGGTTCAATCCTCAGTCCCTCCATTTAAAAAAAAATTATAAAAAAATTAAAAGAGAGAAAGAGGAAAGAAAAAGAAAAGGAAAAAAACAGAAAAAAACTTAAAAGACAAAACAAAAAAAGGGAAAAAATTTAAAAAGAAAAAATAACAAAAATTAAAAAAAATACAAAGAGAGAGAGAAAGAGGAACAAAGGGAAACACATGGGAGAGGGACAGTCGGGGACAGACTGGGAAGCGAGAGGCTGGAGGCTTCAGAGGAGGCAGGAAAGAGGCCTCGGAGGGGGCTGTGAGTGCAGAGCGCTGGAGGTGGGCACCAGCACCAGGCCGCCTGGGCAGGGCTCTCCACCCACCACGGGAGGCGGGGTTAGGGGCAGAGGACTGTGACTACGCCCAGAGTCGCCCTCCCTCAGACAGTCCTCCTGAAGTCATGCCCGAGCACCCGATGTGTCAGGGGCTTCTGCGTGCTAGGAAGGAAGCCTCGGAAAACAAGGGCGCCCTCCCGCCTGCTGACCCTTCTGATTCACCCTCGAGTTGGTAGACAAAGTGTGGACACAAGAAAGCCCACGAGGAATAAAGGAGAACACACAGCTCATGACAAAGAGTGATAAAGGCAGGGTGGACCCCGGAGCCAGGAAGACCCGAGTTCAAGTCCAGACGCGGTGCTGTGTGGCCTCAGGCAAGCTCCTTAACCTCTGTGAGCCTCCGTTTCCCTCTGGGTTATGAGAACAACCGAGACAGTGGTAGTGCAAGCCCCATAAACGTGCTCAGGCCTCAACTCTGGCGTGAGTAATCCCAGCCTGAAGTGGGAAGATAAGCCGGAGAGGTCGGGGTGTCTTGGAGGAAAGACACAGCCTGGCCCCTGAAGTAACTAGTCCAGGTGCTGGCTTTGGGCCCACCGATGGCAGAATAGATGTGTTCCTGGCACAGACCTTCGAGGCAAGAGGGAAATGCCATAGAGACTGAATCTTCCCGGGCTGGAAGGCCCTGGGCCCTGGGGCGTCTGCAGGACTCCGGAGTGCTACCAGGGCCTCCGCGAAGGCCCTCGGCTGGGGGCAGCCGGCAGGGTCAGGGGCTTTGGCAGCAGCTGCGGGCTCTGCAGACGGTGGCGAATTCTTAAGGAGTGTCCAGCATCGTGCGCATGCCCACAGGTGGCCACAAAACGCCACGGGCTGTGGGCAGAGCTGGCAGAGGGCACGTCCAGCCAAACCCCAGAGGGCGAGCGAGGGCCCAGCCAGCGGAAAGTTCCAGGCCTGTCCTCTAGGGCAGCACTGCCCGAGTTATCACCGTGGGGAGCAGACCCCCCTCTTTCAGAGCTGTCTCTGGCCTGGGAGCTCAGCTGTTATCCCAGCCTCCAGCAGGGAGGGTGCAGCGCCACCCGTGAGTCACTGTGCCCACTTCCTGCCACATGGAAACCGTGGCTGAGTCACCAGCCCCCCAAAGGGAAAGACTGGCCACAAGGCCGGAAAGCTGGAGCCCGATGGTGGCAAGAGTCGGGGTAGGGGTGCTGGCACTGTGGTGCCACCGCCGCCCTGTCCTATGGCCGAGGTGCCCCCGTGGTACCTGGGGTCCTCCCAGGAGCACTGACCCACCGCCAGCAGGACTGGCTCTTTGCGGGTATACACCCCCCTCCCCAGCAATAATAACAAAACAAAACAGAAAAACCCAACTTTTTATTTTGAAATAATTTCGGGCTTACAGAAAAGTTGCAAAAATACTACGACGAATTCCCGTATGCCCTTTGCCCAGATATCCCCAATCGTTAACATCGTACCACGTTTATGTTGCCGTTTTCTTTCTCCTGCTCTTGGCACTTTTTTCCAAGGCTGTTTGACATGATGACACCTCTTTCCTCTGAAACACATCAGTGTGTGTGTCCTCAAAACAAAGTCCTGTCTCACAGACTCACG
Organism: Camelus ferus; assembly: GCF_009834535.1. NCBI lineage: Eukaryota > Metazoa > Chordata > Mammalia > Artiodactyla > Camelidae > Camelus > Camelus ferus. Next base: position 22,905,549 of record NC_045711.1, read on the forward strand.
GCACAGTAATCAACGTCAGGAAAGGGCTAGCACATCAGATGCTTTTCATGCTCCCTCTCAGGTGCTCCAGACCTGCCGTGGGGCCCCACCTAGCCTACACCTAGCCCGGGACCAGCACCCCCAAGCTCCTCCCCCCTGCCCAGTCTGGAGTACCAGAGGGCCGCTCAGCATTTGTGAAGTCTGGGACGTCAATTCACTGGAGGGTGAAGCTGTGTATAAATTCTCCCTTCCTTCCAGCATCTGTGCTCCGGTGCATTTTATTCAGTCTCTTGGAAGACATCCCAGGAGACGGCAATCCTTCCCATGACACACTCAGGGGCAGGTTGTCGCACAGGGTCTGCACTAAGAAGCAAGCCCATGCTTGGGTGTTTGTGTTCTGCAGTCATCTTGAAATTCTTCACAAGTTTATTTTTCCATTGGTGTTTTCTACGTGAAGTCTGACGGGGCCACGAGCTTGCACTAGGGGTTGGTGCCTCCGCTCCCATGTGGTCCTGCCTCCCGCCTTCCGCGGACGGGTTCTTGGTCACGGCTGTCTCACCCCCAACCCACAACTCCCTCAGCCCTGCAGCTCCCACGATGCCCTTGCTTCTGCCCTCCTGGACCACACTCATGCTGCCTCCAGATCCCAAACCCCTAGGTCTCCAGTCTCCAGGCCACCGTGGGAGAGGGGAACAGAGACTCCTGTCCTGATAATCACAGCAGAAATGTCCTTTTCATTTCTAGAGCCACTCCCCAGGCTAAACCCCAAGCCCTTTGTCATCATCCTCTCCAGCGGGTACTGTTCTACCCATTTTATGGACAAGATCATGGAAGTCTCAGAGAGGTTAACTCACCTGAGGTCAGCTGGCGGTTAGTGGAGCTGGATTCAAACCCGAGCTGTCCCTCAGCCAGGGAGCTGGTTGTTTTTAAGCTCCCTCCTCTGATCATCTAGAAAGAGTATCACTGATCTCATTCTGTGCACCCTGCTGGGATGGTGGATGCCTGGAAAAAGCTTGGGACTTGGAACCAGGAGTTAGTTTGGTGAGACCCACAGGAGCGATGCTGGCACTAAGCCACTTGGGCCCAGGACAGGCTCTCCGAGGTGGCCGAGCTGGCGCTGGGCCTGGGCCAGTCCTGGGTTCTTGCCTGAGGCCCAATTCTCATTTCCATCAGCCAGGGACAGCAGGTCTGAAGTCATCAGGGTCCCTGTCCCTGACTCCTCACCCATACGACATGCATTCTGGTCCCTGGACCTCAGCAAAATCCCACTCACTTAGCTCTCCCCACCCTCTTCCCTGAAAGAAATCAAAGTTTCAAGCTGGGGAGGTGGTTACTGGATCCACGTTCTTCAGTCTGCAAGTAGAGGGCGTGGGGTTCAGAAGGGCCATGTGGACTGGAAGGAGTCTGGGCTTGCGTCTTGGGTGGACTTCCATCCCTGCTGCTAAGCGCCTGTGTAGCCCTGCGCCAGTCAAGCTCTCAAGAGTCTCAGCGTTCTCCTTTCTGGGGCTGATAATAGTGGTAACCTGTGGGTAGACTCCTGGGACCGTGAAATACAAGCGCCTTCTGAAGCGAGCTCCGCTGATGGCACCAGACACTGTGTGAGGATCATTGCCCACTGGGCAGGTCTGCTAGAGAGGCATTATTAGCATCCTCATTTCACATAGCATGAAACAGAGGCTCAGAGAGGTTCAGTAACCTGCCTAAAGCAACCCAGCTAGCAAAGCAGAGCCAAGGTCTACCAGACAACTGTGCAGAGCAGCCACCCTTCCCACCAGGAGCTGGTCCTAGAGGAGCAGTGGACACTGGCCACCCACCCGCCCGGGGCTCCCAGAGTCGAGGGCCGCAGCCATCCCACACCAGCCAGCCCTGGAGGAGCAAGGAAACTGACCCCCTCCAGATAAACAAAGCACTTCCTCCCCAAATCCCAGGCCCAGAAGGAGGAGGTGCCCTGCACAACTGTTTATAGAGACAGATGTTTGGGACGGAAAAAGAGAGACAGCCCTCCTCCATCCCCATGGAGACAGAGGAAGTTTGCAACTTGGGCAGAGGCAACTGGAATTGAAAAAGGAGACGGGGAAAGAAGGGAGGGAACCAGATCTGACCCTCTGGAAACGGTTTGACATTTTCAGATGCTGGTGCCTAACAGAGAGGTGTTGCCATGGCAACCGGGCCCGCGGGCACAGCGCTGCGGGTCCCAGCTGGACCTGGGGCCAGAGCCAGAAGATAACTCAGCACACTGGGATAAGCACCTCCAAGGAACAGATAAATATGCTCATACACACCTAGGGGCCTCTCAGCCCAGGGGCCTCCCAGGGACCTCCACAAAGTGGGGAGGCTACTCACAGCCCCCTCCCCTTCCCTCTTTATTTCCTTCCTTCCCTCTCTCTCTCCCTTCTCCTTTCTTCCTCTTTCCTTAGTTCCTCCCTTCCTTCTTGCTCCCTAGGTATTCAACCTTGCTCCTGCTCTGGCCAAGGAACCATGTCCCTATCTTCCTGGTGGCAGTTGGCAGATGGCCCTTGGCAGAGCTGATTCCAGAGGGCTGCTTTTGCAGTAGAGTGAAGCCCCTGGGGGGCCCAGCAGGGCCATATTCTAGCTCTCTCTGGCTGGAGACCCCAAGCATTTCAGGCTGTAGTTCCAGGGAAGGAGGGAGGCGGCGGGGCAGAAGAGAGTTTCGGGCTTCTGCTAAGGAAGCACAGCTGGTTCCTGGGATTCCTGCCTGCCTCCCCAGCCCCTTCATCGGCCTTCCCCGCCCGCCCCTCCCGGGCAGAGCCAGCGGCCTCCCTGGGCCTGGCATTGCTCTCTCAAGCTTCCAGATGAGAACGGGTGACCTCTGAGGGTGATATCGTCACCTCACTGCCCCCTAAGCAGCAGTGTCCATTGCGGGACCCACACTGCGGCTGTTGGCAAGCTGACCTCCCCCTGAGACCCAGCTGCCTCACCACACCCTCATCACCAGAACCCCAGCCCTCTTCTTCTCCAGCTCCACTGGTCTCTCGTTTCCTTGCCTCTCTCCTGGGGAGGGGGGAAGGGGAGGACAGGGGAACTTCCGATGAACTCTGGCCGAGGTGATGGGAATCCCTGAAGCCAGGATGTTCTGTGGGAAAGAGCTAGAATGGGGAGCGGAGCTGCAGTGGTCCTGGGGTCAGTGCCTGCGGGTCCAAAGGAAGGGTCCGCACCTCCCTGCCCCTAACCTCAGAACGCCCCCTCACAAGACACCCCGTGATGGGAAGGCAGCCCACAGCTGGACCACGTGTTTATCCAGCCTGGCCCGCCCAGGACTGCACCCCAATTCCCAGGGTAACTGTTCTCTAACATGTGGGGAGAGTCACACTTGGCAAGAAGGACTGGGCTAGAGGCCGAGTAGCGGCCGTGGCCAGTGGGGACGTGTCCACAGCGGGGGGCGGGGAGGACAGCTGTTACTGGCCCAGGCTGAGTTAAGGGTGGCTCAGATGGAAGGCTGGGGAGGGGCAGCAGGGGACTACAGAATCAGGGATCCAGAATCCCTGTGTCTAGCCCTGGGAAGGCAGGACTAAGCCCAGAATTAAGTTACAAAGAATGCCACCCCATGGAAGGACAGGGGGTTCTTTGGGAGCATGGAGGCTGATGGGGGCCTCCATCTGCTTCCAAGTAAGCCTGGCACCAAGGATGAAAGGCAGGCTGGACTCCCTGATGCCTGGAGCGACCCGGCCAAGCTTCTGGAGGCCGAGCTTCAGGGCAGAGGCTGCCCAGACACCCAGGAAACAGGCGCAGGCTCAATCCCTTCCTCTGCCCCAGCTCCACCCTGGGCAGGTTACTTACCCTCTCTGGGCTTCAGTTACCTTGTCTATAAAATGGAGATAATAGTGATGCCTCACTCGGATGTTTGTTGGAAGCATGCTTAATTGGCAACCATTTACTGAGCACCGACTGTGTGCCAGGCCCTGTGCTGGGCTGTCTGTTAGGAAGGAAGTAATGCAGGGCATTGTGGGTATGTCCAGAGGGATGTCCCCACGTGGTCAGGGAAGGGGTGTGTCAGCCGCAGCCTGAGGAGGAGTTAGCCGAGGGGGTTGCCTAGGACCTGAACAGCAAACGCAGCCCACAGGCCAAATCCATCTTAACGCCTGTTTTGGTTCAGCCCAGGAATAAAGACTTGTTTCTACATTTTTAAACAGGTGAAAAACAAATCAAAAGAATACTATCTCATGACGTGAACATTATGTGAAATTCCTCATCCAACTCAACAACAAAAACAACCCAGTCAAAAAATGGGCAGAAGACCTAAACAGACAATTGTCTAGTGAAGACATACAAACGGCCAATAAGCACATGAAAAGAAGCTCAGCATCACTAATTGTCAGAGAAATGCAGATCAAAACTACCACGGGGTACCACCTCACACCGGCCAGAATGGCCATCATTCAAACGTCCACAAATGACAAATGCTGGAGAGGCTGTGGAGACAAGGGAGCCCTCCTACACTGCCTGTGGGAATGTGATTTGGTGCAGCCACTATAGAAAATAGTATGGAGATTCCTTAAAAAACTAAAAACAGACTTACCCTATGATCCAGCAATCCCACTCCCGGGCGTATTTCCGGAGAAAACTCTCATTTGCAAAGATACATGCACCCCAATGTTCACAGCAGCACTATTTACAATAGCTCGGACATGGAAGCACACTAAATGTCCATCGACAGATGACTGAACAAAGATGTGGTGTACACACACACACACACACACACACACACACACACAGTGGAATACTACTCAGCCATAAAAAGAATGAAATAATGCCATTTGCAGCAACACAGATAGGCCTAGAGATTATCATATAAGTGAAGTAAGTCAGACATAGAAAGACAAATATACAATATCACTTAGATGTGGAATCTAAAAAATGACACAAATGAACTTATTTACAAAACAGAAAGACTCACAGACATAGAAAACAAATTTATGGTTACCAAAGTGGGAAGGGGTGGAGAGGGATAAATTAGGAGTTCAGGATCAGCAGATACAAACTACTCTATATAAAATAGATAAACAAGGTCCTACTGTACAGCACAGGGAACTATATTCAATAGTTTGTAATAACCTACAATGAAAAAGAATATACATGTATACATGTAACTGAATCACTACACCATACACCAGAAACTAACACAACATTGTAAATCAACCATACTTCAATTAAAAAAATATGAAATTCAAATTTCAACGTCCATAAATAAAGTTTTATTAGAACACAGCCATACACATTGGTTTGTAAATTCCCTACAGTTACTTTCCTGCTACAACAGCAGAGACGCAAACATGTACCACCTGGCCCTATTCACAAAAAGTTTGCTGAGCCCTGGCCTCGGGGAAGCATGTTCAAAGGCCAGGGGGTGAGAAAGAGTAGAACCTTCTGGGCACTGGGAGAAGCCCACTGTGGATGGAGTGAAGAGGTGGAGAGGTCTCGGGTTGGCAGCAGCGGGAGGGAGGCCGCAGAGATGAGTTGCCCACTGTATACCAACAAAGCTTGCTGGTCCCCGCCCAGGAGAGGACCAGAGCTGAGGGTGGGGGGGCTTTGCCAGTCCCTGTTCCTCACCACCAGGAAGTAAGGAGCAGCCCGCGGGGTCATGGGAGGGCTTGGGAATCCGAACACCTCCTGTCCTTCCCGAGGAACTGGGAGAACTCCCTCATCTCTGTGGAGCGTGACTACATGCCTTCCTCTTCCGGAAAACCAGGAGCTCAGGGGCTCGGGGAGCAGGGAGGGAGGGATGCAGAGGTCACCAGAAGCTGCTGCCCCGATTCCAGGGAGTCCCCCTGATAAGGCCTGTGGGGTGCTCCCTCCTCCTCTCCCCACTCCGGCTCAGCCACAGCTGGAGTGAGGCTGACACAACAGATCGAGGGCCGTCCCTGGGGGCCTGGGATGGGCCCACATCTGGTCAGGGGGTGCAGAGGTCACAGCTGGGCCCCACACAGACTTCTGGGAGGAAGAGGAGTCAAATGGGGGCAGGAGGGCCTTGACCTTCACGGGGGCTCTCAGGAGACCCTGGGCATCTGTGGGGCAAACCATGCCATCTAGCTGGGGGAGAGGGGTGCCCTCTGCCATCCCAGTGCACTTCAGGGCTGCACCATAGGGTGGAAAAAGTGGTACAAGCCCACTCAGGAGGGGGCTGGGAGGCTTGTCTTCCGCGCAGCTGTGGGGTCCCTGGCCTTCACTGGAGGGCAGAGCGCGCAGTGCGGAGGAGAGACGGAGTCCTCCAGGGCCTCGCCTCACCCCGTACAGACCTGCGATCCGGGGGGCGGTGAGGGGCAGGTCAGGCCTCCTTAAGGCTCCACCTTTCTGCTTTTGTCTCCGAGCTCCCTTCCAGAGGTGGGGGCTCCTGCACAGCTGCCTAAGGATGAGACCCCCTAGTGTCACCCGCCAGGGTATCTGGCATCAGGGGAGTGACTCTAGAAACCCCTGGTTCGCAGTCATCTCTGGGTTCCCCCAACTTGGGGGGCAGTCTCAGAGGTGGGGGTAGGGGTGTCAGTCAGCACAGAGGAGAGAACTGAGAAGGGGGTCTCCACTCCCAACCCTCTCAGGCCTGTAATGTATGCTGTTTGCTCCCTTTAGGGGAGGACGGACAGACACGGAGGGCACTCATGTGGCTGCCGGGGGCCAGCTGAGCTCACCCAGGTGGAAATCAGTGAATCAGGTAGAGGCGCAGGGCTGCAGGTAGAGGTGGCCTGGGGGCGGCTGAGGTGTAGGAAATGCAGGTCCGTCCCTGCGAGGGGGCTGTGAACAGACTCCTCCAGTCAGACAGGGAGAGCAGGCTGGAGGCTGGGATTTCTGCTGTGAGGGCTGAGCCTGCGCTGGGCCTGACTTCAGAGGCTCCTTTCCCGCCCTCCCTCCTCTGCACCCCCATTGCAGGGAGGGGGAACCTGCTACCTCAGCCCTCCTGGATCCTCGTCCTCCCACCATCCCCCACCCTGGGCTGGGCTGCAGGCCCTCCCGGGACGCTAGGAGGCCTCCCTCAGTGGGGCCGAGGCCCAGGGCCTGGTCTCCAGCACTCTCCTCTGGGCCCACACCCACCGGGCTCCATCACCGGGGGAGCCCCACCTCCCACCATCCTTAGTCTCAGAACCTGGAACTCTCAAGCCCTTGATATTGCCTCACTCTTGCCCTCTTATTCCTTGCCCTCTCCCTCTCCTGCCTCCCTCTCTCTGAACTTCCTAAAGCCCCTCCCCTGCCTGCCTGCAAGTCACCTGACTGGGCTGCTGGAGCCCAGCCGCACCCGGATTCCCCACCCAACTCTCCCAGTTCCAGGGTGGCAGCTTGAGAGCCACCCCAGCCCTGCCAGCCCCCACCCTATCCCAGCCACACACTCGCTCTCCTGTCAACACTCACACACCCATGCACATGCACACACGCACGTGTACATGGGGTGCACACGAATGCACATGCGCACCTGGGTGCACTGCAGTCACGGGTCCAAAATGCACACATGTGGATATGCACATATATGTGTGCACACCTGCATATGCACGCGCACACACACACACACTCTTGCACCATCCAGTTGGTTTCATGCCCCATGCTCCTTCCTCCCAGGCCCACGTTCTTCCTGCATCTCAAATCCCCTCCCTGGGAGCTGCACTTGTGATGTGGGGATCAACATTAGCTCCCAAAGGCTCCTTCCACAGCAGCTCCCGTCTCACTCCTCAAGACAGTCACATTCTCCTACTCCCAGGAACTGGTATCTCAGCCTACAATCCATTTTTTACAGCTGAGATGAAAAAACACAAGTCAATTCCTTATTACCGTCCAGTATTGGTGAATGGGGGGGGGGTCCCCCGCCCACCGGCTGTTTCGCTGGGAAAGGGACTTTCCTTAGAAGGAGCCAAGGCGGCTTGTATCAGCTCTTAACAATTTGGGAAGGGAAGCTGAATAGCTCTTTACTGTAATTCGAACAACTGAATTATTCATCGGGAGCGGCAGACAGAGATTGGACAGTGACCAGAGAGACAGGAGACCCCAGCCCAGCCCTGTGACCTAGGTCTGGGGCTGCCTCCCCGCTCCTGAGGGGCCAGTTAGCTCGAGGGGTCTGGGAAGGTAGTGTTCCCAGGGGTCCCCCGGAGTGGAAGAGCACTGGTTCCATCTGGGATGCGGAGGTGGTGGTGGGAGGAGACTGAATCAGAGGGTGTTGGCTGTGTGGGGACCCACATCCACAGGCACCCCTGGCCCCCTGGGGACTTGTCCTAACAGAGGGGTCTCATTTGGTCCAGCCAGATGGACCCCAGGCCACAGCAGACTGGCACTGTCCTGAGAGGGCAGGTGTCCAAGTGCCTGGGTCTCCTGTGCCATCCCCTTCCTGCAGCCTGGAACCTTCCCTGCTGCTCTTGGGGGTTGGGATGGGAGGGAGTGCGCCAGATTCCTAAACAAAATTGAGGCCTGGCCTCCTCCTTCCATGGGAGGCTCAGGAAGGGAAGACAAGGAACAGGTGGACATCAGAGCAGGTCCCTCATATTCAAAACCCAGCCCCGACTCTCCTGGCCTGCTTGGGTGGGCCTCCCCAGGCACCCCCTCAGGCCGTGGCCCTGCGCTCTAACCTGGAGGGAGGCAGGGACAGAGAGCCAGGCACGAACTCCTCAGGCAACTGAGGCCTTTTGGCTGGGGGCCCAGCTTGGCCCGTCCCAGTGGAGGGAGGGACCGGAGGAGCAGGGGAAGGTGGGAGGATAGCCTTTTAGTCTCCAGCAGGAGCCTCCTTTCCCCACAAGCATTGGGGTGGCAGACGAGGTTTTCTCCGCTCGTCTTCCCGCCAGCCCACAGCGCCCGAATCTGGCAGGAGCTCTGTAAATATGAATGTAGCGAATGAAACCAGTGAACGCACGAACGAAAGATGCAAACCCGGGCCGAGGGAGGGCATGCGCTCAATGAGTGAGTGCGCATGCGTGAGGTCTCAGCCTCCGCGTGGGAGGTGAGGCTGCGGAGCTGGAGGGGAGAGTCAGGAGGGGCCAAGAGGAAAGTCAGAGAGAAGAGGAAAAGCGAGGGGGACCCTCGTAGAGGCGGCAAAGAACGTTCTTCGATGGGAGGTGAAAATCAGTGTCCCAGGAGCGGGGACAGGGAAGGGGCGAAGGGGTGCAGGGGAAGAGGGCGCAGACTTTTGGAAAGTGGAGCCCTGGGGGCAGCACGTGCTGACTCACCGCCTGCCTTCAATTTTCCCTGTTTCCTGGGGATTCTCATTTTATTTTCGGGAAAGCTGCCTGCTCCGTGACTAATTTGTTCTTAAACAAACCAAACCCAGGCAGTGAGGAGGCTGGGCGGGGCCTGAGTCACTCTCCGCCCAGGAGGACCACACCTCAGCTCTGGGCCTGGCCTCCCCACAGCTGGGGGGCGGGTGTCTCTCAGCCCTGGCCTGATGGTGGCTCGGATGCTCCCTGATGGGGACACCCTGGGCTGTGAGGGATCCCAGGCTGCTGAGTGAGCGTCTTGATTGTCTACTGCCTAGAAACAGTGCCTGGAACAGAGCTGACGCTCAGTTCGTGTTTGTTGACTGACTAACTGACTGGCTCCTTACTCTTCTCTCACCAATCCCCTCCTTGAACCCTTCCTCTCCTGAAGCCCCTCAGTTTGGTGACACGGATTTTACTTAAGAGTTACCCTTCACCAGAACCATACCCTAAGCTAGATAGGCAATCAGTTCATTCTATCCAAGTCTCTATGACCTTGTCTGGCCCCTTGGGATGTGCTTCTAACTGCTTAGGCATTAGAGTGGCTCAGGGGTGTCCATCCCACAGCCTGCCTGTGCCCAGCTGGCCACAGAGCCAAATCAGGGGGCTGCTTGCAAACCAGGCACTCTGCTAGGCAGGGGAGATGCTGCTCCCTCAAGTTTACATAAGAGGACACTGAGGCTCAGAGAGGCCCGAGGTCATTGAACCAGGAAGCAGCAGATGCAAGATTTGAACCCAGATCTCAGAGCACCATCCAGTTTACTAGCCTGCTGTCTGTTACCCTCTGTTGAAGTGGAATCTGAGCCCCAAAGACGGGTCAGCCTTGGACATGGTGGGGCATGATGATATGTACCCCAGTGGGAGGGTGAGGGTGGGGATGTCTTCTCCAATGGCAGGTACAGCCCGGATGCAGGCACCAAACCCAGGTCCCATAAAGGGGACGTCTGCAGGACAAGCCACTGGCATATGGGAAGACGCAAAACCTCTCTATTTCTACTTTTATCTCATCCTTTTAAAATGTCAACTTTTGTGGGTTCATAATCTATAAACCTAGTAATAAAGTGCCTATGGTTTATAAGTAAGTCAGTCCACATATTCTGGAACAATTTCCTGAAGGGGAGAAACGGGGGCCCACACCCCAGTCGGCTGCACCCAGGGATTCACGCATAAACAATCTGCGTCCGAAAGCGTTCCGGAGCCTCGCGCCGTTCTGGTTGGGAGTTAGCGGGGAGACAGGACCCCGCCCCCAGCCCCTCCTGGGGCCCAGGCCCACCTGCACCCTTCTCAGGGCGTGGCTGCTGCCTGGCTCCTGCCCCCGCCTGGCGCGATGCCACCTTCCTCGGGGTGGCCGCGAGGTTACCGGGAAGGGAGGCGGGCTCGCCTGGCAGCTGCTGACATCCCGCCCCACGGCTTCCCCAGCGGGTCCCCGCCCGCGGCCGCGCGCCAGCTCCCGCCCGCCTCGGCGCCCCCCGCCCCCCCCCCCCCCCCGCCGACGTTCCGGATCCCCAGGGGTTGACCCGCGCCCAGGGCGGCCCGGCGGGGGCGGGAGCCCGCGGGCGCCGCGGTGCCCAGCCCAGCCCTCGGGCGAGGCGGCCCCGGGCTGCATCCACCGAGCCGCTCCTCGCCCGGGAGCACGTTTCCAGGAAGCGCGCGCAGCGCGGCTGGAGTTCCCGACAGCCGGCCCGGCGCGGACGCGCAGAGAGGCTGCGTCTGCACCAGCGATCAATGCGCGCCGGGCTCTCCTCCCTCCGCGCGCCCCCGTCGCACCCAGATCTGGGCTCATTGCAGGGGTGGCTCCCTTACTCCTTTCTTGGTGGACAAGTCGCTTCGCCTCCTTGCCTGCCTGTAAGAGGAGGGTGCCAGTCAGCCCCACCCCAGAACGGTGTGACCATTACCGGTGCAAGGGTTCAGGACCCTGCCTGGAGTCCCTGCAGAAGTCATCACTTTTATCCGAGGGCCAGGCCCACTGACCTGCAGTTGAACCAGCCGGCTCCTCCTCCTTGACTAGAACTAGTCTCTCCATTCCCCCGACCTCGCTTTTTTTTTTTTTTTTAAGAGGTTCGAGTGATCAGCAAATATTTCCTTGGAACAAACTCTTAAAAGGCGAACAGGGACTTGCTCTAATCAAGGGTTGGGGACCTCCGATCTGTGTCTGTGGGTCAGCAGGGAAAGAGGGGGAGCCGGGAGACGAGGCCGGAGAGGGCTCTGTCTCAGCTTGGGGGCCCCCTACTCCTGATCTGGGATACTGGTGGGGAGAGAGGGGAGGAGGGAGAGGAGGGGCTGGGAGACCCAGGGTGACTGCGTTTTGGGGAAGGCTCAGGGATGGCACATGCCCTGCTGGGGAGATCTGACGGGAACAGAAGAGGGGGCGCTGCAGGCCCTTTCCCCTCCCTGGGGGTAACTCTGGGACCTAAAGCAGGAAAAGACCAGGGGGGCTCCTGCTTTTGCCAGGCCGCCTGTCTCAGCCCCGGTTTCTGCTCCTTTCCCAGAAGGCAGAAACGAGGGTTCTAACAGGGACCAAGTGGCAGAGTAGGGACCATGAGGCTGTTCAGCCCCACACAGGGTTCTCCCCCTTTCCCCTGCCCACCCCTCCCCCGGGGTGCTCTCCAGTTCGCCTGGGTGGGGAGAGAGGCCTAGTTCTGGCAGGAAAGCCGGCTCTGAGGCCCGAGGTCCCTAACTGCCTCGGACCCCACTGGGCTTAGTGTCCTGCTTCGAAGAGATAGCCCTGTGGAGACTGGGGGTGGGGGGTGGCGTGGGGGCTCAGGGGCCCTCAGCCCGGGGAAGCTTAGGGGTGTTGGGGTAGGATGGTAAGAAATGTTGCTGTGGACTGCAGATTCACCTAAGGGTGTCTGGGAATGGCAGACTGGGGACCTGCCCCTTGAAGTTGTTAGTTGCAGGCAGGGTTCCTTTGAGGGGACCCAGGTCTCAGGCTAGGCATTTCCAGGGAGGGCTGGCTTTCCAAGGTGTTGTGCTGTTCCAAGGTCCAGACAGGGTTACCCTCCTTCCTCAAGCCTTCGCGCCATCTTTATCCTGCCTGGGGCACATCCATGCAGGCATTCATTCACCCATCCATTCACGCATCTGTCATGTGTTCACTCACATTCATTCATGCATTCACTCACTCACTCATCCACTCATTCCATCTCTCACCCCACCTCTGCTGAGTGCCCCTGGCGGGTCAGACACAGGCTAACCCTGGAAACACTGTGAAGGAGCCCTGATGTGGAGGAGGGGGAGCCCCTGTTTCAAACCTGAGCAGCCATGGGCACAGGGGAGAAGCCCCTAAGCCTGATGTAGGCACCCAAAATAAATTTTTTTAATGGAAATTTGTATTGAGATCATTGCAGAGTCACAGGCAGTTGTAAGAAACAGCACAGCAAGATCTATGTATGCCTGCTCAGTTCCCCCAGTGGTAACACCTTCAACAGCACGTACAACATCCCATCCAACGTACTGGGCTTCATGCAATCTGTCCATCTTCTTCTCATTTCCCCAGTTCACTTGCATTCATTTGGGTGTGGGTCTGGTTGATATGATTCTGTCACCTGTGTTGATTCATATGTCTGCCATCAGTTGAGATGCTGAACAGTGTCACCACCACAAGGACCCCTCTCATGGTCCTGTATAATCACACCCACCTCCCCTCCCCTCTGCATCCTGCCCCCCTACCCTAGCATCCCTTAGCCCTTAGTCCCTGTGGGTGAAGATTTGGGGAGTGGTTTGGCTGGGCGGTTCTGGCCTGAAGTCTCTCATGAAGCCGCAGTCAGATATGGTCAGGACTGTTGTCATCCGAAGGCTTGACTGGGGTTGGGGGACCCACTTCCAAGGTGGCTGGTTCACATGGCTATTGGCTGGAGATCTCAGTTCCTCTTCCTGTGCGCTCCTTCATGGGGACAGTTTGAATATGCTCATGGAATGGTGACTGGCTCCCCCAAGAGCAAGTGATCCAAAAGCCCAAGATGGAAGAGGCAATGAACACTTCATGACCTTGCACCAGAAATCACACTCAGACACTCTGTCATATTCTATGGGTCACAGAGATTGTCCTGACTCAGTGTGGGAGGGCCTACTGAGGGCATGAACACCAGGAGATGGGATTGCTGGGGCCATATTGGAGACTGGCCATTATACGAGGGACAGCAGCTGATGGGGGCTTGGAGAGGGCTATGGACAGAAGACTGGGCACTTGAACAGCCAGGAAGACGTCCCCAGCGTGCACCCCAAGGCCCTAAAGTGTGAGGCCATCCTCAGCTCTTTTCTTCTAGTGGTTCGGAACGAGCTGGTTGAAGGAAACCACAACTTCCAGTCTTGTGTCTCCAAATAGGGCCCTGGAGCCCCAGGGAATCAGGGCCCTACAGAGCGAGGTGAGGGGAGGGGTACCCCGTCCAGGTCCCCCCCCACCCTTTGCCTTGTGGAGCTCCTGTCTTGCTACTCTCGATGACACAGGCAAGCTTCTCTGCTCCCTCACCGTAGAGATGGGGGAACTGGGGAAGGGACAGGGTTGGGGGTTCACATCCATTGTGTGTTGCCACTGGAGGCTCCCTACAGTTTCTCCCATTTAAGCCTGGGTGCCCTCTACCCACATTATCCAGATGAGGAAACTGAGGCTCGGTGGTCCCTTGGTGAGTTGGGTGGAGACTGGGGAAGATGCAGTCCCGATCTCCTCTGGCAGTCGAATCAAGGCTCCTGCACCCCGGGCCCCCCTCCCTGGGCTGAGCTGGGGGCCAAGGGAAGAAAGAGGGAAGGAGATGGTCTGGGGAGGTCAGTGCCCAGCAGGGGGTATGGGGCTGAGGCCGGAAGAGGGCTGGAAACCCTGCCCAAGGCTGATCCCAGACCTGGGCTCTGACGCCATGGGCCAGCCTGCTGGCTGCCAGCCTTCCCCCCATTGATCTGGGGAGTTCAGGCTCACATCTCTGGCTGCACAGGCTTCCTGGAACCAGCCTGCTATCTCCTTTGCAGCTCGCCCAACCTGGTGGCAGTGGGGAGGACCCCATGGGAGGAGGTGGGTGACAGGCACCCCTAGAGCAGGCTGGATATTCAGATCTCCTCTGTCCCCTGGAAACCCTGGGTTCAGCGTCCTGGAAAAGGTCTGCGTAGTTCAAAGGGAGGGTCCAGGGGGATGCTGAGGCCAGATTCAAGCAGGGAAGAAAGCTCGTGGACCTGGAATCCAGGGGGAAGAGCAGGATCATCTCCTGGTCCCCTAGATCAGGCGGAACAACGTGCCCCAGGGGAGGATTCCTGAAGTCTGGCTGGGAGCCCGAAGGAATGATACAGGGGAGGGCGGAAGTGAGGAAAAGCTGAGGCGTCACAATGGAGCCCAGGGAGGGCGTCTCCTGCCATCACCTCCGAGCTCACTTCCCCAGGTGGAGCCCCATCTGCACAGAGCCCCCCCCCAGCCCCCCAACTACCACGCGAGCATCCTAGCCACGGCCCCATGATCTGGCTTATTCTGACTGACTCCCCATTCACCAGCAGTCAGAGGTGGGGTCTCCTGCCCACTCCACCCCCTCCCCCTGTGGTGGCAGGTCCAGAATCTAACATGAAGGCCGACCTCTGCGGGGACAGGACCCACTGCTGCCCCTGCCTGACATCATCTAAACATGAGAAGTTGGGGGCTGGGGCTGTTCCAGATCCCCCTTCATAGATGAGCGGTCCAGAGGCGTCCAGTCCCGTGCCCAGGTTCCCACTGCTGCTTGGTGCCAAGATTAACGTCCAGGCATCTCACAGTAGCCAGAAGGTGCGAGCCACCAGGTGCCCGTAGACGGATGGATGGCTGAGCAAAACGTGGTCCACCCAAGGGAATCTTAGTCCAATGGAATCTTCAAGAGGAAGACATTGTGACGCACGCAGCAACATGGATGAACGCTGGGGACACTGTGATTGGTGAAGTAAGCCAGTCACAAAGGGACCGATACTGTAGGATTCTACTTAATACAGGGGTATTCAAAATAATGAAGTCCAGAGGCAGAACGTAGGATGGTGGCTGCCAGGGACCCAGTAGGGAGGGAGGAATGGGGAGTGAGTGTCGAGTGGGTAGTTTCAGTCTGGGGAGGTGGAAGTCCTGGAGACGGAGGGGGTGATGGTCGCACAACAGGACTGTAATTAATGCCGCTGAACTGTGCGCTTCAACACGGTTAAGACGGTAAATTCTATGTAGTGTGTGTATTTTACCACAATCAGAAATAATAAATAAAAACAAAAAAACCCCAGCATCGACCTCAGTGTCCCTGGCACAACCACCAGCCTGCCCAAAACCAGCTGCTGGGTCCAAACCTTTGCTTCTTGCTGTCCCCACAGTCCCTGGGCAGGGGAACTGGTCAGGGGATGGGGACACCAAGCGATGGAACCCAGGCCCCACAGTCCAGGAGCCCTGAAGATGTTCTGGGAGAAGCCCCAGGGGCAGCTGCCAGTCAGACCCAAACCATCCCTCCTGCCTCCCCCACATTGGTTGCAGATCCAGAATCTGATATGAAGGCTGACCTCTGTGGGGACAGTGCACATTGCACCCCTCGGGACATCCCCACAGAGAAGACAGGGCACGCCCGCCCTCCCCCTCCAATTCACCTACACACCCTGGGATACTGGGGCAGACGCGGGCCCCTAATCCCTGGTCTCGATGCAATGATCTTGGAACATGCACGTGCGCACACATACACACCCCGGTCCCCTCACCCAGGACTGCACAGGGGACAGGGGATCCCTGCCCCTCAGAGTATCCTGCCCAACCCCCAGCCACCCATCTCAACTGCTCCTCCAAATGAGAGTTCCAGTGATGCCAAACACGGGCCCCATGGCACCAGGCTCAAGGCAGGCCAGGGCCAAGACCTATACAGAGACTGCCTGGAAAGAGGAGGCCAAAGAATGCAGTGGGCAGCTTGGCAGAGAGACAGACAGAGCTGCTGGGCTTCCAGTAACACGCTGGCCCTGCCCTGACCTCGCCCACCAGCCCAGAGACTCAGCCAATAGATGCCCCGTCCCGGGCTCCAGCCCCCAGCAGCGCCCGGCCCAGCATAGCTGCTGCAGGGCCCTCCTGGTCACCGCCCCCTGCCCTCTGGTGACAACAGGACGGGAACTGGATCCCTGTCCTCTCAGGGTTCCAGCCGTGCCGGGAAGGGGGTATCTTTAGCTTCCCTTCCTGGAAGCCCACTGGCTCCAGTCCCACCGTGGCCCAGCAGCGTGGCCTCCAAGCCCAGGCCACCTCCCCCTCCAGCACCAATTCCCTAGAAGAGGAGCAGGCATCCCAGAAAGGTCTGCTTGGCCAGCTCGTCTCCCGCCCGGCTCAGGACCCAGTGCCCAGCCTGACCTGAGCCGGCTGACCCCAGTCCCCCGCCCCATCACGAAGCCCTTAGTCTGGGGGTATGGGCCAAAACACGCCGGCCCTGGTCTAATTTGAGGACCTTAAATACCATCCAGGTGAGTTCCTTTGCCAGAGGAGGAGACTGAGGCCCCAAGGGAGGATGAGAGTGGCCTGGGGTCACAGAGTCACAAACAGGGGCAGTTTCCCAGCACGCTCGTGTGTTTTCCTGGCACCAAGGTCTGAATCATGATCTGAACAGCTGTCCATAAAATGACCTGGGCGGGGGCTCCTACCTGCACACCGCCTGCTGCTGGGATGGGCAAAGTTGGGGCGAGGCTTCGAGAAAGTCGGAGTCCAGAAAACGAAGAAGAGGGAGGGGCCCGCGGGCTGCTCCGAGGAGAAAGGCTTGAGTCTCCAGAGGGAAGAAACAGCTCCCACCTGTGGGGCTTCTACCGGGAAGAGGGCCCAGGGGAGCACAGGTGATAAGGAGCTGAATCAGCCACAAGGCAGAGAGAGAACAGGCTGGATTTCAAGCTGCAGGGTGGCCCTGGGGCCTCAAAATGGGGTGTGGGTGCACTGAGCCTCTGGCCCAGGAACGAAACTGGGAAGGTCAGGCCTGGCCTCACTTCCTGGCCCAGAGAAGACACTCAGCCTGGATCTTGTGCTGGAGACTGGGATGGGGGCAAGACTGAGAAAGTCATGCTGTAGTTTGTGGGGGGAGGGAGGGCGGGAGGGGGCAGGTAAGAAGAGAAACAGTGAGTGGCCAGTTAGCTGCAACGGGGGCAGAGAGCAAGAAACGTCAGGAAAAAGGAGTAAAGAAAAAATGCCTCTGTGCAAAGGTGAGCGGGTCTGCACTCACTTGAGAAGCAGCTCAGGAAGCCCTCAGGGAGGAGGTGGCCGGGCAGGGTGACTGCAGAGCCACAGGCAGACGTGGGGGTCAGGGCACACAGTGCTTGGAACAACATAAAAGTAAGAGGTAGGAAAGGATGGGAGGTGTGCAGTGCTCATGCCTGTGATTTCAGCCGTAAATAACAAAAGAGAGATTTAAACTTATCATTGTGTTTTTTGAAAATTTTATTTTTAAATTTTTTTTGTTTTTAAAGGTTACACTCCATTTACAGTTATTACAAAATATGGGCTGTCTTCCCTGTGTTGTACAATACATCCTTGTAGTCTATCTTATAATAATCATTGTTTACATAGCCCCAAAATCCAGAGCTTAAGGGTTCCACAGCTGGTTAATAAATAGCACAAGGATATTGGCATGGGCCCAAGTTCTCTCCTTCCATGCTACCAATTTAGGGTGACCAATCATCCTGTTGCCCAAGACTTTCCCAGATTTCGTGCTGAAAGTCTTGCATCCCGAGAAATCAAATCCAGACTTTCAGTTACCCTAGTATTGAAGCTGGTGCTCCTCATGGGCACAATATAGTTGCCACAGCTCCAGGCATCACACCCGCATGAAATGACAGTGCACTGAGCAAGAGCAAATGGGGTGCAAGGAAAACATATTTCTCCTTGAACTTCTCAGAAGCCTACAGAGACACCCCCCTTACATTTCACTGGCAGGCTTGAGTCTCACGGTTACCTTAGAGCAATTGCTGACAAAAGAACAAGGGGTTGTTACCACTGGCATAGACCCATCACTGCTCATCCTCAGGGTGGGATTCTGTTAGTGAGGAAGAAGGGGTTTGGCTGCTTGGTGGCACCCAACGGCGTGAGGCCAGGCTGGACAAGGCACACAGGGAGACTTAGGCTGCTCGGCATCCCAGCTCTGCCCCGCCTTTGTGGGTTACTGGTGCTTGCCGAGCCTCATGCTTGTCACCTGAAATAGGGACAATAACAGTAGCTGTCCTCGCAGAGTTCTTGGGAAGAGCTGATGAAATCATGAAGTAAAGTGTTGAGCACAGTGTCCAGCAAATGAAGCAGCATGGCAGCAGGTATCAGTGCAGACCCACTGTTTTCAGTTCAGTTCAGTTCCCGGGACAGCTGGTGGTCCAGTGCAGATCCTTGCTTTGGGGCCTCAGTCTCCCTGCAGGATGGTGTGCTGGAGGGTGGGTGACGGAGGGTCTTTGGGGGGGCCAGATCTGCTCCATGGAATCTTCTTCCTACACAATTCGTTTCTTCTATGTAGGACTATTTCTTTGGGGTGTTTTCCCAGAAGTGCAAATACTGAATCAAAGAGAATGGACTTGGAAATGATGCTTTATTTTAAATTATGTATGTAATAGATGATCTTTGTAGAAAGTTAGAAAACACAGAGAAGGGGGAGGGTATAGCTCAGTGGTAGACTGCGTGCTTAGCATCCTGGAGGTCCTGGGTTCTATCCCCCCAGTACCTCCACTGAAAACTGAAATGATACTCATAAACCTAATTATATTAAGGAAATAAAAATAAATAAACCCACATAAATAAAAATAAGTAAACCTAATTACCTGCCCCCCAAATTTTAAAATAAATAAATACAATTAAAATAAATAAAAAATTTTAAATTACCGATTCTTTTTAATTATTAAAAAAACATAGAGAAGCAGAAAAAAGATTATGAAAACTGCCTGGTTGGCTTTTTAATTTTTGAAAAAGTAAATCATTTTTAAAGACAGGCCTATTTGGGGAAAGAAATGACTGGTACCTCACCCCAGTCCTGGTGGAGGCCCCCAGCCAGGCTAGCCAGGGGACCAAGGTGTCAGGGTTTGGGGCTGAGCTGGGGAGGGAGAGGCTGGAGCGGTCTTGCCCCAGGGGGACTCAAGAAGTGGCCAGGGGAGGGGCAGGGGGGCGGGGTGTGAGACACAGGCTGCGCCCCTGGGGGGTGGCCCCCACCCCGCAAAGCAGGGGCAAAGGAAGGCGCAGGTTTTCCCCGGGGCTGAGGGAGAGGGGCTCACACTCACAGAGGGGCTGGAAGGTGGAGTGGAGCCTTTGGGGGCAGGAAAAACAGGGCGTCTGGCGCTGGGCATGCACCAGTGTGGCTGAGCCCGGGGAGGAAGCAGAGAAGAGGCTGACTCCCACAGGGCCTGGGGAGCCCTGGGAAGGGGCTGGGGTTATTTCCCCACTGTAACCTGCAAGCTTTGGAGCCAAACAACAGAATAACTAAGTGCACGATCAGTGTCTTAGAAAGGCCGCCTTCCTGCTATTGGGAGGAGTCCCCACAGGGAATGAGGAAGGAGGACCAGGAGGGAGGCCACTGTGGTTCTGCAGGTGCAGGGCGCTGGACCAGGACCAGGGTGGGAGAGGCGGAGGAGGAGGAGGGGCCGGCTTCTGGACCTACCCTGAAGGCAGAGCTGGCTTTACTGCTGGATTGAATGGGGGATGCAAGAGGAAGACAGGGGTCAAGGATAAAGGCACCATCCAGGTCCTGATGTCTGGCAGCTTGGAGTTCCCTGGAAGACGGGTGGCAGGGGAGGGAAGTGTGATGAGGAGGGTGGCATCCAGCTGGGCTGGATGCTGACGGATGCAAGGGCTGTGTCCGGCTGTCCCATGTCAACAGTGGATCAGCAACCCAAGCTCCATACCTAGTAAAGCGGGTTGTATTTTAATCTCTTTTTTTTTTTCTTCTAAAATACAACATACATATTGAAAAATACAGAAATCCCAAGGGTGCAGCTGGGTCAAATTTTAAACTTAACACACCTGTAACCAGGTCGAGACAGAGGACACCAGCACACCAGGAGCCCTCTTGTAACCCTTCCCAAGATGTCCATAACCACTCCCTGGACTTTTTTTAACGCCATATTCATTTTCCCTGTTTTTGTACTTTTGACATCGATGGAATCCATCGATCTGTACCTGTTGGTGAACATGCAGAGTTTCCGCTGGGCGTGCATGGGGTGGGGGTGGGGGGATGGACCTGCTGGGCCCCGGGCTCTGCACACATTCAGCTCTAGGAAGTACCTGGAGGCAGTTTCCTAGGTGGTTACGGCAGGGCAGCGTGGCTCCCACCGGCAACTGATGACAGTCCCAGGGGCTCCAATCTTCACCGATGCGAGGTGGCCCATGTCCTTTCCACCGAAACCATTCTGGTGCGTGGGCAGTGGTGGTACCCTGGGGATTTAATCTGAGAGCCTTTTTTAGGTTTACCAGCCATTTGCCATGTGGGCATCCTGTTTGCCCAGCGCCCCTTCCAGTCTTTTGCCCACTTTCCTTTTTCACCCTGTCTGTCTTACTGATGTTTGGGAGTTCTTTATTAATTTTTTTTTTCTTTCTTATTTTTTGCAGGGGCGAGGAGGTAATTATGTTTGTTTGTTTGTTTTATTCTGTTTATATTTTCAATGGCGGTACTGGGGATTGAACCCAGGAGCCCAGGCATGCTGGGCATGCCAAGCCCACACTCTACCACCAAGCTATCCCCTCCCCTGGGAGTTCTTTATACATCCTGAATCTGGGTCCTTCAACAGCGGTGTGCAGCACAGCGGTCTCCTGACACTCAGTGACTCGTCCTTACTCTCATAACAGCCAGGTGCAGGCTAGGGATGGCTCAGGGGACTTCAGCACCTCTCCCAAATGTCTCCCAGGCCTCCCCAAGGAATATTCCACCTGTGTAGAGCAGTGCACTTGCCAGGCAGGCCCAAGGTCGCCGACCCCCCGTGCTCCCTGCAGTGTAGCCCTCTAGCCCCCTTTGTAGAAACTTCATAGAAATTCTGGGACTGCCACTGTCAAGGGCTCAGCGAGCATGTGTCCATCCGGAATGTGTCCAGAAGAGAAGGTGGGGGTCCAGGCTCAGACCTGAGCAAGTCCCCGGCTCCGCTCCTGCAAACAGCTAAGCAGCAAACTGGGCGCGGCTTCCTTTACACATGTGGCCGCAGATCTGGGGGTCCACACCCCCAGGAACCCCACGTCCTTTCCTGAGTGCCTGCCTTTGCCGGCTCACTCCCTTGTGACTGTTTCGTACCTGCCGGGACCTTTGCCCTCCCCTCACACCTCCCTGCCCCCTTCCTTCACAGAGGAACATAAAACCGAATCCATCTCCCTACTCCCCAGCCTCCCCAGTTTTGCTTCTGTTTTTTGGTATAGCCTCTAAGTCATCATGTGCTGATTTCTATCTAGAGCACCCATCACACGATCGAGGTGCTTACAATTCAGGAAACATCACAACAGAACTCACAATCAGTAGTTAAATACAATCAACAAATTACAGAACTTAAAAAAAAATCGGAACGAAGCAACATTATGTCAAATTTCAAAGGCGCTGAGAAGTGGCTGGGTCACCTTGCAGGATGACTGGTGCTCGCCCCAGCTCGGGCCCTCTCTGATGCCAGGGACCTCCCTTGTCCCCTCTCACTGTCACCTCCCCAGCAATCTTCCCTGTGCCTACTGCCTGCCGCCACCATGCACCCCCGGATGCGCTGGGCCATTGCCCATCTCCTAACCCTCCCAGGGCCCCACAGGGCTCTGCTCACAGGCCTGCCCCCTTGGCAGAGAAACTCCTTGAAAGCAGCATTTGTCCTCACCCCCCACCACCCGCCCAACCCCGCACAGCACCTTCTCAGTCAGCTCGGGCTGGCTTTTGTCCCCACTGCTCTTGTCAAGGTCACCAAAGTGCCAGCCCTGTTCTCATTTGTGGCCTCGTCTCTGTCCTGGTCCCTTGGAGCATCTGCAGCAGTATCTGACCCCGCTGCCCCCTCCCTCCCCTCGGACCTGGCAGCTCTCTCCCAGGCCTTTTTTCTCCCACACCAAGCACTTCTCGGTGGCACCAGTCTCGCAACTTAACTCAGTTCCGACACCAGTCCACGTGTAGAAAGTGCCACATCCCCCAGGTCAAGGGCTCCAGCCCACGAGGCTGTCCCCTACTTCAGATGCGATCACAAGCGGTGGGTCCCCGGCTCCCCACCACTTCCGTCCCACTTGGCTACAGTATGACCTACTACCCCTTGGCTTCGATCATTTGTTAGAAGGGCTCACAGAGCTCAGGGAAACGTGCTTACCAGCTTATTATGTAATAAAGGACAGGAAAGTTCACAGAGCCACAGCCCACAGGGAGACACACAGGGTCAGATCTGGGAGGGTCCCGAGCAGGAGCTCCCGTCCCCGGGGGGCTGGGGTGCGTCACCCTCCCGACACGTAGACGTGGTCACCACCCAGGAGCTCTCCAAACCCTGCACTTTGGGGTTTGCTTTGGAGGCTTCCTCAGGCAGGCGGGATGGACCATTAACCCCCCTGCCAGCCCTGCTTCCCTTCCCGGAGGGTGGAGGTTGGGCTGCACGTCCCCAGTCGCGGCCCGTCTTCCCGGTGACCAGTCCCACCCAGAGTGACTATCGCCCAGGAAATTCCAAGGGGTTTAGGGGCCCTGCGTCAGGAGCCGGGCGGAAGACCAAGTATTAGAACAGAAGACAATCTGTGTGGCCTTATCACTTAGGAAATGACAAGGGTTTTAGGTGCTCTGTGCCAGGGACTGGGGTCAGAGCCCAGCATATATAATAATATGTAATACATGACAGTAACTGTGTATACATATGTGTATATATATATATTTCTATTACTTCCCACAGACTCCCCTCATCATTTCCAACACCATGAAAAGTGAAGACAGACTCAGGAAACAGCATTCTCTCTTTTAAACGGTGCAGGGCACAAGGTACGGGAGGGGTTGGCTGGGAGTCACCATGCAGGCAGCTGACCCCGAAGAGTGTGTGTTTGGGGCACTGGCCTGGCAGCCTGCCAGGACCCACGATCGGCCTTATTTCTGGGGTATTCTCCCCACTCAAGGAGCGAGGCCCTGTCCCATGGCCACATGCAGTGGAAGTTAGCCAAGGCCCGGGGGTGGGGCGGCCGAGACTGGCACACATTTCACTACCCGATGCCCACGTGTCCCGGGAGCCTGAAGCCTCACAGGGCCCAGCTTCCACGTCCCAGCTGTGCCTCGCCCGCAAACCCTCTCCCTTTGGACCGGGCTCCTCCCCCAGCTCTGGGGGCATCTGCTTCCCTTCATCCCTCCATCTGCCCCCTGGACCTACCAATTACAGTCACTCACTGACCCTGCGAAGCCCTCCACCCCTTGGAGCACCCTAGGGACCTCTTTTACCCTCCCTACACACATCATCACCTGTGTCCGTCTCCCCCCGCCAGGCTGCCCTGAGCGCCGGGTTGGGGTCGAGCTCGTGTGGACTCGAAGATCCTCTGGCAGAGGGATTCTGGAGAGACCAAAAGCGGGTGGCCTGAAGCAAGAGTTTGAGAACCCAGGGAAGGGGAGCCAGGGCTTGGACCCCATAGTTCTCGGGAGGGGAGCGCAGGCCCAAGACAGCTCTTGGCTGCCGGCCCTGGTGTCTTCCTGCAGGTCCTTCGCCTCTCCGCCTCCCTTCCAGGGGAAGAAGGGACTAATACGCCTGTCCTGGGGGTGGGGGGAGGCGGTACTTAGAGGCCTAACTGAGACGCAGGATGCAAAGGGAGGCAGCTCCAGGCTCTTGGTCCTCGGGGGCCTTGGTATGTTCCTGGGCAGAGAGGGCTGAGAATTTGGGGGGTCGGGACTTTGTGCATATTGAGTTGGGGAGTAACTCGCCCACAACCAAAGGTAGAAAGGTCAGAAAAGTAAAATGGCAGATCTGGGGTCAACATTAGCGCTCCTTCCCTTTTTTTTTTCTTAACGGAGGTACTGGGGGTTGAACCCAGGACCTTGTGCATGCTAAGCGTGGGCTCCAGCCGCAGTATTAGTGCTCTCCTGAGTCAGAATGTTCCAGAAACCAAGTGGGCTCCCTCGCCCAGCAGCCAGCTCCCCAGGGGTGGGCCTGCAAGGAGAGGCTGACTCCTCCTGGGAAGACAGAGAGCTGTCTGCTAGGATGCTCTGGGTGGAAAGGGCACAAAAAAACCACGCTGCACCCAGCTTAGACCTCAAGGTTAGGGATCAGCTTATGTATCCAAGTCGTCCAGGGTCCCTGGAGGCTCCCCCACCAGAGGCACAGCCATCAGAGGAGCCGTGCTTCCCGGGAGCCAACCTCACCCTCCCTGGCTCTCTGTGGGCGGGGAGATGCCTTTGAGGCGCCCCAGAGCCCGCGCCTCCAGGTCCAAAGCCAGCGGAGAAAGAGTGCATCTCCTGCCCACGAAAGCAGAAATCCGGGGCCCGTCTGGCCTGAGTTGGGATCTATGTCCTGAGTTACTGTGACCAAGGGGCTGAGACATTATTAAATGGGCTTAAACCAGTCAAGGCTCACCCCTGTGGGTGGGGCTGGGTCAGTGGGGAAAGTGGATGGCGGGGAGGAAAGCAACAAACGTCTGCTCTAAGAGGGGACTGGGCGGGCCCTAAACGTCTATGATTGTAAGTGGCCGGGGGACTCTGGTAGCAGCACAGTGCGTCCAGGTAGCACCTGTTTAACGAATGGTTGTTGAGTGAATAAATGAAAGAAAGAGGAGGGAGGAAGGCAGGGGGAGAGCAGAGCCCAGGGCGGGGGCTGTTAGGGGGTAGAGGAGCCCAGCAACAAGGGAGGAGCTCCTTCTGAGCTTGGTCCTCCCTGGGAGGAGGCGCCAAGCCGAGGGCAGAGAACCAAGCGGGAGGGTGAGACCCACGGGAGACAGTTTCTTGGACCACCAAGCTGTGGCGTGGGGCCCAGGTGGAGAGGGCGGGCGTGGTCTGAAGAGGAGGTGGGCTGACCAGGGCTGATCTGGGAGCCGTGGCCCCCACGTTCCTGAGAAGCCCATCTGGGCAAAGTCGGCAGACCCAGAGGCAAATTCTCAAATCAGCGAGGGGTGGGGCAGGTGTGAGGGACACAGCAGGACCAGCTGTGGTGGTGGGAGACCAGGTAGAAGAGACTGGCCCCCGTTCCCTGCCACCCGGTGACCTCGGACGGGCTGTAGCAGACGAGTGTCCACGGCACCTGGGGAAGGCCTCGAGGGCCCCCGGGGGAACCTTGGAGAGGCCTCCGGCTAGACTCCAGCTCTGGCGGCTCTCCTGGCCAGGACACCGCCTGTTCCCAGAACACTGCCCGCCCCAAAGGCCATTCACCCTGGCGGGTCAGGCTGGGCCAGAGGGCAGGGGCCCAGCCTGGGAGCCAGGGGTAACGAATGACAGATGCCAGCTGGGAGGCCCTGTGTGCCCTGCTCGGGCTGCCTGACATGGATGCTCAGAGATGCAGGTCTGGAGATGAGTGCACTGTCTGAAGGGCCCAGACACAGGCTTTCTCTTGGAAACAGGAGAATTTCTCTTTCCAAACGGTGCACCACTCAGGCTGCCGCTCTGCCTGTTGGCCTGGGGGCTCCCAAGTACCCAGGGGAACTAGGGGGCTGGGGAGGCCCACAAAGCTTAACAAAGGTTTGGGACTAGGATCCCCGCTAACCATCCAGGGTGGACTCAGAGGTCTTCTACCTGCAGCCACAGTTTAGGGGGGGCAACTGACCCAGAGGCCAGACGAGCTGCACTGAGGAAGGAGGGCTGCCACTGGGGGAGGGGAGCTCCTGGGAAGTGGGGAGACCCCCCCTCAGCGTTTCTTTGGGCCCTGGCCCATGGAGGTGGCTCCTTGTCTGCTGCACCCGACGATGCAGGGACGGGGCCATGACAGAGACAGGAGAGTTGGTCACACATGCAGGACCCAGTGCAGAGTGAAAATGCAGGGCCCTGGGGTCAGAGAGTATTGAGAATCTCAAGATGATGGGAGCAGAGCATTAAGCCCAGCACAGGGTCCTCTGTGCAGCCCTGTGAAGCCAGCCCTGCTGCAGAGGGAAGAGGAGAAAAGTCCACGGTGGGGGAGTGAGGATGTTACATCGGGCATCTCAGGGGTACACACGACACATACCAAGGCTCTGAGGCCTCAAGAGCCTGGAGCTGCCTCCTTTTACATCCTGCGTCTCAGTTAGGCCTCTAAATACCGCCTCCCTGCCCCCCAGGGGCGTACTAGTCCAGTCCAGTCTTACCAGGGGAAGTGAGGCGGAGAGGTGAAGGACCTGCAGGAAGACACCAGGGCCGGCAGCCAAGAGCTGTCTTGGGCCTGCGCTCCCCTCCCGAGAACTATGGGGTCCAAGCCCTGGCTCCCCTTCCCTGGGTTCAGATCCCAGCTCCTGGCTCTCTTACTCAGGCTCTCTGGGCCTCAGTTTCTTCATCTGTAAAATGAATCTGATACAAACAGATTCTGCCCTCTATAGGGTTATTTCTCATAATATACACAGAATGCTTAACACCGCATGGGGCTTGGAAAATGCCCCCGAGACGTGTCCTCCACTGAAGCCACTGTGGTTCTTATTTGTGAACTCCTGCCCAGTGCCAGTGCCCCCCTCACCCCCCAGCTTCTAAATCTCACCCACTATCTAGTAAACAGAACTCCTCTGCCTGCAGGAAGCCAGGCCACTGCCCACCGCCACTCCCGCTGACAGGGGACACACACACACTTTCTCCCGCACACACACCCTGTAGCCACGGCTGCACCCGGTGACTCTGGCCAAGCTGGAAGCTGGGCTGCAAATGTCTCCCTCTAGCGGCCCCCGAAGCAGCAGCTGCTCGCCCGGGCCTGACGCCGGACCCTCTGCAGCAAGCAGCGGGAACCTGGCTCCGACCCCGGGCTGCAGCGGACTCCCGAGGGGCCCCAGCTCCGTCCCAGCGCCCGGTCTGGCCTGGACACCGGCCTGCTGTCTGTTCGTTCATTCATCTGACCGGCGGGATCCCAGCACCTGACAGCAGCAGCCCAAGCCAGAGGCTCGAACCTCAGAGCAGAATGACGAGGTCGGGGACCTCCAGGGAGTCTCAGGCTGGGGGAGAGCAGGGCAGGCCACCGTCTGGGGCTGAGAGCCACCCCAGGCTCACACTGGTCCCAGAGCATCAGAGGGATGCCCACGGCGGGGAAGGGGTCCCACAGCCCTTGATGTCTGCCAAAAAGAGAGAAGGACGGGACAGCACCGCAGCCCTGGGGGCACGGGGCTGAGGAACGTTTGCAACTGCAGGCAGCTGGACTTCGCTGCAAAGCTTGGAGGTGGGGGTGCGGGGTCGAAGAGACCAGCGGAGGGGAGAGTTACCGACGCAGAGCAGGCACGACCAACGCGTGAAGGAGCAGACAAGTGGAGGGTGGGCTGTGCCCTGGTCCTACCGCAGGGGGCCCTGGCCTCTGGACGACAGAGTCCGAGGCACCTCCCCCAGCCTGCTGATCTGGACTCAGCAGGAAAGAAGCCAGGAAACAGGTGGTGCAGGGAATCCTGAGATCCAGTCTGGGAATTTCCTGGGCTCTCTGTGGCACCGTCTGATTGCCTGGGCAGGTGCCAGTCCTGAGATTCTGAGCTGGGAGGTCTGGGGTGAGCCCCGGAAGCCACCTGGGCAACCAGCACCCCAGATTCCCAGGCAGGAGGTGTGGGGGGCTCAGGAGGGACCCCAGGGCTAACGGTTCAGGAGGAAACTAACCCAGGCTCTGGTGACCTCAGCCACTCCCACGCTCCCTGGGCCTGTGGTCCCCCTCGGGAGAGGAAGTATCCTGTCCCCAGCTCCCTCCAAAGGCGCTGGCCTGACTCAGACTGACACCCAGGCTGGGGACCTGCAGTTCCTGCCTTCATCATGTAACGGCCACGTGTCCAGACAGCCCATCTCGCCTCTCTGAGACCTGGTTTCTGCACGGCCAGATGGGGACTGTAAAAGTGCCCAGTTCTTGTGAGCTTTCTTTTTCTCGTCTAAAAAAAAAAAATGTGGTAAAACACCCATAACCTAAAATTTGCCATTTTAACCATTGCTAAGTGTTTTAATTCAGCAGCATTAAGTGCATTCATAGTGTTGTGCAACCATCACCTCCATCCATCTCCAGAACTTTGCATCTTTCCAAACTAAACCTCTGTTCCCATTTAACACTAACTCTCCACTCCCCCTGGCCCTGGCCCCTGGCACCCCCTCTTCTACTTCCTGTCTGTATGTCTGATGGCTCTAGATACCTCATGTAAGTAGGATCATCCAGTACTTGTCCCTCTGTGATTGGCTGCTTTCTCTGAGCATCTTGTCCTCCAGGTTCATCTACGCTGCAGCCTGTGTCAGGATTTCCTTCCTTTTCAAGGCTGAATAATATTCCATTGTATGGATGGACCACTTGGTCCCCCAGGGGCATCTCCTGCTTGATTCCGTCCATAGGGCTGGTGCTTCTCAACTTTTCCATCTTACCTCCCAGCTGGCAATACTGCTCCTACTGATGATAATCACACTGATGTTACTTGACTTGACCCCCCCCCCCCAAAACATGTCCACCTGGAATATGTGAATGTGATCTTATTTGGAAAAAGGGTCTTTGAGAATGCAATTAAGTTAAAGATCTTGGCTTTTTTTGTTTTGCCTTATTCTGTTTCGGGGGGAGGTAATTAGGTCTACTTGTTTACTTACTTATTTCAGTGGAGGTACTGAGGATTGAACCCAGCACCTCGTGCATGTTAAGCATGTACTTACCCTGCCACTGAGCTATACCCACCACCCCCAAGTTAAAGACCTTGAATGAGGTCATCGCGCATTAGGGTGCACCCTCAATCCAATGACAAGTGTCCTTATAAGAGACAGAAGTGGAGACAGATACAGAGACACAAAGAGAGATCTGAGACCACAGAGGCAGAGACTAGAGGGACGGGGCCAGGGGCAGCTGAAGCTGGAAGACACGAGGAAGGACGCTCCCCTGGAGGCTTCAGAGGGAGCATGGCCCTGCTGACACTTTGACTTCAGACTTCCGGCGTCTAAAACCATGGAGAATCAATTTCCGTTGATTTACGCCACCCAGCATGTGGCGGTTTGTTCTGGCAGTCCCAGGAAAACAATACAGTGACCATCCAAAGAGAGGCCACCACATGCACTCACGACCAACCCTTCTAAGTCATGTTTTTGTTCCCATTTCACAGACCGTTGAGGCTCTGAAGTATTAAATAACTTGCTCTCCAGGTGGCCTGCAAAGCAGTTACTTCATTCGTTTGAAGTCTGTCCAGAAACCCTAACTGCTCTCCTGGGCTCCTGACCCCGCCAGTCCCATCAGGGGAGACACAGAGGGCCCACTTTTTCTGAGAAGGATGTTTTATGTGTTTTACAGGCATTCTGGAATTCTGTTTATTATTTATGGCCAGTTTTGGGGACATAAAATTGCAGTCGTATTGTTGGGGGTAAATTTTATTTCCGTGGCTTTAAAACACAAACAAAAGTAATAATCCCATTAGTAGCTGAATGTTGTCATAATTCTGCACAATACAAATTTTACTGCCACAATCACTGTAAAATACCAAGAACCCATTGCAGCAAAATTTGGGGGAGTCAATGTTACTGCTGGGCCCCAAACAGGAACAAATATTCCACTCTGGCTGCCAAGGCGCCTCGTACTGGTGAGCCGAAAAGCTACTGGGTCGGAAACTACAGATAAAGCACAAACACGGCATCCTATTCAGAGACTGCAGCGCTGTGATGGAGAAGCCGGTCTACGCCACTGACAAGACACAAATAGAACAAATGACTCCCTTTGTAGTTAAAATTTCAATCCTTCTGCTGACGAGAGGTTTTTTACAGCTGCAATTGTAAAGCTATAAAAGGCCAAAAGTAAAAAAGCCATTTCAGCTCCGGGAAAGGTAGAATGATCAAAATGCGGCTTTGATGCGAGAAATCTATGGGGTGGAGGGGACTAGGGCTGCCACGTGAAAGGCAAGATGCTCATGAGGCTAAATGTGAATTTCAGGTAAATAATGAATACTCATCAGGGTAAGTCCATCCCACGTGTCGCATGGCTGTGAAGGTGCCCTCCCACCGCCCGGAACCTGCCACCTCCCCACGTTCTGTTTCGGGCGCACCCACAGGCTCCTTGTATCTGCAGCATCCGTGCCCCTGGACACACAGGTCTTTGTTTCCGCATTTGGGTTTTGTCTAATGCAAATAAGGTGGAAATATAATAGTATTCCCCAAAGATGCCCAGAAGCCACCCACCCCTCAGCACCTCCGCCTTGCAGCGCTGCTGCGTCTCCGCCCAGGTGACGCTGTCTCCACTCCACAGTCCCCCCACTCCCACTGGGACCTCCCTGTGGCCCCGGGTGACCTACAAAGCTGACTCCTGCCCGGCCTGCCTCCCACCTCACTGTTGGAGCCTCAGACCTCCTGCAGTTGCGGGAACACACACCCGGCACATCCCCCAGGGCCGTTGTCCCCCAGGGCTGCTGCGCCAGCTGCTCCCCAAGTTTCCGGTGAGGCTCACCCCTCACCACCTTCAAGGCCTGGCTCAATCACTTAGGCCAGGAGCCTGCCCCGACCACCCTTGAGCCCTATAATCCATCTCTGGCCTCCTTCCTCATCCCCCTGACCCGCTCGCTCTCCTTTCTCCTTCAAACACACTGTGATCCTCGCTTCCTGCCGTCGAGAGCCCCCTGCCCGGCGCCAGCTCCCGAGATAGGCACTTAGGTCTGCCGCGTCCATCCTGGCCCCTAGAACCGCACCTGGCAGGCAGATGCGGAGTCGATGGGCGAAGGGAGCAGAGAGGGAGCAGCCTGCTGCACACTGCGTGTTCTTCATCGTGGGGACCGCACCGCCACTCGCCGGCCCATCCCCTGTAGGTGGTGTGTCCCTCTGCCAGCTCCTTGGCTCTCCGCTCCTCACAGCCTGGGCCCCGCCCGCCCGGAGCCCCTGTGTCTCTGCTGCTCTTGGTGACAACAGGCCAGCTGCGACAGGCACAGGCTTGAGTGGCTCTTCTCGCCTGGAGCAGGTCCCCGGCTGGGGCGGGGACTCCTCTGCACGTGCTTTGCGTGAACACTGCCCCAGGTGGGAGTTTAATGCTCTCTCTTCCTCCGCTGCTGGAGTTTGGAGACTGGCAGAATCAAAGAAAGGGCCTTTTCTGCATCCCCAGGCAGGGGTGACAGGGGCTGTGGCCAAAGTGAAGGCCCTCAGAGAAGCCTGCTTCCTGGCGCTGGGCAAGGCTTGCAGTGCCAGTCAGAGGGCAGAGGGCCACTGCAGGGCACTGGAGAACTGGGGGAACCCAGAGACCTGCTCCTGGCCACACTGCGCCTGGGAAGGTGGGCACAGAGGGGGCTGGTCCCTGAAGCACAGGGGGCAGATGTCTTCCCCGGGGGCTCCGAGGGGAATGACTCTGCCCCTAGAGCTGCCCTGTCTCCCAGAGGCCAGGTCACAGGGTGAAGCTTCGGGCCACAGAGAGGGCGGAGACGGAGGCCTTGTCCCCAGAAGCTGCACCTTCCTTCCTCTTTCTGGGAAAGGAGGGGATGCCCTGTAGGCCCTGGGAACCTGCCCAAAAGTCTCCCCGGAGACCATGCTTAGCTCCCTGCACCTGCATGCCTGGGGGTGGGGGGGTGGGGGGCAGACAGAGGCAAGTAGTGCCCACACCTCAGGGTGAGCCCCAGGTCCCAGGAAAGCAGAGATGGGGGAGGAGGGCCGTGTCCCCGCAGAGTGGAGGTGAGAGCTCCCCAGAGGAGGGTCCCAGGGAGCCTGGTGAAGACCCCGGTCCACCTGCCCAGGCAATGCCCTCCCCCTTTCATGCCCGGCAGGCTCTTGGAGGGAGGACTTCCAAAGGGCACCTCCCTCCCAAGGGACACCTTGTCCCCCCAGGGCAGGTGGGGAGCAATTTTCATGGAGCCTGGGCCGCTGGGGTGTGTGGGGCTGCAGACTGGCAGGCTCTCAATTCGGGCCTGGCCGGGAAGGGGTCTGGGCTGGTGGCCAAGTTGGAGGAGGGGGCACTGGGCCTCTCCCGACCCCTCAGCAGGCTGCACCAGTGGGGGCAGGAACCTCCGCTGTCCCTGCTTCTCTTCCCAGTTGTCAGGAGGATGGCCCTGCCGTACCTGTCTGGGCATCACCTTCCAGCGAGGGATTAGCCTGGGGATGAACAGCGAAGGGCGGCGGGGGAGGATTGTGGGGAGGAGGGAGAGGGGAGGCGCTTCGTGGAGGGGAGCAGGTGGGAGACAGGCGAGGGGAGGGGTGGCCCAGGGGCCGGCAGGAGCTGGCACCCCATCCCACATCCTGTCATTCCCGGAATCTAGGAGGGCCTCCTGGGGTCTCAGTAGAGCTGCCTTCTGGTAAGTCCCTTCCCCAGAGGCCCCTCCACACCTCCCACAGGCCCAGCTGTGCTGGCTGCCCTGGCCTGGCCCCCTCCAGGCTCCTCTGCAGGTGGCCCTGAGGCCCAGGGGTGGGTGGCTACCCTTGCTGGCTGGCCCTACCCGTCCTTCAGGGGCCTCCTTCACCACCACCCCTTGGTTTACAGGAAGTGGAGCACTGATGCCTGGCAGGGAGCAGTGAAGACCCTTTGGAAGGTGGGTGGGGCCGCTGGCACTAAGCAGGTGGGAGGCCTCCCTGGCCTGCCTCCCTCTGAGCCCCCAGGGTGGCAGGCTCTCCTTGGCATCACTTCTGCCCGTGAGAGCCACACAGCAAACTCATTCCATAAGAGAGGTTGAGCAACACGCTGAAGCCCCGTGGGCCAGGCCAAGGAGCACAGATTTAACTGGAATCAAGCAATTTATCTGAACCCAGTCAGCTTACTGATGAGTAGCGGGTAGGGCAGCTTCCTTCTCAACCGCCCTTCCCAGAAGGAAGGGAGCCCGTGTTGTTAGATGCCACAGCAGCCCTTTTGGGCAACAAGCTTCTCTTTCTAAGACACCATCCACCTCCACTCCTTCATCCTGGGAGAGAAGGAGTAAGTCTCAGTGCCTCGGCTCCCCGCCAGCCTCCCCTGCACCCTGGCGCCATCCAAGTCTTGGGGTCTCTCTGCCCCAACATTAGTTCTCCAAGTCTTGGGCCAAGGGAATGCGCAGGCCTCCCCTGGCAGTGACCTGACAATGCCCACCTACCCTGGCAGGGCCCAAAGTCATGGCTCAGGTGCGGACCTGCCTTTGAACCCTAGCGATGTGCCTTTGGGCAAGTCACCTGTCCACCCTAGCCTCACCCTACACTGGCATCACGAGCAGCCCCCACCTCCTGGGGCTGCTGTGAGATGGACTGGGTCGGTGCGAGGTGGGTGGAGAGACTGGTTCGCGGTAAACTTTCAGGGCTGCTCAGTCTCATTGGTACCAGTTACAAGAAACAGAAACCCATCTCCCAGGCGCTTAAATCAAAAGGAGCTTGAAACACAAATCAAAACCACTATGTTACACCACTTCAAACCCATTAAGATGTCGATTATGCAAAAAGAAAGACGGGGAGGAAGGAAAAAACAGAAAATAACAAGTGTTGGTGAGGATGTGGAGAAATTGAACCCATTATGCACTGCCAACAGGAGCGTAAAGTGATGTGGCCACTGTGGAAGACAGTGTGGCAGTGCCTCAAAAAGTCACACAGAGATTCTCTGCGAGCTAGCAGTCCCACTTCTCGGCTTCCACCCAAAAGAACTGAAAGCAGGGTCTCAAGCAGAAACGGGCACGTGGACGTTCACACACAGCAGTGCTACTCACAGTGGTCAAAAGGCAGAAGCAAACCAAGTGTCCATCAGCGGATGAATGGATAAAGTGTGGTCCATCCAGACAACGGGACAGGCATCCAGCCTTAAAAAGGAAGGGAATTCCAGCACCAACTCTGACACCACAACACATGTGGACCTTGAGGACATGATGCTCCGTGAAATAAGTCAGCCATAAAGGGACAAATACTGCGTATTTTCTCTTACAGGAGGCGCCTAGAACAGCCAGATTTATAGAGACAGAAGGTAGAATGGTGATTGCCAGGGGCTGGGAGAAGAAAATGGGGAGTTACTTGCTACGGGGACAGACTTTCAGTGAAGGGTGATGAAAATGTTCTGGAGATGGATGGTGGTGATGGTTGCAGAACAGTGTGAATGAACCTAATGTCACCATACTGCACATTGACAAAGGGTTCAGATGGTAAATTTTATGTCATGTGTATTTTACCTCCATTTTTTAAAAGTTTAAAAATACTTTTAAAAAAGGCAGATTAGACAAATATGGGAAGATATTAGTAATTATGGAATCTGGGTGATGCTCTTCGGGGATTCACTATGCCCTTCTGCCTACTCTTGTTCTTTGATTTTTATTTTTTTATTTTATTTTTTATTTTTTCACTTTATTTTTGGGGGAGGTAATTAGATATTTATTTATTCATTTATTTATTTAGTTATGTGGAGGTACCGGGGATTGGACCCAGGACCTCGTGCGTGCTAACCATGCACTCTTTCACTGAGCTATAACCTCCACCTCCTGTTCTTTGATTTTTTTTTTTTAAAAAACTATTTTCATTATAAAAATGAAAAATAAAAAAAGATGGGGGTGGAGATAGCTCAGTGGTAGAGCATGTGCTTACCATGCAGGAGGTCCTGGGTTCCATCCCCACTCCCTCCATTTTAAAAAGTAAATAAATTAAAAATATAAAAAAGAGAATTGAGTTATCATTCCCACCTCTTCACTCCCTTCTAGCAAAGTCAGGCACCTGTATCCTTGACCTTGGGCACAGCTGTCTGTCTTCGTCTGTTCAGGCTGCTGTAACAAAGTGCCACAGACCGGCTGGCTTATAAACAATATATACTTATGTCTCACAGTTTGGGAGGTTGGAAATCTAAAATCAAGGCACCAGCATGGTCAGGCTCTGGTGAGAAGCCTCTTCCTGGTTCATAGCTGGCACCTTCTCACTGTGTGCTGATGTGGTGGGAGTGGCTGGGGAGCTCTGGGCCGGCGGGGGTCTCTTTTATGAAAACACTACCTACCCAAGGCTCTAACGCCTAACGCCGTCATCTTTGAGGGTTAGGATTTCAACATATGAATTTGCAGGGGACACAAACCTTCAGACCAGAGCCCCACTGTGACCAACTTTGACCAATGGGATGGCAGCGACCTGCAGTTGAGTCTTGAACCGCGCATGCACAACAAACCTGCTCTCTCGCACGGCTGAAACATCCAGGGAAAAACACACCTAGGGCCGCCTGCTGGTCCAAGGAGGACAAGAAACATGGAGAAAACCTGGATCCAACCCACAGCCTGGAGCCAAGCCCAGCCCAGATCTGCTGAACCCCAACAACCCACATATGTGAAAGCAAAAAATAAATGCTTACTGTGGAATGCCACTGAGATTGTGGGGCTGTTTGTTATGGGCCTAATTATTGCAGTAGCTGACTGACACAGGGAGCTGCTCATAGGACCCAAGGGAAGTCATTAGTCAATATTGCAACTGACAGAGGTGCTCTCTGGTTAAGACAAGTAGAAAAGTAGTTTATGGGTACGTCAGTTAGCACAGAACGGCCTGCACTGGACAGCCCTGCTGGACCCTCACTGCATGATGTCTGACCCTACCATAGGCCCCATGAAGGCTGCTGGGATAGCAAGCAACCAAAAGGACAGATGCCTGCCCACCACGGGCAGGAGTGCAGGGAGGGGCTGGAGGCAGGCTTGGGCTCTCAGCTCTGCGTCTGCCCCCGCCTCGGGCGCAGACCCCATCAGACAGGGACCTTCCTCAGCTCCCGGGCCGCGTGCATTCAGCATGCACCAGCTTTCCCAGGTCCCGCGAGCCCAGCTTTGGCCGCCGCCGGGGAGGACTGCTTCTCGTGCTCAGCTGCAGAAGCCCTTAGGTGAGGTGTCCCTGAGCTCCTACCATCACCCTGCTGAGGGCAGGGAGGAGCGGTTCCCAGAGAAGGAAGAGGAGGTGGGCAAGAAATAGGTGTCACTGCAAGGGGGAGAGGGGTTGAGGACTGTCTCAGAAATGTGGGTTCGAGCCCTGGCCCCACAACTCACTAACTTGTGACTTAGGGTCATCGTCTAAGTCAGGCGTCACATGAAAGTCAGCTGTTGCACAAGACCGCCCCGTCGGGCTGTCGGGCTGTACTGAAGTCCCTGGCACACAGCAGAGGCTCAAGAAAAGCAAACAAACAGCGATGCTGACAGCAGCCCAGGAAGGAGAGCTGGGTGGCCGGGGAGGGCAGTGGGCAGCCGACAGGAGCTGCAGGCTGGGGACGGGAGGTGCCCCCGCCCAAGGCACTGTCCTCTCTGCCCCCAGATCTGCCTGAGTCTCCTGCTGGAAGAGGCAGAGGAAGAGGGAGCCCACTGATGTGGACCCACACCCACAAGGCAGCCTCCTGGGCACAAAGGTGGGGGATGGAGGGTGGAAAGAGGACGGGAGAAACTGGCCAAGGTCATCCCAGTTCTCTGGGGGGCTGCCCAGGAAGAGCCACTCCACTGTGTCTCCTGAGCTCTGCCCTCACCCTCAGACCCCCCTGGGGTTATCTCCAATCCTCTGTCCCCTCATCTCCAGGTGCATGAGTCACTCAGTTCTCTTCTCCCCTCTCCTCCCGGACAGATCAGAGCTGTCACCGCCTCCCCATCCCCACTGCAGTGGTCTCAGCCCAGGCCCTGCCGTGGCTCATTAGGACCAAGTGCTCGGGTTTCCAACCGACTCCCCAGCTGGGTCTCCCCTCTGCCATCCATGCGCCCCACAGCTGCAGGGCTGGGGTTTCTAAGGCAGGTCTCCCTGGGCCTGCAGGCACCTGCTCTCATGTTCACTGGTGCCCAGCAGCCACAGAGGCAGGAGGTCCCCTCAGGGCATGGCGCTCAGGGTCCCCACCTCTTCCTCCACGCTGGTCCCGGGGCTGGCTGACACAGCAGAGCGTGGGTCCTCACGCCAGGCCAAAAGGGAGCGTAAGCCCAGCTCTGCCACTCAGTTTCCTCGCATCCATTTGTTCGCTCATTCATTCAACAAGCCCTCACCTGTGCTAGGTTCTGGGCACAAGCCCACGCCCCTGCCTTCATGGGGTCTACACGGGAAGATTAAATGAGTTAGTCCCTGTAATGTGCTTAGAACAGGGCCTGGCTTGGAGTAAAAGCTATAGGAATGTTTGCTATTATTGCTAGTACCCATCTAGCAAGCCAGCCTTGTGCAGGCTGGCAGAGCCCGCCCCTCTCCGTCCCACAGATGACCAGTTGTTTACACGCCTGCCCCCCCCCCACCTCAGCCTGGAGGGCAGGACGACTGCCTACTTTCTTGTCACTCTCTAGGCCCACACAGGGGCTGGGGTGCAGGAGGAGTGCTGGATGGAGTGGAGAGAGACCCGTGGAGCCCCAGGTCCCCCATGGCGGGGTGCCTCTGCCCCAGAGGGCATGGGGCCCTGCCCAGAGCCAGGACAGGACAGGAGGCCGGCGTGCTGGGCAAGTGCTCCTGACATTGGGACAGTCCTTGGGGGAAGGAGGGTCCCCACTTGCCTCTTGGAAGATAAACAGGAGAGCTGGGGCCGAGCGGCAGAACCTTGCAGCAAGACGCCAGCAGGTGGGGGCTGGCAGCCAGCACCCACCACTGGGAGAAGGCAAAGGCTGAGCCCTGGTGTGCCCAGGGAACCCTGAGTGCAAACTCAGTGTCAAGCTGGGGGCAGGCAGCAGGCACAGGCATCGGAGCCTTCCCTTCTTCAGCTACAGGAAAGCATTTACAGTCAATAAACGGGCTAATTAATTCTCTTAAAAGACCTCTCAATTATTCATCCTGGGCTACAGAGAGAACAATTAGAGCATCTCCCACCCTCAGCTCTGAAAGTGGAAACAGGCTGGGCCGCAGAGTTGGGCCCCCTGGGCCCGCACAGCCTCGGGGTCCCCAGGGGCCCCTCCCCCATTAGACAGGGAAGGCTGTACCCTGGGGCCCAGCAGAGCAGAGCCCCTCTTCTTCCTCAAGCTTTCAAGCAGCCCACTTCCTTATCCTCACTTTTCAGGGGAGGGAGCCGAGACTCCGAGCGGTCAGTGACTTCTGCCCAACAGCCCGTCAGAGCAGACCTGTGGACACACAGCCAAGCAGCTGGGTCGCCTAACTTGAGCTGGGCCCTCCCTGCCTCTAGGAAAGAGATCTGTGCTGGGAGGAGGGGCAGAAGAGGAAGAGGGGAGAGCTCATATGGCCAGCAGCTGTGGGCCAGGGTGGGTGGATCTGCCACCCCACCAAGTGCAGCGGAAGTCACCCCTGGACCGCAGCAAGGGCCCTCGGGTTCCACCGGTAGCAGCCCTGGTGCCCCAACAAGACTCCTCTAAGGTGGGCGAGTGGGAAGCTAGCTTCCCTTCTCCCCTCCAACTTCCTAGAGTTGCTTAAGTCCCATCCTGGGGCCTTGAGGGAGAAGGTAGCCGGCCTGTCCCCTGTCCACCTTCTCCTCTCCAGCCCAGGTTCCCCACTGCCAGCTCTCACTCCCCTGACTCCCCCAAACAGCGTCCGCGGTCGGCCGGCAAGCGGAGGGTTAACTCCCAGCCGCTCCCAGACCGCGCAGAGTGGGGGGCGGGGGGCCGGGGGCGTGCCTGTCGGGAAGTATGGATTTCTGCAGTGGTTTTACTGGAAAAGCTGTAGCTGAAGGTGGGAGGGGGTCACCATGGCAACTTCTGGCTATGGGAACAGGTTGGTTGGTGGGAACCAATTTTTCCAGGGGCCCAAGGGGGCTCGGCTGGCGCTTGGCACCCGGAGGCCCCTCAGCTGCCTCTCCGGGTGGGGGGGGGGTCCTCGCTGTCTTGGGGAGGCACAGAGACCCTCCCCAACCTGGAATTCTGCTTTCTCCGCCTCCCTCCAGCAACCCTCCCGGGCCTGGGCCCCTGACTCAGCCGCCCCGCCCGCCCCGCCGCTGAAGCGCCCCCCACACCCGAGCTGTTAATCGATGAACCAATTACCCAGGGCCGCCCGCAGCTCGCGGGAATCTCCCTCTGAAAGAGCTTTACCTCGGGAGAGAGCCTCGACTCTGTGGCCAGGAGTGAAATTCAGGGAAAGCCATGGATGAGACTCCCCATCCCAGGCCTGGCCCAACCGAGGAAGCCTAGATTCCAAGGGGCCAAAGAGCTCACTCCATCCGGGCCCCCACCTGGCCCCAAACGGGAAGATTCCAGCCCCAAGAGGCAAGTTCAAGGAAGTCCTCCCCTCCCCCAGCACAAACACTCACACCCTCCTAGCGAGGGCCATGGGGCCCCCTCCGGAAGCCCCAGACTGGGAGGGGAGAGCCAGCCCCCACCCCCCGAGGCACAGGAGGCTTCAGGGTGCACCTTCAAATCTCGACCCTCCCTGCCCGCTCTCTGCCCCCTAGGAATTCCTGGCGGATAGGGTCGACCCCGCCCAGCTCCCCACCCGGTCGCGCCATCCCCGCCTCCCCGAGTCCCCGGACCTCCCGTCGGGATCCTCTGCTACGCCAGCATGGCCGGCGATTCAGCCCTAGACCCCAGAGGGCCTCCTGGGTGCGGGCGGGACCGCGCGGGTCAGGCCAGGGCGCGCTGGGCACTGCGGGTGGGAGGAGTCGGGGGCTTCTGGGCCCTCAGGCTCAGGTGCCTGGGGGCCCCTGAGGATTGGCCTTGGAGCATCTCCCCCTGCAAATCCTGCAAGCGCAGGGTGGGCGGGTGCGAGTAGGGGGTGTTCCCGGGAGGCGCTTCCAGGAATTTTCAGTGGCGCTGCCCAAACGGCCAGGAATGGAGGGCATACGGAGGACATAGCAACTGAGGGGACTTGCGGGGGAAGGGGCCAAGTGAGGGGACGGACCCGGGCCACTACCCCCCCCCTTGCTCCGGGAAAGACCACCCTCCTGAGTCCACGTGGGCATCAACCCCTGCTCTGCTGGAGGTCCTTAGACTGATGACTCCTCTAGACCTCAGTTTCCTCATCTGTAAAATGGGCAGGATAAGGCCACTCCTGTCTCCAGCGGGCGGTGAGCACTAAACGAGACCACAACGCCCGGCAGGTTAATAGGTGCGGGATTCCAAAGCACCCCCACCTGGAAAGAGCCAGGACCCTTCTTAAGGCCTCCTGGGTTGCTGCTGAGAGATGTGACTCCATCCTCATTCGCTTCCCCCAGGGACGCAACGGGAAGAACCGGCCCCCGGCCTGGCGCCGCCTGTTGGCGGGACCTTCGCAAGCTGGAGCCTAGAGAGGTTAAGTCAACCCGCCCCAGGTGTTATCTCCCGCAGGCCCGACACCGGAAGCGGTTTCCCAACGCCCAGCTGGGCCTGAAAGAGTAAAACCGACCATGAATGGGGTCCTTCCTTCCCTCACCCCCAGGCTGATTTAGGGGACACCTTAACCGGCTTCCCCCGCTCCCTACTACTTCCCCTCCAGTCCCCTCCCTCCGCCCCCCGCGCCAGCCCGGGGCTTCCATCTTGCTCTCTCGGATCTGCCGAATCCCGATAAAACATTTGGGGGAGATAAGTGCTGCGTATAAATAATTAAGACCACATGCATATTCGCCAACAAAAAAAAAAGTTTAAAACCCCTATTCCGGGAACAGCTGCCTGTGTGGGGCCAGGCGGGGCTGCAGAGGCCCGCCCCCTCCCCACTCGCTCCTCGGGGAGGGTCTGCCAGAGGCTCCTCCCCCAGAGGGCCCCGCCCCCAACCCAGGGGGGCTGTCTTCCTGCCTGGCCCACAGTGGGCCTGGGCCGGGAGAGGGTGGCGGAGGGGCTGTGAGCCCGCCAGTGGGGTGAGGGAGACTAGCACCGCCATGGGGGTGGCCTTCATGCACCCCCAAAGGCCAAGCCCCTGGGCAGGGTCCCCCACCCCAATGCCAGGCAGGGTCTAGGCACCCATGGATGCCCAATGAACATTTACTGAGTAAACAAATGAAAGAGCCAGCCATTTAACTGACCCCCAGGTTTCAGGCGGGTGTCTCTCCTGAGCTCCGGCAGAGAGCAGGCAGCCCTCATTCCCCATGGCTGCCGACACCTTTCCCAGTTGCAGTTGGAGGGCCCCAGGTGAGAAGGCAGGAAGAACTTACAGAGGGAGTCAGGCCACAGGCCTGGAGCGTACAGCTGCCCTCCCACCTCCTCTGCAGGAGGGTCAGCACGGGATGGCCCAGGGCCAAAGGAAGGCTTGCCCTGCCATGCCCCTGCTCAAGGACCTGCCAGGGCTCCCTCCTGACAGCACCGTCTAATCTACCATCCAGTGCCTGTGTGGGAGCTGTCCCCGGGGGCCTGCCCTCCCCCAAATGCATGTAAATCCTGTCCCTCTCTCTGGGCCCACTTCCCTTCTTTGGAAGGAAGGCCCTTCACCCCTCTACTCATGGTTTTCTCATCCACATCTATTCAGGCATTTCCTGAACACCCATCATGTCCCAAGCCCCTTGCTAGAGATGCCGAGAACAAACGACACGGGTCTCGCCTTCAAGCAGCCGGCAGCCCAGTGAGGGACACCTGCAAGTGACCAGTGACGGGGCTGCTCTGAGGTAAGCCAGTGCAGAGGAAACGGAGAAAAGAATGCCTTGGCAGAAGCTTGAGGGCTATCATGGAAACTTCCTGGAGGAGAAGACAAGCTGAGTTCAGTCTGGGGATGGATGGGGTTCCTCCAAGTGCAGAACCGGAGGAAAGGTGGACCCTCCAGGAGCTCCCAGCACTGCCCCCTGCTGGCTCTACACACACCTGTGGTCCTCGCACCAAACCTCTGAGGTATGGGTTCCAGTCCTGACCTTACTACTTACCAGCA
Organism: Camelus ferus; assembly: GCF_009834535.1. Lineage (NCBI taxonomy): Eukaryota > Metazoa > Chordata > Mammalia > Artiodactyla > Camelidae > Camelus > Camelus ferus. The sequence continues at coordinate 22,947,238 of NC_045711.1, forward strand.
AGTTACTCTACCTCTGGGACCTCAGTTTCCTCACCTGTAAAATGGGGATCATGGTCCCAGCTGTGCAGAGCTCCTTGCGATCTATCCTCAGCCCTCTGTCCTCAGTAGGAGACAGAGCATCCTACCCTGGCACCCAGCACAGGCTGAGAAACCTAATAGGTGCTCAGCAGCTATTGACTGGTGGGTGGATTGAGGACCTCAGCATTTTCTTCCCGATCTTCCTTCCTCAGCAAACAAACCCCAGCAGGGAGCACCAGTCTCTGCTCGCCCAGGGCTCGGGGAGCGCACTTACACTCGGGACCTCAAGCATCTTGTTCAGTCACCCGCCCACCTGACCAAGAACATGTGATGGCACAGCTATGTCCTGCCCCTACCCTGGGCCCTGCGGGAACGTGACAAATATTTGTTTGTGGAATTAAGCACTCCAGGAACAAAGCTCCTCCCAGGCACCCAGGGCTAGAGAGAAAGGTGAGAAATCTCAGAAGGTGCCAGTCCTGGGTGCTGCCCTCCATCCTGAGCAAAGGGTTCTTTGGGTCTTGATCAGAGGGCCCAGCCATGGCTGCCTCTCTCCACACCCCAAGCCAGGGCAAGCTCACTCTTGTCTCTGCTCCCAATGGGAGCAAGTACCCACCAGAGAGACGCCCAAGCCCCATCTATGCCCGCGACAGACCCCCCATCACCCCCATCAGGCCAGCTCAAGACTCTTCACTGCAGCCAGCCATCCAGGTCCCTGAATGTGGAACCTTCCTTCATCCTGCCATCCTGGACGAGCCCAGTAGGCAGGTGCACAGGATAAAATGTTATAAGACCTAAGAGACAGTGACCTTCAAACCTTCTCACTGTTGGGGTCACGCACCGCCTCATGAGGAATGTGTGCGCTCGTAACTCCATGTGAGCTCCGACCTATGTATGTAGTTATTTACAGGTTGTAAGTCTCCAGGACTGTATGAATCTATTACTTGTATTATAAAATATCCACAAAAGATAGACATTTTAAAAAGGACGTAATGTAAATACTAAGCATAAAATTCTCCTCCCAGCCCAGGAGATCATTCTGGGTGTCCCACTTTGGAGACCAAAATCAGGGAGAAGCCCCTTGGGCTCCGCAGCTATGGGCTCCCTGCCAGCTTCTGTACTTTGGCTCATTGCCCAGCCTCACCTTCCCCCCCAAACTCTGCCTGCTTCCTCTGACGCCCACCATGCTGCCAGAAGCTGAGGGAGCCAAGCCCGGGGTGCCCAGGGGTTCCCCAACAAGGGCCATCTCCCACCTTCTGCAGGGCTGCCAGGGAAGAGAAATTGGCACAAGGGACAGAAACAGACCCACAGGGGAGAAAATAACAGAAGGCTTAGGGCTCCTAGAAGACAAAGGTCCTGCAGTTACAGCACGGAGGGAGGGAGGGCGCTCTTCAGTACTAGGTAACCGGGTTCAAGTCGCACCTCTGGGGTAAGTGAGTGATGGAGAGGCTGCCTCTAGAGCACACGGCAGGTGTCCATCACGCGGGAGTCGTCACTGGGAATACTGTTCATAAACAAGGTAGGTCTGTCCCCAGGGCGCCAGACGTCTGTTCCTGGATTCAGAATCCAGTAGAGGCTGGGCAGCCATTCTCCCCCACACCCCTGTGACCTTGACTCCTCTGGGAGAGTTGGGGAGACCCACCCAGGGTGGACACAGCGGACAAGCCCTGGAATTCTGCAGCAGAAGCCGTTTCCCATCCTTGTCCCTGGGAATAAGGCTAAAGGAGACTCTTGGACCCCAAAGCTCCGACTCCTTCCGTCCAAGAGTTCCGTCCATGTCTGCTCCAGAACCTTCTTTATCCTTCTTCCCACATAGGCTCTGGCCCTGGTGGCTGCAGGGGTCGGGGAGGCAGGGGAGGGTCAAAGCGGAAGGGCGCTGTCCTTGGGTGCTCTGCCACGCTGAGGGGCAAGCCTCCCACCATGCAGGACCTGGGGCTCTGGCCTCAGGGCCTGTGGCCCCCTCGTCCCCGGGTCCCCTACACCCAGCACACGGTCAGCGTCTGTGGAACTGGACCCATTCCAGATGAGCCGTCATGCCCATGACGATGGCCGGCATCTGTCCTTCCCGCCTCGTGGGCCAAGGGGCTGGGGCAGAGGCCCCGGGAACAGGCAAGGGCCCAGCCAGCACGGAGCTGACCCCACGCCTCGGCCGGGGCCCAGTAACAGGAAGCGAGAAGCTGATGCCGGTAAGAGCGAGATTCGAGAGATTAGAGGTCTGCTGCCTGATCAGAAGCTGCCTGGAGTTGGAGGACAAGTTACTGGAAGGAGGAGGAAGCTGCCGCAGTAAATAACGCCAGGCCCCCAACACTGGCCTCCAGCTGACGGGCGCAGGGCCTGGGAGGGGGCAGGTGGGCCAGATGGTACAAGGGTCTGCTCTGGTTGCAGCCAGGGCTGGGGGTCCTGGGGAGGTGCGAGGGTCAGAGGGTTCCCTGGGCCCAGCAGGTGGGGCCTGAAACTCAGGGCGTCTCCAAAGCTGTGCCCACGGGCCATCCGCAGGCCTCCTGCCCCTACTGCCAGGCATATGCTGCCCCATCACCTAGGGAGGCCCTTCAAGTGGGGACCCAGCCTGGGGCTTGCTGGCTCCCCCAACAATCCTCCCTGCCCCCACCCCAAAGTGATTCCTGGAAGGCTGGCCGCTTCCTAGCAAAACCGAGGGCACCCTGGGGGTACCGTCCCAGCCCATCTCCTAGGACTCCAGCCACTCCATCCACCTGCTTGCCAGGCTTCACCCTGGGCTCTTCTGTCCCCCAGGACCCCCAGATTCCCAAGGATCCCTTAAGACCCAGAGCTCCTCGTGGCCCGTCCCCTGGACCCCAAGGTGTGGGCGCTTCTGTGGAAGGGTCAGACCCTGACCCAATCCTGAGAGGCTGAGCCCCTGGCCTTTGCGCACTCTGGGAGGGGCTCCCGAGAGGCAGCAGAGGCCTCTCACCCCACTGGGGGTCACAGAGCTGAAAGGCCTGTCCAAGGCCACTTTTGTCCCCAAAGCCTTGGTGGCATGTGCCTCCTGTCCTCCCTTTCGCTTCCAACTAAGATGTTCCCCAGCCCCTCCCCAAGGCAGGGCGCTCTGATTCCCACCCAGACCCAGGCCAGCCTGGGCCACCTGGGGTCGGGGGAACTCAGAGCCCCGGCACCACCCGGGCGAATTCTCTCGGAGCTAGTTTCCACACCCCGGGGTAAGAAAGTGGTTACATTTAATGGGAAGCAGGACTTCCAGACTTCAGAAGATAATTAGGAGAATGTCATCATGACCTTGAGGAAGGAAAGCGTTCTTAAACAAGACGTTAATCATGGGGGGTGGGGATTTAACTACAGAAAACGAAGACTTTGTAATCCATCAAGAATTCCACAAAAGTGGAAAGAGAGGCCACAGAAAGGGGGAAAATGTTTTTGCCAGACAGAGCTAAAGGAGGGTTCGCATCCAGCATATGGAAGTAACTCCGCCAAAACCAAGCGGAGAGAAGAGACGTAATCAGGCTTCTCGAGGGAGAGGAACCCGAGTGGCGAAGAGCTCAGAAAAGGTGCTCAAGTTCGTCACTTATCAGAAAGAGGAGATTAGAATCACAAGAAACCACCCCACGTCCACCAGGATGACTGTTTTGAAGTGTGAAGGTGCCTGGTGACGGCCGAGGTGGGGAAGGGCTGGGAGTGTCTCTAAGGAGGCGAGAATTGTCGCTGCCTCAGCGCTCCTTCCCCAGGAGTCTGCCCTCCAGAAACGTGTGCGCAGCTGCCCCGGGAACCCCCGGGGGGGGGGGTGAACGTGCCTGCACAGAAACCCAGTCTGAAAGCAGCCAAAGGTCCCCTGTCTCACAGGGCGGGTGAAGAAATAAACCGCGCACACAGTGGAAAACCACACGGTCGGGGCAAGAATGAACTCCAGCTGCAGCACAGCACGGGTGAATGTGGCGGCAGAGTGTCAAAAAAGGAGCCAGGCACTTAAGGGCACACATGGCCCCATTCACATCAAGTCCCCAAAACTAGCAGCACTTGGCTATTGCTGGCAAAACCACAAAGCAGAGCAGGTCGTGATCACGACAGTCAGACTGCAGCATAACTTCTGGCAGAGGGAGCAGCTGTGCACGGCAAGGAACCTCCTGAGATCCTGGCCATGTTCTATGTCTTGATCTGAGTGGCAACGACACGGGAGTTTATATTTATTTGTAAAACTACAAATATGCTTCATGCACTGTCTGTATTATGTTGTGATATCCCATTACTTTAAAAAAAAAAAAAAACACAAGCGTTAGGCATTAAGACAGAAATGAGCACTGGGCAAGGGGAGAGGAAGGGGGAGGGAGCAACCCGGGAAATAACAGCACGCCTGTGCTCAGGATAAGGGGCTCCAAAAACTTTTACTTTCTCTAAACAGGGCCAGCGAAGAAGCCGGCTGGAATCGAATGCCGTGGCTGCACAGCAGAGGGCAGGACCCGGCTCAGCCTGGCCCAGCGCGCATTATGACGCAGTTAACGCTGCGGGGCGAGCCCCCTCCTGTAGGTCTCTCCGCGTACATCCTGGGTGAAAACATGCGTAAAGGAGGTGGGCGTGCCTGAGCACGGGAACCTGAGCTGTCAACCAGCCTGGGCACTCAGGACGGAGGCCGTCAGCAATCGATCATGAACACGCCCCCCATGCCAGGGTACAGGAACAGGGAAAACAGGAGAGGCACCGGTCCTCCTCCTGGGCCCCCCCCCCAGTCCTCGGGGGTGTACCTACCACACCGCCTTTCACTTCACCAGTAAAATCTATTTATAGCACACTCTCTGTCTCCTGTTAGAAATTCATTTTTTTCAGGTGACTAAGAACCCAGGTAACTTTTTTCCCCTCTTCCCGGTAACACAAGTATATCTGAGCATCCACAGTGCTGGGTACTGGGGATCCAGCCACACAGACCCCCCTAGCCCGGCTCCTGGCACTCACGGCCCAGGAGCTCGTGGACGGAGGATGCGAGTTGTGTGGTTTCCCCCTGGCCTGCAGAGCGCAGACTCCCCCAGCTACCATGTCCTCAAGCCCACGGTGGGCTGTCTGCAGGGCCCACCTGCTGAGCAGTGGGGTGCAGACCCCACTGGCTCTGTTCTCTCTTGGTCTCCCCCACCCTGCTTGGATTTCCAGAGATGGCTCTGGATGGGAAGCCTCTGATGCGCTGCTGTCACTTTTGTTTCCCTCCCCAGTGGGGGAGGCACAGGGGCTTGGATAGGCTCCTCCCATCCCCTTCCCTCCCTCCCAACAGCGCACGTGGCCTTGACACAGCGTGGCCCCCGTGGGCGCTAACTGCGACCCACTGCCGTGCCCTGCCAGGGCCCCCAGGCCCAGCACTCTGTCCTTGGCCACCCCCCAGTCTGCGGAGATGACAGTACAAACAGCTTTCCCTTGACTCCCAGGCTACCGGGTCGGGACCCGGGCCAGCGCCCTACAGATCCTGCGGGCTCAGGGCCAAGAGGCTGGGATGGGAAGGACATCTCCCCAACCTGTTTACAGGACCCAGGCCGCTATCTACAGCTCCAATCTGCTGCCTCCCTTTATCTCAGCAGGGCCAGCCCTGGGTTCCCAGCAGTGGCCTCCCCGCTGCTCACTTCCTGCCAGCGGCCCAGCGTTACAGGAATATGCACACTGAACTTGGCTCGTGCATGTGTGTGTGTGTGTGTGCGCGTGCGCGCACGCACAGGCGCCCACACCCCAGAGCCTACCGCTGGAGGGGTGCCAGGGAGCCTGGGGTGCTGGGAGAGATAGCCACCCCAGTACTCATAGCTCCCAGAAAGCCTGCCTGCTGTCCTCCCATTACTCTGGGGAGTGGCGAATTATCTCCAGGCCAGGGAAGGGGCTTTCCTGGGGACCCCCTAACTTTCCCCATGGGGAGCCTGAGACTGGGCCAGGGTCTGATCCTCAACCACTCCTGCATCCTCCTGCCCTGGTCCACCCAGGTCAGAGCTCCAGATGGGGCTCCTTGCCTCACACGAGTGTCCACATTGCCTGGGGGTCCCAGGGTCAGGGGAAGCTGGACTGTGTGTCACCCTTATCAACCATTCAACTGGAATAAACTGAGTGCTGTGGGCCGGTGCTCAGTGGGGTACATAGGATGCTGCAAAGGTTGATAGTGTCCTGGCCCCTGCCCATCACCTGCAGGCTAAAAAGAGACGCTACAGGCACCCTAGAGAGAGAGTCGCCTCCTCCCCCTCTGGACCAGGCCGGGGAGCTTCCCGGAAGGAGCCTCTCAGCTGAGACAAGACGCAGAAGGTGGTAACCAGGGACACGTGCCGATGGTTGGGGTTTCCGGGCAGAAGGAATAGCAGGTGCAAAGATCTCGGGGTGAGAGTGAGGCCAGCGCATTCGGGGAACAGAACAGTTGCCAATAGCCTGCAGTGGTGTGAGGGAGACAGCTGCGAGGATGTGGCCAGGGAGGCAGGAAGGGCTGCATCCTAGGGGCAGGGCAGGAGCCCAAGGTGGCCTGACCCAGGGCAGGGGCCATGGGGAAGGGGGCATCTGATGCATGAGGTGGGCAAGTTTGCATGGAGGCAGGAGGACCCCCCCCACCTCCGGGGTGGCAGCTGGGGAGTTGGCTGGACTCTCCTTCTGGACACGGAGTGGTGGGGAGGGGGCAGGCAAGGCTGGCTGCATAGGGGGCTTCTGGCTTCTCATCCTGGCCTGGGAGCTGTAATCTGTCCCCAGTTTATCAACAAGGTGACCCAGATCTCAGACACACTCCAGGGACACATGCACACACATATACACATGCACACAGACATACACGTGTATACCCAGGTACACACACACGTACAGGCATACCGCACTGTACTACAATTCGAGACTATTGCTTTTTCTTTCTTCCTTCCTTTTTTTTTTAAACAAATTGAAGGTCTGCAGCAACCCTGCAGCAACCGTGCATCGAGCTTGTCTGTCAGCACCATTTTTCCAAGAGCATTTGCTCACTTTGTGTCTCTGTGTCACATTTTGGTAATTCTCCCAATATTTCAAACTCTCCATTAACAGAAAGGTTCCAACTCGCTGAAAGCTTAGATGATGGTTAGCCTTTTTTAGCAATAAAGTCTTTTAAAATATTTTTAAATTAAGGTATGCACACTGTTTTTAGAATCATGCTATTGCACTCTTAAAAGACTACAGTGTACTGCAAGCATAAATTTTATATGCAATTATTGGGAAACCAAAAAATTCGAGTGACTTGCTGCTTTATTGTGATATTCACGTTCTTGCAGTGGTCTGGAGCTGAACTCGCAGTATCTCTGAGGTCTGCCCACACACACATGCAAACACATACTTACACACATGGTTACATATACTCCCATACATGTACACACACATGTGCACACGTAAACAATACTCACACAAATGTGCACGCTCATGGACACACCAACATGCGCGCACAACTTATACACATCTACGTGTACACACACATACACAGACACACAGGCACACGCGCAGGTACCCAGACGCCGCCCCCCACCCCAGACCAAGCCTTGGTCAGAAGATGTCCCCTGATGATGAGACCTCAGAAACACTAAGGCCTCACTGCCCCAGGAGGGACCTCCATCCCTCTCCCTTGATAGCCCGTCCTTCCTGCTCCCCCTACACTGGGGCAAGCCACCACTGGGTGGCAGGGCTGACCCAGGTGCCCTGGGACGAGGGAGGAGGCGATACGCAGTCACATGGTAGAAGCAAGGTCTGCTAGGCTCAGCGTCCCTGGGGGCGAAAGCCAGCTCCCTGGGAAACAGCTCTGCTATGGGAGGAGGAAGCCCAGTGTGGTGACCAGCTATGTCTCCGTGGTGGTATTCTTGGGGAGCCCTGAGCCCCCTGCCCAGTCCCCATCCCTGAGGTTGCTGTGAGGGCCAGCAGGGAGGCTGGGGGCGGGAAGCCTTGGCAAACCGTGAAGAGCCTGTGGGCAGAATGCCCCGCTGTGGTTCTGCGGTGCCTGGGGGGTGCCTGGCGGTCCAGCTGCTTGCCCCCTTCTCCTGCTCCCCTGAGAGCTACCATCACTGCCCCAGCCCCTCCCTTCCTTCCCACAGAGGCCTCTGCTCCCCGCCCCGCATTTCCCAGCAGAAGGGCTGGAGCCAGACACTGAGATAAGGGGCTTGTTTTCTAAGGACCCGGAATTCGGTGGAGACTGCAGGTCAGGGCCAGAGGGCGCTGCGGTGGGGGAGGGTGCAATGAGCCTTTCCTTTCGATGGGGGTCCTTGGGGCCCCAGACCCTACCGGGCCTTTCAACTTCTGCCCTTTCAGGATGGCCCCACCCGCACAGGGGGAAGGGAGAGAGCTTCAGGGAGGTTGCCCTGACCCTGGATGTAGCTGTTGGGCTCCTCCCTCCTCTGCTCCCGTCTTCCAGCCAGGCTAGCCATTTTTCAGGGCCTCAAACACTCCAGCTGCCTCCTACTCCTTTGCCCACACTGTTCCTTCTGCCCAGAGCACTCTTGCCTCTGCCTTTGTCTGATTAACACCTTGCTCTGTCTTCAAAGCTTAGCCCAATCACTGCTTCCTCCAGGAAGCCTGCCCTGATGCCTCCACCAGGCCTGATCCATTTTCTCCCAGCGCCAACAAGCAGCATCACCTCCCCACCCTGAGGACCTGACTTCAAGAGTGGGCTGCTCTTGCTTTCCTTCACCGCAGACCTGACCTGGAGCAGGCAGAGCTCTGATGGACACCAATGTCTAGTGAAGGGTGAGAACCCTCTTCACTGAGGGGTGCCCTGATCAGGGACTGTGGACTCAGGGCCCACCTCCTCCTGTGGGGGAGACAGCTGTGGCTCACACTCCAGGAATGGGAGCCACCGAGCGAGGCTGGGCACCCAGAGGGAGGCAGGCCTGTCCTTCCTGAGTGAGGGAAGGTCACCCTGCTGGAGGCCCAGTCCAGGCTGTCAGGCTGCACCCCACAGCTGCAGCACCAAACCCTGGGGCCCTGGGCTGTGACCAAGAACCACGACAGAGCAGCAACAGTAAGAGAGAGAACACTCATATGGAACACTTACTATGAGCTGAAAAACCTTGTCATCAAATCCTCAAAACAGCCCATTTTTCATTTAAGGAGACTGAGGCTTGTCCAAAGTCATATACCTGGTAAATGGTGACTTGAATTAGTTGGAGCCCTTCACCGCTACAAAGCACTGGCCCTCACTACAAGCAGCCCGCCCCTCAAGGGCCCCAGATATGGAGGAAGGGGGCTCTCCGTGCACCCCTCTCATTCCGCCTCCATTTATGCCCCTGGAAGTTGGACGCTTAGACCTGTTGCACCACCTTTGTGTCCCTCTGCCCGGCACCTAGACGATGCCTGGTCACCAATAGGTGCTCAATAAATCCATACTGAAAAAAGTAGATGACGGGAAGCTACTTTTAAGAGGCAACGTAACATAGTGGCCACCTTCTCGCCAAGTGACCTTAGGCACTGTCACTGACTCTGTGCGTCTGTTTCCCCATCTGGAAATTGGATGGTCATAGTACTCGTTTCCTAAGAGCTGTTGGGAGGTTTAACTGCGTTAACGCTTGTGAAGTGCCTAGGACAGTGCCGGGCACGCGGTAAGAGGCACGTGCTTTATAAAAACTTGCCTGGTCTCTGTTTCTTCGTGGGTAACACTTGCTCTGCCACATCTCGGGTTTGCGCGTCTCACGCCGCGACGAAGGCTGAACTACAACTCCCAGCATGCCGCGGGGCCCTCCTGCCGAGGTTCGCGTGCTGCCCGCCGCGACGGAGGCTGAACTACAACTCCCAGCATGCCACGGCACACCCACCCTTCACCCCGCCAGCCGAGGTCAGCCTCGGCCAAAATTTGGAAAGTCCTGCCACGTCGATCCCGCCGCAGTCGGCCGCTCTCTCCCGGGACGGTCAGGGCGAGGGGCTGGGCTCTGCCCTACGCCATGCTCCGCGGACTGGCCTGGGCCGCGGCCCAGGGGCACGGGACCCTCTGGGCGCGGGGTTCTGGGAGCCTGGCTGGGGTCCTGACGCACGTGGTGGACTTGCGCAGCGACACGGTTACCAAGCCCGGGCCGGCCATGAGGCACGCCATGGCCGAGGCGGTCGTGGGGGACGACGACTACGGCGAGGACCCCACCGTCCGCGGTGAGCCCGGCTTGCAGGCCGGGGCTGGGGGTCCCGGGGCGACCCCAAAGCGCTGTCCGTGGTGCTGGCGGGAGAGGTGGCCCGGGACTCAGGGATGGCGGCTCAGCTGGGGACTAGGCGTCCTCGCTGCTCAGTCTGACCCATCACTCATGAACCTGTTAGAAATGCAGATTCTCGGGTCCCACACCGGATCTGCTGAGCCAGAATCTTCAAGTTAACAGGATCACCAGGTGATTTCTGTGCTCGTTAAAGCTGCTGATGAGACGGGTGTTGTCTCATCTTGCAGAGGAGGGCTCTGAGACGCTGAGCTAGGCGCGCAGGGCTCCACACCAAAGCAGGATCTGAACCCAGGGCTGCTCACTCTGGAGCCCGTAGCTGTTGTCCCGCACCCACCATCTTCCCACATGAAGACAAACAGAAAACCCACCTAGAACTGGGGATTCTACAAAGGCTACACCTCCCGAGGAGTGGGTTCTAAAAGCCTAGGGAGTGTTTTCAAGATGGTGACCGGTACCCTCACCCTGGGTTGAGAGTTGCTGTCATAGAGAGCCATTGCTATTGCTGGGGTGTGTCAGCTGTGCCAGGGGCAAGCCACAGGGTCATCCCTTGAGCCCCAAGGGCCCGGTGGGGGGGGTGTCAGGTGGTGATGGGGATGACCATGCATCCAGCCAAAACCCATTGTTGCCTGGAACTTCAAAGACGCTGAGCCCACAGCTCTGCAGGCATCCCTGATGCAAAGACAGTCACCCCCATAGAGGTGAGGGAGGTGCTGGGGTTAACATGGATCCAGAAAGTGCCTTGGGGACTGGGGGTGGGTGAGGGGAGACATGGGACTCACAGAAAAGAAGGACTTTGTGGGGGAACCTCATAAAAGATGAATGAAGTGCTCCACCCCCAACCCTGGGCAGGGAAGGGAGCGCTGGTTCACCGGGCAGGGGGTCAGGGGACCCACAGAAGCAGAACAGAGGTAAGAAAGGTGTTCAGGATATGGGTAGGGAATGTGGCTGGAGTGTAGGGTATAGGAGGGCACCTCTGTCCCTGAAGAGGGAAGCAGAGGCCGGATCCCACAAGTCTTGAATGTCATGGCAAAGGCTTTGGACTTGATGCCACAGGCATAGGGGAGCCACAGCAGACTTTAAAGCAGGAGCCGGAAGCCCCACCCCACTCCAGCCCCTCAGAGTCTCCCCTTCTGAGGGTTCCTGTCCTTCTGTTCTGGGAGAGGAAGTCAGCAGAGAAACCACAGGGCCCCACCTGCAAGGGACTGATGAGAAAGGAAGTAAGACAGGTGTGAGGTCTGGGTGGGACGGGGGGGGGTTCAAACCACAGAGTTTCAATGTTGGGGAGAACATGGCCCAGGAGGGGGCAGGGCACAGAGGGTTGACTGAGGGGCCCCTGGACCCAGATGTGTGGCCACCAAGACCACAGATGGCTGCTGGCAGACCAGGGCTAGACTCCCAAGCTCAGCTGCTCACTGCAGCCTTGGGCAAGGTGTCCTCATTGGGACAGGGACTCATGGGGTCCCAAAGGAGAGCACCTGGAAAAGTGCCATTGATGAAGCCCCCGCCCTCATCCCTTCCCGCCTTAGAGCTGCAGGCCAAGGCTGCGGAGCTGCTTGGGGTGGAGCGGACCCTGTTTGTGCCCACAAACACCATGGCCAACCTCATCTCTGGTGAGCGTGGGGTGACCTCCATTGTCCCTCCAGGCCCTCCCTCCATGCTTCTCCCTTTTGTACTAGGGGCTGGGCCAACATCAGTGGGGCCCTGAGCCATCTGGATGGGCTCAGCCAGGCCCCCAACCCCACAGAGGAATGGAGGGGAGAGTGAGGTGGGGGAGCCTACGCCCCTCCCCTAGCTCCCTCCTCTAAGGGTCTCCCTGGGCCTGGCGGGCAGCCTGTCTACACTGCCCAGTCTCCAGGTTCTTGTGACCACACCCTCCTCCCACCCCTTCCTGCCTAGGGTTCCTGCACTGACCTTTGTGACTTCAGTGTGCGCTGCCACACCTTTGTAAATTGTCCCTTTATCAAACACTCCAGTTTCCCAGAGTGCCAATGCCCTGTTCCCTGCTGGGGCCTGACAAATGCCCGTGCCCTGAGCTGCTTGTCCCCCAAGAGGCAGCATTGTGGCTGGCCTCCCCATAAAGGAGATGCCCTGCAGCTGGGCCGTAGGGCATGGGGGTGTAGGCTGTGCAGGGCCCAGTGATCCACCAGGTCATCATCCCAACCTTGTGGAGTTAGTGGGATGGTTTTCCAGCACATGGCAGGAAGGTGTCTTGAAGGGGCACTGTTTCCTAATTGGCATAAGGCACTTGGGAGCTAGCCGTGGCCCTGGGGGTCAGCCCAGCTAAGCTGGGTCGGGGCAGACAGGCCCCATGGGACCCAGTGCCAACACTGCCCCCACCCGGTCTACCTTAGTGATGTGTCACTGCCGGCGCCGGGGCTCCCAGCTCCTCCTCGGGCAGGAATGCCACCTCCACGTCTATGAGCAGGGCGGGGTGGCTCAGGTAAGGACCTGGCGGCACCCCTCACCTGGGACCATCACAGGATGCTCGGCACTTGTGATGGGAACCTGCTTCCCAGGCACCAAGTTGGGACCTGCAGAGAGGAGAAGCAGCTGAGATGGTGGCCTCTCCAGGGGAGGCAGGAAGGAGAGCCATACTCAGATTGGCCACGCGGGGGCATGCTTGGCTCAGGCCAGCCACCAGTGTGCCCGCTGTGCTAAGCACCCTGCTGCCACCTAGTGGGCACCCAGAGCACTGGGCGCTCAGGGCGGAGGGACGGCAACCTCTTGGGCAGACACATTGCCTTCTGTCCTCCCCATCCTTAGCTGGGATGTCTGTGCCCATGGCCACAGCACCGGGAGAAGGCTCCATGGCCCAGAGCTGGGGTGGAGCAGACAGACAGAGATAGGAGGTGCTTCTGGAGCTCTGGACCTTATCCTCTGCCCCCAACACACCTGCAGATCGCAGGGGTGCACTCCCACCCCCTCCCAGACCTGCCCCATGGCACCCTGGACCTGGCTGAGCTGGAGCGGCTGATCACACGGGGCCTTGGGAGCCCCTACCACCCGGTCTGTGAGCTCATTTGCCTGGAGAACACCCACAGCAGCTCCGGGGGCCGGGTCCTCCCCATCAAATACCTCCGCCAGGTAGGCCCGGCCCACCACTGCCCCACCACCATCTAGCTGCTGGCTTCCTGTCCCCCTGCCCCTCTCCTGGGGCTTAGTCCCTCTGATACACGCTGTGGGTGCCCAGCAGTGGCCAAAACTGCTGTGGGGGGCACAGGTGTGGTCCGAGGCTGCAGATGCAAAGGGAATCATTACCCCAGTTTAGAGCCCCCTGTGCCCAAACTTTCCTCCACTAGAGCAGAACCCACTGCCCCCAGGAAGGTGAGTCTCCAAGTGGCACCAGGTTGGCCTGGTCATTCCGCCAGGGTGGGAGGGCTGAGCTCTGCTGCTCTCCTGCGTGAGGACATGAGTGCTAACTAACTGTCCAGACCCATTCCTAGTCCAGCAGGACTGAGGGCATCCTTCTCACGGGGCTGCAGTGCAGCTGAGATAAGATGAGGCATTTATCGCTCGGACCACTGTAAGCATTTGGCCCACAGTGATGGACCATAAAAGTGAGCTAAAGCCCTTATCAACCCCTTTCACAGAGGGTGGCATCAGGCCCAGGTCACAGAGTAATTTTTTAGGTTCCAGATGGCCAAGCTGGTCACCAACCCACTCTCTCGACTCAGACCCCCTGTGCTTCCTCAAGGAGTCAAGCCCAGTGACTTTCTGGAGACCCATCCTCCCTCCATTCCTCCCCCCAGCCTGGGCCCTCTGACTGCCGCCTGCACCTTGCCCACAGGTGCACCTGCTGGCCCGGAGCTACGGGGTCCGGGTCCACCTGGACGGGGCCCGGTTGATGAACGCCGCGGTGGCTCTGCGTGTGCCCCCTGCTCGCATCGTGGAGCACTGTGACTCTGTGTCTCTCTGTTTCTCCAAGGTAAGGAAGCTGCTGGGCTGTCCCCAACACGGGGGGTGGAGGGGGGTCCCCAAGCTCCTGTGCTGGCGGCCTCTTACCCTGGGCCCCTCTAGCCCCCTCCCCTGGTGGGGCCACAGTGTCTGCCCCTGTCCCCTTGTCCCCTCCACCAGCCATGCACACCACTGGCCAGCAGACAAGACTCTCTTCTCTTCCTCCAGGGCCTTGGTGCACCAGTTGGGGCCCTGGTTGGGGGACCCAAGGACTTCATTGAAGATGCCTGGCGCCTCCGGAAAGCCCTGGGTGGGGGGATGCGCCAGGCGGGCGTGCTGGCCGCGGCTGCCCTGGTGGGACTGGCTGACACTGAGGAGGTGCTGCTGAGGGACCACCAGAATGCCCAGAGATTTGCCAAAGGTGCCGGATACCCTCCCCACTTCCCTTTGGTCCCAGGGGTGTGCTGAGGGGGTCCCCTGTAGCAGGACCCAAATCCCCAGCAGGTGTGCATCCTTCCAACTCTAGAAGGTGAAGGTTAGCCTCTGAGCCAGTAAGGGTGGCATCCAGGGGACCAGAGTGCTTTAGCGGATGCATCCATGTGCAGGGCCTGGACCAGTAAGTGCACAGTGGGTGTCAGGAATTCTTATTCTCTATAGGATCCAGCAGAATGTAGCCTCTAACTTGGGTCTTTATATCCATTGAGTCCTCACAACAACCCCATGATATCCCCACTTTACAGATGAGGGAACTGAGGCCCTGAGAGTTTAACTGATTTGTCCAAGGTCACACAGCTGAAACCCAGCAGAGCCAGGTCTGGCCATGTCGGGACTAAGGCACCCTCTTTCCCTCCCACTACAGTTGGGCTGCCCCCTGCCTTTCCTGGGGTGACAAGGCTGGGGTGGTAGGGGCAGTGGTGGGGTTTTGGCGTTGGGCTCCACTCACCACAGGATCTGGGCCTAGGGCTCCAGGAACTGGCGTCAGCCCGTCTGCTCCGTGGACACCCCCGTGGAAACGAACATGGTGATGGTGAGGGTGGACGGGCTGCCGCCCGAGAAGCTGTGCCGGCAGCCTGCAGGCCGTGAGCGCCGACGAGGTGGCCCAGACCGGCCACGCGGTGCGCGTGCTGCTGTTCCCCTGGACCAAGCGGTCAGTGCGTGCCGTGTGGCACCGCGACGTCTCGGTGCAGGACACTGAACTGGCGCTGAGGAAGTGGGCGTTTGTGCTCAGGCAGCTGGGGCCCTGAGGACAGGGTGATGGACCCTGTCTGTGCCCTGGCTGGGGTGGAGGTGGGGAGTGGAAGGTGTCCCCAGGGAGCGGGCAGAGAAGAGGCAGTGAAACAACACCCCCGTTAACGGCTGGTCTCCTTGGGCCCCTTCACTTCCCATGACACTGGGGGTGAGGCCTTTCATCTGTTCTTCTAGCAAACCCCAAGTGCCCCTGTGTCCGGGACAGGGGCCAGAGAACGCAGGGCCAGGCGGGACCCCATGCTGGCCCCTTCCACAGCCCAGGGGGCAGCATGTGGCTCAGGAGAAGCATCTTGTGCTCGGGGACACACAGGAGGAAGCGTGAGAGGACATCAGAAAGGGACACTGGTGCTGGGTGGCGGGGTGGGGGGCTGGGGCCTTATCCTGCAATCACCTAATGTGTATTTACCTTTTTAAACAATACAATGTTTGCTTACAAAATGATCTGTCTTTATTGCACATAATTTGGGACTGGATCTCCTTTCTGGCAACTCCTGGGGTAATTTAGGCAGACTCGGTGGTTAGGACCACGCTGCTGAGGTCAACTAGAAGCCCTGGACAAAATATATTTTAAAAAGCCACCCAAGAAAGAAGGGGGAGGGTATAGCTCAGTGGTAGAGTTTATGCTTAGCATACACGAGGTTCTGGGTTCAATCCCCAGTACCTCTATTAATAAATAAATAAGGAAACTTCCTTACCTTCCCCCAGAAAATAAAAATAAACTTAAAAAAAAAAAGAATCTACATCTGTCTATACTATGGGAGATGCAAAATGTGGGGCTCTCCCAAGGCCCCAGAACCTCTCTCCTGTGCTTGAGGAGGTGATAATGACACAGAGAATCAAAAGCAAGCCAGCAACTCTAAACCTCTGTCGTGCCTCCTGCCCTGCCCCGCCCTGCAAACATGTCCTGTGCTGGTTTTCCATTGCTCTGCAACCAATTACCCCCAAACAGCAGTAATCCTCAATTGTTTCTCATCGATTCTGTGGTCTAGGAATCAGGGAGGCTAGCTGGGCGGTTCTGGGAGTCCTTGGAGCTTCTCAGGAAGCTGCAGCCAAGACCTCAGTTAGGGGCTGGGGCAAACCAGAAATACCCTCTGTGGACCTCGGTTAATCAGAGACTGAGGTGTCGCAGAGCCATGCAGCCCCGCTGACACGGGCCGGGAGGCAGGGCGGGCAAGGCCCCCGCCTCCCACAAACACCAGCCCTCAGGGATCTGGGACCCCAGGGCCACCCATGTGTGTCTGTTTCCCCATCCTGTGCCTGGAGCCCACGCCTGCCTGCAGCCAGAGGCCCCGGGCTCAGCTCTCAGAGTCCCGACCCCAGCACACCCACAGGAGGCGCTGCCGTGGGACGGAGGAGAGGTCAGGTGAGAAGGAGCCTCCCAAGCCGAGAGGACCTGCCCACGAAGCCCGCCCCGGGCCCAACACGAGAGCCAGGGAGTCCTCCCTGCCTGCGCTGGCCTGGGAGGAAGGAGCTTGCTGTGTCTGCAGAAGGTGTCTCTGGACAGACGGATATGCAGGCCCAGCCGGTAACTGCCTAAGCCATGGGCGTGTGGTACCTGTTCTGAACATCATTAAGAGAGGAAAGGCTTATACTGCACACAGAACAAGCTGATTTATTTAAGGACTAGTTGGCACAATGTTGCCACATGAAATGGTAAATGCTAGAACACGAGCAGGAAGGGAAGCCCCCACTCAACCCCCCAGCTCTTTGCCCCTCAGTGGGCCCCCCAGAATGGGGCCAGCCCCTGATGCCGCCAGAGCTTCCTGTAACCTCTGAAGCAATGGAGGTGGGGGAGGGGGAGACCAAGGCAAGAGAGGCCACACACACCCCAGACTCAGGAGGCCCTGAGCCTGAGACCAGAGTAGGGGCTCCGGTCCCACCCAGCATCCGGGGAGCCCCAGCCTGCAGATCACCATGACCAGGCACAGGCTAGCCCCCCTGCCTGTCTGGCCCTCAGAGCAGCACTTGGCCTGGCTTGGCCTCTGGTCAAAGGTCCAGGCTCTGGCCTCTGTCGTGCTGGGCAGCCTCCGCCCCTCCTGGCTGAGAAGTCCCTCACTCTCCACCCTGGCACGGCTCCCCCACCCCGGGAGGGCTTGCACACCTGCATGTTCCGGCGCCCACAGGGCCCTGCTGATCACAGACATTCCCCAGGGAGCTGCAGACAAGGAGGGGGTCCTGGAGCGCTGGCCCTCGGAAGGAGCAGCAGCAGCAGCAGTGCCAGGACAAGGATCCGGGCCTGAACACAAGGCAGGCGGAGGCATGTCCAGCCCCCTGGGCTGCCCTGCGCCTGCAAATCCAAGGGGCCCCCAGTCCTCAGTCTCCTCTCCACCAACGCCTGCCCTCAGGGCGAGGGGACAGACAGAGGCCTGGGCAAACCCCAAGACTGCAAGGGCGCTGTTCTGGGTGACCTGGGCCTCAGTCTCCCTTCTGTAAACTGGGTGAACGGTTAACTGTTGTGAAGGGAGCCTGGGAGCCCAGACGACCACAGAGCTCTGCAGGACGCCTCGCACAGGGCTGTAACTGGATACCTGCTTCTCTCTCCCACGGCCCCTTCCCTGGGATCAGGGTAGCCTCTCCGCCTGGCTCAGGTCCCCAGAAAGGAAGGGGGACGGTGGTGACACACCAGGAGTGATGGGGGCTGGGCGAGCCCAGGCCACACCCTTGAGAGGCGAGGGGACCCACTGACCACCCAGAAGCCCACAGCACCCCCACCCAACTCCACCACCAACCATCCCACAGCCATTTGCTTCCTCTTTCCCAGACTCACTTTTCTCACCTCTGAGAGGGGCTAAATCACTTAGTTCCTAAAGGCACAACGGGCTAAGGGAGCCCCAGACATCTGGCTTTGCCAAGTAAGAGGAACTTAAATTCTCGGCTCTGCCCCCTGCTCACCTCAGGACCTCCCGTCCCAGCCCAGCCAGGACTCCAGCCAGGCCTTCAGAACGGGGCTCCCAGCAGCCTTCTCCCGCAGCCTCTCCAGGGCCGGGCTCTGGCCACCAAATTCCAAAAGGTGCAAAGGGAAACCGAGCCCCTCCCCACCCCCCACCCCCGCCCTTCTGGGACTCAGATGACCACAGAGTGGGGGGCGCCCGGCTGCTGGCTCAGGCCGAGGACTCGGGCTGCTGTGAGCAGGAGGGTGCCGCTGAGTGCCTCCGAGGCGCAGGAGCCCCAGGCCAGGGCCACAGACCAGCCGAAGCTGATGCGGACGTCCTGCACGTGCCGGGGGCCGTACTGGCGGGCCGTCTCCGCCAGGGCCAGGTGCGAGTAGTGGATGTAGACGCTGATCCCCGCCAGGGTCAGGGTGCCTGGGGGATGGGGTGTGGAGTGACCAGAGTGCACGCCTGCTGGGGGCGCCTGCTACTTGGGCCCCTGGCCAAGGTGGTCCTGCAGACATGGCCTTGGGAGCCCCTGCCCACTGGCCTCTGGGGGCAACAGAGGCCCTGATTCAGTCCTCAAACCTCAGGACTTCACCCTACAAAACCCCCTTGCAAACAGCACCCCATACACCCACAATATATAGTCCCCACTCACATAAATGCCCCATAGACACAGCACCCTCCACCCTCCCTTACCCCTGGAGTCCCCAACACACACACACACACACACACACACACACACACACACACACACACACACACACACAGTGATCTCTCCTGGGAGCCGGGAGCCAAGAGCTGGAGCTCTGACCAGGCGCCCTGAGCCATCCCCTGCCCTGCCCCTCTGGCCCCCTCTAGCCCACAGCTTCCCCTCCCCACTTCACTGGGCCACATGCTCCCCTCCTGGCCCTAGCTCAGTGTCCCTCTCTCCCAGAAGCCCTCTCCCCTCCCCAGCTCTGAGTTTCAGGCCCTTCCTACTGCTCCCAATACCCATGTCCTTCCCCAGGCAAGGACGTCCTCCTCCCTCCGACCCCACGTCTCTGTGAAGTCAAAGGAAGGAGGCTGGCTTAGCACATGGTGCCTGGAGGCCCTGGAGGTTCAGGGGCAAACAAAGAGCTGGGCACTGGGACATTTTCCTGTCCACTTGGGCTTAGAGGGACCAGCCCAGAGAGTCACCTCCTGTCCCACAGCTGCAGGATGACATCAGAGCCTGCCCTTGGTACCAGCTATAGAGACTGCAGGGTGGGTCCTGAGGCTCCTACAGGCACTTCCTGGGTGCACGGTGCTCCCTCTGGACGCTGCCCTACTAAGGGCAAGAGGCTGACCGGAGCTGACCTTCAGGGCAGGTCTGGACCTCGCTGGGACCCAGAGAAGGGGCAGAGCCCCGGGCTCCGCTCCTGCCCGACTCTTACCCAGGTCCTCTGCGATTCCTCACTTGACCAAAGATGGGAAGGAGGGAGGGAGGGAGGACTCACAGCCACCAGCCTAGGTTCTGGGCAGAGCTGCAGCAGAAGTTATGGATTTAATTTGGGGAAGATGTGAAGCCAGACCGACTGCGGGCCTCTGGGACTGAGGTCAGTGCCTAGTGCTGGGGCTGAGCACGCCTCTCAGGTTTCCTTGGGGAGCTCTCATACAGCTGGGGCTCCAGAAAGAGAGGTGTCTGTCTCAGCCTACCGTGGTCAGGGCTCCTGCCAAATTGCTCTCTGAGCCACAGACCTCCTGGGGATGACTCAGGCATCTCCCCTGGCTAGTGCCGGAGCCTCGAGCTAGGTGATAGCAATCAGCAGAAATCATCACCCAGGCCATGTCCATCCTCACACCCCCAGCTCAGGGTCCAGCCAGCATCGTCCTGGACCTGTGTGTGACTCCCTCTCCCTGCAGTAATGACGGAAGTGGGGAATTGTGGGGTGATCTGGCCACATGCAGGTCCCCTTAGTGTGACATTCCTATCTCAGAGCCCCCGGAGCTGGTGCATCGGTCAGCCCTGGCCCCATCTGGGCAGGCTCCTGACAGTGACATCAGATGGATCCATTTCCACGGAGAAGCTGCCATGCAAGGAAAGCAGAGGTGCAGCCAGTCTGGCCCCTGAGCAGGGGAGCAGGGGGGCGTTCTTCCACCAAGGCTCCCTGCCTGCCCTCCCTCGAGCAGGCGGAATGCCCTCTACCAACTGAATGCCCCCTACTAGCTGCCTCCAGACCCTCCCTCTGCCTACTGGCCGGCACCCTGGTTCCAAGCATAATGCAAGGTTTCCTTCATCATAAGGTTTCCTGGTTACAATCCTACCCAATTACTCCTCTCAGTGGCATCCCAAGGTCCTCTTAATTGGATTTTGGACACACACACACAGGGTCCCCAGGGGTCAGTTCAGAGCTGACGCTCTAACTTCTCTTGCTCTCTCTCTAAACCAAACACCCAGGCTGCCAGTCCTCCGGCAGTTGGTGCTGGGCGGGCCGTCTACTCGCTCCTGACCGAGGCCTCTCAAGAGGCCCAGCAGCCCCGGGGAGGAAGCAGGTCTCCTGGGAGGGAGCCCCAGGATGCTGTGGTCTGGTCCTTGAGCCATGGCCCTGACAGTACGGACGCCAGGTTTGGCTCAGGCCTGGCCCTGGATGGGAGGGGCCACTGAGGACTGACCCCAAGGAGCCTCCAGCCCACTGTCAATGACAGCCAGCCCGAGGCACCCGTGTCTGTGCCATGGCACCAAAAGGCAGTGAAGGGGACTCCAGGACAAGCTTCCTGCTGACCTCAGTTTTCCCTCGGCCATCTCAGCTGGGAGCTGCGACCACTGAGTGTTGGTGACACCACAATCCCTGAGCAGGGCTTGGCCCAGTGCCTGCGGTCTAGAGGAATGTCAGCTGATGAACTGTTACTAGTCCCAGTCTGGGCCTGGCTTGGGGTCACTGCCAAGGACTCTGAGGCTGCATCTCACCCTGTCTTACTGCCTGACCCTGCCTGGCCCACGCCAAACCCCTGCCCACATGGCTCCCTCGGCCGGGACAGTCTGGGGAGCAGTGGGGAACGGGTGGGGGTCGGTCTAGCAGGGCAGTTCCTGGGGTCCCTGTGGAGATCCTCACACCTCCCCCGCCTGGAAGCTCAGTCTTGGGCCTCCTCCACCCCAGTCCCTGGATCTGGGCCCACAGCCAGAATCCCTGCCCTTACAAAGGCCCCCTCCTCCTACAGCTCAGTCTCTAGGGAGGGCCCAGGCTCAGAGCAGCCAGCAGGGCACAGGGGATAGAGCAGGAGGGGCAGCACCCCACTCTCAGGACTTGTGGCCTCCATGGCCCCCAGACTCACCCCCCAGCAAGAAGTAGCAGCCAGTGAAGAGCAGCAGAGGGCCGTTCCGGGCCAGGGAACTGAGGAGGCCGCAGATCCAGCCGCACACGATGAGGATGAGGCTCAGGGGCAGGACCACCATGACGGCACGGTGCAGCGCTGCCAGGAGACGGGGGTCAGGGAGCATCTGGGGACCCGGACCTGCCCCCAGGGAGCTCTAACTGGGCCCTTCAGAGCCTTGCCTGCCTGGAGGTCCTCCTTCGCAGGGCACATGGGATCATCTTAGCCTTGGCCGGAGGACGAGCTGGACCATCTGAGTCCCTCTGATGTCTCCATGGTAACCACCTGACCCTCCCAGTGCCCACCCTGGGTCCTAACACAGGCTTCCTGAGGCCCAGGGTGAGGGGGTTCCCCAGTACCCTTCCCAACCTCCCCAGGTTCTCTGGGGCAGCGGATACGTGCCCCTCTACCCACAAGGTGGGAGCTGTCCACCAGCTAGACCCATTTGGAAACATAAAGGAGAGTCCAGAAGGGGCACGGGGAGGGCAGGACAGGCTGGGGGTCAGGTGCCTGTGGTCACAAACCAACCACAGAGCATGGGGGCTGAGGCCAGTCATGTGGGGAAATGTCCTCCGGGCCACGCAGGGTCGGGCTGGAGGCAGTTCTGTGGGTCCAGGATGAGCGGGTTCTGAGCCTCGCCCGGCGATGACGAGGCCGGGGGATGACGCCGGCCCCAGCACTCACAGAGCAGGTGCCGCACTGAGGCGGAGGCATCCAGGACCTCGCTGGCAAAGGGGTCAATCAGGGGGATGCAGCTGTTCTGCCCTAAAAAGCAGAAAGAACGCAGAGCCTGGTGGGCCAGACCCCGGTGGGCCCACTACCCACCCTGTGCTTGTCGGAGATGGGAGGTCTGCAGGCTCTCACCCGCAGCTGGGCCGAGGGCCCCACGGGGCGCTGTCAGATTCTCTCCTGGAACTCGGTGTTGGGGCTCCAGATGGGTTTGGAGGGCTCAAGACCTTTCACTTTGCTTATTTAGTGTACAAATAATACCTACGTGGATGCTCGTGGAAAATCTCAAACACTGCAGAGGCTGCCCTCAGGCCTCCCTCGGGCCGGGCTCCCTAAGCATGCTCACACGCGGAAGCCAGGCTTCAGCTGCCCAGGAGAAGGGCATGTAATGTGGGCTCTCTGACTCTGCGCACACGGGCACACATGCATGAACACATGCACAGGTTGGGAGAGGCCTGGGGCCTCCGGCTGCCTGCGGGATGGATGGATGAATAACAGCTCCGTCCTTCCTTCCCCGCAGCTCTGAGGAAGGCACCAGCATGCACACATGCACAGGCACACAGCTGCATTCACGCTCTCACACCGACTGCACTCACAAACACGTGCACACCCATTTACACACGCTCGCATGCATCCCTGCCGCCCAGCGCTTGTCCTGTGCAGGGGAAGCCCCCCAGTCCAGCCCCACCACGGTGAGGGGGGAGCTGTGAGGCCAGCAGTTGAGGGGGGAGGAGTGTGGAAGCCCTCATCCTCAGGCCTTGATGAGGAAAGCTCTCCTCTCTCCTGTGCAGGTCTGAAACCATGTGGGGCCCCTACTTTCTACCCAGTGCACCTCAGGCTGCTGCGTGGTGTGGGGCAGTGGGGGGCAGCAGAGCGGGGGGCCTTGCCACACAGCCCTGGCTGTGTCTGATGGGGAGCCGGGATAATGGGGTGACCAGACTGAGCCACCACAGTAATCAAGAAACAACTCGTCATTGGGGTGAGGAACCCTGGCCTTGCCAGAGCCCCAGCTCCCACACCTGGGCCTCCTCCTCCACACTGGCTTCCACCTCAGTCCAGGGCCCCTGCAGATGGTGACCTGCCACCTTCCAAGGGACACACCACCACTTCTAAAACAAGACGGGCTCCCAGTAGGTGAGGCTGAGGGGCTGCTGAGGGCATCTGCCCTGGGAGGCTCTTGGGGTCCTTATGGGACCACCCAGTGCCCCCTACTTTCACCTCCCACTCTCAGCCTGGCCCTGAGCAGGAGTCCCTTCCTCCTCCAGCTGGACTGTCACAGCTGGGGGGGAGGGGTGCCCGGGAGACCCCTGAGGGCAGACCGGGCGGGGTGGAGGGTGGGGGGCAGAGGAGGCCTCTCAGCACTACTCTGGGAGGAGGAGGTGCAGACTGGGGGTCCGAGGGGAAGGGGAAGGGGGGTGTGCAGTGTTGGGGGAGGGGCAGCAGGTACCTTCGCAGATGCGCCAGAGCCCCGAGTGGGAGGAGAGCTGCCCGTCTCGGCTGGTGCGGTTGCCGGCGTCCGCCACCTCCAGGATGTACCAGTAGTCGCTGGCCACGGCAGCTGCCAGCAGCGCGAAGCTGAGCAGCGCACCCAGGGCAGCGGCCAGGAGCAGAGCGCCCAGCCGGGCCATCCGGGTTGCGGGTGCAGGGGTCCCAGGAGCTGGGTGTCAGGGAGAGGAGGGAGCTGGAAGGTGAGGGGGAGCTGGGGAGTGGGGGGCTCGCGGGAAGCTGGGATTGAGGGAGTGGAGAGAGCCAGCAAGAGGAGCCCGGGGGAGTAGGGGCAGGGAGGAGGTGGGGAAGCTGGGGAGTAGGGCAGGGGAGGGGTCCCAGAGAGGGGGCGGCGGGAACCAGAAAGGCAGGTGGTGCTCCCGGGGCTCTTCTGGGCTCCGCGCCCGAGTTCCTGGCGGGCAGCACTCCTCAGGTGGGCAGGGAACGCCTGTCTGTCTGCAATCGCTGAGCTCACCCCTCGGGGAGAGGAAGAGGAGATCGGGGAGCCAGCGCAGGTAGCCGGGTGCAGATATGTGTTCGAATTCCAGTGTCCCCAGTGAGCTGGCTGCTGGCTGGGGTCCCTGGGCAAATTTCTTAATTTCTCTAAACCTCCAGTTCTTCAGCTGCCAAAGGGCCAGGCTGAGGAGGAAGGAGGGTGGGGCCTGCAGCAGCCCCAGGGGCTCAGCAGGCAGCCTGAATGGTGGGAGGCAGCCCCTCCGCTGGGGCCCTTGGCTGCTGGTTGGCCCTGGGGTCTTAGTCTCCAAGACCCACCATTAGAGGGACCCAATGAAGACGGGGTGGTTGGCAAGGGGGCTGCCGAAGGAAGTCTTGCTTCTGATGAGCTCCAGTTACCAACGCCACACGAGGCAAGGCGGTCCTCTGCCCACCCATCACTCACTTATAAACCTAAATGAAGTCTCTTCTAGGACAGCTGCCGGGTGCTTGCAGGGCAGGAGGCAGAGGAGTCACAAAAGGGGCCCCACCCAGGAGCAGGAGCAGTGGCCTGTGCGGAGGGACAGGCTGGTGCTGCCATAGTGGGGCTGTCTGGGGTTCAGTCTTGGGAGGGCCTCCCCTCCAGGTCTCTGGACTGTCCCTCGTGCCCCCTCCCCCCCACATTGTGAGCAGAGACAGGAGTCAGGCTGGAAGTCCACATCCTCATGGGGGCCGTCCTTCTCAGAGGAAGCAGCTTCATGACTTAGGGAATCCAAGGGGTCTCATTTCGGAGTGTTTGGGGGTTTTTTTTGGCCCCTTTTTCTCTACCAGGCTCTTCTGGGTTTGAGGAATATAGTTAGGCGGTAAAAACGGTCCTAGCAAAGTTACTGAAACAATACTTCAAAGGGCGGTCAGACAGCGGCATGGAATTGTCCACCTTTCTTCACACCACACCCAAGACTAGGTTGGGGAGTGTGGCGGGGGGTGAGGGGGGAGGGTGGGGGGGGTCCTGGCTGAGCAGGGGGTGATCATGGTACCCTTTGTGCCTGCGGGCCCTGCCCCGAGGCCCTGCTCTGGAAGCAAGGTGTCAGCAGCTGCCCTCCTCTCTGGGTGAGGGGGGCATTGGGCCTGCAAAGTGAAAGAATTCAGCTGGCAGATGGGGAGCAGAGCCATCTGCAACAGAAGGAGGGGAGGGTGGGGACAGAGCTGGGAAAGAGAGAGAATGACCCCAATGGATGCCCCACAGCGTGACAGGATGGGTATTGCTTCTGTGTTTCAGATATGACTTGAGACCATGTTTAGGGAGAACAGAGGAACCCTTTAGGCTGAACACTCCACAGTGTGGATGGGCCACACTTCCTCCCAGGGACCCCCTGCCTCTCGCTTGAAAGGGTCTCCTTTGCACCCCCATAAAGCTTAAACAGAACAGGATTCTGCTGTCAGGGCCAGCAATGGGCGCTGTTCGAGGCTACTGTTACCCCAGAGCCTCGCATTCCTGTAGAGGAACAGACACGTATTCCGCTCACGTTGTAGTGTCGATGGCCAGGTCAGCAGTCTACACCCCATGGCTTTAAAGACCTGGCTCAGGTTAAACCCCAGACTGTGCAGTCAGAGCTACTGATTGGATGGTCCCCAGACAGTGGGTGTCGGTCCTTCAGGGGCTACTTTGATGAATTTCACCAGGCTACTTCCCTCGAGATGGATCCAAATTGTACCCTAGCCTAGCTCTGAAAGGGCGCTGCTTTAGAATGACCAATTACTTTCCATTATTCATCCTTTCATCAACTTGCAACCCAGAACTTGTCACCTGGCTGTTGGGGCCTCTTCAAAGCCAGCATCAGACCACTAGCACAGGAATCAGGGCAGGCGGCATCTTCGATGGAAGAAATCCCAATTATGAGGGACAAAGAAACAGGGCTGCACCCAATCCTCTCTTCTTTAAACTTACATTCAGCTAGCTCGCAGCGGCTGGAGGAACAGGATGCCTGGCTCCAGCAATAGGTCCCCTGCTCCAGGCCAATCAACGGCACCATAAATGGCCTCCAATGCAGGGCGGGGAAGCAGCCGAAACCACTGGCAACATTACGGTCAGAGCCGCTCAGCACCGGCTGCACCACAGCTGATCTCACTGCGTTTGGCAAACATCCTTCAACAGAAAATGAACCTCCTGACCTCACCCTACCTGACAGGTCAGCTCGTTCCCTCAGGGAGCATTATGAAGCAAATTCAAACTGGTAGACTCTTCAAGATACTGTTCTAGTCAAAAACCAACCATGCTACAGGGTTCTCAGATGGTCGGGGTCACAGGTGGGAAACACTGATGTGCAGGGCGGCAGCCACATGGCCGGTCACTCTCATCCGCCAGGGCTCACAGGCCTATAAGGGCTCATCACGGCCACCCTGGATGGGCCAGCCCCTGTCCAGTCTGGTAACTCCGACAGGCTTGCCTGAGAGGGAAACAGAAGGATGCCATCCCTCCGTCCCCCCATACAGAACGCACCTGCTGTCCTCAGAATGGACACTCCCTTCCCTCCGCCTGGCACACCTTCCCCTGCCTTGTCCATCTGGCAGTCCCCTCCTCATTCCCGGACAAATAGGATGCTCCAAGAGTTCCTTGTTACCTCGGTGCTCCCACGGACACACTCATAAGGCTTAGTTGACCTCTGTCCCCTCACCATTCAGAGAACAAGGAACCCTGTGAGCTCGCTGCACGAGGCTGAGTCCTCTCTGGGCTCCAAGCCCTGGACACGGCACCTGGCAAACAGTACGTGCTCAAGTGTCTGAGTGAACAAACGGATAGACGTCACCACCTTGGGGACTGGGTGGAAAAGCACCACAGAAACCTAGGCCCCAGCTTGGTCGCAGCAACTGAAATCTGGCTCAAATGCTGCAGGCTGAGCCTGGTGGAGAGAAATCCTATGGCTCAGTTGGCCCCCTGCTTCAAGAGCTACCTTCACCCCAGGAGACAAGCCAGCCCGGCGCCAGCAGGCCAGCTCTGAGCGCACCGCGCAGCACCGCTCGCCTTTGCTCAGCCCTGACCTGAACTCTTGAAAGCGAGTCCAGATGCTGGACTGTGGTTACGACAGGGGAAGCTGGGCCAAG
Source organism: Camelus ferus (assembly GCF_009834535.1). NCBI lineage: Eukaryota > Metazoa > Chordata > Mammalia > Artiodactyla > Camelidae > Camelus > Camelus ferus. Next base: position 22,974,461 of record NC_045711.1, read on the forward strand.
GTTACACAGGACCCCTGTTCTATCTTTACAACTTCCTGTGAACCTTAGTGCAACACACAGTTAAGATCTTATACAACGAGGATCACTGGGAGGCTCAGGGAAGCAGATGTCAGTTCACAGAACAAGGGCCTTTGTGACAAAGCTGTCTGAAAAATGGAAAGGGGACGGTTTAAAGGCAGCCCCTGCTCCCTGGGGTCAGGCCCTCGCCCACAGCCGAAACCCCGAGGCTGGGCAGCATCCAATGGCGAGGGCCCGGACTGCTTGGGATCAAATCCCAGCCTGAACACTCACTAGCTGTGGGATCCTGGACAAGCCACCTCACCTGTTTACCAACCTGCACTCATGCATCCAGGGAAACGCAGCTACGATCACCTTAGACTTTACTGGCAACAGTTGAGCTATCGCTTCTTTTTAAGGGAGTACAACCTGCAAAGAATGCTCAGCATCCCAAGGTGGTGCCAACCTGCAGGTGACGGTTGGCTGGTGCCCTGTCTTCCACAGCCCTGGGGACATGGAGGACCCTGGTCCCTGAGGCCACCCGCAGGCTCTGCCCTGGGCACACCCGACACCCCTTCCAGACTCTGCTGCCTGGAGAAGCTGCGAGGCTTTGTTAATGGAGGCCTACCAAGCATCCTGACGTGGGCAGCCACTAAGGTCCAGTAATAAACATGGTTCTTTGAAGTTTCTAGAAGAGGAAATGTGTAAGATGGACTGAGGGGTCGGCCCCGGCTTAGCCGGGGTCCACGGCACAGTCCGACAAAGCCAAAATCTGCAGCATTCCCCGCTGTGCAACGGAACTGAGGGCAGAAATGTTTGGATTCTCGGCTTCTCCATGGCGCCAAGTTTGTAAGGACTAGATATTAAAGTGAAGTGGCCATTTACAGATTGGCTGCAAATATCAAAAATAAGCAGCTGAGATGAATATAAAGGCTGGAGTGCTTTTTACCCCTGAACAAAAACCACTGCAATATTCTCCAAGCTTAGAGGGAAAAACACATTTCACTCCTCTGAGACGTGGCAGGAAAATGTAAGCCTGAGGTGTGTTTCTCACAGCTGGCTTGTACATGGAATGAATCCAGATGGCACAAATAAACGGTTCTGGGCTCAAGTGACTCTTGCATTGGAGCCCAAGGCTGGCTCTGTCTCTGCAAGGACTCCTCCTCCTGCTGCCACCACTGGGGTGGGAATGGTCAGTCAGCAGGCTAAGAAAGGACCACTTCGAAAAGCTGACAAGATTTAAAAAGCCCAGTAGGGTCTGCACAGTGCTTGAAATGAGTTTTTATTTTTCAGCACTACCTAGATGACCACCAGAGGTTTCCAGTAGGACTGTGACAATCCACCCTACAGCTTAACTTCATGAAGGAGGGTGAAATCAAATCCATCATCTTAACGCCAGGCCTCAGCCCGCGTGAGCAGGGCCTCGGGGAGGAGAGCTGGGTACCGCTGCGGAGCCGATGACGTGGAGAATGTGACACAGATGTGGAGAAGGGTAGCAGTAATGGAGACACAGCAAATCAGGGCTGACAGATTGCCCGCAGCAGCCCACCAAGTCCCCACAGCTCTAAGCCAAGTCATTTAGAAAGGATTCAGGCCACTGCATTGTTCTCGGGGAGGCGCAACGAGCAGCGTGCGCCTTCCAGCTCACTGGGGCGGTCTGATCGTGCGGCAATTTCATAAATGACCGCTTCTGCTAGACAGCTCCTGCCACCTCACTCTGTCTCAGAACCCACATAAAGTTCACACTGGTCCTCCCAGTGACTAAGAGAGGCTTTGGGCTCAACTTTAATTGTAGTTTGTCCTGTTCTGTGAAATGGTAATTCAAACAAAATAAGAAAACAACATTGCAGAATCTTAGAAGGGGTTGAGGGCTCTGTCTCAATGCCTCTCATCACACAAAACCCGTGAAGCTACAAGCAAGCAGCCAGGTGAGGTGGCACAGGTCCGACGGCCCCTGTGTGGAAGGTAAGGAAACCGCAGCTCCAAATCAGCAGGGGCTGGGCCCAAGCCCACGAGGCAGGCACCCTGTCAGCAAGGGCCCGGGGCAGGAGTCCTGCACACCTCTGCTTAGTCCATGCCGAGGCTGAAACTCAAACATCACTGAATTTATGATCTTGCAAGACTGAACAACATAAACAAGTTACCTATTTTTTAAAAAAGTTTCCCCCAAAGAGGTTTTCCAATCCACTTTTTAAAATTAATTTTATTCAATTGCTCTCCTTTAGGAAGATTCACATTAGAAAGACAGGTGAATCATCAGCTGCCTTAGACACATCATTAATGGGAAACAGCTGTTTGCAGCGTACAGGCAATATTAGGCCCTGGAACTCCTTCCTAGGATTTCCCACCCCAGCCCTCCCTGCCCTGTCCGTGGACGACAGCTGGGCCAGAGCAGGACTCTGGCTGTGCGCTCTGCTCACTGGAGAGGAAGAAGCCGGGAGCCAGGCCTCTGGAAAGTGCCTTGTCTGGCCCAAAGGACCCTCCCCTCACCTCCTGTAGAGAAATGCCGCAATCCTGTCACACTTCTCTTCAGCTGATCTCAAAGCAAGAGGCCAGCTTTACTCTCAAGACATCAGTGCCCCTGCATCTACCCCCACCACCCCGCCCCCTGCAGGCACAGAGAGGGCTCTTACACAGATCGAGTTGGGAGGCAGAGCCTGAGGTTTAATCCCACAACCCCCCACCCCGTGAACCTGGAAATCCCAAGATGAGCCAGAAGAGACAGCGAGGGACCCCTCTTGCTCTCACACACACGCGCGTGCACACACGTGCCGTGCTTCCAGAGGTGTCGGGGGGGGGGGTCTGCACAGCTCGCTTCGGAGGAGGGGAGCTGCTGCGACACCACAGACCTGCTGGGGTAAAGGGGGTGGTCACAGGACCTGCTGACGTCAAAGTCAGATGACACACAGCGTCTGGAATGGAGACGTGCACACCATAAACGCAGACCGCTACACAGGGAAGGTTAAAATGGCACCCGCAGTCCTGCCGGTCCGCTCACAGCCCACGGTCGCCTTCACGCGTCACAGCTCGGCTCAACAGCCAGTTGTCAGCAAGAAGCCCAGACACGTCGCTGTGGACGGGCTCTGCCCACACGGATAAACGTCTCACCTTACCCAGGTAAGTCCAGGAAGCAATAAAGCAAAAACTATCAAAGAGAAAAGAGAATCGGTCACTGCCCTCAGCACCAGCTGCACGACAGAAGGAGCCCCTGGCACCATCTTCAAGAAAAAACGAAAAGCTGGTTTAAACATTCTCATTTCAAAATGCTGATGTCTCCTTTCCTAAGGTGCAGCTAAGGGGCCCCGGAGGAAAGCTGGTAACTGCTGAGGGCTGTGCCTGGGAACCGACGTGCCGCTGTGGGGCGGGGACAGTGGGAGGCGTCACTCTGAGGCCACCAGCTGCTCAATGGCGCAGCGGACTTTCTTTGCAGTTTCTTCAAATTCTTTCTGCTTTTTATTGGTTTCCTTTGCCTGGAAATAAAGAACAGACATGTGAAGTGGAAGCTCCAGGCTAGGAGAGAGACGCCCAGCTCTCTGGAGTAAACATCCTCGTTCGCCTCGCCTGCCTCTCACCTGCACTGCCTCACGGTAATTACAGCAACAGAACACATTTATGGACCACTGTGCGCGTGCCAAGCGCCGCTCCACCTGCTCCACATGCGCTCGCTCACTTACTGCTCTGGGCCCCGGTGGGGCAGGCGCTACCACTACCCCCACTGCACGGATGAGGAAGCCGAGGCCCGGCGCAGTGTCCAGCCCGGGGCTACCCAGCTGGCCTGTGGCAGAGCCTGCTCTCACCCTCCGCCCTGCGCTGCTTCTGAGGCTCCCACAGAGAAGTCCAGAGCCTTCCTCTTGCCCATTTAAGGAGACTCTGTCAAGCATCAGCTTTCTCCAGAAAAAGTTGCTCTCTGGCTTCCAACCTTTCATCCTGCTAAGTGTCTCTCCAGGAGAACAAGCGACAATCCCGCCAGCAGATCCAGAAACCCCTTTCCCTAATTTTTATTCTCCTTGATTTGTGTGCCATGTTAAAAAACAAGCAACAGACTCTTACTGGATTAAGTTTGTTTTCTAATAAGAAAAACAACAGAAGTTAAGTTTTTTTGAAAAGACGGCGGCAGCGACACAGCAGGAGGAACACGGAGCAGGGGGTGCGCTCCCAGGGCAGACCTGGGGCCTGGCTCTAGCTCGGATGCACACCTGCCCGGCATCAGGGCCCCGGCGACTGCCTGGCCACTGGTCCTGTCCCACTGCCCAGCAGCATCTCACACTTAAATGCAGGGTCTCAGAAACTCACAGCATCATTATAAACAACTCTTGCTCCTCGACTTCAGTGCTTGTAAACCACAACACGTAATTATCTCACTTGACTCTTTTTAAAGACCATCTGATAAGCATTTGTCTTAAAACTATGGACTGCAATTCCATAACTGACTTAGTAAATGGCTTAAAGTATCAGCTCCCACCCTAATTCCCTACCACAGAATGGACGGGGTCTGTGTGTCAGTCCACCTCCAGCAGTGATGTACCCCCAGGTGCCTGTCCAGGTGTTCCAGCGGGAAGCATTCAGGCCACTCGGCTCTGACCCCAAATCTTACCATCCACATCCATTCACCTGGGAAAACGTGTAGGGACACCAGGAGACCTGAATTTTTATATTCGTGATCAATTATTTGCAACAAATTGGGTAGCACTCTAAAGCAGCCCTGCCCATCAGGACTTTTTGCACTGATGAGAATGTTCAATGATCTGCTCTGTCCAGTACAGCAGTCACCAGCGACACACATCTACTGAGCAGGTAAAATGCTGCTAGTGCAGCTGAAGGACTGAATCCTAAGTTTTATTTGACTTGCATTATAGCAGCCACATGTGGCTGATGGCCACGGGACAGCACAGCTCTGGAACATCGCAACAATACAGCTGAGGGTCACGGGCTTACAAAAAGCCTTTCTACTGCAGAAGTCTTATAAACCAATTAAGGAAAGTATGAATAGCTTCAACTTTCTATTCTTACAGCATATAAATTTTAAAATTATCTGGAAGGAATCACACCAAACAGTTAATGGTGGTTACCCTCTGCATAGGGGTGGAGATTTGATTCTTCCTTACAGAAACCTACATGGTTTGTTCTGTAATTAAACAAAGTAATAAAACAGACATATAATTTTAAAGTACTCTATGTTCTAACTTGGGGAGAACAAAAAAGACAGTTGCAAAATAAAAGCAAAACATTTCCTTCCAATGTCCCCACTTTTCTCGCCAGGGTGTTTGCACCTGGTTCCAGTCTGGTTCTGGCCCCACTGTCGGACACCCAGATGACCGAGACCCTCCTGCTCCAGGCAGTCTTCCTAAGTCGTCTCTCCTGACAGGCCACCCAACCTCCACTACACAGCACAGGGTCCCCAAGACTCGGGTTTTTGGAACTAGACCGTCACAGGCGCAGTGTCTTCCCATTTGCTCCAACTACCGAAGCCTCTCTGCGCTTTTCGGCACTCTGCCACCTGCCGGCAGCCTCACTTCGCGACCCCTGCTCTTCCTCCGTCTGCACGGGCACAGCTTTCTCACAACCGCACCCTAAGTACACACGCTGGTCTTTCTCCTGGGACAGGGCTGGCAAATGACAGCCCGGGGACACAGCCAGCCCACGGCCTGCTCTTAGCCCAATGGCTAAGAATGGTTTTTACATTTTTAAGCATTTATGGGGGAATAAAAACCCCCAAAACAAAGAGCAATACCTAACGGAAGCTAAGCGGCCTATGAAGGCTAAACCCTTACCACCTGTTGTACATCACAGAAAACGTGCCGACTCCTGACCCCCAGGACCCTCCCTAGCCCCCTCCTTAGCCCCCTCCCCAACTCCAGCACCGCAGTTCCCAAGGCCTCCGTTGAACACACAGCTTTTACTGACCACGGATTTCTTCCCATTTCTTGAAAAAATTTTCAATTTTGTGCTTGGCATTTAACAGGTACTAATTAGACAGAATTACTATATAGTCCTCTCTAAAAAGGAACATAATCTCCAAGTTGAAAAAGAAACTTGGAAACCATGGGGGTCTATCTTCCATTTTGCAGCAAGGAAAGTATGACCAAGATTGGCCTAAACTCACAAAGCGTGGGTGCAGCAGAGACAACCCGTACATCTGGACTCCCTGCCCAGGGCTTTGCTACAAAGAACTTAAACACCTGAATATTTATTCTCTGTAGAGCTGCCAGATTTAGCATAGAAAGAGAGAGGATGCTCAGTTAAATCTGAACATCATACAAACCAGTAATTTTTTAGTAAATACCTATACAAAATGTAAGATATAATTATGCCAAAAAGTTATTCCTTGTCCGTCTGAAATTCAGACTTAACTGGGAGTCCTGGTTTTCTCTGTTGACCCTAGTTCTCCGTGGCCTGGGCTGCTTGCAAGCTGCCTCTTTGTGGACTCCTGGCCTCACTCTCCCAGCAACCTAGGGCGCCTGTCCAACAGGTCAAAGTCCACCTGCAGAAACCCTTTCACGGTCCAGCGGGACTGGTGCTTCTTTCTCCAACTACCCATAATGCCCCTTCCCCGATACACTCTCTACTTTATGTCCCCAAATCCCTGTTGCCACCGCTGCTAACACACGAACACCCTGGATAAACCGGCTCCCATCTCAGCTTTCTCTGAAGGTGGGAGTGCCACCCTAGCTGCCATGTGCCTCACCACCAGAGGTAACCTCAAACTGAGGACACCACTACGTTTTGTCTGACTGCACAACTCCAAGACCACATCCCAGCAAAGGTGCTTTTCTGTCCTTTCATATCCTCACATACACATCTGAGGGACTTGAAAACTGCTCAGAGGAGAACACAGCCCATCCAGTGTTTACGAGGGGCTGGGGAGTTTGGTACTAAAGATGCCGAGCAGGATCTGCTCCTAGCTCTTCTGCCCAGTAATACATACAATTTTGTTCTTGGCTCTTTCTTTGTCCAGTTTCAAAAATTCACTGAGGGTTAACTCTTCACACTGCTTCTTGAGAGAAAGGAAAGCACAACCAGATGAGTGCTTTTTATGCTCCTCTCTAGAAAAAGCAACACACAAGCACGTCAACAGAGAAAAGTCAGGTAAAGGGAGAAAAGCCACAGTTATCAACAGTCCCTCTCTTCCCCGCCTCCCATCTCACAGACACACTTGGCTCTGCTTCAAAAGCAAAGTGTGACGTAAGTCTGAAGCAGGTGGAACCAGGGCCAGGTCCCCAGCCGCCTTCCCACACAGCTCATTTTAGCACCTTCCCTCTCTGTGGACAGCTCCCTCCAGCCCTCGCCTGGGGTCCTTTAACAATTAGTGGGGGAAGTGTTACACGGTGTAAATCCAAAGGCATCACGTGCCAAAACCCTTAAACTCCTCCAGGAACTGTGGGCAGTTGTCTCGTTCTCCTGGAATTGTTATGTAATCTCTTGGTTTGGAAAAAGGGCATCATCCTCTGCATTGGGAATTATCCCTGCAGTGTGGATAGCACTATAACCAGAACATTCTGGAAGGAACACACAGCCACACAAAGTCCAAGAGGACAGCTAACAGTAACTATAATCTGCAAATATTATAGCATTTGGAAATTCACTCCCAAGAATACAGCCAGCATTTCCCCAGCGATTCTTGGTGCGATCACCAGGCCATCCCAGTCAATACTGGGTCACGAGAGCAAACATGTTAGGGGAAAAAAAAAAATTAAAGTTGTGGAAGCAATCGATTCTGAAAGTGGAAAAAAAGGTGAGAGAAAAATGTGGCATTACATTACAGGAACACAGCTATTATGTTCTGTCTGAATGTATACAGAGAATTTTTTTAAAACCTAGCTGCCTTAAAGAACAAAATCCAAAACAACACTGACTATATCACTTTAAAGGGTGGTTTTTGTGGTGTCTGAATGATAGCTCAATAAAGCTTTAGATTTTTAAAAACTCTAAAAGAAGAAAAGCCCCTGGACACCCCCAGGTCATGGCAGACTGTGCTCCAGCATTCTGTCAAACCTGAAAGGCATATCAAATACCTACAAGAATGAGCCATTTTTCAACATCCACCCTGAACCACATTTGCCAAATCAAGTTTGATGAGACTTAAAGCATCACCAAGGTGCCAGCACTGAGACTCATCCATTACAACGGCTGTTTAGGGCACAAAATGAGGTTGGAAAGCTGCAGCTCCTTCACTAATTCTTCCAAATTCAGATGTTTTGTGGCGAACCCAACTCAAAACAAAAGGTCCCATTGGAGCTGGGGTACCCAGAAGCCAGCAAAGCTGGCCTGGGGGACTTACATGGGGTCGTCGTCTGGCTCCCAACCTTCCAGCTCCTTGAAGCAGAAGAAACACTGAGCCAAGTCGGGCTCGTTCTCAGTGGGACAGTGGATGAAGCCGGCCGCGGCCATCTGCAAGGGAGAGCAGGGCTCAGGCTTCAGCGCGGAGTGTCCCCACCCCCGGGTCCAGGAGCCCACAGAGGGGACGGAGCCCGTGGGAGGGGTCACCTGGGATCCCCGGAGCCCACAGAGGGGCCGAAGCCCGCGGGAGGGGTCACCTGGGATCCCCGGAGCCCACAGAGGGGCCGGAGCCCGTGGGAGGGGTCACCTGGGATCCCCGGAGCCCACAGAGGGGCCGCAGCCCGCGGGAAGGGTCGCCTCAGGGCCGAGGGCGGGGCGGGCACGGGGGCTCCGGGAGGCCATGCAGTCTCACCCGCTCCGGGATGCAGGCGCAGCCTTCCAAGAAGGGCCAGTTCTTAAATGTGGAGAGGCGGTGGTCCTTGAGGTAGAACTGCCAGGTCGGGGGCAATGACGGGGCACCCATCCCGCTGCCGCCACCGAGCGGTGCCGCGATTCAAATCCGGCGGTGGGCGGCCGCCGCGGGGCTTGTCGGGAACGCGCCGCCTGCGGCCTTCTGGGAAATGTGAGGCTGGACGGCGCGGGGTGTGCTGGGAGTTGTAGTCTTCTCTCCGCGCGGCTCCCCTGCTGCTCACCAGGCACCGAGCAAACCCCGCCGCCGCTCGCTCGTGTCGCTACTGCTGGTAGAGAGTAGTGGTGAAGAGGAGCCGAGAATGGGCTCAAGTCCCAGTCGTGGTTTCAAGGAGTGGTCCCTGCCGGAGCACTTAGGGATTAAGCCCTTTCGGCCTGCAAACTCTATTGTTTTTGTGGGCGCCGCACTGCTGGGACTCGCTGGTGCCAGCTTCCCCTGCCCCTGTGCCGGCGGGTTAGATGTGTGCCGAGGCATGTCCACCTAGAGGCCACGCATCCTCCAGGGGAATGATGTCACAGAGATGACGGTCACAGCTAAACCTCCGCCCTCTCTCGAGTGAGCTCTTCCCTCGTCTCTTTTATAAAGTCTTTCCACGGAAGCTTCTTGAACATCCAGAAACTGACCTTTGGAGCTTTGTTCTTCCCTTTCCACTAGCTTCGTCCCGAGTTAGAGATCCCTTCTAAGTCCCCGCCCCAAGCAGAGGTGGGGGTGGGGCCCCATAGAGGTGCAGCAAGTGTGGAAACAGTGCCCACTGCCGGCCCCTGAGGAGGCCTGGGTGTCTTCTCAGGGAGGCGGGGTTGGAATGTGACTCCAGGAAGCGAACAGCTCAGGACAGTCCACCTGGATGATAGAAAAGAGAGCCCAGAGGAGTAGGCACCTCCTGTAGGCTCAGCCAGATCGGGCCCAGGCCGGTGTGACTGGGAATTAGCCTGGTGCAGATGCCCAAGCCTTCCGGCCCTCTGAACCTTGTCTTTCAGGGGGTTTTATGCAGATTTCATAGGTTTGGTTGATTAAATCACTGACCTTTGTTGGTTGATTGAATCACCAGCCACTTCCCCCTCCCTGGAGGTCGGGAGGGTGGGTCTGATAGCGCCCAAGCTTCTAATCTAGGCTTGGTCTTTCTGCCTTCCAGCCCACCTAGGGACCTGCCAAGAACCGCTCATTAGAACAATAGACTTTCCTATCACTCCGGAGATTCCAAAAAATTTTTTTAGGAGCTTTGTGCCAGGAATTGGGGACAAAGACCAAATATATATTTATCACAAAGGCAAATTTGCATTTTATGTGAACTCTCTGGATTTTCAAATAGTTGGCAACAAATCCTGATGGATACTGTGATGATCAAACAAAACAGTTCTGAGATCATAAAATATCAATGCTAGATATGACCTTACAGCCATCTAGTCTGACCAAACCTTTGGTGAACACATTTCTCCTTTACCATTAAGAGTGGCCAAAAAAAAGAAAAGAAAAGAAAAGAAAAGAAAATAGAGTGATGCATTGATACCGTAAAAGCAAAAATGGTACAATGAGAAGTAAGTCTTCCTCTCACCCAAGACCTCTAGCAGAAGGAAACTTTTCAGCAGTTTCTATATATGCTTCCAGACGTATGTGTGTGTGTGACGCCACTTGGCATCCTGTCTTTTCGGGTAACAGCACATCTCTGTTTTATCAGCACCCAGAGATCTCACCACTTTTTATAGTATCTGCATGGTGTTTACTGGATGGTCTACCCTGATTCTAATTAACCAGGTACACACTGGGTGTCTCCAATTTCTTTTGCTATGAATTGCACTGCAGCAAACAGGCACACACACGTGTGCAACTCTGCCTGTAGTAGAAACATCTACAAGCAGGATTGCTGGGAAAGGGTGTGTGAACCTTTTCAAAATTTTTGAATACAGCCAGCCTGCCATTAGAGCATGACTTAGTTTGCTCCACCCTCTCGTCTGGGTGGACGGTGACACTGCCTCTTTTATCCTGGGATATTTTAATCAGAGTTCTACCAATATTGATGGCATTTGTTAAAAAATACATCTTCTGGAGCAAACACCATCAAGCCACTGTATTTCTGCGATTCACTTTCTATCTGGTGCAAGCCAGTTCCAACTTTTTTTCATTCAAATTTTTACTTTACTGAAAACTTCAGGTGCTTAGGCTTTTTCCATAAGGTTTTTAAAAATTATTACTTGTATTTTATCACATACAAGAGTAACATATATAACATGAATAAGATAACATATTATAAAGTTGCCATACCTGGTAACATTGCATATGCAGGGAAATCTCAACATTTTGGGCTTTGGTTACCTCCCATTTCTATGGTAACTGAAAGAAGTATATTTAAGTGGAAGTATTTGGAATGTCTGCATTTTTTCTAGATCATTCCATTACATATTATATATTATTTTACATGGTAAAATATACATCACGTAAAATTTACCATTTTAAACATTTTTAATTGAAGTATAACTGGCCTACGGCTGTATGTTCATTCCAGCTGCACAACACAGTGACGTGTTATTTCTGTTTGTTACACAATGATCACCACCACTTTAGCTGCTTTTAAGTGTGCAGTTCAGTGACATTAAGCACACTCACACTGCTGTGCGACCGTCACCACCATCCACCTCCAGAACGTTTTCATCTTCCCCAGCTGAAACTGTACCCACTCAACACCCACTCCCCGTTTTCCATAAGATTCTGCAACAAAAAGTGAATTCAGAGATCAGTTTCTGACTCTATCAAATTTTACCAATAACAGTTCCTGCCATTTTGAGCCTTCTACTTAATTTTCAACAAGCCCCTATCCTCTGGGGTTAAACTTTTAACATCTAAATTGGTGGCTACAGAAACCTCGAGGCTCGTGTCAGTTTTAGTAAAGACATTTACCATGTGCAATTTTAACCTCTGTCAAATTGCTTTTCTTTTGCTCATTTCTATCAGTAACTGTTACTGTGAACTGGATAAGAAGCTGGTAGCTTGGATTTATTTCTTTTCTTAATTCACAAGAACGTTGTGCGCAATTTTGTGAAACAGACTGGCAAGAGAATAACACACAGAGGTTAACAAAGAGAGATCCACACAGGGGTGGCAGACAGGGTGAGGCTGTGTTGGTTCTATCAGTTGCTATGTTCTTAGGGTCAAAGGACCCCCTGGTTAATGTGAGGTCAAGACCACTTTCTCTGATGCCCTGAGAGTGCTCCCTTCCCCACGACTTGCTTAAACATCAAACCTCTGACCATCTGAGATGCAGAATGGCACGTGCTTGGTTTAGGTTGTACCTTGTGTTATTTAAAAGGGAGGCTGATCCTCTCAAGTTTACTAGGCACTTCAATTTCTTCTCTGCGAATTGCCCATCCACGTCTTTGCACACTTTTCTCTTGGGTTACGGTTATTTTTCCATTTGCTTGAAGAGTTTTTACACATAAGGGTAAGATTTCACACACACTCACATGTCATGTCCCTCCGTCCTCCGACCAAGTTTTTTTCTGACTCTGTCAGGTGGTGTTTTTTCCTGCAGAAGCTTAAAATTTGTATACAGTCCTATTTGTCTATCACTCATTTTCTGACTTCAGTTTTCTATATCTGGTTGGTGTCTTTTGTATTTTTGCCATGCTTAGAAAGATCTGTTCCACCCTGAGATGGCTCAGATACTGGTTGAAGATTTCTTCTGGTTTCTTCTGGTTTGGGTTTTTATGTTGACATTTGACCCCCCCAAAACTGTGTCCCGGAAGGTATGAAAAGGTTCAGATTTACGGTTTCCAAGACCTGCCCACACCGTCAATTCCACAAGCAGCTTTACACTGTGGGTTTGAAATACCACCTTTATCATGGACTAAATTGCCTTATGTTCGGGGACAGAGCCCTGCAGTCTCAGTTCTGCCCCTGTATCTGTCTGCCTGTTCCTGCTCCAGCCACGTTCTTTCACAGGCTAATCCAGCCCCCTCCACGTATGTGTTCCCATCCCCACTTCCCTCCCCAGAGCGGGGCAGAGGTATTCGGTGTGGAATCTCCCCGGCCTGTTTCTCTGCATTCACACACAAGTGTGCACACACGGAAACACATCACTTTGTGAGTCTTAGGCAATGTTGTTGATCCCCTACCCTTTCCCCCTTGGTAACCATAAGTTTGTTTCCTGTACCTCTGTGAGTCTGTTTCCATTTTGTAAATAAGTTCCTTTGTGTCATTTGTTAGATTCCACGTATAAGTGACATCATGTGGTATTTGTCTTTTTCTTTCTGACTTACGTCACTTTGTATGGTCATGTCTGGATCCATCCATGCTGCTGCAAATGGCATGATTTCATTCTTTTATGGCTGAGTAGTGTTCCATTGTATAAATATACCACACCTTCTTTATCCAGGCATCTGTTAATGGACATTCAGGTTGCTTCCATGTCTTGGCTATTGTCAGTAGTGCTGCTATGAACACTGGGGTGCATGAATCTTTTTGAATTAAAGTTTTCTCCAGATATATGACCAGGAGTGGGATTGCTTGGATCATATGATAAGTCTACTTTTAGTTTTTTAAGGAATCACCATACTGTTTCCCAAAGTGGCTGCACCAAATCACATCCCCAGCAGCAGTGCAGGGGGGTTCCCTTTTCTAGGAGTTGTCATCTTCATGTCACCCTCGTAGCAGGTTGAGGGGCCAGACTTGGCTGGGAGGCAGCTCTGGGCATCACAAACAGCGCTGACCTGGGCCAGACCTTCCCTGGAGCCCGCCTGACCCAGGCCAGGGACGGACCTTGGGGTACGTGCTCGTGCTCAGGGCGGTGAGAAGAACAGACTCTGGCCGGGATGGTGGGCAGACAGAAGCGCTGCTGGGCGCAGGGAAGCAGGGCTGGCGGGAAGGGGGCGCGGCCGGGCTCGCTGGAGAAGTTTTACAAGCTGGGGTGTGTGCCGGCGGGGGTTCAGGTGTCATCAGGACTCCTGGAAGATTGTTTTCAAAATAATCTGCAACAGGGAGGAAAAATATAAAAGCTGCAAAATTGGAGAGGCTTTTGTGAGGATCTCTCAGGAGGAATTTGATCAAAGAAACAGGCTGCACTGGTGATCAGAGAAATGTAATTTAAATGAGTCCTCTCCCGCCTCTCTGAAACGTTCTCATAAACCGTGTGTATATTTACCTCCAGGTAGCTGCCTGTTTTTGTACGACCCGCAAGCCAAGAATGCCGTTATGTTTTTAAAATGGTTGAAAAAAATCAAAAAAGAAAATTATTTGTGGGGGAAGGCATAGCTCAGTAGTAGAGCACATGCTTAGCGTGCACAAGGTCCTGGGTTCAATCCCTAGCACCTCCATTTAAAAAAAAAAAAAAAGGAAAAAAACCCTGAGTGCTCTAAAAGCCCTATTGAAGTGGCAGCTAATTGGGACTAGGGGAAGGGGGGACGAGAGGAAGGTGGTCAGAAAGTACAAGCTTCCAGTTATAAGATAAGTAGGTGCTAGGGATGTAATGTACAACATGACTAATGTAATTGACACTGCTCTGTGTTGTATGTGAAGGTTAAGAGAGTGGATCCTGAGAGTTCTCTCCACAAGGAAAAAAATATGTTTTTATTTTTCGTTCATTTTGCATCTCTATGAGATGACGGATGGTCACTAAACTTGTGGTCGTCATTTCATGATGTGTGTAAGTCACATCATGATGCCGTACACCTTAAACATACACAGTGCTGTGTGTCAATGACATCTCAATAAAACTGGAAGAAAAAAAGTAAACATAAAAAAAAATGTAAAGCTAATCAGGTGCCCACTTTCCCAGAAAAATAAAAAAAGGGAAAGAAAGAAAAAAAGTGGTAACTGTGTATCTTCCAGGTCTGTGGCAAATAGTTTCCTCAATCTGTCTTTTGACTTTTAAAAGGATTCTCCACATTAAAATTGTAATAAACATTGACATGGCCAAATCCATCCATCCTTTCCCCAAGGCAAGGATGCTTTTAAGTTGCTTTTACGCTTATACACACACAGGTTAATCCTTTCTTGTCCCCTGCCTGTCCCCATCCACACCACAGCCCCGTGCAGATCCCACCTGTGTGCCCAGGACAGCCTCTGCAGATCACCTGGGGCTGCTTCGGAGGGCAGTGAAGTACGGGAAGCAAACACAGCAGTTGGTTTGTAAAGCTGTGTCCCCCAAACTCCCGGATGCCAAAGAGCCAGCGAGGGGGCTCCCCGAGCCCCCTGCCCGCCCACCTCTCCTTATGTGTGAGGGCGATGGCAGGACCCCTGCTGTCCACAGGGAAGGGATGCGCCCCACCTGGGTAAGCACGTAGTCCTTCTGGGTTAGGTTCCAAAGGACTTCAAAGTGATCTACGTCACGGAGCTCTTCAAACGAGGCTTCCCAGCTTCTTCGGCGCAGCGCCTGGAAGGAGAGACGAGGGAAGAGGAGGCACGAGGCTGCAGGAGGGGGGACGGGGCTCCCGCCCCTGCCTGGCACACACCACACACTCACTAAGTACTTGCTGAGTAAGTGATGTCTTGGGGTCCATTAGGGTGAAATAAAGAAGAAGATAATAGGATTGTGTGACCGTCAGCCAAGAGCGGAGCGCTGGGGGTACCTGATAAAACTCCCTGGACTGTCGATGGAACTCGGGGCTGTCGTGTTGGCCCACGATCACCAGGATGCGGCAGCCTGGGTCCGCTGGCTGTGCTGGGGCCATCTCCAGGTGCCACTGTGGGCTGTTCCTCCGAGCATCCTCCCTGGTGCAGGAGGTACGTGAGGGGGGTGGTCAGGACAGAGAGAAGACTTTGCTGCACCCGGTCCTCCTCCTAGGCTGCAGGCCAGCTGGGGAGGGGGGACAAGGTGGCAGGTGACTCACAGGGTCACGAGGAGGGGGGCGTTCTCAGAGGTGTGCATGACAGGCTCCAGGTCGTAGATCCCACTCACCAGGAAGAGGCCTGTGAAGGTAAGGAACAGTCCCAGGGCCAGGCACCAGGTGGGGTGAGATGGGGCCAGCCCCGCCTCCATTCCTCCAAGAGGGCAAGACCAGGCTGGGGGCAGGGAAAAAGCAAAGCAGACCCTGCTCCCTGGACTCAAAGCCCCCCGTCAAGCAGCTCACAGCTGTTGAGATTTCAAACAGCTGGTGCCCAACCTCAGGCCCAGCAGGGGAGGGTGAAGGCTGCCCAGCCAGGCTCAGTTCCTACGGAAACCTTTGAGGTTGGGTGTGACACCAAGCTTGGTCCAATTGGCCAGGAGCATCATGGCTGCGAGGTGGGCCCCAGCTGAGTGTCCGCACAGGTGAATTCCCCTGGGATGGATCACAGCAGAGAGCTGGGTTTGTGTTCAGTGTACCCAAAGCAACAGGCCAGTGTCAATTTACCTTCTGCTCGAAAGCCAGAGGGGGCGACTGGGCTGCATCCAAGGGGCTGAATCCACTGTCCTCCTGCCTGGCCTGACAAGAGGAAAATCTGCACTGAAACCCACCTGTTACCTGGATACCGCTTCTGGACAGACACCACGCTCCGGGTGACCTGGTCTACCATCTTGTCCAGGGTGCCTGCGCAGAGAGCAGGGGCTGGGTCAGGCTCCACTGGGGGCTGTCTCCCCTCCAAAGCCCTTGAACCTAGAAGACCACCCTCATTACCTTTTGGGGCAATGTCATAGGCCACTATCACCACAGCCACTCCCTGTGCTGTTAGCGGGCTGACCATGAAGGCTGATGTGTCTTTACTGCAGGAGGAGACAAAGATGGGACAACTCGAGGCCACTTGGCCACTAGGCTGCTTCTGTGTCCTGTCCACCGAGAACACCGCCCCCTCTGACCCTGTGAGGTAAGGGAAGAAGGGAGGCTCTGTCCTTAACACATCACATGCTTGCTACAGACCCCTAGACACTATATTTAACCTCTAAGCCTGGTTTCTTCCTCTGTAAAATAGGACAATTACGCTCCTTCTCTTAGGATGCTGTTCTTGAGAACTGCAGGAGATCAGACATGGCAAAGGGTAAAAATGCAACAACTGTAGCTATTGGGGTAAATGTGCCTGAAGCAAGCTAGAGCCTGTAACAGGCAACTTCTTAGGAAGATTCTAGGGAATGCCCTTCTGCTTATCTTAGGTTGAGCTGCTGTCCCAGTTTGCCCGGGACTCTGGCTTTTCCACCACTGAAAGCCCCAGCTCCTGGGAAGCCTCTTGGTTCTGAGCAAACAGGGATGGTTAGTTGCTGTGGGTCCCTCTGACTGGGGAGGAGGGGTGTGCTTTTCACCGGGCAGAGGGGTCCCGCAGTGTCCTCCCCAAAAGACGGGTCCAAATCCTAAGCCCGAGTGCCCACGAATGTGACCTTCTTTGGAAAGAGGGTCATGCAGATATAAGTAAGGATCTTGGGATGAGATCAGCCCTGTTTTAGGCTGGGCCCTCAACCCAACGCCTGGTGAGCCTGTAAGAGAAAGGAGAGGAGAGGGAGATCTGAGACAGACACACAAAGAAGGCCACGTGAAGGTGAAAGCGGGGATGGAAGGGATGCAGCCACAGGCCCAGAAAGACCTAGAGTCCCCGGAAGCTGGAAGCAGCAAAAGTGGGTCCTCCCCCAGAGCCTTCGGCAGGAGCCCAGCCCTGCCCACACCTCACTCTCAGACTTCTGGCCTCCAGAACTGCGAGAGGAGACATTCCTGTGGCTGGAAACCACGGAGTCTGTGACAGCTTGCTGCAGTGGCCCTGGGGAGGCCAGGCGAGGATGGGTGTCCCTTCCCGTCAGTCACCCGGATGCCCCCGCTCACCTTCCACTCTGCCAGTATCCTCCATGGAAAAACACGAGGAACGGCAAGGCTGCAAGGCAAAACAAGGGGCCTGTGGGCCGAGGCAGGGCGCCCCGTGGAGACCCACAGGGGGCCACCAGCCACCGCTTACCCTCAGACACTTCCTCCGGAAAGTAGATGTCCATTTTCTCCCCTTCGCCGTCTCCGTAAGGCATGTCGAGCAGGCTCCTCCCCGTGGCCCGGGCCTTCTTGGTGGCTGTCTCCGGAAACAGACCAGTCACTGTCAGCACAACTTAGGCAGCAGCAATTTCTAGTCTATTTCAGGCAGGAACCTCTTGGCTGAAAGCCCCCCTGGGTCGACCGGCTCGCTCCAGCCGTTAGGGCTCCCTGAGTCCTCACGGTAATCTGGACTGGGCTCTGAAGCATTCCATGGGCGCACAGCTACGAAGAAATCAGACTGGCCCATCCAAGTGGGGACCAGTCCTACCCGCTGACGTCTGTCCCTAGGTGACCTTGCAGTGCTGGCAGGCATCATGTTGACCGTTAGCTTATTACATGATTATTATGTGTGTTACACGTGGCTATGTGCTCTGGCAAGTATAAACTTCTCCAAGTATTTGGAAAAATAATCTA
Organism: Camelus ferus; assembly: GCF_009834535.1. NCBI lineage: Eukaryota > Metazoa > Chordata > Mammalia > Artiodactyla > Camelidae > Camelus > Camelus ferus. The sequence goes on from NC_045711.1 coordinate 22,992,527, forward strand.
GAGAAATAAGATATAAACTCAGTTGAAATAAATAGATAATAAAACAATATGAATATATCACTGAGTGTCATGACGGGAGAGGTCAGAACCATGGGAAAACTGGCTAGGACTTGGGTCAGGAGAAAAGGGGAAGGGCACTGTAAGAGATAAATACCAGAGGTGGGGGGGGAGGGTGTAGCTCAGTGGTAGAGCACGTGCCTAGCATGCACGAGGTCCTGGGTCCAATCCCCAGTGCCTCCACTAAAATAAAGAAATAAGTAAACAAACCTAATTACTCACCCCTAAAAAAAAGTTGAAACTATTTTTTTTTTAAACTGATGGGAGATGCCAAGTTTACCATGGTGCCAAAACTAGGGACCAGGCTGCATTTGCAGGACAGGCGAGGTGACTGAGAAACCAGTTTTGCCATCACACGGCCCTGCCTACCAACACCTCGCCCTTGAGTGAGGGAATAAGGCCAGGGGGAGGCTTCCTAGGAGAGGCAGGAGGCGGGCTGTGATGTGTGGGTTCCCACTCCCTCTCCCATGGAGGGGTGCTGGGATGCTTCCCGTCTCCTAAAGCTTCCAGTGACCAATGGCTCAGAGCCTGATGTGTGACGTCTGCAAGGATCAGCACCGAACAGGCTCCACCTGCCCCCACGTGCCACGCGGGGCGTGGACCACTCTGCGGTACACACTGAACCGAATCAACCTCTGATTAAATACACACGTTTTGGGGAGAGTATAGCTCAGTGGTAGAGCACATGGTTAGCAGGCACAAGGTCCTGGGTTCAATTCCCCAGTACCTCCATCAAAAAAAAAAAGCCCTAAATTGATTAAATAGATATGTTTTACTTGATTAGACCCATAAGATTCTGTTAAGCCAGTCAAATGCATTGCATTTGTGATTATAATCTGAAGTGTTTTTTAAGAATTTAGTCCCATTTTGTGAATTGTGTTTAAAAGTTTAGGGGAATTTAATCTGTGAAAGCTATGGGCTGAGCATTAACTTAAAAAATAAGTGAATGCCAAATTAATTTTTCTTTAAAAGAAATAATAATGTTTATATGGTTTAAAAAAATACACAATAGGCTTTTCCGTGGGATACTCCCGCCTTTGGCCTTGTTCACCTGCTGCTGCCGAGGTGGCTGTTACTAGAATGGACACAATTTTCCTCTCTTTAATCCAAATGGCAGCACATTAAATACCTTTCTGCCCTGCCTGTTTGACTTAATATTTCTTGGAGAGCCTTCTCAATCAGATGGTAGACAGCTTCCTCATTCTTTTTTTTTTTAACACTTACTATTCCATCCTATGGCTGCACATTAACTTATTAAACAGTCATGCCAGTTTTTAGACCAAAAAAACCACACCTGATCATCAGGAAATTCACTTGGCTCCCTCCCCGTTCGTCCTGAATCCTGGGTCTCCTTCCCACCCACACTGAGACCACCGTGGATCTCCTGTCACTTGTCCCCTGGAAGCAGGGACAGCCCCTCACTGCTCTCCTGCTCTCACTAGGACTCCCCACAACCACAGGTGTGAGCCAGACGGAAAGCACTTCAACCCTGTGGATCTGGGGCTCCATGCATCCGAGGCGCCCATCACAGTCGCAGGGGCCGCTGTAACAAGGTGCCGTAGCGTGGGGGACTGCAACGGCAGACGCTGGTTTCTCACAGTTCTGGACACTGAAGGGCAGGATCGAGGTGCCAGCAGGGCTGGGCAGCTGAGGGCCCTCCCTCTGGGCCACAGGTGGCCTTCTCGCTGCGTGCTCAAGTGGCCACTTTGTGCTTGAGAGGAGCGCTCCCCTGCTCCAGGGAGACAAGCCCTCTGGTATCTCGTCTAATAAGCCCACTGGATCAGGACCCCACACTTACGACCTCATTTAGCTTTAATCACCTCCTAAGGGGCCCTATCTCTAAACACAGCCATACCAGGACTTAGGGCTTCAACATGTGAATTTTGGGGAGACACAGATTCAGGCCATCCCAGCCCCCATTCTCCCCCTAATGGCCCTGGAGCTTGCCCGGCTTGCCCTCTCTGAGGGGCTGACCCTGAGCACCCTCACACCCAGCCTCCGCCATCCCCCTCACCTGCTCCGTATCTCCCATAGCACCTGCCCTTCCTAACAGACTGTGACTCACCCAGTCCTTCTGTTTATTGTCTATCTCCCCCGCCCCACTGAGAATCGCAACCATACACAGATGGAGGGACTCGTCAGCTCTGCTCACTCATCTGCCCTGGGAATGCGGGTGAGTGGCCAGCACATGTCTAGCGTGAATGAATATTCGCTGAATGGATCAATAAATGATGAGCCAGTCCTCTGCTGAAGGGCATTTGGACTTGGCCATCACAAACAACCCTGCTGTGAATGGCCTGGTATACACATTGCTTCACTGTGTGCACGGATCCCAGGGCAGTGCTCCCGGCAGTGGGATTTCTGGATCAACTGGGACATTCCCTTGTCATTTTGAGGCCATGCCCACTGCCTTCAGTGGGGATCTGCCAACTCCCCTCCCACCAGCTCTGTGTAGAGAGGTTTGTGCCCGACAAGGTCATCAACATCGAGGGCTCATCAAAGGGTAATTTAATTAACACAAGAGTTCCTAAAGTGTATGCGGAACAACTAGATTTACATTGTTCCAAAATGAAGAAAAAAGATGACATCTCTGTTCCAGGTGGAAGAGCAGTTAAAACCAAGTGGCTGTGGATTCTTGTCATCATGCACAAGAGTCTCCCTCTAACAGGAAAAGACCCAGCTGACCCTGAGACAGAAATCAGAAATCGCCTCTCCCTGGAGGTGGCTGGGCTGCAGGGACAGAGAATGGTGCCTCCTCCAGAGCGTGAAACCCACCAGCCCTTCAGGCCCCGCACCTAAGGGCAGGGACACGGGAGGGCTTCAACAGATGCCCCAGGATAGACCTGATTACAAACTTCCTCTTTCGGGAAAGCAAAAATTCAGCTTCCATTAGTCACGATCTCAAGTGTCACAGCTCTTCCCGAGAGAAACCCCAGGTCCCTGGAGGTAACTGAGCATTGTGTCAGAGCAACTCGGGGATGCGGGGGCCAGAGCCCCAGAGACCACTGCAGGTGTGGGGCGGGGAGACCAGGGAGTCCTGGGAGGCCGATGACCAAGGGTTTATCACATGCTGTAGAAGCAATTTAAGAGGAGATTTAAAAAAGTAAAAATGGGATAAAAAAAATGAAATAATGCCATTTGCAGCAACATGGATGGACTTAGAGATGATCATGCTAAGTGAAGTAAGTCAGAGAGAGACAAATACCATGTGATATCACTTATATGCGGAATCTAAAAATATGACACAGGGGGCAGGGTGCAACTCAGCAGCAGAGCTCGTGATCAGCGTGCACAAGGTCCTGGGTCCAATGCCATTAAAAAAAAAGTTACAATAAAAAAATTTGAAAAAGATAACTTAAAAATATGATACAAACAAACGTATTTACAAAACAGAAACAGACTCACAGACATAGAAAACAAGCTTATGGTTACCAAAGGGGAAAGGTGGGGAGGTGGGATAAATTATGAGTTGGGATTAATGTACACACATTACTGTATATAAAACAGATAACCAATAAGGTCTTGCTGTGTAGCACAGGGAACTACATTCAATAGTTTGTAATAACTTATAATGAAAAGAATATATATATGTGTATAGAACTGAATCACGACACTGTACACCAGAAACTAACACAACATTGTAAATCAACTATACTTCAATTAAAAAAAAAAAAAAGGAGGCTGGTACCCATCAGCCCCTTTCAGTTTCAGAACTAATCTCTCCCAGTCTTTCCATTCATTTAGCAAACAAATATCTCTGTAAGCAGCAAGCTGGTGCCCGTTTTGCTCCAGGTATTTGGAATATCACAGTGATGAACTGATGAACGATCCCAACCACGTGTGGCTTATCGCTTAGTAAGGAGGACAAGCAGTTACAAATAACATGTTAGGTGGTATAAAAATGAGGCAGGATCTGAAAAGGCTACATACAGTAGGACCCCAGCTGCAGGACACTCTGGAAAAGGCAAAGCACTGGAGATGGTGAAAAGATCAGTGGTTTCCAGGGGCTGGGATGGAAGGAGGGAAGGATGGATTTCCAGGGCAGTGCACAAATAGGGACCAGGGGTGAAGCTGGGGGAGGCTGAGGGGGTGGGTGGGCTCTGGGGCTCAGCCACAGTGAATTCTTAGCCAAATCTGTGACAACCAAAGTCAAAGAAAAACTGAGTTTCACAGGAGGGAGAGGAAGCCAGCAGAGGGGCAGGGGCTGAAGGAGTGGACGGAGAGGGGTCAAAAGACAAGACAAAAGCATCCGCTTCCTCTGAGTACCTGGCACCGTGCCCCCTGCACCTGCTGGGGCATGAGGCTTTGCAGCTGGATAGACAGAAAGAAGTGGGAGTGATACAAAAGATTCAAAATAATTTATGGAGGTGAAATTCACATAACATAAAATTAACCATTTTAAAAGTGAACAATTCAGTGGCCTTGAGCACATTCACAATGTTGTGCAAACACCACTCCAGAAGGAAACCCCCCACCCGTTAAGTCCTGTCTCCCCATACCTTACTAACCCCCAGCCCCTGGCAACCACTAACTGCTTTCTGTTTCTATGGATTTCTCTATTTTGGACATTTTACATAAATAAAACCATACACATGCGGCCTTTTGTGCCTGGCTTCTTTCACCGAGCATCCTGTTTCCAAGGTCCGTCCGTGCTCTAGTATGTATCAGTCATTCATTCCTTATTAGGGCTGAAAACGATTCCATTGTATGGACTTAACACATTTTGTTTATCTGGTCATCTGTGGATGGACATTTGGGCTGTTCCACCTTTTGGCAATTGTGAGTAATGCTGCTATGCACATGTATGTACGTGTCCTTGTTTGAGTACTTACTTTCAACTCTTTGGGGTTAGAAAGAATTTTTTAAATTGAAGTATGACTTACAATATTGTATTAGTTTCAGGTGTACAGCACAGGGATTCAATATTTTTATAGGTTATACTCCGTTTAAAGTTATTACAAAACAATGGCTACATTTTGCTGTGCTGTACAATGTATCCTTGTCGCTTACCTATTTTTTACATAGCAGTTTCTGTCTCTAAGAAAGAATTTTTAATGCTGTTTATGCTATTAAAAAACAGGACTACACACTCTGAATACAGAATGCTTTCTCCTAGGAGGAAAAAAAAAAAAGGTTAGAAAAAAACATATCACAGTGTAAACAATGGGTGGCAGAATTACTGGTTTTATTTTCTAAAATCCCTTTCAATAAGCATATGCCTCCTTTTGCAATCAACAAACAATTGTTGCCTAAAAATAGCTCCCCTCAGAGAGTACAGAGCTGGGCTATTGCAATGGGGTCTGTGGACACTGGGTGCCCCACACTGTTTGCTGCTGGTCCATGACGAGTTAAGTACAAAGGTGAAAGTAAACATTTGGAGTACACGCAGTTTGGTAGAATGGATGTGTCTGTTGAACTTAAGAAATCAGGGCTTTCAAACAAAGACTTGCATATGAATGCTCACCGCAGTACCATTTACAATAGCCAAAAGGTGGAAACATCCCAAATGTCCATCCATGGACGAATGGATAAACAAAACGTGGTCCATCCACATTATTCGTCCATAAAAAGGAAAGAAGCACTGACACTCGCTACAACATGGATGGACCTTGAAAACAGTATGCCAAGGGAAGGCAGCCCAACTCAAAAGGCTGCACATGGTATGTCCCACTTTTATGAAGTGTACATGATAGGGAAATTCGTAGGAACAGAAAGGAGTTAGTGGTTGCCAGACGCTGGGAGGAGAGGGGAATAGTGAGTGACTGCTTCACGGGTGGGGGGCTTCCTTCTGGGGTGATGAAAATGTTCTGGAACTAGACAGAGGTGATGATTTGCACACTGAATATACTAAATGCTGCTGAATTGTACACTTTAAAACAGTTAAAATGGTACATTTGATGCTATGTGTGTTTTACCCCAGTAAAACACAATTAGGACATGTATTTTACGTGTCTTTTTTTCTTCCCTTGGTTTTTCTAGTGGAGAGGAAAAAGCCCAACCTCAGCCTCCTAAGGCAGGAGGGGCCCGCGGGGACACTGTCAGTCTCGGAGGCTGTCAATCACGAGGCCCCACCCACCTGGTTGGTGATTGGTCCTCCTGGGGGACGCGTGGTTTGGGGGACTGGGAGTTTGGAACAGCACCCGAGCCCGGGGGTTTTACATACACCTCATTTAGTTTCTTGCACAATGTATTTTCACTGAGAATCCTGGTAAAACAAATTTAAAAGCTACTGGTAGCGGAAGTAGTTCTTCAAATCACCCTCTGCTCTCTGCCCATGCTTAGCCAGCCGTCCCCTGGTGCCCAGCCTTGATGGCGAGTAAGAGTGATCCACTCACTGGAAGAGGACAGCCCCCACTGCAAGTTACAGGTTGCCGCTGGAAGGATAAATACAAATCACAAGAGAAACAATTTCAATCCTCCCCCCACCCCGTTAAAAAAAAAAAAAAAAGGAAAAGAGAGTATACCCACCTCCCTTTTCCTAGAGCATTTATTTTTAGGAAACTTTTCACCATAAATCCTTTCTCTATCCCTTTGGGATGTATGTAAATATTTTAAAAAGCTCAATGAGTCTCTTGCCAGTTGTACAACCTAGGAATGCTTTTCTCAAGGACCTGGGACTCATCTCTTTGAAATGTAATCACCCGGGGAGATAACCCAGATTCTGTAGGGGGGCGGGACCCTAACTTCTGTAGGCACCTGGCTCCAAGCTGCAAAACGATCTCTTGCCTTAAGGATTATGGGAATTTTTCATTTTCCTCTGGATAAAGGCAACTTGCAAACACAGATGGCCACCTTAATTACCAGGTGGATTTAGGATGGACTACTGCAGCAGATGGTGCCTTCAGGTCCTCTTGCTCGAGTGCAGGTATCCATCTCGAGAGCAGGTATGCAATAGTGATACATCCCTGGCTGTGTGAAAGAGAGGCTTCTTTCTGGTTTTGCATTCTCCTTAGCGGCTTGTCTGTGATACACATCACAGTTTGGCTTCATCCTTACTCAGTAGAAAATCATGTTATCTTTCTCTTCTACCTTTGTGGAGAGGTTTTCTGGGTTGGCAGGAGAGTTTTTCATTTTTTCCACTTTACATCGCCAGCTCCTGAGTTTGATTCCAGTGAGGTGACCCGCAAGTCCCCAGGCAGCACTGATGGCATCTGGGGAACCCCACTAGGAGAGGCTAGCTGGTGGGCACTCATCGATGCCACCTGACCATCATCACCCCTCGTCAGCCTGCTCCACTCTCCCCTGGACGCTCAGCTCGGGCAAGTGGTGACTGTCACTTGCTGTGTGAGCTTGGGTAAGTTATTTAACCTCATCAAGGAAGGCCTGGACTAGGGTGAGGCGAGTGAGGCACTTGCCCCAGGCACAGCATGGGGAGGGGGGCACCAGAAACTCAGTAATGAGGGTCCTTATGGGCTCTATGTTTGTGCCCCTCTGCCAAATTCATACCCTAATGGGGTGATATTTGGAGGTGGTGACTTTGGGAGGTAGTTTAGTTTAGCTGAGGTCATGAGGGTGAAGCCCTTGTGATGTGATTAGTAGCCTTATAAGAAGAAAAAGAAAGAGCGTTTCTTTTTCTCTCTTTCTGCCATGTGAGGATGCAGGGACAAGGAGTCTTTCTGCAAGCCAGGAAGAGGACCCTCACCATGGAACCAAATCAGCTGGTACCTCGATCTTGGTCTCTCAGCCTCCAGAACTATGAGGAAGAGACTCCTATTGCTCACATCACTCAGCCTACGGGATTTTGTTACGGCAGCCTGACCTGACCAATACAAAGATACATCTCATTTAAAAGCAGTATTTTGGGGGGGGGTAATTAGGTTTATTTCTTTATTTAAATGGAGGTGCTGGGGCTTGATCCCAGGACTTTGTGCACGTTCTACCACTGAGCTATACCCGTCCCAAAAATTAACACCAAAAAGTCCGTGACAAACAAAATGTCAACATCTCCAATAGAGACAGGCTCCAACCCATCCACGCATGGCTCTGCTCACTCACCTGGCCCTACTGCCCCTCTGTTATGACATTCATCTGCTTCACTGATAAAATGGGTCAGATGCACCTGTGGCACCCCTGTGCCAGCTGTAGCATCAAAAATTGGAAGGGAGGTGGGACATGAAGGTAAAGCTGTCTAGAGGGCTTCTTGGGAGCAACTGCTAAAGAGAGCCTCCGAGGGCAGCACGCTCGCCACTCTTTCTTCCTCTGAGTGTCTCGCTTTCTCTATGGGGTCAGCTCTTTTATCCCTCAAGACAATTATGATAGACAAACAGGTTTTACCAGCTCATGAAGGCTTCATCGCACACTCAAATATATACTGAGCACACAGAGACATACTTGGCACAGAGCTGAGCACAGCGGGCCCCAGGACACAGCTCCATCCCCTATTGGGACAGGGAAGATGCTGAAACATAATGGAACAAACCCCCACAAGCCTGTTCCTCCTGCTGGGCTATCTCAGTGAAGACAACCACCAACCCAGGCAGGAGCTCCGCTCAGTCTGCCGAAACAAGGCATTTGCCAACACCCAGTTTTCCCTCCTTGGAGGAGAGGCTGGCTGCGTCTTCACCCACACTTCCCCCAGGGAGCCCACGTGCCCAACTCAGCGGTGGTACAACGCTCTAAAGACATGGGGCAGGGATGGTAATTAACCTTGAGACTTCACTAGCCTACAGATTCCCAAGTCCTGGTTTCTTTAAAAACAAAAGGGGGGGGGGTTGCTTTTTGTAAATAGTGACAACATCCCACGTTCAGCAACTGAGGTGGGGGTCTCCCTTTTTTCACTCCGCATCCCTGTGCCAGTGTGGCCTTAGGGCCTGGGCACAGCTGGCTGGTTGGCTGAGCAGGAGGGGAAGTGGAGCATGGTTGCCTGCCCCTGTCTGGCAGCAAGGGCTCCTGGGTGCCTGGCTCCCTCCTCAGATGCAGTGTCTGGACTTTGGGAACTTCCCCGAGAGGCTGGGGCGCTGCGACTCCTCCTCCATCCCGCAGCATTTTGAACCACTGCCACGTGCTAAAGTCCACCCGAAGCAGCCACAGAGAGGTCCCCTGGTACCCTCATCTCCTATCTGTGAGTAGGTCCTCATGGCCTCCTCTGCTCCCCGTCGGACGACCCATCTGCTGGGGGAGTACTGATTCTCCAGCTCCTACGGGACACAGACACAAGGTTCCTTGAGACCTTTGACCTCCACGCATAGTGCCCCCGCCCCTCTGCATGACTGGATGCTCCTCTCAGCCTGGAGAAGCCCCTCCCCAATATCTCAGCTTCTCACAGATGCCCTCAGCTTCCTTCCCTCCAGTCTCCAACCTAACAACCCGCTCCCCACTTTCCCCCCAACTAATTAATTACATGTTTCAGATACAACATTGCAGATGCCATCAGTTTCATGGTCTAGAGCAGTGACTGTGCCTTTAAGAGGACAGCCTTAAAGGGGAGATGAGGTCCTGTAAATGTGTCCCAGTGAATGCCACCAAGGGTACCACTTCTATAGCAGTTAAGACCATGGGAGGCCAGGGAGCTGGTGTGGCCACTGCAGAGAAAGTGGCGTGGAGCTGATCTTCCCTGAGAGGGTACAATTCTGACGGCAAGAGGACACAGCAGTCAGAGGCACAGTGGTGAAGAGGAAGGAATCAAAGGTCAGCTAGGAAATGTTGACCAGCCAGATTGTTGAAACACAGAGGTGAGGCTGGGAAGCTAGGGCTGTAGGGTGGAGGGTCTTGGATGTCAAGCTACGATGTTCAGACTTAATGCAGAAAGTAGTGAGGAACCAGGTTTTGCAGAAAGAGATCAAAGGCAAAACAAAACAAAACAAACAGGTGAAGGCTGGACTGGGAGATCTGAAGACAGGGTGGCCTCATGGAAAGGTCTTGGGCTCTGGAGTCAGATGGGCTCAGTGCCAGCCAAGCTCTATCCCTTTTACCCTGGGGGACTTAACCTACAGTCAGTTCCTGCTTCCTTATAGTGGGTATTGTAATAGTAGCCTCACAAGGTTGAAAGATATAAGGCATGTAAATGAAGTAAAGCTAACCACGCAAATGTGGGTTACCTCCTCTACCCACTGAGCAGGGTTCTTGGCCAAGGGTCTTTGGGTCTATATAATCCATACCTGTAGGATACCTGGCCCACCCTGTGACCTCTATCATTAACATCTTTATTGCTATAATTTATGATAATGATAATGTAATGGGTTTCTGAGGGTGCTCTCATACTACAGGTTTGTGTGTGTGTGTGTGAGAAACAGAGACAGAGGATGGAATTTCTTGGGGGCAGTATCCATAACTGTCATCAGATTCTTAGTGTGTCCATGACAAGAAAAAGAACCACTGCCTAAAATGTAGGAAAAATAGTTAGGAAATCATAATTGAATGATAATCTTAACAGTGCTTTGCATAGGCTGTATCTAACCCTCACGACCACGCCGCGGTAAATTCCAGCCTTTCTGCCTCCTTCAGCTCCTGACACATCCGCTACACCCATTGCATAACCGCAGATTAAGGTCGGGAACTTCGACCCCAAACGCTGCTGGGTTTATGGATATTAACACAGCCAGGGATTCATTTTTTTCTACTCTTAAAACCAGGCTAGGAAAACCAGCCTGAAGCGAAAAGTAAAACAAATCACAGTGCTAAAGCTCTCAGGAATGGCCCACAGCAGGCTCCTAACGGCGCCCACAGGAGTGGTTCTCAACTTTTCTTAGAACTCCCGTCTAATCCCTGAGCTACACCTCGGCCCTAGCCGCTCCTACAAATCCGCCTACCTCTTTAGACATTTTCCTCCAAGGAGCCCCGCGTCCGCCGCCTCCGCCCGGAACATCCATCCCGCTGCGTACCTTCTGAGAGGTGCAAGGCCGGCTCTTTAATACCAGGAGGGCGGGGCTCCCGCCAGGCCCCGCCCCGCTGAGCCTTGTCCACCGCCCCGGCGTACGAGCCGGGCGCGCGTTCCCGGTGCCTCCCACGAGGGGGCGGGCTGAGGTCAAATCTCCCGCCGGTCCCGTGACCGCGCGGTGATTGGCTCCGGAACGGTGGCTGCGGCTCCCGATTGGCCCGAGCGCCGGGGATAAAGAATCGTGGCGCGGAAACCCGCGCAAGCTTGCGGGGAGGCGGCGGTGGAGAGTCTCCGGTTCGCGGTCTCCCAGGAGGCACTATGAGCTGCATCAACCTGCCCAACGTGCTTCCCGGTTCCCCCAGCAAGACCCGGGGGCAGATCCAGGTGCGGGCGCGAGGCGGGGCGGGGTCGTGCCCGGGGCCCGGGGTCCGGGTGGCCGTGCCCACCAGGCCTCTAAGTGTCCCCTCCCTCTCTCCTAGGTGATTCTCGGACCCATGTTTTCAGGAAAAAGGTAATGGCCGCGGGACGGGGGGTAGGCCGGGACTTCCTTCTCTCCCACCTCCTCCAACCCTCAGGACGCCGTCCTCCTCCCCTGGCGCCCTCTACCCGGAGCCTTCCGCCTCTCAGAGACCCCCTCTAGAACAGCCCCCACTGCCCGACCCCCGCGTCCCCGCGAGGATGCCGCTCCTTCCCGGAATCCCTCCTGGAGGAGGAGCTCCTCCCCTTCCCGCCCGGGTCAAACCTGCCTCCCCTTGGGGTCATTCAGCCACCACTCCTTCCAGGAGCTGGTGACAGGTGTTTACAGTTTAGCCCCTCACAGAAGTCTTCTCTGAAGGGGGCGACCACGGTGGGCCAGACCTGTGTGCCCTGCTCTATCTGTGGCCTCCTTCCGGGGTGACTGTTTCCTTAGGTGGCCCAGGACAGGTAGTTACTTTCCACACTGAAGAGTCAAGTGGGGCCTTTGCTTCCTCGAAGTGATGGAGCCAGTCCCAGGCAGAGGTGGGGCCAGGGGGCCCCCAGTGACTCCCCAGGCTCCTTCCTGTATGGCCCTGGGGGATCACTCCAGCCCAAATCCCTTCCCTTGAGGGTGAGGCTTAGGGTGGACTCTTGGACCCAGAGACAAAGCCCTTTCTTTGTGGTACCAAAAGGTTTTGTGAAGTTAATTCAGAGATGAGATTACTTTGGAATGGGATCTGGACCTCCTCCTTTGCATGTGGTCTTTTCCTCCCCCCAACCTACCATGCCCCTGAGAAAGTCACTCCTCCAGCCCTTCCCTGGATCACCTGAGGGCCCTTCCTTACCACCCTCCCCATACAGAACAACTTCCAGCCCAGACATGTTCCTCCTTCTTAAGCCTAGTCTGTGAACTCTTACTGTGGGCCCTTTCTGTCCTCACGGGTCCTTTCCACACCCTGCCCTGGCGGCTTTCTATCCCTTGGTGGGGCTCAGGCTGTACACCCCTAGAAGGCAGTGGGGGCCTGCCTTGGGCTGATGGGGTCTTCTCACCCACTCTCATGCCGGGGGCCTCACCTGGCGCTCTGCTCTTGCAGCACTGAGCTGATGAGACGGGTCCGTCGCTTCCAAATTGCCCAGTACAAGTGCCTGGTGATCAAATATGCCAAAGACACGCGGTACAGCAACAACTTCTCCACGCACGACCGGTCAGTCCCTGCCCCTTCCGTCCTGTCCCCACACCTTTTGTGAGAAGCCCGGTGAAATTCCCAGGGCACAGAACATACTGTGCTCTCAGAGCTCTTGAGAGAGGATGGTTAATAGTGCTGTTGCCTGGCAGCGAGTCCTTAAAATCCACAAACTTTCCAGGTTACTGGGCCAGGTCTCCTAGAACTTGGACTTTCATGTGGCTCTAGCCCAGTGATTCTTAACTGGATCACTGGAGACCGTTTTGCCTGCTAGAGTACATTTGGCAATGTCTGGAGATGTTTTTCAGTTTTCACAGCTGGAGGAGGGGAGGGCATGCTGGCATCTAGTGGGCAGAGGGCAGGGATGCCGTCAGACATCCTACAGTGCACGGGACAGCCCCACAACAAAGAATGGTCCAGCCCCAGAGGGCAGGGATGCTGTCAGACATCCTATAGTGCACGGGACAGCCCCACAATAAAGAATGGTCCAGCCCCAAATGTCACTAGTGTCTAGCCACGGTTGAGAAGCCCTCGCTAGACCTACTGATTTTTATTTAAGTTTTTGGTTGGCTTGTCCTCGCTGACTCCTTCATCTCGTGGTCTCGCTGCATCCGCTTTCACGTTTACCCGCCTGTGCCCTGTGGACATTTCAGCCTGCAGCCTGAGGCTGGGAGGTTAAATTTGGTACCACTCCTGACATTCCTTGCAGCGGATTGGGGCCTGATGTTTCAGAGCCTGAGACCCTTTTCTCAGCCTCCCGACTAATCCACGTGAGCCCCCAGCATCATGGCTGTGCTGTGTGTGGCTTCAGGGTGGGAGCGTGGGGGTTTCTGCAGCCAGGCAGGTGGTAAGGCAGAGAGGGCCCAGGACTTGGAGTTAAGTTAAATGTTGAGTGACGTTTCCCAGACACGTCTCATGCAAGTCATTTGCATCCCCATGTTTGCTTCTTTATCCCTCGAACACAGGTGTCCGATGCGCAGTGGGGAGTGTCAGGGGTGGACAGCGAAGGCAGAAGAGGCAACAATGCAGTGATTAGAGGTGCAGCTTCTGGAGTCGGGCAGATGGGGTGGAATCCAAGTTCTGTCCCAATGTCAAAATCCTCTAACATGGGCTGCAGAGGCCTGGACAAGCCGCAGTGGGGCCGAGCGCTCGGCAGGAGGGACAGAGCTCCAGAGACGCCAGAACCAGCCGCTGCCTTGCCTGCTCTCTGGTTTTCTCTGGGAAACAATGGGGACTCTTAAACACAGGAAACAGTTTCCTGCTCATCCCAGACCTTGAAACAGGATTATGGCCAAAGAACAACGAAGCAGTAGTTGTAAAGTTCTGTATCCACACGTAGCTGCATACTGCGGGGCCTTCAGCAAACTCCTAGCTCCTTGGAAGGCTAATTCAGAGAAGCAGGCAGAAATGGAAACAGAAGAAAATAACATTATAGAAAAACATAGAAACTGCTTAAACAGACAGAGGACAAAGAACTGTATTCCTCTTCCCAAAGGCCGTGGGGCAGGGTGGGCTCCACGTGTCCCCGAGCGCCCTGGAACGCTCCCACACATGGCCTTTCACTTTCAGACGCTGCTGGGTAGGAAGCTCCCCCCAGGACACACGAGGCAGCAGTATGAATGCGGATTTGAATCCTGACTCTGCCAGTCAATAGCTCTATGATCTTACAGAAATCCTTTAATCAGCCCGAGAAGTCAAATGGAGGGAATTCGAGGTCACTGCACTGCTGGGTGGTGTTCGCGGCTCCTCTCCCTGCTGGGCCGGCAGGGCCCCCTGGCTTAGAGTCTGGTGCTAGTGGTCTGTCTGGGGGCGTGGTGGGACTTCCATGGGCCCTGGGGACTTTCTGCCTTTGCGGGCCCCTTCCTCTATAAAAAGAAAAAGATTAAAAATTATACTTTATGGCTGCACTGATATAAGGACAAGTAGAATCCAGGCAGAGTTACATTTATTCTGATTTTTTAAATAAATTAAAACCTTCTGTCGGCCCCTAAGGCATGTCGGGCCCTGGGCACTGTGCCTGATGAAGTGCCACCCTGTCTGCGCCCCGCCACACACACACACGCGCACACACAGCCTCTGCAGAGCGGAGGAGAGCTTGTGCCTCTGGGTGGAGCTTTACATCGGGCATTGCTCATTTCCAGTCCAAAGCGTGAAGTGAAATAGCTCTTGCTGAATAACTGGCTTTCCGAACAAAGGCCTTTATTCTCCCCCGATGCCTTCCCACGGGCACTAACTTCTCAAAGCTCTGGACCGACACCACAGCCTGCTTTGCAGGTAGAGGGGTGCTCATGAGAGCTGTTCCCTGGCCCCTCAGCCCCGTTCCTGGCCTCCTTGGGCTCCCTCGCCTGGCTCACGCTGTCTCTCTGGCTTTCTGTCCCCAGGAACACCATGGAGGCGCTGCCAGCCTGCCTGCTCCGGGATGTGGTCCCCGAGGCTCTGGGCGTGGCTGTCATAGGCATCGACGAAGGGCAGTTTGTAAGTTGACTTGTCCTGGCATCACTGATTTCGAACCCCTCTAACTCTCCCCTTCTTTCCTATGCTGGTTTGGACGTTATTGGTTCTGGTTCTGATCCTTTCTTTAAGGTAAACATTGTTATGTTAACTCACTTGAACTAGCGTCTGAACACCCTTTGAATTCCCCTTGCTACTGCGTTACTGTTACATGGGATTTATTGTACTTTAAAAAATATATATATGTGTGTGTATGTATATATATATATGTTTACAGTGAACAAAAAATGTGATTTCTCAACACTGGTGTATTGGGAGGGTTTGGTTTTGTTTGGCTCGTTGTTGCTTCCTGCTTGTTCTTTGTGGGTGTATTTTTCCTCCTGCTGAAATACATCCTTTAGTAGTTCTTGTAGCCAGGATGTGTCGGTGGGAAGCGCTCCCAGTCTTGATATGAAAATGGCTTTATTTCGTTTTCCAGTTTCAGCTGGGCAGCAAGTGGCAGTTGACCGTTTCCTTGTTGCTTTGGAAAAGCAACAGCCCTCCTTACAGTCTGGGAGAAGGCTGCCCCAGCCGGGCAGTCGCTTTCCCGGGCAGGGAGCTGATCTGCTCTGTCTCAGAACAGTGCATCCCGGGGTCTTATTTTTATTTATCCTGTCTCGTGTTGGGTGTGGCTTATTGAACAATTTACTGGTTTTGAGTCAGTTCTGTTCCTTCCGTTGTCTTTCTGGAAACCTCGTTTTCCAGGCTTTCCTGGCTCCCACTGCGTCCATGTCCCCAGGAGCGAGCGCGCATCCTCTGGCTGCGCTGACAGGTTGTCTTTCGGGGCATTAGTTTTCTCTCCGGCGCTTTGGAATGTTTTGTTTCTGCAAGTGCGTCCTGAATGTAGAAAGCTAGAACTTGCTCCAAAGGGGCTTCATGTTCCCAGGGCTGGACTATACGACAGGGACGGCCCAGGCCCAGGCTCCGCTCCCACTGCTGGAGGCTGAGGGTCTTCTACCCCCATGCAGGGTGCATCTTCTCAAGTGTGCCCGGTGGAGACCGACTCCCCGCCGCCCGGGCCTGCTTGCCCACCTTCCATTTCCGACCCTTGGAGATGCTTCCGGGCACAGCTGCGTCTTACCTGGTATCTTCGGGCACACACGTGCACACCTTTCTGTTTTCTCCCTTGGCTGTGTGGTGGAGGGACTTGGGGCTAGGAGGTGAGCTCAGGGTGGGAACCGGCTATGGCTCTTCCTTTCTCTTCTAGACTGTGGGCTCGGAAAGGCTCTGGGGACAGTCTCAGAACAAGGATTGTGAGCTCTGTGGAGGCCCTCCCATCCTTCAGACCCAGAGCGATGGGTGGCTCACAGCTCTGCTCCCTGGCTGTGTGTAAAATGTGTTTGTGGGGCTGAACCGGGCACCTTGGCAGGGACCTTCCTCTTCTTAATTCTCCTTGGTCAATAACCAGGTGCCCTAGGTCAGGACCCAGCGGGCCACCTGCCCCACAATTCTGTTCCCTGTTTCTGTGTCTCCTTTCTCCCTGGCCAGCAAGTAGAACTTGGGTTCTCACAACAAATGTCTATTAAACCCACCGTGGAAACATCACCAGTCTCTGTTCTGCCCTCACCCCTGTGGGTCTTGCTTTGTAAGAAGTTCTGGGGTCTGGGGGGCCACCCCTCAACACAGGACCCAACAAAAGGACTGCCCCTCCCTCCCTTCATCTTTCCCCATTGCAGGGGATGGTTGGGAGAGGTGTGTCCAAAGACCCCAGGCTGCAAGCTGAGGTGCGGTGGGAGGTGGGCGCCTGGCTCTCAGGCACGCTGGCCCCGCAGTGTCACCCCGAGTGCTGGTTTTATCGCACAGGTAATAACAGGTGTAATCTAGGGAAAGTTAGGACTACATCAAAGAAGAAAGAAAGTCCACGATTGATCGCTGTGGTCCAGAGACCACCAGGAACGGCCCCGGAACTGGGACTGTTGTTACAGGGAGACGCACACCATGGGGCCTGGGGGTGTGGGTGAGGGGCCTGGCGAGGGTCTGGGTACTAGGATGGGGGCTGTGTTGGGTCCTTCCGGGGAGGGTTTTAGGAGGCTGTTCTGGCTCTTGATTCGGTGTCCCGGGAAGGGCGATGATTCTGACCCACATCTTAAACCTTACCTACAGGGAGGGTGGCCCAGAGGGAGGGCAGGGCCAGGCTGGTAAAGCAGCATTGGTCGCTCCTCTTAGCCAGGAGAGGGGACGTCTGGTGCATCGTAGCCCACATGGTGTTCACGTTCCGTCCGTGCTCAGATGTGCTTGCGGGGTGTCTGGTTTTTGTCTCAACTGTCAGAGTCACGGAGTGGCCTCACTGGGAGCTCGTGTTCCGTGAAATTGATTCTGTTCAACAGAGAAACAGCAAGGCCCAGCTATGAGCGAGGCCAGCTCCTGCTGCCAGACGGCCCTTCCCTTTCACTGCCCAGAAAAACAAACAAACCCTGTGTGACATGTTGGTTTAACCCTTCTAGTCTCCATACATACATATATTTATAGATCGGGCTCACACCACACGTGTGACCATTTTCCATGTCAGCTACTTACCCTTATGAATGTACCATGTCTTACACAAGCAGGCCCCTTGGGTGTGGCCCTTAAAGGCTGTGAGGGACATGTGTGCGGGCATCCTGGGCTGTCGTCTGGTGTACTGGGGTTTGTCTACTAAATGGAATCACCGGTTGAGGGGCTGATCTCATTCATTCATTCATTCGATAAGTATTTTCTGAGCTTGTGCCACTGGGCAGCAGGGTTCCAGGTGCTGGGGATACAGCCAGCACCTCACCCTCACAATTCTAGTTCTGGAAGAGAAATCTGTCACAGGTGGGGTGGGGGCAGCTGGAGGAGAAAGGCAGCGTGAGGGGTAGAGCTAACGGGGGGGGGGACGCTGCTTTATGGGTCAGAAATTGGTCAAAAGGAAAGTGTGATTCCGAGTGTGTCTCAGGGGTGTCCAGGAGGCCTGGGGCTTCAGCCAGGCTGGCTGGAAAGAGTTAACCCCGGGAGGGTCTGGGACCGCTGGAGGGCGCTCCTCTGCTTGAGGAGAACCCGGGAAGGCAGGGGCGAGGGCCGGGGAGAGACAGCTGGGTCTTTGCAGAAATCCCCAGCCACGGCAGAGTGGCGCGCACACTTCCTGTCCTGCCCGAGTGTCTGTCCTGGCCCGGCGGCTCCCATCTTCCTCCGTGTTTCTCCTTTTGTAAACTGCCTTCTTCTCTTGGATTCTGTCTCCTCTGTCAGACGGGAAAAAACCAGAGCCCCTTTGTCACGCGCTATAGCTATTTCTTCCTGTTTATTTGCCTTTGGGTTTCGTCTGTGCGTTTCACGTCGCTGTCGCCACTCGCGGTGAAATGTTTCACGCGGTCACATTCCTGTCCTCCGTGGCCTCAGCCGGGGCGGGTGGTTTCCCCGCGTGTCATGGCCGCCAGCCCTTGGCAAGATGATGACGAGGGTGAAACTTCTCCCTTGCCCCCCCCTTTTGTTCTCTCCCCCATCAAACCTCCTTCAGGAAGTGGCTCTCGGCAGGTCAGCCAAGGCGTTGAACCAGCAGAGGAACCAAGCAGCCAGATGTGTCCCCACCAGGAAACCCCTCCTGTTACTTTTCTACCCGGATCCCGTGTTGCAGTCATCTTTGTCTGCCGGGAAAACCCTACATTTACTAAGTGCTCTGCAGCTCCATTTTAAACGTACCCTGCATGAGGGCCCCGTGGCTGCTGTAACACGTACCACAGACTGGGTGCTTTAAACCCCGGACATTCAATTCCTTCGGCCCTTGAGTCTGGGAGCCCGAGATCAAGGTGTGGGTGCGTGGGGCCCCCGAGGCTGTTCCAGGCCCATCCCCTTGGCGTGCAGGTGGCTGTCTGCTCCCTGTGACTTCACATCGTCTTTCCCTGTGTGGGTCTCCGTCCAAACTTCCCCTTTTTACAAGGACACCAGTCCTACTGGATTAGGGCCCATCCTACTGGCCTGCTTTCCCTGGACGACCTCTGCAAAGACCCTCTCCAAAGAAGGCCACATTCTGGGTGTTGGGAGTTAGGGTTTCAACATATGGATTTGAGGGGCAGGAGGGGACATAATTCAACCCATAATGTGACCTAAAACACGAATGGCAATAAAAACTAATGCCAGTAACGCCATGGTTACCAGTGGGCATCTCGAGATGTGCAGACAACCCAGGCAGCTCTGTCCTTACCTGTGGTCACCCAGGAGCCCCTGCGGGGTCCAGGGTGCAGTGTTTCTGGTTGGGGGTGGGTGCATGTGGACAGGGGACAAAGTTTGGGTGGAAGAGGTGAGCTCTCTGACTGTGGGCATTGCTGAGGTGGGCGGGGCCAAGGACCCTCCAAGGCCCCCCAGCGCTGATGTGGAAGGACCCGTGTCCTGACGGGGCCTCGACAGGGAGGGTGAGGCACAGGGATGCTCATGCCGGTTCTGTCCCCGCCCCCACCCAGGGGCTACCTGGCAATGTCTAGACAACAGCTGTTGGTGAGCACGGCGGCGGGGCTGTGGGCTGAATTTCTGTGACCTGTGATGACTCCTTTAGAGAAACAGCAGAGCTGTGCGTATGGTCGTGTGGAGCCTCTGGGTCAGGGGGTCCGGCTGGAATAAAATCTGACTTACCAAGGAAGTGACCTCTCTGCAGGCCCCGTATTTAGAAGGCTGTGCTGTGCCGTCCTGTCCCTTAAGGGCCAGTGGAACCCCAGCCTCCTCTCAGGGCATCACACAGCATGTTATGTTTAAGGTGGGGGGCAAACACACAAAGCCTGCCTATCGGCCACATAGCACATGTAAGAAATTATTTGAGGGTGTTTAATCCTTAAACACCAAGGGCCTTCCTTGCCTTTTCTTAGACTCAGGAACGTAGTCATTGCCAAAGTCACACAGTTAATGGGTCCAGCCAAGAGCATGGTTCAAGCCCAAGGCAGCCTCTGGTCGGAGCGTTTGACCCCTGCGGTGGTAGACGTTTCTCCAGCCGGGCTGGCATCCTGGTGACAGGTCCAGGTGCTCGCACGGAGCAGGACCTGGTGTTGTCGTGGAAAGCTGGTGGAGTGGTGGACCACCTGGACAGGGGATATGCAGGCTGTGTGCTGGGTGGGAGGCTTGGGGCCACCCTGTGCTCGTGCGCCACGCTGATCGATGCTGGTGGCTGGGACTGTCGGGTCTGGCAGTGAGTTCTCCGTGGCCCCAGAAGCTCTGCCCAGGGTGGACACTCACCCTCCTCCTCTCGCCCCTCCTAGTTCCCCGACATCGTGGAGTTTAGCGAGGCCATGGCCAACGCCGGGAAGACTGTGATTGTGGCTGCACTGGATGGGACCTTCCAGAGGAAGGTAAGGGCTGTCTGGCCTGGCCCTTGGTTGAACCCTGGAGGCGGGAAGGGGCCTGTGGCTTGGCTCTGGGAGCACTTGGAGCTGCTCAAACTGTGTCGTGCCCAACCCCAGGCACTCAGGTGAGCCAGATCCTGACCCCTGGTTTGCCCCAGACTGGGTCCACCTGCTGTGGGCGGTGGTACTGAGGGATAGGCGAGGTCAAGGCCTCGCTTCCTGGTGTCAGTGCTGTAAGTCAGAGGGTTTCAAGGAAAAGCCCACCTCTGGAGGTGGGTGTACACCAGTCTTTCTGTGGGAACGCAGGCTTTCGGGACCATTCTGAACCTGGTGCCCCTGGCCGAGAGCGTGGTGAAGCTGACGGCCGTGTGCATGGAGTGCTTCCGGGAAGCTGCCTACACCAAGAGGCTGGGCGTGGAGAAAGAGGTAGCCCCTCCTTGCCTTCTCCTGGGGGCGGGTGCAGCCGGGGGTGCCACGTCCCCGCTCAGTCCAGGTGCCTCGTGTCCCATGGCCAGGTCGAGGTGATCGGAGGAGCAGACAAGTACCACTCTGTGTGCCGCCTCTGCTACTTCAAGAAGGCATCGTCGGGGCAGCCTGCCTGGCTGGACGGCACGGAGAACAAAGAGAACTGCCCGGTGCTGGGGAGACCCGGGGAGGCCCCGGGAGCCCGGAAGCTGTTTGCCCCTCATCAGATCCTGCAGTGCGGCCCGGCCAACTGAGGTGCTGGATCCCCTACCTGGGACCAGCCACCTGCCCCGGGGCCTGCTGCCGCCCCCTGCCGTACACCTGCCCCCTGTGTGCTATGCGGCCTCTGTGGAGGAAGCTGGGGTTGGGGGTAAGGTTTCACCAGCACGGGGAGCTTTCCGCCTGCTGCAGCACCCTTTCCTGGCTCGGTGGTCCACACACCACGTTTCCCTCCTTGCCTGCCCACTGGCCTTTCTCAGTTCCCTTCCCAGCTGCTGGGTGGCTCACAGCCCACCACAGGCCAGAGCTGGGTTGCTCTGTGGTGCGGGGTCTGGCCCCTGCAGACCTCCCTCCCTCCCTCCCTCCCCCTTGGGGTGAGGGCCAGTGCTGCTGGCTTCTTCCTCTTTGTGGCTTTGCTGCTGAGTTTCTGTTCTCACTGGGAACTCCATGCACTCGCACCTCTGGCTTGGCGCCCAGCCTCGTCCCACGCAAAGACTTGGTCCCTCTGCCTGGGACAGGCTCCCAGCCTATTGGGGATGGCTGCACTTGTGTTCTCTTGTTTCCCTTCTTGCTCTGGTGATCGTTTTCTCCAGGATTCCAGCTTCTCCTATGTGCCCTGCTGGGGCTCAGATCCCAGGGGCTTGTCTTTTGGGGAGGGGCTATGATTTTTTCTGTTGTAGCATGTGAAATTAATAACTAATATTAAAATTTACTGGTTAGCAAAAGCACATTTCTCTTTAACTGTCTGGGATTCCCCGGGTCTCACTGTAGACAACTCTGCCATGATTTAGGTCTGGGGATTTCTTTCTAAATCTTTTTCTAGTTTTACTGATCTCTTAGCCACAACCCTTTTTAACAGAGAAACGATCATGAAGCGTGTCCTAAGAAGAATGCTCGCTCTTCCGTCCAGGTGGGTTTCAGGACAAGACAGGGATGGAGGAGCCTGAGGCCCAGGCTGGAAAGATGAAGCCTTGGTCTTGCTGCCAGCTGGGGCTGTGAGGTCAGGTTTTGTTTGTGAAACAGACACTTGACAGTTCAGGAGCCAAGAAGACCAGCTCAGCTGTGCCTTGGGAAATGGGCTGTGGGCAGGGTGCGTGGCGGCGAGCGTGCCCAGTCGGGGGGGAGTGGGGCTGGGCGGTAGGTGTGCCCGGTGCAGACAGTCCGGTCCCCAGCTTCCCCTTCCCTCTGCTCTCCTCCCCTTTGTAAAGGCTGGTCCCAGGTGCAGTGCAGCAGTGAGACCGTAATTCCCAAACCTTCTGAGTTTTCACTCAGGATTTTGAAACTATGGGGGCCCACTGTCACAGTTTCCTCTGACACTGATCAAAAGGGGAAGCCAGGAGTTGCCTTGGGGCCTGGGCCTCTCCTGCCCTAGCCGGGCTCGCTCCCCAGGGTGGGCTCCCTGTGTCCCTGGACAGGCTGCAGAGGTGCTGAGCCCTGTCTGCAGGAAAAAAAGGACGCCAGCCCCTCCCCTGGCACCCCTCACTCTGCTGTAGGGGCAGGATGGGAAGGGTGACAGGGGAAGGGGCCCGCAGAGGAGCAGCCCCCAGGTGCCCCTGTGTCACCTCCAGCACTGGAGCAGCAGGACCTGCCAGGGCAGCCCAAAGCGACCGTCTTGTTTACGAGCTGAGCACAGTTGCTATTTTAAGATGTTGATGGAGGGCAGTGTGAGGAATGAGACCCCAGATGGGGGAAGAGGGCAGTCACTGGGCACACTGGAGGGGCAGACTGCCATGACTTTGTTCAAAATACAAGTTCCATAAGGCCATGGCCTGAGGGTGTACCTCAGAGTGGAATTTCTCTTCCTCTTGCTCTTAGGCAGAGGCCCCACCAATGACAATGAAGATTATGAATGAGGAAAACATTTATTCCATCTCCAAAATTAGTCTAACAGAATCCAAGGCTGCTGTGCGTCCTCCCCCAAGGCTTTGTAATACATTCAGGACTGCCTGGGGGCTGTGGGTGTGCCCCACACCTAACTGACAAGGATATTTACATAAAGCTGGGTGTTGTCGGTCAGGCAAAGCCCCTCCCAGGGGCCAAGGGCTGGGAGCAGGGACAGGGAAGTGTGGCCCTAGCCCCCTGCGGCAGGCACCAGCCCTGCCCCTCAGCTGTCAGGAAGGTGGCTCAGAGGCACTGGCACGGGGTCGTGACCCCCGAATCAAGAGCAAGCTGACACCACAACAGCGAACATGGGGCTGCCGGCTCCCAGAGCAGGCAGGGGGTTGGGGGCACAGCCGGCAGGAAGGAACCTGAGTGAGAAGGAAGGAGCCCCAGCCCAGTGCCGGCAGCAGGACGGGGGGAAGGCCCCACCTCGTCTTTGGCAGAGAACCCCAAGTGACCTGACCATGGCCGTGGGGCCTGGGCCTGGGCCTGGCGCCTTTGGGCTGGGGAGAAGCTAAGGCACTTGACAAACAGCGTGTTAGGCACTTCGAGCTACTCCGGGCGGGGCTGGGGATCATTAAAAGCAATGACAGAACATGTCTAACTGAAAACCCTTTCCTAAAAAATGCCCTTGAGGCGCCCTTGGGGCACAGGCAGGTCAGGCCAGGGCTCTGGGCAGCCAGGGCTGGCGAGGCAGGAGCTCTCTCTCCAGGCCCGGCGTCAGCTCCAACAGGCTGGACGAAAGTGGCCAGCAGCTCTGGGGACAAGCCTCTGGGGAGGAGTCCAGGAGGAGGGGAGGCCCCCAGGCGCCCTCCCAGCTCCCCTCACCATCCCCAGCTGCAGCTCAGTACACGGGAGGCGGCTGGTAGCCCTCGGCCGTCTCGGCGTTCTGGGTGAAGGGTGGCTGCTGGTAGTTGTCGGGAGGCCCGCCGGGGTAGGAGGCGTAGGCCGAGCTGGGGTCCGGAGTGGGGTCCACGTAGTTCTGGATGAAGTCGTCCACTCCGGCCTTGTAGCGCTGGTAGGCCAAGGAGGCCAGCACACCCTGCAGAGAGCCCAGAGGTCTGGGTCCCTCAGCCCTCCACCACCCTTCACCAAAGACACCAGGACCCACGCCCACTCTGGTCCACCTACCCAGGAGAAGATGGAAAAGAAGCTGAAGGTGATGGCGGCCCGGGCTGAGTCGGCTCCCACCCGCACATCTTCCAGCTTGGTGGCTGCCCACTGGTTGGTAAGGAAGCAGAAGCCAACGAACCACAGGAAGGTCCAGAGAGCTGGGGAGAGGGCCAGGGGGGGCAGGGTTACTCCACAGAGGCAGAAGGGCAGGGGCCTTCTAGGGGGAGGGGGAAGCTTTCAGGGTTGTAAAGGGCACCAATGCAGGGCACCAAGGGTGGGGACAGAACTCCAGCTCTGGAGGCCTGGCTCCAACGCCCCACTAGCACCGGCGCATTTCAGCAGCCGGTCTTCCAGAGAGGTCCGGGGATACCACTGCTCCGGTTTACCCCAAGACCAAACGGAGGTACTGCCGGCAGATACCTGAGAAGAGCAGGTCGCCGATGACCAGGTACTTGCGGTCAGTGGCGTTGCTGATCTGGGGGAAGTAGACATCGACCACGAAGAAGAAGGCGGAGGCCAGGAAGGCCAGCACGCCGATGGCACTGCCGTAGCGGCAGGCATCCTCATTGCGGTTGAACACGCAGTACTGCTGTTGGGACTCGTGGGTGTTGCTGTAGCCCTCGCCGAAGATGCAGGAGAACACGATCAAGGCGAAGACCTGGGGGTGGTCGGGGAAGGGCTGAGTGACCGCTGAACATACAGGACGCGACAAAGCCCCTGGGGGCACACAGGGTGGGGCCCTGATGGGAGTCTGGGCACTGGCATCTCCCAACTCCTGCTGTTTCCTCTGTTGGAGGCTAGCATCGCAGTCCCTCCTGAACTCGGAGTGAGTGCTTCCTAGTGCACATCCCTCCATTCTCCAGGGCCATCTCCAGACACTAGTCACAAGTCACAAGGGGCATGGCTGGGGATTCCTGGCCTGGGGATGGGGTGGGGGTGGACGGGGATCTCCTGAGAGGGGACTGCCCCACTCAGCTGTCTGCCTGGAGGAATAGGTCATGGCGGTTAGGTACATGATGAGGATTAAGGACAATCCGTTGACCAGGATGGGTCACAAACTCATAGAAACTCAAGCTTCAAGTCTCACCCCCTGATCACCTGCCTGAGTCACCTCTACAGCGCTCAGCCTCTGCTTAAACTCCCAGTGATGGAGGACTCCTCCGGCTTCAGGAAAGCCTTGCCAGCAACCTGTGCTGAAACTCTGTCCCCAGGCTCCCACCTCCTGGAGCCCCCTCCAGCTCTTCCCTGCTCCAGGCTAGCCTCCCCAGTTGGCCAGCTTTCTTCCTACAAGGAATTCTGGCCTCTTTGGCATCCTGGCCCCTGCCCTCCCAGGGAACCTCAGTCGGCCTCCTGCTCATAGTGGATTCCACCCACATAGGGGACCTCAGGCTGGTCTGCCCTGTAGACCTGTGGACACACCTCTGCACTCAGACCCCTGGAGATCCTGGGGTGGGGGACAAAGCGGGGTACCAACCAGAACTCTGGGAAGGGCTCCAGGTCCTTGGGAACAGCCTCATGTCATCTGTCTCCTCCCCAAACTTAAAGGCCACCACCCATCCCTGCCCTCTGTCAGCAGATGCAGGCGGTCTGGACACCTGGTTCCCTCTGGGACGTGCCCAGGCCTCACCCCTGCCTGCCCTGCCTGCCTGCACAAGGCCCTCTCAATAGGCTGTGGAGATGGCAGTCACAAGCTCCACCCCCAGCTGGAGATGGAGCTGGAACTCCGGATGCTGGGAGCAGTGTGCCAGCCTGACTCCTGGCACTGCCATCCCGAATGGTGGGCATCTGCTCCTTGGGTCAGACCCCACAGTCAGGGCCGGGGAGAGGGTGCCATAAGGGCAATTCATAAGGCTCTCCCCAGGGAGGTGTGGTGTGGGGACCGCATGCCTAGCCTGCTGCCTGCAGGCCAGCTAACACCTTGTCCAGCTTTTGGCTCGGACCTCCTTCCAACCTCCCACCCCCAATAACCTGGTGCTAGAGGGCTGGCCCAGCTCACATCCTGGGGTACATCCTGGGGTCACCTCATCTCGAGAGAGGAAGCAGACCCACGAGCTACTCTTTAGTGGAAGAGACCCTATTTCAGGGAGCCAAGCCGCCCCCCAATCCTCTGTATCTCATGTAGCTTTGGAAAGCCCCTTCCACATGAATTCCCCAAGCTGGCAGTCGCGGCGTGCCGGTCACCTGTCCTGGAGCCGCCCCAAACTCCACCCACCGCCAACAGGGCGACGGGCCTGCTCCCCGCGGAGACTCCCCGCCACCCCGCGCCCGGGCCCGGAGGTGGAGGCGGAGGGACCCGGTGTCTGGGGGACGGCGGGGCCCGGGGAGTGAGGGGGTGGAGGGTCCCGGGCTCCGCTCGCCGGCCCCACACGCGCCGCACCCCCTCCCGCCTCGGCCGCCGCCACCTGTTGCGCTCGCAGGCTCGCGGAGGCCACCCTCCCCCCGGGCCTGGCGACGAAGTCGGGTCGCTGCGGCCCCGCACCCCGGCTCACCAGGCACACGGCGCGGACCACCACCTGCGGCTGCGTCAGGAAGCGCCGCAGGTCGAAGGAGCCGCCCGCCTTGGCCGCGCCGTAGGCCCCGCTCTCCATGTCGCCGCCGCCGCCGCCGCCGCCGCCGCCGCCGCCACGGACCGCCGAGAAACCAGCTGGCCGCCCCGCCCCCAGCCCGGCCCCTCCCCAGGGGCGTGGCCAGCGCCTCCCCAGGGACCGAGGGCAAAGTGCCGCCCACGGCGAGCGGCGGTGCAGGGGTGCCCCGACTGGCCTGCGTTTCCAGCGGCCGACACGCGTCCGGCGGCCGCGACTCATTGTGCAGCCTACCTCTCGACCGGGATCTAGTCCCTCAGCTATGCTGGCCCCCGGCGCGACCGGAAACAGGCCAGAGAGTCCCTCAGGAAGAGAGGGACGCATGGAGGGCCCGCCCCTCTGCCCCAACTACCTTTTGCCCCTGCGCTCCCGCCTCCTCCGGGAAGGCCCCCGGGCGCCCGTCTGGGTCCCACCTGCCTGAGACCGGGCTCCTCCGCACCCTTTCTTTTCTCCTCCCCTATTCTATTCAAATCCCAGGCCACAGCTTGGACCCTTCCCTGCCCGGTCTGTCACTCTTTCCTCCTCTCTGGAGCTAAGCCTGGGATGGGGTCGAACCACCGCCCCTCCCAGTTCTTCCCGGGCTGGGCCCGGCCCCAAGGCTGTGAAGGGCTGTGTGTCTTGAGACAACAAACTCCCAAGATAGTGTGCAGACAGAAACGGAGTTCCCAGGGTGACAGGCAGGGAGCAGAGTTTATTCCAGTTCTTTCCGGAAATGGTTCCAAGCGTCCAAACTGGGAAGGCTCTGGGTGTGTGTCTGTGAGGGTGGAGGGTGGTTCTGCAGGGGCCTTACGCTGTCTCTGCAGGGAGGAATTCCAGACAGCCTAGTTGCAGGTAGGATTAATGAGGGGGTGCTGGCCAGGTGGGGCCCAGAGTCGTCCAGGTGAGCTGGACAGTGTGAGGTGAGTGCTGGAGCCAGAAGACTGGGCCACCAGGAGATGGTCGCCACTCCAGGGAAGAGGGGAGCAGGGGTGGGGAGGAGGAGGTGGCCCTGGGAGGGCTGGTGCAGCTGGGCCTCTTCTACCCACCTGCTTCCCAGACCTGGATAGATGGATGGTGACCAGCAGCTGATGGGGGAGGACAGGGGCCCTCACAGAGCCTTTTCCTTCCTCTGGACCCCTCTTCCCCCTAAAGCCACCACCCCATCCTAAAACCCTTAAACTAGCACCGTGTGTGTTTGCTGAAGAACACCAGGCTCCAAGACTCCAGACCTGGTGGCTTCTTCATTCAGACGGCGGCTCTTCCCATACGGCGCCAGGACCAGAGCTCCCCTCTGGGCCTCTGTCTTCTGGTCACAACGTTGGTGACAAAGGAGTTGAGACTCCAGGTTAGGCCAGGACACTTCCCAGCCACGCCCTCCCAAGGCCTCCAGGAATTTTATGGTGCCAAGTGCATCAGCGCCCTGGGCAGGCAGAGGGGCATGAGGTTTAGTCACCCCACTAATAAAGGGGGGCACTGAATCACCAGCAGGGCAAGCACTGGCCCTTGGTCTCTATACCCCATGTTATAGAATGAGAAACTGAGGCTCAGAGAGGGGACATGGCTCGCTCATGAGCCTGGCCTCTGGAGAGGACAGAGACTTGGGAGGAGGGTCTGGAGGTAAGACAAGGCGAGTGCCGAGGACAGGCTTCTGGACAAGCCCACTGAAAAGGCTGGCCAGGGAGAGAGGAGGAGGACCAGGAGACAGCGGTGTCTCAGGAGCCAAGAGAGGCAAGAAGTTCGGGAGGCAGAAGTGACTGCTGCCACAGGCCAGGCAGGTGGAGCACACAGAGGCCTGCAGTGCTGGGGCTTGGACAATGCAAAGGCCCTGGTCACTTTACAAGTCAGTGAAGTAATGGCCTTGGAGAGGAGACCTGTACCTGCCTCTGGTCACCAGCTGGGTAAGACTGACCCATGGGGTTCCCCTGGAGGGCAGAAGCCCACCCTGGTCTCCGAGAAGCATCATCTTCCTCAGACCAACAGGCAGTGTGGGAGCAGGCCCCACCCAGAGGCCAGCTGGCTCCACTGCAAGGTGGCTGGGAGCCTGGGCAGGGTAAGATAAAGCCAGGAATATATCCGCAGGCACCTGGCACAGGGTAGGCCCTTAATAAGCTTTTGCAAGTCATGCATCAGCAATATGGCCCTTTCTCTGCCCTCCCAACCCACCACCGGCTGCTCCCTGCGCAGTTCGCCCCTCCCTCCAGCCAGCACCCGTTTCCTACCTGATCCACATCATCCAGCCCAGGTTCCAAGAAGCCATAGCTGCGATGAAGATGACACCAGCCAGCAGGAAGATGGGTCCATGGGGCAGCTGTCCTGTGAGGGAGACAGGGGCGGCCGGGCGGGGCTTGACTTGCTTTAGTCTGGGCCAGGGTAGACACGGCCGCTTCAGGACGCCCTTCCCTGCCCCTGGCGGTGGCCAGCGGGAGCTCGGCCACCTCCCGCTGACCCACCCAGAGGTGCCGGGTGTCCCCCCCTCACCTGGGGGCACCAGCGTGAAGGCGCTGCACTGGAAGCTGATGTTGTTTGCAGCCTGGCACTGGAACCAGTGTGACAGCTGGGTCAGTGGGAAGGAGAAGTTGGCAGGTTGCTCATCGTCTGGTCTCTGCCACATGTAGATGTGCTCATCCCTCTCGACCAGGCGGTAGGTGATGGGTGGGCTGCCTGAGGCCGCCTGGCAGGACACCTCTACCCTGGGGCCTGATCCTCTGTCCAGCAGGGTGAAGTCAGCCTGCAGCTGGGACACGGGCTCTGGCAGGGCGGGAGAGGGTGGGAACACAGACATGGTTGGGAGACTTTAACACCCTCTCCCCTGCACATTCCCTCATTACACAATGCCTATGAGCCTCGAGGCCTAACTGTGATGGCTGCCTCCTCCAGGCAGCCTTCTGGATTACTCCCTCTGCCTTGTGTATGAGTTTCTATCTTACCTCACTGTACAATTTCACATCTGTTTTTATGTTTGTGTAGTATATTCTGGGTTGCCAGACTTAGCAGCTGAAAATACAGGGCACCCAGTTAAATTTGAATTTCAGATTAACAGTGAATAAAATTGAATGTATGTCCTATGCAAAATGTATCTAGCAGCCCTATTTATATCCTTTCAGTCTTGATTCTTTTACTGGAATACATGCTGAAACACATGTTCTTCAGGACAAGAACTGTCACTTAGAAGATTCTGGAATTCTCCAGGGCTGTCAGAATAATGCTCTATTACCTCTGAGTAACAACCAGCACCCCTCTTAACAGATGTAAGACCTACTAAAAGCTTCCCTTGGGTTCTTCCTACCCTCTGGAGCGGCGGGCGATGGGCAGAGAGCGGGGAGGAGGGGATGTAAGTACTGTTATTACCTTCGCTTTGCAGATGAAGCAGCCAGAGGCCAAGGGAGGCTGGGCGATTTGCCCACGACCCCTCAGCCTGTGAACGTGGAGACTTGAACCCTGCACCTGTCGTGCCCAGACTGGGCTCTCCTCCCTAGGCCATCTCCTCCCTGTGGGTCCGGGGGGGGGTCACAGTCCCACCAATAATTGGGCAACACTCTCTGCTTCCCACCCCCCACGCCTCCCACTGGGAAGGATGCCTGACTTGAGATCAGGACAGCACTGGGAAGGACGCCGTTCTGAAGGTCCAGAGAGCGGGATGTTGAATCATCTGTTGCCACTTGCAGGCCTGGGGCAACATTTTTACTCTAGAGTTTTAGCTGCCCCTTCCAGAGGCCAAGCCACCACGAACTCCAACCTCGTGCTGCTGTGAAGATTAAACTAGATGAGGCACAAAAAGTGCCTATTTCACCAGCTTGAGATCAGAGGTCAAATGGGGCCCAGGCCCTGGTCACTTCCACCCAAGGGCTCCTTGACACCCTCCTTGCGGCCCCCTAAGGCCCTGCCAGGAGACTGTGCCCTGGGGGCCCAGCCAGGAACCACACTGGCCTGTGACCAGGCCCTAAGGGACCCAGAGTGACTCTTGGAGGCAGGCAACTTGTCCCATCCCGAACCTCCTGCCTTCAGCCCTCTAAGTCCCAGACCCCAGTCCCTGCGACTCCCACCCCAGCAGCTTCTATTTATCTTCCAGACCCTGCATCCCACAGGCCCCCTTCCCCTGCACAGCTCCCGTACAACTGCAGCCTGGTGCTGGGCGCCTGTGTGCCCCAGCTGGAGGCCGCCTGGCGGAAGCAGGTGAGCCAGTCTGGCCTGGACTTGAGCATGATGTCGATGCTGAAGGAGGCTGGGTCAGAGGTTGTCACTACCTTCTTGAAGACCTCAATGTCCCCGCTGCCCCAGAGGGAGTAGGTGAGGGGCTGGGGTGCCCCGGGTGAGTGGCACGTTATGAGAACTCGGCAGCCTCTGGGGTAAAGCTCCAGGACTTTGTAGGCAATCAAGGTCCCAGGGGTGACTTCTAGAAGGTGAGACAGTCCAAGGAGAAGGTTGGAAACCAAGACTTACCAAGTACCTTAAGAAAATGCTGGTTTTGCAGTTTCTCAAAAAATTAAAGAATTTCCATATGAGCCAGGAATTCCACTCCTAGACATATAGTAAAAAAAATCGAAAACAGGGACTCTAACAGATACTTGTACACACGTGTTCACAGCTGCGCTATTCACAACAGTCCAAAGGCGGAAACAGCCCAGATGTCCATCAGTGGATGAACAGATCAATAAAACATGGTCCATCCCTATGACGGAATAGTATGCAGCCATCAAAAGGAATGATGCCCTGACACAGGCTACAACTTGGGTGAACCTTCAAACATTCTACTGAGTGAAGTCAGCCACAAAGAGCCAGGTAGTGTATGATTCCATTCATGTGTCATATCCAGAAGGAAAAAAATCCCCCAGAAACAGAAAGCAGATTAGTGGTGAGTAGGGGCTGGGGGAGGGGCAGTGGGGAGTGACTGCTGAAGGGATGGGGGGGTCTCCTTTTGGGAAATACGAATGGACTAAATGCTACTGAATTATCCCTTTAAAGTGGTTGATTTTTGTGTTATATGAATTTCAGCTCAATTTTTTAAAAAGGAAAGAAAAGAGGAACTACTTTCCCTGTAAGCATCTTCACTGCAGACATTTCTACTGCAGACATTTTCACCGCGTATCTAATTGGCGGTAAGGCAATTTTGCCGTGAAAGATAAAATAACTGGCTGACAGTTTGGTATCATTTCTCCATTGATGCAGGACTCCCATGTTTATATTACAGAAATCTTAGTCCTCATGATGGTCTATACAGTGACAAGTACAGACGTGACAGTCTGAAAATAGTGGATGATAACAGCTTTGTAATATTGACTTGATAGAAAATGCAGCGATAAAACTTACTGGAAGTGTGAGATGAGAGTATAAAGCCAGATGGCATATTATACTAGAAAATGATAACATATCAGTTTGCAAACCCTTTGGTGATTTGAAGGCACAGAGTTTTTCCCGTAGAACTTTGGAACGTCTATCAACAGACGTGACAATGTGCCAAGAGCACAAGACAGTGTAGAAGGTTTTCCCAAGGCAACACAGGCCTGTTACAAATATGCATCCTAGTGTCTGGAAGTTGATACCTCTTTTTTTTAATTGAAATATACTCACAATGTTGTGTTAGT
Source organism: Camelus ferus (assembly GCF_009834535.1). Lineage (NCBI taxonomy): Eukaryota > Metazoa > Chordata > Mammalia > Artiodactyla > Camelidae > Camelus > Camelus ferus. Next base: position 23,024,633 of record NC_045711.1, read on the forward strand.
TTCTGGTGTACAGCATAGTGATTCAGTTATACATATATATATTCTTTTTCATTATAGGTTATTACAAGCTATTGAATACAATCCCCTGTGCTATACAGCAGGACCTGGTTGTTTTTCTGTTTTATATATGGTAGTTAGTATCTGCAAATCCCAAGCTCCTAATTTATCCGCACCCTTCCCCTTTGGTAACCACAAGTTTGTTTTCTATGTCTGTGAGTTTATTTCTGTTTTGTAAATAAGTTCATTTGTGTCTTTTTAGATTCCACAAATAAGTGATATCGTATGATATTTATCTTTCTCTGTTGGACTAACTTCACTTTGTATGATAATCTCTAGGTCCATCTACGTTGTTGCAAATGGCATCATTTCATTCTTTTTTATGGATGAATAGTATTCCATAGTATATATACACCACAGCTCCTTTATCCAGTCATCTGTTAATGGACATTTAGGTTGCTTCCATGTCTTAGCTATTGTAAACAGTGCTGCTATGAACCTTGGGGTGCTTGTGTCTTTTCAAATTAGTTTTCTCTGGAAATATGCCCAGGAGTGGGATTGCTAGATCATATGATAAGTCAATTTTTAGTTTTTTAAGGAATCTCCATACTGTTTTCCACAGTGGCTACACCAAACTGCATTCCCACAGGCAGTGTAGGAGGGTTCCCTTTTCTCCATACCCTCTCTAGCATTTATCATTTGTGGACTTTTGAATGATGGCCATTCTGACTGGTGTGAGGTGACACCTCATTGAAGTTTTGATTTGCATTTCTCTGATAATTAGTGATACTGAACACCTTTTCACGTGCCTACTGGCCATCTGTACGTCTTCACTGGAGAAATGTCTGTGATACCTCTCTTAATGAAGGAAGAAATTTTAGTGAACAAGAAAAAGTGCAATGCTGAATGAGAAAGCAAATAAAGCAAGCAAACAAGAAAGAAAGGTAAAAAATACTATTCACGAAAGACTCGGAAAGAAGTGCTTAGGTACAGCCTGTGAGATTGAGTCAGTTATTAGTGCAGTGTTGCCATGAACCTGCACACACTTTAAATGTATTCAAATATTTTGCATTTCGTAATAAAGTCTTTAACTTTGCCATTCATTTTTCATGTTTCATTATGTCCTTTTAAATATCCCTCTTTTATTTTTCGTTAGTTTATCTTCTCTGGCAAAATTGCCTTATGGTCAATTAGTTAATTAGTTACACAGTGAAGACATCTATGACACGGATGCTTGCTGCGAAAATCCCAGTCACAGGCTGGACCCAGCGTGGGGACATGGGCCGCAGGTGTGGTGGCAGGGCTCCTGTACCCAGGGAGGTCAACCTCTGGCTCAAAGGGACAGTCAGAGGCAGGGGGCCAACAAGCGTGACCCAGAGCACAAGAGGTGTCACAGTGGACAGATCCTAAACTTGGAGAGGATGGACTGAACTAGAGAGAAAAGCAGGAACTTCCACAGAACAGGGAGACCCTGTAGGTAGACCAGATGCTCACAGCACCGAGCGGCCCCAGGACCCAAACCCACTCTCTAGCCACTCCCAGCAGGCGTTCATCCATCCACACACCACCTCTCGGCTTGGGAGTAACCTTTCTGCTTTGCAGGCAGATCCTGGAGTCAATGTTGATGCAGATCCTCTAAGATCTTCCCCTGGGCCCAGCCTTGCCCATGCTGAATTCTGCAGGACAGTGGTTAGGATCAAGGACGCCTTCTGAAGGGGGCTTGGGAGAGAAGGCTGAACTGTGAATGGTGGGCATCCACCTGCCTTTTCAAGAAGAGGGTGTAGGGGAAGTGCTTGACTGGGGGCAGGGAGAAGGGTGTATGAAATCTGAGTGTCCTCGGCCTCATACGTCACCCTCGCCCTGCCTGGCGGGTTGGCTCTGGAAACACTGATTAGGAACCTTCCCACGGAGCAGAAAGTTGGAGGGAACTAGACTGTGATGTTCTCCGGGGACATTTTGTAGGAATCCTAAAAGTTTCTGACCGCCAGGCATACTTCTCTCTAGACCAGTGGTTCTCACCCAGGGGTGATTCCGCCTCCAGGGGACCTTTGTGTCTGGGGACACTTTTGATTGTCACAAGTGGGGGGTGCCCCTGGCATCTTGTGGGGGAGAGGCCAGGGAAGTGCTAGACAGCCTGCAACGCACAGGACGGCCCCCACAACAGAGGTGACACAGCCCCACTGGCAGCAGGGTCCAGGCTGGGAAACTGGTCTAGACAGCCAGCAGCGGCCTCCCTGGATCAGGGTTCTCGCCACCACAGATCTTTTCTCAGTTGTGCCTCTTTCTTGACTTCATGAGAACTGCTATTTTTTTTAAAATACTTTTTTTTTTCTCAAGCAGTCTTTCATGTAAAATCTTCGGTCTGAAGTTAAGAAAAGCTGTATCTAGAGTTCGATCTACTCTCTGGGGCACCAATTTGCAAACTGCAACCAACAATTTCTTCAGTGTGAGCCTGGGGCCAACTGCCTTCCGCCCCGAAGAGGCTCTTGGGGCCAGCATCTTCCTGCGGGGTGGGGTGGCGAATGGGGGTCCAGGCTTAAAAGTGACAGCACTTTTTGCTCCCTTCAGGGAGGGAAATGACCTTCACTTATAAAAGTGGAAAGAAAAAGCGGGCCCACCTTCATTTCCATCTCCATGGCCATTAATAGAAGCTTGATTTACATAAGTTCACCGACAGGAGCCACTTTCTTTTTCAGTAGCCTACGCAGCAGAGCATTCACTTTTTATTCTAACCAGACTTGGGTGTTTTTTCCCTTTCATTTAGTTTATGCATCTAGCCCACCCCAGTAACCAGTGGTCCATCATTTAATTAAAAATTCATCAACTGCGTCAGAACATCTGAATGATGGGATGGCACACTCAGAATCTGATGAAGGGACAAGGACACCCTGGGGACCAGAGGCTGAGCCCAGCCAGGGCTGGGATGAGCAGGTGGCTGGATAGAGCCTCCCACAGATGCTAAAGAAAGAAGGAGCTGCTCAGGGTGGTGCCCAGGCCTGGACGGTGGGGTTGCTGCCCAGCTGGGCTCAGAGGCCCTCCAGGATTGCCCCTACCCCTCTCTACCTTGTTTCTATGATAATCAGGAAGCTTGGAGATTTGAGTCCCATCCTGAGAGGCCCAATTCATTAAACCTGAGGTGGGTCCTAGGGATCTGATTTTGCAAGCAGCCCACCTGTTGAGAGTTGAATTGTGTCCTCCAAAAAAGATGTATTCAAGCCCTAAGCCCAGGTACGTATGCATGGGACCTCATTTGGAAATGGGGTCCTTACAGATGTATTCCAATACCAATCCATGCTGGATTAAAGGGGGCCCTAATAAGACACACAGACAGACAGACAGACAGACAGACACACACACACACACACACACACTTTGAGGCCATGTGAAGACAGAGGCAGAGTCTGGAGTGACGCTGTCATAAGCCAAGGAACAGCAAGGATTGCCACGGCCTCCAGGAGTCAGACTTCTGCCTCCAGTACTGGGAGAGAATCAATTTCAGTTTTTTCTTTTTTTTCAGTTAAAAAAAAATTTTGTGGGGGGGTAGGTAATTAGGTATATTTATTTTATTTACTTATTTCTTAGTGGGGGTACCGGGGATTGAACCCAGGACCTTGTGCATGCTAAGCAGGCACTCTACCACTGAGCTATACCCGCCCCCAATTTCTGTTTTTTCAAAACAGAAATTTAAAAAAATGGCAGTCCCAGGAAACTAACACAGCCCGCCTCCAAGCGGTGCTTATGAAACGGTCTGCAGCCTCACCCTGAGAATCAGGAGGGAATGGGGGACTGTCCACGCAGGTCCTTTGCTCTCACTCTGTTTCAATCTGTCCTTCAACCAGACAACCCCCCACCTTGAACACTGCCCTCCAATCATGGCAGCCACGAGGGAGACCCCAGGCCCCTGGGTCACCCTCGTCTTCCTGCCCCGCCCCTTCTAGGGCTCTGAAAGCCCCCTTTTACATACTACCTCCCAACCTTCCCAATCCTGAAATCCCCCCGCTGCACCCTCTGCAAGGCTGGCGGGATCAGTCGGCACCAAGTCCCAGAACCCTCAAGCTTTCCTCCCACATCTCGTCTTCCACACCTGTTGGAAACCTTCCTCCCCCACCCCCACCTGAGTTGTGCCGGTACCAGCATCTTGGGAGGGAGCGGATCCCACAGCCGTCTCCGCACTGGCCCTGGGTGGGCATCCTCTGGATATTTCTGGGCCATTCTCCCTCCTTCCTCCCTAAATACCAGCCTTGAACCTCATGCCTTCGGACCCTTCACCCGGACCCTCCAGGTCACCACTGAAACACCCACCCTCCCTTGAAGGCTCTGGTGCCTGGTTCCCACTACTCTTAATACACTTGCTGTCATTCTCGGGGGTTTCAGAATCCACAGAGAGAGCATTTCCAAAGTCCTGGCTCTTCAGTTCCTTAGAATCCAATATCTCGGGCCCAACCTCTCCTTCCCATTGTAAGGCTGCCCTTGACTTAGCAGGTCCTCCAGGTGCTCAGGCCAAAAACCTGGGAGTCATCTCTTATGGCCATCTCTGTTCCCATGCCATAGAATGCTGTTGGCCTGATCTCTATGGTCACTTCTCCAGGCTTCCTGGCTGTCACCTAGTCTCTCCTCTGGATTCCAGGAGCAGCCTCATGGCTCTCTGGGGATTCTACCTTTGACTGCCATCCCACCTCTTCTCAGCACAGTGGCCAAAAGGACCCTGTGAAGGATAAATCCAATCGCATCTCCTGCTGCAACCCCCCCCCCCCCGTCGCTCTGCACACGGAGCCCTCCCTACTGGACAGTGTCCCACCCTCCGACCTCATCCAGTACCCCCCTCTCCCCGCCCGCATCCCCATCCTGCAGGCACATCCTGCTCTACCACTCCTTCAAGTGCTTGCCAGGGTGTCCCCTTCTCAGTGATGACTCCCCAGTAGATGCTGCCAGCCCCGCCACCACATCTCCTTCCCTTCCTCCCCTGCTTGCTTTTCTCTGGGACCTATCACATTCCAGAACACTGTAGAATTTTTTTTTAATGGAGGTACTGGGGATTGAACCCAGGACCTCGTGCATGCTAAGCACGTGTATTCTACCACTGAGCTCTCCCCCCACCCCCGTGCTTATTTTTATTATCACCTGTCCCTCCAGCCCCACTAGAGTGTAGGCTTCCGGGGGGCAGGGATCTGTTTTGTTTCTGCACCCTGTGGGTCCATTCTGGGGTCCAGAGCAGCACCGGGCACCAAACAGGGGCTCAACCCATAATGGCTGAATGAATGAGTAAGCAGGACTTCTCGGCAAGCATCTGAGCAGAAGTCAGGGGCGGCTGGACTGGTGGAACGGCCCTGCCCACGTACTTCCCGGAGACCCGGAGGCCTGGGCCCAGCGCTGGCTGTTCTTTTGAACGGAAACACCGTGATGTGTTTGTTTTTAAAGAGAATGAGGAAATGATAGTTCAGCCTGAGCCTCATTCAAGTCAGACCCACCCTTAAGGGTAACAGAGGAGGTGGCTGTGGCTGCAACCATGTGACAAGGTTCAGACAAGAACTGAGGGAGAGTAGACCCCCTTGCGGAGACCTGGAAAGGGGGTGAAAGGCCACATTGAGCTGAAGGGCGATAGGGCCAGAAATGGGGGCGGAAGGGGAAGAGGGCAGGAGAGAGGAGGGAGCAGAAAGGTGGAGGGGGCAGGGCTAGGAGCACCCCCTCCCCCTAGAGGAGGAGGGGGTGCCCTGACCACCTCCTGCTGCCTCTGAGAGTAAGGCAGCCCCCCTCCCGCTGGCTGGACCTCTGGGAGGGAGGGGGAGTCGGGGAGCCCCGACGTCCTTATTCTCTCCCCGCCCTTCTCCCGGGCCAAGGTGCCTGCCAGAATGCCCCCAGCCCTCCCTGGGGTCACACCCACCCAGAGAGGCTTCTGCTACAGATCAGGCACTTGGGGTAGTGATGGAGGACCTGCCCAGGGGCACGCCCTCTGCCCCCTTTCACTGCCAACTCCCCGCTGCGCACACAGCCCAAGCAGAAGCCAAGCACTTTCCTTGGCCAAGTCACCATCCCAACTGTCCGGCTGTCTGTCGTTCCCCCACTGCCCCCACCTCCTCAGCCTTCTCCTCTCCGCATTCCACCCCCAACCCTGCTCCAACCCCAGGGCCCTGCAAGGGTCAACGCTGGGTTCTAAAGTTGTCACTCACCAGTGACAACCCCCTCCCCCACCCCCGGCCAAGGTGCCTACCACAGGTGAGGGCTCTGATTCTCCCTCCCCCTCCAGTGTGCCGGGAGACTCACCTTCCTGCTTCGCAGAGCTGCTGGTGGCTGTAAGAGAGGGGAGGGGGAGAGCGGTAAGGAGAGCCCAGGGTGGAGGGGAGGCCAGAGACCGCCCAGAAAGCCTCGTATGGAGCCCAGAACTCAACAAGCTCCTTCACATTTGGAAAGTACAGAAGCTCTTTGGAGCCCAGAGCATTTCATACCATCAGCCCACTTCGCAGATGAGTAAAGAGTGGGCAAAGCAGTAAATGGGCTGCGTACGCAGTAAGGGGCTGGTCGGAGACTTATGCCCAAATCTTGCCCTCTCTGTCCTGTACTTCTGGAGGTGTCTGTGCCATTGGGTGCCACCTCTTCTGTGCCCCCTAGACCCCCAGACCCTGAGCCTGCCACCTCAAGGCCCTGGCAGCCCCCCACCCCCACCCCGTGAGGTCTCCAGTCAGCTCACCGGCTAAGCAGAGGAGCAGAAGGAGCCTCATGGCTCTGCAGCGCGGGGCCCTCTGCCCGGGCGAGCAAGAGTGTCCTCGGTTGAGGCCACCTCCACTCTGGGGCCCCTGGCTGCCCCCCGGGTGGGTGCCTGCAGTGGAGAGATAATCTGGAGGTGACAGCGCCCCAGGGCCGGGCCCAGGACAGCAGCTCCCCCCCCCCCCCCCGGGAGTTAGGAGGCACCTGGAGCCCGTCCAGGGCTCACGCTCAGCCGCCGCCGCCGCTGAGCCCTCGGACCCTGGGCTCCTGGGTCTGGGAGGTGGACGTCCGCGTCCTCACCCCTGGAGCGCCGTGTTTATGGTAGCTGGCAAGGGACAACTGAGTTTGCTCATCTGCTGATTTTGAGAGGAGGGGATTATCCCAGATTATTGAGGCGGGCCTGATGTAACTGTGAGGGTCCTTCGAAGAACTGGTGGGCCTGGGCCCTCAGGGCAGCCGGAGCAGAGAGAGAGCAGAGGGAGCAGTGAGGTGGGGACCGGGACCCAGCCAATCCCTCAGTGAGCCCTCAGCCCCCGGGCAGGACGGGCTGCCCCCCAGCTAGGCCTTTTTTGTTGTTGTTAACGAATGAAATGCCTTCACTGAAACACTCCCTGGTCACACGTTGCAGAGTTGCGTGTTTCACTCCTGCTACCACAGCATCCGGAGCTGGGATTTGTGCACTGTTGCCCTCCTTGGGGAAGATGTCCCGCCCCCAGGGGACCATTCGCTTCCAGTGGGAGCTCCTCTCTCCCTCAGGGCTCACAGGTCAAACACACCGTCTCCCCAGCCCAGCCCAGGACCGGGCACCTGGCCCAAGGAAGGCAAATGACAGCCCTGCCCCCCCGGCCCCCTTGGCCCTGCTCAGGGGGCCCTATGGAGGCCCATGAGATCCGGGGGTGTTGGGAAGCTGGTCTGGCGGGATGACCCTGCCCACCTGCGTGCGAGCAGCAGGAAGGACAGAACAAGGTTGGGGTTGGTGGGGGGAGCCAGACTCTGGGCGCAGTGTCCTGGAGCTCCTTGGGCACCAGCTTTGTCTGCCACCTCAGGTCCCTTCTCCCCAGTGGGTAAGACAGTCCCTGTCCCTTGCTGCCAGAGGCCTGACTTGTGTCCTTGGGGACGTGCTCTAGGGACCCACCTATCCTTCTGCGTTTGGGGAACAAGACCTAATTTTCTCTCAGTTTCCTAGCGGAATTCCCTTCCAGGAAGTCTGTTCTCACTCTGCTAGGAGGGGATGGAGGAAGGAATTGAGGATTGAAGACAGAAGGGTCCCCTCAGCTGCTGGCAATCTGTTGCCTGAAGGCCCAGAAACTCACATTTTCCCCCCTATGTGGTACACAGGGCATCAGATTCGAGCTAAGGCGGCTCATGAGAAGCCCCCTCCCTGACCCCGTTTCATCAGCGTGTTTGGGGAGCCAGTCAGAGCAGAGAGCAGCGAAGGGACAATAGGGACAATTCCTCCAGGACTTGGAGGGACAGGCGCATCTTTCCTGCCCATCCCTGGGAACCCTGGTGTGCGTCAGATGAGAGCTGCTTCTCTGGTGTGTCCTGCCTTCTCCACAGGCTGCAGCTGAGGACAGGACTGAGGACATACCAGGTCACCCAGGTTGAGTGGAGTTGGGGTGCAGCTTTCTTGTTACCCACTACAGGCTCATGCTTTTTTTTAATCTTTTTTTTGGGGGGGGGGTAATTAGGTTTATTTATTTAATTATTTTAATGGAGGTACTGGGGACTGAACCCAGGACCTCATGCATGCTAAGCGTGTGTTCTAACCACTGAGCTATACTCTCGCCCCAGGCTCATGCTTTGTGACTTCTGCCCACCGAGGGCCAGTCTCCTCTATGACTGATGAAAGGTCTTACCAGCACGTCACGTTCCTGGGAGGGTCCCGGGTGGGGGGCTGGGCTGTGCTGGGCTGCCTTGGCCTGCGGAACTGGGAGGTCCCGTAGCTGGGTGCCCCCTCGGCTGAGGGGAAAGAATCCAGAAACCACCCCTGCTAGATGGGCCCCGGGGCCCCTGCCCTCCTCCATCTGCATGGGCTCTGGCCCCTGGAGGGACCCTCACTTCACAGTAACCCCCATGGGCCTCTCCCTGACCAGGTGTGTCTTCTTTGCTGCTGGTGGGGAGGCTTGGTATCCGGCCCCTGGCTCCCTGTCACCTACAAAAAAATCATCCAAGCCCAGCCTTAGGTGTGCCGGCTCCCTCTCCACTCTGCTTGTCTTCACGGGCCCCACAGCCCAGTCGAGAAGCCTGACTCGGAGTTTCCACAGCCCAACCCTGCACCGCCCACCTCTACACCTTTGCCCTGGCCATCCCTGTGCATTTATCTCTCATGACTCCGCTCTCCTCCCAGGCCCCACTAGTCACCTGCTCCAAGAAACCCTCCTGCTGGTGCTGACAGCCCCTCGCTGTGCCCCAGTTGCCTTGCTGGGCAGGCATGGTCCCTTGGGCCACTGGGGCCACTTCCCATCTCTCCTACTTCACTCCTTTAGGCTAAGGACCACATTGTAATAGGACCTCAACTATCCTCCCCAGAAGGGTAAGACACCCATCTTTATAAGGAACTGCTCACTCAGTCCTCACAACCACTCAGAGGAGGACGGTGTCACCTCCAGGCTTTGGTCGAGCAAACCGAAGCCCAGTTTGAGTTCCCCTAAGGTCTGAAAGCTCGCCCCGCCCACATCCCGTGATGCACTTGGCTGGCTCTCTGAAGGCAGGTGAAGGTGCTAAGCGAAGGGCCTTGATGTTTCAGTGCTGCAGGTTCTCCCAGTCAGTGCCCATCGGCCACCTCCTGGGGGCTCATTAAAACACATCACTGGGGAGAGGGTATAGCTCAGTGGTAAAGTGCGTGCTTAGCATGCACAAGGTCCTGGGTTCAATCCGCAGTACTTCCACCAAAAAAAAAAAAAATTAAACAATACATAAAGAAACGTAATTACCACCCCCCTCAATCCGAAACCAAAACACATCGCTGGGCCCCACCCTTGGGGGGGGCGGAGCCTGAGAACTGGCATTTCTAACAAGTTCCCCAGAGATGTTGGTGCTGCTGGTCTGGGAAGACACTTTGGCCCTAAGCTGCTAATTAATGTGCGTCCCTTTCATCAGGGTCAGGCGGCGGCCCTCCCCAGACCGAGCATACAGCTCCATGTGTTCCCCTCGCAGCCTCATCACCAGCCCCAGAATAGGGCCCGGCCGTTGTTGACAAACTGATGGGTCATGTGGTGCTGGGTGAGTGAGAGAAGCACGGGGACAGGAGGAGCTGAACCAGCCAAGCCTTTAATGACCACCTGAAGCCCCTGGGCTAAGGGCACCAGGCCAGAGCCGCCCGAACGCCGTGTCCAGGCCAGGAACCCAGCCAGGCACTGGGCTCCTGCGTTCCTGTGGGAAGGGCTTTTCAAGCACATCCTGGGGTTTCTCCTAACCTTCCCTCCTGACAGCTCTTTAAGCCAGCAGTTCTCAACCCCGGCTGCTGGCGAGAGCCCCCTGGGAGATTCAGAAAGTCCCAGTGCCCGGCTGCTGGCTGCACCTGGTCAGTCACAGCGGACTCTCTGGCACAGGGCCAGCTTCTCAGGTGTTCTCAGAGGCCGAGAACCTCGGGGACTGGAGGCGTGGGAATCTCAGACGCAGCTCCACCTCCCTGGGCCGCCGGTTCTGTCTCAATGCAGGTCACACCTGAGCTCTGCCCCTCGCTCTCTCTTAACCTCGGTGGGTCTCATTGGTCTCGCAGATAAAGCAGGAATAACGGGGGAGGGGTTGGCAGGTCCCCAGCGTGGGTTTGCTCTCACTGTGGCTAGGCCTTCCCCTTCCCATAGGTGGCGCTCTCCAAACTTTTCTAATGCCACTCCCCACAGTAAACTGCTGAGCTCTCCCAATGGATGTGTTTATAAACCGCACTCACGGGTTACTATACTAATATATTATGTATATTATCCAACATTAAACAAAAACAGAAACTTTAACGGGCTGAGATTAAAATATAAATATAAGCTCCCACATTTCCTTCCTGCTGTCCCTAGGTGTATGCACCCCGCCTTGGAGCACCCTGCTGGAGGGCCACGGAGAGGGCTGGTGGTCACCAGGGGTCAGGGGCGTGAGGCGACGGGGTGCACGTGGGACCCTGGGGAGGCTCCGGGCGGAGGTGGGGGACGCTGCTATAGCTTCGAACCGCTGGGGAAGCGGAATCTATGGGCAGCGACCGGGACACCTCGCAACTCTGTGGGATCCTTGAGGGAGGGCCCGGGCCTGGGGGACCTGGATCCCGGGGAACCTGGGCACGGGAATCCGGGGCAGAAGGACCGCGGGCGCGAACTTCGGGAGAGAGGGGACTCGGGTCTTAGAGAATCGCCGGGGCCCGGCTCCGGCAGCAGTCGCGACAGGTCATCCACTAGGTGCCACTTCTCCTGGACTTGCTGGGGGTGGGGGTTGAGCAGCAGGGTTAGGGAAGAGGCGCCTCCTCTCACCAGCCGGCGCAGGGAGAAGCCGGCACCGCAGTGGCAGCTCCGAGGTCCCGCCGGGCCCAGAGCTCCCACCCCACCCCGCTACAGTCACGCCCAGAGGCCCCGCCCCCATCCGGCCCGGCCCCCACCAGATGCCCTGCCCAGGCCAGGCCCCACCCCAGCCAAGCCAGAGACCGCGCCCTCTCCAGAGTTCACCCCAGCCCGAGGCCGCGCCCCACCACGGTCCCACGCCAGCCTGGTCACAGAGCACGCCCCCACCAGAGTCCCGCCTCCTACCCCAGCCCAAGGACACACGTTTATTAAACCGGATCCCCAAGCCTAGAGCTGCATTCCTGTCGCCTGGCTCCCGGCCTGAGGCCAAGCCTTAGAAGCCCGTTCCCTCCCTCCACCTTCCTCGCTTTAGTCCGCAGCCTGAGGCCACACTCCTCAGGGTCTCGCCCGCAATCGGGGGCCACTCCCCAGTCTAGCGGGCACTCACCCACACCAGCTGCTTCCGGAGCCCCCGGATGGCCCTCGCATTGGCCTGGGACTGGGAGACGCACACGGTCAGGACAAGGCTTTGGACAAAGGACGCAAGGTCAGTCACCCTCCTCCCCCACCTCGGACTTCCTCCTCACCAGTTTTAAATGGAGGTAAACTTTTTTTTGGTGGAGGAGGTAATTAGGTCTTTTAGTGGAAGTACTGGCGATTGAACCCGGGACCCGTGCACGCTAGGCTGGCACTCTACCGCTGAGCCACGCCCTCCACCCCGCAACCCTAGTCTTTTAAAAGAGGCCTCCTGGGGTCTTCTCTCTGCCAGGCTCCCAGGCACGGCTTTCTCTCTCCTCTCCTTCCACTGGTGGGTCGCTCAGCCCCTCTACTCCAAGTGGGAAGGCAATCAGTAACAGAAAGATGGCAGGGTTTCAGCGTTTCTGCTGCTTTCCCAGTGGTCCTGTGAGGTGCTGGCTTTACAGGTGAGGCCCTGAGGGGGCTACCCAGGGGACCCCCCCAGGCCACCAGCCCTTGGACCGCTGCTGTGTCCCTGGTATCCCCTTGTCTGGCTCCTGGATCCCAAGACTGGCAGGGGGTGCCAAGGAAGGAAGGCCCCCCCACCCCGTGTTCCCGCCCTTGGCCCCTGCTGCCTTGAAAGGCACCTGAGCAGTACGAGGAGGGGGAAGCTGAAGGCTTGGGAGCCGAGGTAGTGAAGGATGCGCTGGCCCGGGGGCAGGAGCCGGAGGGCCACCAGCTCTGGGACCACCTGCCAGGGGGCCGAGTAGTTGGTGAAGAGGCCGCAGTCCCAGGAGGAGCGGATGCTGCAGAGAGATGATCAGAGGAGGGCTGGGGTCAGGGTCCAGGGTAGGATCAGCCAGCCTGGCAGCCTCGGTCCCTCGGCTCCCCTCACCTGCTGACCACATAGCCCAGGGGCACGGTGGCCAGGAGCAGGCCCAGGAGGAGCACCAGTTGGAAGAAGAAGGTGGAGCTGGAGGCTCGGAATCGCCGAAGGGACGCCCTGGAGTTCCTCAGCAGCGTGTACTGGGGAGCGAGGGACAACACATGCGGCTGTGGGCCCAGTTTGCAGACGCCCCGGGAAGTGACTGGTGGGGCGGAAGCAGGACCCAAAACCTGCCCTGCACACAGGTGCATCCCCCACCCCCAGAGCCCTCACCTTCTTCATGTAGAAGGTGAGGAAGATGAAGACGCTGTTGAGCAGGGGCAGCAGGGGGCAGTAGAAGAGGCCCATCCAGGTGACCGTCTGCCCCTCCACAATGTCCAGCACGTTCTTGGGTACTAGGAACTCCTCCCGGTCCAGCCAGGCCCAGAACCGGCCTGAGAACCGCTCCACCAGCAGCCTGGGGGAGGGGAGCGTCCAGGTACCCACTACCCGGGAGGAGCGCGTGGACCACCGCTCGCTCACTCACTCACATGGACACATGCGTGTAGAGCTGCTCACCCTTGGCTGCGACCCCTGGCTCCCCCCAGACGTGCCCACGCCTCCCCACCCCGTGTCCCCAGGTGGCTCACCTCCTAGGCAGGCTGACAAGGAAGGTGACGGCCACCGTGAGGAGGAAGTTGAAGATGCTGAGTTTGTACAGCTCCTCTCCCACTGAGTTCTCCCAGCACTGGTCAGAGGGGGCGCTTGTCACCACCCTCGTTCCCCAGCCACCCCTCACCCTCCCGCTGAGGGGGTCTGTGTGGTACAGAAGCCTGGAGTCTGATACGATTGCTAAGTTAAAACCCTGACCTCGAGGATAAGATCCGAGCAAAGAAACCCACATTCAGGGCGGCTGCCCTGCGCAGAGCAGTGTAATGCGGACGGCGCCCCCTGTAGGTGGCTGCTGGGCGGGCAGCTCTGCCCACAGCCTCTCGCAAAGGCCATGCTGGGAGAGGGACAATTAGCACAGGGAGGTGGGGTTCTGCAGAGGACAGGAGGGACAGGCCCTGGCGGAGCCCCCAGCCACCTGGTAGTCACAGGCGTTGTAGCCGTAGGACTCACAGCTGGTCCTGTTTCTGCCGACGCACAGCACGGTCTGGCCCAGCGAGAAGGAGAACATTCCCAGGCTGGCCAGCTTCAGGACCACGCACCTGGGGGCCAGGGGGTGGGGACTGCATCAGGGGGAGGGGCCAGGGGCACCTGCAGGAGATCATGCCTCTCCCGGGCCCAGCCCCCTCTAAATCCAGAACCCAGTCTCCTTCCAAAGCCGCATCCGTGGCAGTTAACCAAAGTGTGTTCCCCAGAATCTTGGTCTCCAGATGATTCACAGGGGGAAGGTTCTATTTTAAAATCACTTTGGGAAACACTGCACATCCAGCCATCCTCCCCCCACACAGAGAACATAAGGGCCTTCATATTCTTAACGCAGTTGACACCTTTCTTTCCTCTAAGGCTTGTTAATGCCCTAGTCCACTTACACTGCCCCACGTATCCCAAAAGCATGCATGCGTACTCCTGAGCGATGCGTGACCAATCACACAGGCAGGGTGGGTTAACAAAACCATCGCCTGCACGTCATGTCCCCACGTGGACTTTCAGTGCTGATGCGTGGCCGGAGTGTGGCTGGGGACAGTGGTTCTGTCGAGGGAGGCTGGGAGGCAGGGGTGGGTGGGGTCTTACTTTTTAATCTTTCATCCTTTTGAGCATTTTGAATTTTTTACAACGTGCTCATGCTAAAAATAAAGCTTCAGACCAAACACAGTCCACATTGGAGGGACGCTGAGTGGGCTCCAGACAAGGAAAGCCAAGCCCCGCCCAGTGAGGGGTGTGTGGCAGACGGAGAGAAGGCCTGGGCTGGAGCTGAGGGGGAGGGGGGGGGTCCTGCGGGTGGGTCCAAGGCACGACCTGAGCCCTGAGAGGGGAGACAGAGCAGAGCCTAGGGGTGGAGGGGGCTTGCATCTCAATGCACCCAGCAGGCACGGTGAGCTTTCCCTGGCCGAGGCACTCGGCCTCTTCAAACCTGTTTCCTCATCTGTCCCATAGGGATGAGGGTGGTCCTGACTGCATAGGTCAGGAGGGTTGTCAAGGTGAGGAACATGGGAGGGAGCTGTGATCCGAGGTGTGTGGCTGTGGTACCCAATGCCCCCTGGCAAGGCCAGCGCTTGGTCTGGACCACTGGCTTGCTCTGGATGGAGAGGACTGGAAAACCTTAGACTGGGACCCCCAAGACTAGGACTGGGAGCAGCTGCCTGCTTTCCTTGGCTGGGGCCCCCAGTGCCAGGTGATAACCAAGGATACAGCCCTTCTCTGCTCTCCACACGCTCTCCCACCTGTCACCCCGAAGGTGGTGCTCACCAGATGAGGGTGAGGTTGACCTCCATGTTGGGAGGGTAGTTCTCTAGCTGGACCAGGAAAACAAACAGCAAGGGACCCAGAAAGTTGACCAGGGCGATGACCCCAGGGGGCAGGTACTGAAGCAGCAGAAACAGGGACTCCTGCGGGGAAAGGCAGGTAAGGGGATGACCATAGGCCTTAGGGTTCCCGGCAGCACCCCCATCCCCTCCGACTCCCTCAAGTGTAACTGGGGCAGGCCTGACCTCTGGAAGCCCACGGACTAGTCCCAGTGGCAGCAGAGCAGTGGTGGGGATATCAGCAGTTAGAGCCAGTCTGACCTGGTCCTGACCTTGGGCAAATTCCTTTGACCCCTCTGAGCCTCAGTTTCCTCTTCTGCAAAGTAGGACCATCCCATCTGGGCCCACAGTTCTTGCCAGAAATAAAGGCTTGTCAGTTGATACCTCCTTGTTGTCCTGCGAGTACTTGGTGGCCCAGAAGATGGCGCTGATGGCTCCAGCCACCAGAAGCCCGATGAGGACATTGACCCGCACGTAGGTGAGCAGGCGGTAGGCCCTCTGGGCCCGGGTCTGCTGCCGCACCAGCAGGAAGTGCCGCCCCTCCTCCAGCTCCACCTGGCATGGGGGCAGGGCAGAGGGGGTTGGGGCTGCCCAGGGGGAAGGGGAAGGGGAGGGTTCCGGCAGACAGCCCCAGGTAGGTGTGCATGGGGCTGTCAGGTTCTAGGCCAGGTTGGGGTGACCCTGGGCCGGGGGCAGGTGGGCTGGCTTTATCGAGAGCACCCCCATGCTATGCAAACTCGCACAGCCCCCGCCTCCAGCTGGAAAACCCCGGGTGCACACACACTCACTCACACATGCTCAGGCTGCATGCTCACACGCAGCCCCACGTGCTCTCACACCCAGTCACACTCACAGCACGCCTCACACTCACGCACGTCCGCACACACCTTGAACTCGTTGCTGATCTCGTGTTTCTTGATGGTGGCTGCGTCCTGCCCCTGGATACAGAAGTCCCAGGAGGAGAAGACCTTGGCACTGAGAGGCGACCTGTAGTCCTGACCCAGGAACAGCTTCTGTGGCAGCCCCTTCACCATCCTGGAGGGGGCAGGGGGCCAGGGCTCAGCCTGCGCTCAGCTGTGGGGTGGGAAGCCCCTGGCAGCCCCAGGTGCAGACTTGGCCCTGGCCTGGGTCAGGGGTGGGGATAGAGGGGTGGTCTGCAGCTGGGGATGCAGAGTTTGGGCCTTGGAACCGCCCACGAGCCTCACTGAACGGGGAGGCCAGGGCCTTCCTGCCAACTTGGGGGTTCCATGCCAGGGGAGGGGTGGTGACTGGCGGAGACTCCCTGAAAAGCAGTGGTGGCAAGGGCTCTGCTCTCACCGCTGCAGAACCCCACAGAAGCAGAGGAGCAGGCAGGCCAGTGGGCTCAGGAGGTAGGCCAGGCGGACGCTGTACGCCGAGCTGCTCTCAGGCCGCGCTCGGTACGCGCCATAGAAGAGATAGGTGTTGTTGAAGGCCTGGGGACATCACAGCGACCACTGAGCAGGAGTCCATGCAAAGCTGTGCTTTCTGTGTATTAACTCATTAAC
Organism: Camelus ferus; assembly: GCF_009834535.1. Taxonomy (NCBI): domain Eukaryota; kingdom Metazoa; phylum Chordata; class Mammalia; order Artiodactyla; family Camelidae; genus Camelus; species Camelus ferus. The sequence goes on from NC_045711.1 coordinate 23,041,134, forward strand.
CCTCGCAATGACCTCATCAGGCAGGGAGTCAGAAGATCCTCATTTTACAGAGGCTCAGAGGGGTTAGGCAACTTGCATAAGGACACACAGCTCGGAGGAACAGCCAGGACTAGGCTACCAGAGCCCAAAGAGTAATGACAGTGGCTTCCAGGAATGGGAGTAGGGTGGTGTTTATTCCAGAAGCCTGGATACTTTTCCCCTCCTGCCCTTCTTTTCCCAACCCCAGCTGAGCTCTGAGGGCTGGGGACACATGCCCATGGGCTTGGGCTGTGCACAGAAGCCTCAGTCTCTCTCTGACTCCATCATGAAGCCCAAATGTCCTTGGAGACTGGGGTCTGACCCCGAGGCCAGTTCCCCAGTCCCCCAGGCCCCCTGGTCCATGGTCAGGACAGAGCTACTCACCCTGCCAGTTAAAATATTCCAGAGTTGATTGTGGAACTTGGGAACACCAGTCTGGGACTGGAGGTCACCAGGACACTGGAGGGCTGCTGAGGGAGAGGAGGCCAATACGAAGGGGACCCCCAAGGCATAGCTGAGGTTCTGCCTCTCCCCCTTCATAGCCCCAAACCTCGGGGAGGCCTGAGCAGGACCCTGAGGGTGTGTCAGGAGGCCTGCCCTGCAGAAGGTGTGGTCAGGGAGCGAGCCCGGGCTGGACCCAAGCAGGGCAATGCCCAGGGTTGGGAAACCACGGATTGGGGCTGTCCCAACACTGTGAGCCCTGGACCAGTCCCCCAGGGTTCGGGTGGGCTCGGGGTACTATTCCTGCATGGGCCAGGCACTCACTGAAGTTCAGGGCAGGTCCTGGGTCAGGGGGGTGGAGCCAGACCAGAGGCAGCACTACGAGGCTTGTGGTCAGAAGCAGGGTCAGCAGGTTCAGCAGCAGCAGGAAGCGAAGGAAGGTGAAGTAGGACTGAATTCCGGTGCCGAAGAGGCCTGTGGGGAGGACAGCAGGTGGGCCTGCTGATAATCCAAGGGGTGCGGGGTGTGAGGGCTGAGCAACCCAACCCAGCAGGAGATCTCGGTTTAAAGGCCACATTCTGGAAGCTTGCCTAGCAGTACTTCTAACAGCCACCAGGGGCGCCACCATCCATCAAGGCTTGACCGGTGGTTCTGGGGTTGGAGGGGAGTTGGTGAGGATGGGGGAGTCGGTTGATGAGGGAGGGCAGAAGGGTGCAATGGCAAGGGGGATGAGCCCCTCCTGGGGATTCTAAACTGGACATTGAGACTCCAGAGGGCGAGGCGGGAAGTGGGGATTGGGGTTCGAGTCTTACCCCCAATCTCATAGAGAGCCCCCTCCCAGAGCCCACAGCCCCGGGCCAGCCGCTGTGCTGCCTCCCCTAGGCGCCGTCCTGCAGTCTCCTGCCTGCGGCGCCACTGCTGCCAGCATGAGGTCTTCACCCCCTCGGGCTCCCGCAGCTGCCTGGGATGGGGTGGTGATGGGGGCGTCCCTGAGTCACCCAGTGTGTCCACCCAGCCAGGCAGAGCTGCGACCTGGGCTGCTGGGGAGTCTGCCCACTGCTGGTGATTTCCACCCGCTGCCCCACCTAGTCCAACAGGTGCATCCTCCCCTCACCCCACTGCCCCGCCTCCGCAAAGTGCTGGTGCTCCGCTACCCACCGGATGAAGCGCTTGTCCACCATGGCGTAGGGCAACACCCGCACGGGCTCCTGGGAGGAGTGCAGTCGCTTCATCTCCTGCTCCCACAGCTCCTCACCCGCATGCTCAGGTTCTGGCTCCCCGGGGGCCTGCTCCCCCTGCACCGACCACTGCCGCAGCATCTCTGCAGTGGGGCTGAGGTGGGGGCACCCAGGCTGCACGGTCCCCCTTCTGGGAGGGAGGGGGAGTGGCTACTGGATGAGCCTCAAGGTCTTGGCCCTGGCACTGCCAAAAATGCAGAGAAAGAATCCTGTTGTAGGAGATCTGGCTCAGTCTCCAGTCACACTGCGAAGCAACACATGGTCTCAGTTTCCCTATCTGTGAAATGGGCAGAAAGATCCAAAGGGCTGGGAAAGATGATGGGACATCACAAACAAAGCTAAGGCCAGGTGTGGCCACAGTTAAGCCCGGTGGGGCTCAAGGCCTGCCTTGCCCCACTTCCAACCTGCTACTGATGGCCTCAGGCCTTCCTGGTTACCCTTTGGTAAGAGACAATTCCACCTGCTGATTTTCCCATTAGGAAGGCCCCCCCCCCCCCGCCCAAACCTCAACAGTTCCTAGGATTCAGCATCCTACAGTACCTCGGATCTGAACGCACCGGACCCCCTCTGTCTTCTAACTGGTGGTCCAGCTCACAGGGCTGGGTCTGCCCAGTCCTCTCAAGGAACCCAGTGAGGAGGCGTGGCTACAGCCCCAGTCGTGGGAGGGGGAAGGGACCCTCCTAGCCCAGAGGGTAGGGGCTCTACCCCCTCCCCACCACATAGCCCCCAGCGGCTCCTCAGCCTCAATTCTCCTTTCCGCCCGCTCACGCTCCGGCCGCTACCCCCACTCTGTTCCCAGCTCACCTGGGGACCAGGGACCAAGTTCCCGGAGGAGACCCTCCTCGGACCGGCTCCCGCCACTCCCGGCGGGGCTGCGAGAGAGAGCCGAGGGGAGGGGTCACATGACAGGAACCCCAGCTCCCCCCTCGGCCGCCTCCCCCTCCACTTGTCTCTCCCCCACCCCCCGCAGTTCCTCTGCTCTCTGCTGAGGCCAGCACTTCCTGCGGGGGCGCGGGGCCCCGGCGGGCAGGTGAGAAGCGCGGCGGGCCTGCGCTCCCGGAGGGCGGCCGGGCGCGCGCTGGGCGGGGGCCGGGCCCTTCCCCGCCCCGCGGGGATCCGGGCCGGCGGCGCCGCGTGGGGCCGGGGGGGCGCAGGCCTCGGCCCTTATCCGCCCGTAGCTCCGGCTCGGCTCCGCTCGGCTCGGCGGGCGCCGTGGTGACTTAAGCGGCGGGCGCCATCACCGCCTGCGGCTGGGTTTCCAGAAGCCCTAGGCGTTCTTTCTCAACTTCCCGCCTCTGTTACCGGCGCGTAATCCGAGGCCGGGCCTCGCGCCTGGCGAATAGGAAGCGCGCAGGCTTCGGCTCCGCTCGGGCCCCGCCCAGGCGAGTTGGCCTTTTCTCACTCCCGCGACCTCTGGGCAGCCCCGCGGTCCTGCCCTTCCCCCTACCCGCCTCCTTGAGGGCCCCATCCTCTCTAGCCGAGCTCCACGGGTTTTTCTGTCTCCCGGCTTGGTCCCCTTCCTGGTTTTCCAGACCCGTCCTCTATGCCAGACCCCAAGCTGGGTGGTGCTGGGCACACAGTGGGCACAGAGAGTGGGCAGGGGAGGGAGGACAGACTGGCCAATGCACTTGTCAATAGGAAATGGCAAATGCCCTAACAGGGTTGAATCCCAGAAGGCTCCCTAGAGGAGGTGACCTTCAGGATGGGCCTGGGGTCATGCAAGTACAGCATGGCTGGAGCATGGGTGTGCAGGGGAGGGAGGAGTAGTGGGGGATTTGAGGAGTAGAGGCAAAGGCCAGACAGGTCTGGTTCCCCAGGCTGAGGCGCCTTGTGCCAAGATCTGACCCGAGTGACGACTCGTCATTTGGACATCCCGGCTTGGCCCACCTGTCCTCCGCAGGTGGACCTTCTCCTTCCTTTCCGCCTTCCACCTCACCTTCACCCTGCCCACCTCTTAAGGCTTCTCCCTACCAGTGATGGCCCCTTCACTGTCCAAGTCCCACCTATTTTCTCAAACTCAAAGGAGCCTCTCCTCTGGCCTTCTCAAAGTCAGGTTTCTCGGCAGAGCTCCTAGGTGGACAGGACTCAGGCCCTAGGGCACGACACTCTGGAGGCTGACTGACCTCAGTCTGTTTCCTCGTCTGTGAAATAGGGTCGATGGTAACCCTGTTCTGGGCTTGTGGGAAACAACTGAGCAAACGGCAGTGGGAACAGCCCCAACGTGTCTCCCCTCCTCTCCACTTAGCACAGGAAGTGTGCCAGAACGCCAGAGCGATAAACAGCAGAGGCCACGCCCGCCAGGTCCGAAGGGCGGAGATTCTGCCCCCTCCCCCAAGACCGGTTCCACCAGCCGGCTCCGGGGGTTTGTCACCGGAGGTTGTCCTGGAGGAAGGGGTTACCCAATCTGGTGTTGCAAGGCCCGCTGCATCAGTGTGGCTTTGCAGCGTGCTGTTATTTTGATGATCGCCCTGGGGAAGTGGGCGGGTCTGGAAGTACTGTACCCATTTGAAACTTGGGGAAACTGAGTCCCACAGAAATTGGCTTCAACCGGAGATGGGAACACATCCGGACACCTTCACCCTGCTCAAACGTCGGGGTCGGGTGAGACGAAGGGTCAGAAGTTGGCAGGGGAGAGGGCACAGTCGCCAGAGGGCTCCCTGGGGAATGGGGAGGGGGAGGAGGAGGAGGACGGGGAGGAGCCGGTCGCGCCCGCGGACGGATCCGGGTCATGTGACCTGCCTGGGGCCGGCCACCACGTGGTCCAGGCTGGGCGGTGCAGCTCCCTCTGGCCCCCTCTAGGCCTGCGATGGCCACATGTTGTCCCCTGGGCCCTTGGTCACTCCCTCTCTCTGACCTTGAGACCTCTCCCCGAGCTGGTGGAGCGCAGACAGTTCCCGGCGACCTGCTCTGGGGACAGGTGAGCGTCTCACAGGGCCCCTCCTCCCTGGCGCCTCCCAGGTGAGCGGCCAGGATGCCAGTGCCAGTTGGGCAGGGCACAGTTCCGGGGCTTGGAGGCGCGCCTGTGTCCTCCCAGTCCCATCTAGTTCCCCTGTGCCCACCAGTTCACCCCCTTCGAATTCCTTTGGCTGGATTCTCCGGGATCTCCCAGGGTTTGAGCAGGGCAGGGGGACCTGCTGATCCCAGCCCACCCTAGCTGGCTGGCGGCATCAGGGGAGAGGGCCGTGGTGTGTGTCGGGACTGGGATGGGCAGGGGAGTGGAGGCCTAATTCCACAGGTAGGTACCACTGGCTGAAAATGGGGGAGTGGGAGACTGGCAGGTGAGGGGTCCAAGGCTTCTCGGAGTTACTGCGGCCCTGGGTTCCGAGGCTGGGCTGTGGCTCTTCCTGAGCCGTAGCTGTTCCCAGAGGACTCGCTTCTGGCTGGGGTAGGGTTTCCGGAAACGGGCTCCACCCTGCCCCTCCCCAGCTTGCAGGGCTCAGGAATGGTGCACCCCGGAAACTGCTGCACCGTCTGTAGGGGCCTGGGGCAGGGTGCTGGGTGCTGGGTGCCAGGGCTCTGGGTACCAGCCGGGCAGAAGTCCTCAGCTGTGCCCAGATGCCGGCGCCCAGGTGAACCCTCATCCCCTAGGCGCCCTCTGAGCGCCTCCCATCTCCCGGCCCCTCCCTCCTAGAGAAGGAGCGTGTGGGAGAGGGCTGCGGTCTGCACTTGGGGGGGGTCTGTCTTTCTAGAAAGGAATTCCAGCTGTAGGGACTGGACTGAGGGGCACACCCTCGGCTCCACCTCCAGCCACTTCCCCTTTCTGGCGGAGTCACCTCTGACCCCTCTCTCGGCTGGTTTCTCCACACTGTGCTCCTGTGGGAGGGAAGAGGAGGGGCTCCGAGACTGGGCACCGCTAAGTGGGCCCAGCCCTACTGGGATCTGCTCTGTCCAGGCACCCCGGCCTTGCCCGCAGAAGCACCTTGAGCTAAACCAACTTTTCTGAGTGCTGAGTTCCTGTGGGTGAGGGGCAGGGCGGGGGGGGGTGTGTGTGTGACTGGGCGGGCTGGGGCTGGGCCCAGTCGTGCTGGGACAGGGCCCTGCGCAGTCAGCTGGTGGTTGGGAGTCTGTTGCTCCCGCCCTGCTCCTACGGGTGAAGAGCCCGGACAAGGCCGCCCTGGCTCAGTTGTCCTGGTGATGGCAGGGCCTGGACAAAGGCTGCCTGTTTGAGGCCCAGCCCCCCTGCCCCCAGCTAGCTGCCCTGGCCGTCCTGGGGTGAAGGAATGTGGGGGAGTCTCTCAGGAGGGCTGTTGACCTTAATGCAGTCGCCCAGTGTGGCCTAGCGTTGCATAGAGTGACCGCTGTGGGGGGGGGGTGCAGGGTGGGGCACAGCCCAGGAGGCCATCCTGTCTGCTGCTCTGTCTGGGGCTGGTGTGGCGAGAGGGGTGGGGGCCCAGGCCGCCGGCTGCCTGTGGGATTTCCTCTGGGAGGAAGTGCGGGGGGGTCACGGGGTGGGCGCAGGGAAGGTGTCAGCTGCCCTGACCTTTCTCACTAAAAGGGTGGCATCCCTGGGGCAGAACCCGAGGAACGGAGGACCATATCCACAGGCACCCCACCTGCTCCCCATCTTTCAGGGACTGACAGTGGGGAACTGCCCAGAACCCCCTCCTTTCCTCACCCCCTCCCTCCTCCTCCCCCAGTGGTGGAACAGGCTCCCCCCCAGTCCGTTCTGGCCTGAGGTTTATCTGGGGCCACTCACTTGACCACGTGTTTGGTGGGTGGGGGCAGGGTGGGGGCACAGGCAGCCTAGGGAGTAGTGCCTCCCACGGTCCCCAGGGAGCGGGTCGCGGGTCGCGGGTCGCTGGGCGAGGTGCCAGGCATTGAGGGCTAACTTTGGTGTCACGCTTCCTGTCTCATCAGATGTGTAGCAGGAAGCCCTGGAGGCCATGCTCAGGCTCTGAACTGCCCTAGGTCTGTAGGCCGGCTGGGCATGAGCCGCAGATATGGCCCAGCCGCCGGTCTTTGTCCTCAGTGTCCCTGAGACCCCAGATGACCCAGAGGGGTAAGTGCTCTGGGGTGGGACTGGGGACTGGGATGCATCACCCCTGGGGGGAGGCAGTCTGGACCACAGCCCTTTGGAGAGGGTGGGCTACTGGGACGAGGGCTGGGTTGGTCACAGCCTGAGCTCCAGCCCCCACCCTTATCCCAGCAGCCAGGAGCCCAGCCCCTACGATGAGAGCGAGGTGCATGACTCCTTCTACCAGCTCATCCAGGAGCAGAGCCGGTGGGCGGCCGAGGAGGGGCTGGAGCTGCAGCAAAGGGAGCCGGGGCCTGGAGCCCTGGGGGCTTTAGGTGAGCCCGGGCCCAGGTAGGGTGCTGGGATGGTGTGGGCAGGACACTGAGCCTCTCAGCCTCCCGGGAAGCCCCTCCCTGCAGCCTGTGGGGGAGGGGGGGAGGTCGCCAGTCAGCAGCGTCTGTAGATCTCTGGACAAGTCTATCTTGCTTGGCAGGCGATGACCACCAGGCTCTCCTGGGGCCCGAGGGTGTCCCCGTCCATAGCATGGCCACGCTCCGCATCCTGGCCAGCATGCCCAGCCGCACCATTGGTGAGTGGGACCCTCTGCCTTCGGACCCTGGGTGGGGCGGGGGTTTCAGGCTGGGGGCCCATTCGGCTCCCACCCACCCTGGCTGCTGCCTGCAGGCCCAGCATGGCCCCAGGCAGTCTCGCCGGGTTCTAAAAACGACTCAGAGTCGTCATGGGGATAAAAATAGGCTCCTGGAAACCCAGTGGTGGTGGAGGTCTCTTGTCAAAGGACTTTCCTGGGTCCTGGGAAGGGGCGGAAGGTGGCCCCTGCCTCCACGGGAGGGGCGCACCCCCTGACCAGCTGCCTCCCCAGGCCGGAGCCGCGGCGCCATCCTCTCCCAGCTCTACAACCGCACGGTGCGGCTGCGCCGCCGGGCTGCCCGCCGGCCCCAGCTCAGGGACGTGGGCCGCTCCGCCCGGCCCAGCCTCCGCCTGTACGACCTGGAGCTGGACCCCCTGGTCCTGGAGGAGGAGGGTGAGTGAGCAGGGCCGCAGCCTCGGTGGGGAGGGGGGTCAGGCTGGTGGGGGTGGGGCGCTGGCAGCAGACCCAGGGCCCCTTCTCCAATGGGCTGCCTGAAGGCCCCCAGCCATGAGGTCCCTTGGCAGGGGGTGTAGGAGTATCTTGGTATCCTCCTGGCCACCGAGGCAGAGAAGAGGGGGCCTTCGGGCTGCAGTGTTTGGCTCATGCAGGCAGGCACTCAGAACCTTAGTTCATGCGCCCCACGTCTGCTGAGCACTTGTAGTGTTGCGGGTGTTGGTCTAGGCTTTAGGATGTGTTGTTGGTAAGCAGGCCTGTTCCAGCTCTCATGCAGCTTATTGTCTGCTCGCTAAAACAGACGGGAACCAAATAAATGAATAATGGAATGGCTAAAGCTTAGATAAAGACAGCTGAGGAAAAGTGCGCTTCGGGAAAACATTATGGAACCCATCTAGCCTAGAGGGATCCAGGGAGGCTTCCTGGAGGAAGTGACATTAGAGCAGATGAGGCATGTGCAAAGGCCCTGAGGTGGAAGCGTGCTGGTTTGTCTGAGCATCTGGAAGGCCAGCGTGGAGGGGCTGGGGAACAAGGGAGAGTGGTTGTAGGAGGGAGCAGGGCCCAGGTCACAGGCTGAGCTTCAACCAAGAGATCTCAGGCATCAGTGCCAGGGGCTTGAGTACTTCCCTGGGGCCCTGCCTCTGTTTCCTCCCCCTGTTTACCCAAGGCCCCCAGTTGGTGGGTGACAGAGCATTTCAGGGTAGTTAAAATAGCACCCCTTTCCAGGGCAGTTGTGAAGATGAAAGGGGGGAGGACAGGGGCAGATCTCCAGGCCCCTCCTCCCCTACTCACCCCATCAGGGCTGCTATAGTGGGAAGTGGTGGGGTGTTGGGACCCCATTGCTTTTGAGTAGGTTGGGTAGGGGGGCTTAGGTGTACTGGAGGTCAGAGCAAAATGCCTGTGGGGAGTTTGGGTCCAGGAGGAGGGGGTGCTGGGCTGGGCCGCGGAGGACACTAGGAACTTGATCGTGCCCTGGGCTCCAGGCAGTGGAGGTGGGAGGGAGACAGGCATTGGAAGTGGGAGGGAGACAGCCAGTGGGGTGTGGGCCAGGTGGCAGTGAGTGACCTGGCTTTGATGGTGCGAGCAGAGAGGCGCCATCCAGGCCTGCTAGGGGGTGGGAGGGGGCTGAGGCTGTGTTTCCGTGGGGTGGACGTCAGTAGCCACAGCGGTGTAGGGAGGGACAGATGCTGTGGGGAACCCACAGAACTCCCACCTTCCCCTGCAGAGAAGCGGGTCCTCCTGGTGAAGGAGCTTCAGGGCCTGACAGTGGCCCAGCGGGACCATGTGCTCCGGGGGATGCCCCTGAGCCTGGCTGAGAAACGCTGCCTGCGGTCAGTGCCCCTCGGCCTCTTGAGGCCCCCAGACCCACTTCCTCAGCTGGGTCGGGTGGTTGGCAAGAAGGGCCCCGAGCCTGCGGTGGGTGGTCCCTGGGAGGGAGGGGGATCCCTCCCTGGTCCAGACCCTGACACTGCCTCTGCCCCCAGAGAGGAGAGCCGGACCCCGAGGGGCAAGCGGAGGGCCAGGCAGGGCGGCCGTGGGCTCCCCTCCTGCTGCAGTCAGCTCCAGGACAGCTGTGTCCTGGTAGGCACCTCCTGGGCAGCTGGGGGGGATGCTGGGGGAGGGGCCACCCTTCTTCCTCCCCATCCTGGTCCTGTTTGCAGGGTCCTCTAGCCTTCGGCCTGGCTCTGGGCTGTGAACAACCCACCTCTCCCGCCCCTGCACTCCAGGCCTGACCCCTGGGGTCTTGGCTAGGGGCTGACCCTGCTCCCAGTGCCCCTCTCAGAGTCTCACCTGAGGACTGTCCCGCCGCTGTCCCCACAGGCCTTGCACAACCTGGGGCTGGTGCTGCTCTCGGGGCTGCAGGCCCTGAAGCCTTGGCGCTATGCCCTGAAGCGGATCGGCGGCCAGTTCGGCTCCAGCGTCCTCTCCTACTTCCTCTTCCTCAAGACCCTGCTGGCCTTCAACGCCCTCTTGCTGCTGCCACTGCTGGCCTTCATCGTGGGCGTGCAGGCCGCCTTCCCGCCAGCGCCCCCGGCCTCCGTGCCCGCCTTCACGGGCCTGGAGCTCCTCACGGGTGGGGTGAGGCTTGGTGGGAGCAGGCGGGCCCCCCTCTCACCACGGCTGCCCCCTGGTCTGACCCCAGGGGCCTGCAGCCCGCCCCCCGTGCTTTCTGTGGGGCCTGGGAAGCCCCAGGGTGGCTGCGGGCCTTTGTCCACCTCCGTGCGCTTATCGCTGGCCCTGCGCTGCCCTGCCCCCTCTGCCCTTCCCCTCGCCCTGCCCTCTGGGTGCCCTCCTCTCTCTGCACCTCAGGCCTGAGGGGGGTCAGGCGCAGGGAGAGGGACAGCCCCTGACTCGGCCGGGCCGCCTCTCTGCAGGGCCGCTTCGCCCACACCGTCCTGTACTACGGCTACTACAGTAACGCCACGCTGAGCCAGCCGTGTGCCTCCCCGCCGGATGGCGGCCAGTGCCCCCCAGAGGCAGGCGGCCTGCCCTACAACATGCCCCTGGCCTACCTCTTCACCGTGGGGGTTGCTTTTTTTATCACCTGCATCACCTTGGTTTACAGGTAATAACCTTCCACCACATGACCCTGGCTCTGAGCACCACTGATCCACCCCGTGTCTGTCTATTGGTCCGTCTGTCCGTCCATCCACCATCCACGGACCCTTCCTTCCTCCTTCCCACCCACCCCCAGTTTCACCCATGCACCATCCACTCCACAAACGTTTGCTGTGCTTGGCGCAGGGCAGGAAGGTAAATGAGCGTGGTGCCTGCCCTCGGGAAGCTTGCCGTCTGTGGGAGGAGACAGGCCATCGAAGAGGCTGGGGATGTCCTGGTGTTGTGTTGCCTGGTCGTTACGGAGCACAGGAGAGGGAGTCGGACTAGCTTCTCGGGGCTGGTGACACTTGTCCCAGGGAGAGAGATTAAATAAGGGTGGGCAGAGAAAGGCCAGAGGAAGGTGTTTGGGTTATCGGGAGAGGCAGTGCAAAGGCCCTGAGGTGAGCCAGCATCTTCCGCAGCCACGACTGGGTGGGAGGCAGCTGGTCATGTTGGTGGGGACTGGCGCCTGAGCCCTCTTCTAGCCACTTGTGGCTGGTGGGCACAGTATTGGACAGGGCGGATCTGGAGTGGCCGGTGGGCCCCACCAGGAGGCCGAGACCTCTGGGCTGGAGGTGGGGCAGGGGGCGGGTGACGGGAGGCCCATCCAGCACTGGGCGGGCTCCTCCGAGTGGGTGCTGGGTTTTGGCTGCAAGGAGCATCCGAGGTGTTTTGTCTGCACCTTCCGCCCCCACTCAATCCCTGCTCGGCTCTGCTTCTCCCAGCATGTCCCGCTCTTTCGGGGAGAGCTACCGGGTGGGCAGCACCTCGGGGGTCCACGCCATCTCTGTCTTCTGCTCCTGGGACTACAAAGTGACTCAGAAGTGGGCCTCCCGTCTCCAGCACGACAACATCCGAACCCAGCTGAAGGTGAGCTGCCGGGGGGGGCCTGAGGCCACCACCGCCACCCCGGTCCTGGGGACACCAGTCCGTGTCTGCTCCAGTGGGCGACGGTTAGGGCTGCTCTTGGGCCCTCTCCCGGGAGTCCCTGTGTCCTCTGGCCCCCATGGGAGGAGGCCACAAGGGAGGACAAGGAGGCACAAGGTTCCGTTGTTTGTCTGAGGCCTCAGGCCTAGCAGGCAGCCGAGCTGGGCCTTGTGGAACGTTCTCTGCCTTTCTGAGGTTTTATGTGCAGGGTTTGCATCAGGGAAGCTCACAGCTTTGACCTGGCTGATGGGCCCTCACTGGCCTTGGGGAGCGCCTCAGGGCTTCCGGTCAGCGAGGGGACAGCTGCCTGCAGGCAGGACACCTGGGGAGGCCGGGCAGGAGAGGCCGGGCCGGCCCTGGAGCAGGGCGGGGGACCGGCCCGGGCGCTGGGGGTGGGCGGGTGGTGACCCTACGTGTGTGTCCACTCCGCGGTCCCCGGGGCTCCTCGCGCCTGTGCCGGGGGTGGGTGACAGGCCGGCTGCCACCCGCAGGAGCTGCTGGCCGTGTGGCAGCTGCGCCGGGGCCCTCGGAGCATGTGCTGGCGGCTGCGGCGTGTGGCCGTGCTGGGGCTCGTGTGGCTGCTGTGTCTGGGGATCACGCTGGGCTGCACCGTGGCCGTCTACAGCTTCTCGGAACTCATGATCAAGGTGCAGGGGGAGTGGGCAGCCCCCAGGGGGCTCCAGCCTGGGGGTCAGACTCCCGCTTTAGCTATTAGACGGGGACCTGGAAGGCGGCCAGGAGCCTCGAGCCCTCCCTGGAGGCCGCCTCTCTCACGGGCCTTGTTTTGGTTCTTCTCGGGCCTTGTTTTGGTTCTTCTCTGCCTGTTTCACACTCTTGTTTCTCTGTCCTTTTGTTTTTTATCTTCTCTTTTCTTCTCTGACACCTGTGTCCCGCCCTCCCCTCCTCCCCCCACCCCCTTCCTGTGCGGTTTGAACAGCTGTGATCTCCACCCCCCCCTTCCGCCCTGGGACCCCGCCCTGCGGCTTCCCCCGTCAGTGGACACGGCCCTGTCCCTTGGGCGCCTGCGGTGATGCTGCCCCTCCCCTGCTCTGACAGAGCCCAGGGTCCACTGAGCGGGAGGGGGCGCTGCTGGCCCTGCCCCTGGTGGTCTGCCTCCTCAACCTGGGGGCCCCCTACCTGTACCGCGGCCTGGCTGCCCTGGAGCGCCATGACTCCCCGGTGCTGGAGGTGTACGTGGCCATCTGCAGGTGAGTGGCCAGGGCAGGGGGAGGTGAGGGCTTTCTGGGGCGCACCCTCTGTCTCCCAGGCACCCTCCCTCAGCCTCCACTCCGGCTCTTTTCTGTAGGAACCTCATCCTCAAGATGGTCACCCTGGGGATCCTTTGTTACCACTGGCTGGGCCGCAGGGTGGGCACCCTGCGGGACCAGGTGAGGGCCGGCCGCTGCTGGTAGGGGTGAGGCTCCCTGGGCCCCTCAGGATGGTCTGCCCTGGTCCCAGGGTGGGGCGGAGGGGGTGGCCCTCACCGGACCTTACCTGGGCTATAAGTGTACTGGAGGCCCCTCGATGGGCTGGGTGAGCTGGGTGGGGGGTTCCGGGGCCCTGGGGCTGAGACTGCGTCCGTTTCAGTGCTGGGAGAACTTTGTGGGCCAGGAGCTGTACCGGCTCATGGTGATGGACTTCCTCTTCACATTGCTGGACACACTTTTCGGGGAGCTGGTGTGGAGGTGAGGCCCCAGGGGCGGGTCCCAGCTCTCACCTCCTGGACATCTGGGCTTCCCAGCTCCGAAGGGCTCCCAGCATCCTCACCAGCGTGGTGACGAGGGTCACCTGGGTGGTTCTCGAGTCCCTGAATAGCAGTCCTTAAATCTCCACCCGTGACAGCTCCTCTGTAAGACATCACTGAACCGAGAAAAACACTTAGGACACAGGATGGAACCTATTTTTAAATCGGAAAGGAAAACAGGTTTCAAAGTGACGCATATGATACAACGTGAGTCTCGTATGATGGAAAAAGGGGTCGGAAGGAAGGATAGAAGTGGAAGGACATTTTCCGAGGGCCTCGCTGTGGTGCTCGTGTGGCGGGTGTTTTGTATTTCCTTCTCTTTGTGTTTTCTTTGAGAATGTATTAACTTCACAAGATTTTTAGAAGTAAAACGTCGGATGCCGACGTGCGTGTTTACACCCGGGAGCATCTGTACGGGCTTCGAAAAAGGACAGGGACGAAGCCCGCGGCAGTGCGGACCCCTTGGGGTGGGACCCCGGCTGCCGTCTCCCCTCGACCTTGCTGGGTGCCGGGGGGCGGGGACGGGCGGGATGGTCAGCGTGGCGGGTGGGTCCCCGGCCGGGGTGCCTGCCCTCCTGCGGACCCCGGGGGCTCCTCTGCCCCAGGCTCATCTCCGAGCGGACACTGAAGAGGAGGGGGAAGCCTGAGTTCGACATTGCTGGGAACGTCCTGGAGCTGATTTACGGGCAGACCCTGACCTGGTGAGTGTCTCCCACGTGCGTCCCGCTGCCCGGCCCTGGGGTCGCGGAGCTTCCCCCCCCCCTCTGGAACACAGCAAGGCCCAGCCCTCCCACCCCTCAGCTCCCGGGGTCCTGTGCCTGAGCCAGGCTGTCCTAGACCAGGGCGCAGCACGGGGTCACGACCCCCGCCTCTGGACTGCAGCCCCCTCGCCTCCTCCCCCTCAGGCTCGGTGTCCTCTTCTCCCCACTCCTCCCCGCCATGCAGATCATCAAACTGCTGCTCCTCTTCTACGTCAAGAAGGTAAAGGTGCCACCTGGGCCCTGAGGAGGGCGACGGGGCCCAGGGAGCACGTGCAGCCAGGGTAGCCTCTGGGCTGACAGACGTGCAGCCCTGGGACTCTGGAACCCTCCCCTGACCTGACTGGTGCAGGGCTGGCAGCCTAGGGCCACCCTCTAGGGACAGTCCCATGGCCCCCAGGGCCAGCTGAGCCCCCTCCCCGCATCACTGCCTCCCTGCCTTCTGCAGGCAGGCAGCATCCCTGCAGGGGCCGTGGTCAGGGCTGGGCGCCTGTGTGCGTGGGCTGGGCTTAGGGTGGGGGGCTGCGAGGCGCCCCTGGTCGTCTGTCCTCAGGTCGGGGGAGGTGGGCTCGCTGTCTCAGAACCAGGTTTTTCTCCTCCTGGGTCCTTTGTTTTTGCACCTGTACATCGTGGACAGTGCTCTGGGGCACTGGGGGCACTGCTGAGACGATGATGGTAGAGTGTTGGGCTTGGGGTGTGGCCCTGCAGAGACCTTCCGTTGACATCACAAGCACTCCTAGTGTCAAGCCCTTCTGAGTACCAGTGACCCTGGATGAGAAGCCCCCCGTGTGCCTGGGTCTCCCCTCCCTAGATCAGGAGGTGGCCTGCGTGCTCCGATTCCGAGTGTCCCCCTCTCTGCCTGGCAGTCCGGGTCCCGGCGGGGAGGGGACCCGGGTCCTGTCCTGGGGCCTTGGCTCGGGCTCTGCCAGGAAGCACAGCCCACCCACTGCGGCCTCGCCCCTCTTCCTTCTGAGGGCTGCCACCAGGCCCAGTGGCGGGCGGCGGCAGGACGGTGGCTGAGCACAGCCTTTGTCTCCAGACCAGCCTGATGGCCAACTGCCAGGCGCCCCGCAGGCCCTGGAAGGCTTCCCACATGAGCACCGTCTTCATCTCGCTGCTCTGCTTCCCGTCCTTCCTGGGCGCTGCCATCTTCCTCTGCTACGCTGTCTGGCAGTGAGTGGGCTCCTGGCCTCGGGGGCGTGGGGATGGGGTCGCCCCCGGGTCTAGGGAAGGGCTGCCTGCAGGGACTGTGGATGGTGGCCACGGTTTGGGTGACGTGGGGCCTCCGCTGGGGCCGAGGGGTCGAGCCACCTGCCCTCTTCCCCAGGGTGAAGCCCTCGAGCATCTGCGGCCCCTTCCGGACCCTGGACACCATGTATGAGGCGGGCAAGGTGTGGGTGCGCCACCTGGAGAGGGCGGGCCCCAGGGTCTCCTGGCTGCCCTGGATCCACCGGTACCTGCTGGAAAATACCTTTCCCATCTACTTGGTGTCGGCCCTGCTGCTGTGAGTGTGGGGCTGCAGGCCGGGGTCCTAGCCTCTCCCAGCCGTGGGCTCCTGCGCGGGGCGCAGGCCGACCGCCCATCTCCCGCAGGGCCGTGATCTACCTCAACATCCAGGTGGTGAAGGGCCAGCGGAAGGTCATCTGCCTCCTCAAAGAGCAGATCAGCAACGTGAGTGCCCCTCCTGCCTCCCCCTGGGGGGCCACCGGCCGCTCACAGTCAGGCCCCTCCTCGCCTCCCCCGGACCCCGGGTGTGGAAGGGGGCTGTTTGCCAAACAAGTCACATCGATGGCAATGTGTAGTTTGTACTGAGAGGAGATGCAGCTGGCCTGCCCCAGCGCCCCAGCACCGCCCCTACGCCCGCTGAGAGGCAGCCCCGCCTGGCCCTGAGGGCTGTGCCCCCTCCCTGCTCAGTTACGGGGCGATCCTCCCCCCACCACCGTCACCTTGAAAACAAGTCACTGCCCCTTGGGCTGGCGTTTCCCCAGGTAGGAATGGCCTCTCACCCAGTCCCGTCCAGCAGCAGCGGGCCTCCTGTTAACACGCAGTGGGCGCTGACCTCGTCCCCGGCGCTCTGACATCACTGCCCCCACCGCTGTTTTTTCTTTTTTTTTTCACGTCCTTCGCAGTTTCTGACCTGTATACTCAACGCCTGAGCCCACTTGGGGCCAGCTGGTGCCTCTGTCCCCAGGCTGTCACACCAGGGCTGGTGGCTGCCAGACACTCTGCATTAGAAAGGACTAGGGGGTCAGCTGTGGGGTGTCAGCTAAGGCAGGACAGGGCTGGGGTGCAGCTCACGTGGGACCCTCACCACTGGCTAATTGATGCAGGGGCTCCAGGCCAGGTCTTTCCCAGCGGGAGGATCCCTTGGGGAAAGCTCCCACTTTTTCTGGGGTTATAATTAACGCAGTACGACTTAACCCATCATCTCGCCTTTCACAAACACGGGACAGGGCCCAGGCTGGGCATTTCGGCCGAGGTGGCCGCCTGTCCCAGCTGCGGGAAGTGGAATCTTGCTAACTGGCTCTTGTTCCACTGCACAGGGCTTTGGGGCCTGCGGATGCCAGAGGGGGCTGGGGGGGGGGAGGAGGGGGGAGGGGTCAGGTGGACAGCCTGTGTTGGGAGGGGACCAGCTCCACCTCCCACTTCTCTGGGGGCTGAAGGACCATTCCCTTGTGGCCCTCGCTGCAGGCAGTGTCCTCCCGAGGCCGAGCCCTGCCCTAGTTCTGTCTCTGGGGCTGCAGGTCTGAGCTCAGCCACCCCCCGAAGCATCTTTTCCCAGGCTTGGGCAGGCCGTCTTTCTCAGGCAGGGCGGCTTACTCAGGCACACAGCCCTGTCCCTTATACCTCCATGGGGAGGAGACATGGGGAGGTCGCTTAAGGAAGTCCCTGTGTAATTGTAAGTTCCTTAAAAATGGAAGTGGGGAGCCAGTGTCAGAGGAAGACTTGACTGGCCATCGCTGGTCTTGCAGATGGAAGGAGGCTGTGCGCCAAGGGGTGTGGCAAATTCAGAAGCAGGAAAAGGCAAGGGAAGATTCTTCCTAGAGCCTCTGGAAGGAATCAGCCCTACTGACACCTTGATTCTAGCCCAGTGAGACCCGTTTTGGACTTCTGACCTCCAGAACTGACGGATGATGAATTCATGTTGTTTTGGTCCCTAAGCTTTGTAATTGGCTGGAACAGCAGCAGAAAACGAACACAGCCCTGTGACAGACGTTTGTCCTCTTTTAGAGGGTGACTCTGAGGTCAGAGAGAAGGTAATGTGCTCAAGGCAGACTCAGTAAGTGGCAGGGCCAGTTTAAAATTGAGTCAGGCTGGCTTTGCTGCCTTCACTGTGTGGCCGATCACATTTCCCTTTTCACTGTGGCCACTAGGAAGCTTAGATGTACATTACATCTGCTCACTGCCTGGCTCTTGGTTTTACTTTCTCCTCATTTGGTGGCTCATTCCCCTTCTTTAAACTTTTTGTGCTTGTGACGCCAAATGCTCTGTGAGCTACCCCAAGTGCGGTCTGGAACAGGGCAGTCCTGGACAGAAAAGACAGCTTCTGTTTTCTCAGCCTTTGTGTTCTGGCATTTCTAGGAGGGGGAAGACAAAATCTTCTTAATCAACAAGCTTCAGTCTGTCTACGAGAGAAAGGAGAGGAGCAGGTGAGGGGCGTTGGAGGGGTCGGGGCCCCTCTACCCCTGGGACATGGAGACACCGTGGAGCTGGGGGGTGGGGAGGGAAGTCCCTGCCCGCTCTCCCCACCGTGTGTGGGGCGTTTGGGGAAGGAGGGAGAGGTAACGTTTGGTGAGAAAGGAAGAAGAGGACACGAAGAACTGTTGTGCAGGGGGCAGGGTGGAGCCAGGTCTCTCGTGTCCTTCCCTGCCCCTCTCTGCGGCTCTCTCTGTGTCCTCTTTGCTCCCCCATCTTGATGAGTCTGGGGGTCAGCCTCGCTGGCCTTCTCCTCAGGCTCTGCCCCTGTTTTCCCAATGGGGTGAATGCACCCTAAGAAAATGCTGCAGTGGGGCTGGGCTGCTCCAGGTCTGCGCTTCCCACCTGTTCCCTGTGGTTAAGCCCAGAGAAAGGGAGATGAATTCAGACACCCTCCTGAATGCACACAGCCCTCCTTGACCCCTGACGCGGCCAGGCGGGCGGCTGAGGTCTGCAGGCCAAGGCTCCCGGGGGCTCCCCTCCCCAGAGACATGCCCCGGGCAGCAGGAACCCACCTTGCGCACCTGACAAGACCCTTCCCCTCCAACAAAGGCCTCTGCCAGACCCTGGCACGTCTCTCCCGAGCCTTTACCCTGGGAGGCCTGGACGCAGCTCCTGAGGAAGGAAGGGCTGCCCGAGGCCCTGGCCCCTCGCTGACTTCCCTTTCCGGCAGGGTTGGTAGAACTGAGGCGGCTGTGATGCCCCCAGCCCTGTTCACAGACGACGGGGACACCTGGTAGGACAGCGCTGGGCCAGCAGCCCCGCACCTGCTCACCTGCGCTCACACAGCCCTGCGGGCACAGATGCCGACCAGCCGGAGGGTGGGGGCACTGCAGCCCACCTTAGCGGGAGCACCCAGCGGACCCTGCCCCACCCGGGACTCTGTTTATTCTGATTAAACATGGTTTGCAGAACGGGCTTGTCTCTCGGGAGGCTGTGCTCCTACCCAGGCCGCCCAGCTGCAGGCACCTACGGCCATGCCCCCGGGCCCATAGCCCGCCTCCTGCTGCCCCGAGGATGACCTCCAGGTCGAGGTCATGGGAACCTTGGCCTCCTGCACCGGCAGCCCCTTCAGCTTCTCCTCCTGGTTCAAGGCTCCTCTCTCTGCCCGGCCAGGGCCCTGCAGCCTCACCAGATGGACCAGATGGTACCAGGTCCCCTCCCGACATGGGGTTCCTGATAAAACAGGCGGTGGGGCTTCGGTGCTGGGTGCAGGGCGCCCTCTGCCGACCCAGCCCCGGATGGCAGAGATGGACGGCACCGCAGCTTCAGACGCTGTCCCTCCAGCCTGCGCACAACTACGGGGCAGGAACAACTACGGGGCGTGTCGAGGGTGATAAACTGATGCTCTAGTGGCTCTTGGTGGTGGGGTGGAGGGCCAGTTTAGGGAGGGACTGGGGTGGGTCATTGGCTAATGAGCCATGGGGAGAGGAGCCTACAGACAAGAGGCTGGCCAGTTCCTAGGCCTGTGGCAGGAGTGACTGGTGCGGGGTGACCTCCGGTCCTACCAGCCTGAGTCTGAGGAGCCTGGGGGATGCTGAGAACCCGAGGGTGCAGAGAGGAGGGGACTAGGCTGTCATAGCCTCGGTGCCCACTGACCGCAGGAGCCAGGGCAGCAGCCCCAGTGGGAGACAAGCTGAGAGTGGAGACGGGCCCCCTGCCCTCGTCCCAGAGGGGTACCTGGGAGAGCAAAGCCTGGCCGAGTGGCCGTGTCAGGCCCACAGGGAGCTGCCACTGCCGTTAGCAGTGCTCGCAGCTGGGCCCACACCAGCCCCAAATGGCCCTCGTCTGAGGATGGTCCCACGGGGGTGCTCCGGTGTTCCGCAGACTCGGCCCCAGAGGCTCCCCAGCATCAACCAGACCTCCCCAGGTGCCCTTGATGCCCCGGCAGGTCAGGATTCCTGGGCTGGCTGTGGCCGACCCAGCCTGGCGGTGCTTAGGGACTCTACGAGGAGCTGGCCTGACCTGGTGGTATGAGCGCCGCTGGGTGAAGCTGGGTGGGGAGACCAACCTGGGCTCTTCAGGGCCCCCCTCCCGCAATGCCTGCCTCTGCATGGAAGGCACGGACCGACCGCGTCCAGTCTGACCCGCGTTACCATCTGTCACGATCTACCGGGCCCCCTTCACCTGCCTTGCGACAACTGCGAGGTCAGGACACACTGCTTATGACGAACAGGTGAAGGGTGTTTTGCAGACACCTTGCGCAGCGGTGAGTTGGTGTCCCTGGCCATTGACTCAGGCGCTCATCAAGGTGTCGCTGTGAGGGCATTTTGTAGGTGTGTTCAGCACTCACAGTCAGTTGACCTCAAGGAGATTATCCCCACTAATGTGTGTGGGCCTCGGCCAATCAGCTGAAAGACCTTAAAAGCAAAACTGAGATTCTCCAAAGAAATTCTGCCCAGGGCTGCAGCACCAGCCTGGCCTCCGGGCTGCAGCCAGCCCTCTCGACACATACAGCTATCGCCTGTCCACGCTGTTTCTGATACAGACGTGGCCTTGAGGTCCTCTGGCTGGAACATTCCGTGAGGGAGCCCATGTGGGGCTGCGGAGTCAGGAGGGCCCGGAGTTGACCTTACTAGCTCGCGGCCTTGCACGTGTTCTGTAACCTCTCCCGGCCCCGTTCCTCACCTCATGGGGCTGTTGAACATCGGACGGTCCTACGTAGTGCTTAGCACCGGGCCTGGCACACAGTAGTTTTGCTATTTAAAAAAAAAAGCAAAAAGCTAGCTACAACTGCCAAACAAGACCAGCTGACTCTTGGAAACTGCTATTCTGACATTTTTTAGCAGTGTTTCTACTGTGAAACCCGATGCAAAGCTGACACGTTAACTGCATGTTTCCACCATGATTCCCGTATAGCTTTTTCTTGATTCAGCCCAGATGTTCTCTTCCTGCAAGGAACCTTCTTGACATGCCTCCCCGTCTCCGTCTTCCCTCTTTTCCGTGAATCTGCGCCTTGCTCCTCAGCGCCCAGGGTCTCACCTGCCGTCAATGAACCTGCTCGCCCTGGCACCTCTCCGGCCTCTCCTGTCCGTTCCACAGTCCTTTCCCTGCAAACCACACTGCTACCCACGGAGCACCCTGCCTTCTTCGCCCACGGCCTGGTTGGAATGATCAAAAAGAAGTGCAGCTCCGAGCCTGGACTTTTTCTTGATTCAGACACCAGGCCGCCTCCTCACCTGTGGGTCCCAGGACCTGCCCCGACTCCAGGAGGGAGGCAGTCACTCCGCTCACGCCGTGCTCCCCACCTATCCCCTGCTTCCCCCCGGGCTGTCACTCCTCCATGAACGTCATCCTCTGGACATTGCTGAGGCCCTGAACTTGCTCTCGGGGAGCAGCGCTGGGACAGTTGGCTCCCCTGTAGTAACTCCGGACACACCGGCCCCAAGCGGACACTGGTGGCGGGCTTGGCTCCCAGCGCCACAGTCGCTCCCTCCAGGCTCACACTGGGATGTGGGGTCTGTGCTGATCATCCACGTTCTGAGTTTCATTCTTCCTTTAGCCTTTTGGTTCCTCTCCTGTTTATAACCCTTCAGGGATCTCTTCCTCAACCTTCTGAAGAGGTTGGTCAGAGCTGGAAGCTCACCAACCGGGACCCCGTCTTCCTGGTAAGACGCTGACTCGACCCTAGGGGTGGAGAGAGAAAAAGACACTCATTGTGCTGGTCTCCAAGCAAGGTCACAAGGGACAGTCCTGACGGGACAGAAGCAGTGGTGCTGGACTTACTGACGGTCACGGTAAGCCTCCCAGGGGCGGACCTGAGTCAGCAGGCCCAGTGTTCCGACCTCTCACTGCCGGCCTGCTCGCCGCGGGGGAACGCGCCGCTCTTTGTACGCGCCGCCCTGCCGGCCGCGCCGGTGCGAACGCTCCGCTGCAGTTAGCCGCGGCTGCCCCGCAGGCACGGGAGCGCGATGTCTAGCGAACACCGAAGCCCTTCCCGACGCTCTTCCCTCCGAGTGTCGCTGACTTCCAGCCCGGGTCCTGGGCGAGAGGGGCAGGGGGTCCCCCGGTGGCTGCCCCGGGCAACACTGGCGGCTGGCGGAGGCCACGGGCTCAACTGCATCTCTCCAACAGTAATGAGATTTCAGTGCAAAACCACAAAACAAATGATAAAATTACAAGTCAAGCAACGGAAGCTTGGAGTTTATCTAATTATATGTAAACTCAGGACAGCGTAAAAAGACACAGGAGATTTGTTACACAGTAGGACAGCGCTCTCTCCCAACACATGCAAAGTGCATAGTGACTACAGCTGTCCTTGGAAAACAAAGAACACATTTATTCCAACAGCCAAGAAAAAAATTGCAGTTTATTGAGATTCAACAAAGCGTTGTACTTTTGAAAGCAACTTTCGGTGCGTGTTCTTCGACAATCACATTCTATGAGGAGAAACATTAAAAGCCACAAACTTGTTTTTTTTTTTTTTAATCTCAGAGTTACAGACATCTTTAATTCAAAATAAAAGGTCAAAAAAAAAAAAAAACCCCAACAAAAAACAAAAACAAACAAAACAAACTCTTTACTTCCATCCCCAATTTAAAAATGTCAGGAGGTCTCTACGACTCGACGCTAACGCAGCAGGGAAGCTGTACGTCTGGGCCACGCGCGTGTGTCTGATGCGGGTGCACGGGGGCGTGTGCATCCAGCACACAGGGCACGTGTAATGGCAATGAGATGCAGTTACTCTGAGGAAGGTCTTCTTAGCGAAATACACTACTGAACTTGAGAAAAAGTCTTGAACCAGTTTGTGCATAGTTCGTGATCCTCTATAAAACCAGCTTTTGTTGATCTGCAATTTTGCAGGAACTTTCTTTTTCTTTTTTTTTTGTTTTTTTTTTCGTTTTTTATGTTTTTTTGTTTTGTTTTGTTTTGATAAAACCATTAAAAAGCTAATTAAAAAAAATGTAATGCACAAGTTTCCTGATCAGGCAGGCAGGGAGCACAATGTTCATATATTTTTTTTAAACATACTTGAGGGTATGTTACTCCATTGTCTTTCTTTCTTGCCAAACAATCAAAACATTGATCATTTTTAAAACATAAAGCGATTTTTAATATATAAAGCACTCTTCGAACATCTATCTCCTTTGAGTCCATTATTTGGTACATACGTAACTGCTACACGTTAGAGATTAGGTATCTTTCTTCTTTGTGTTTTTTTTTTTCTATTTTCTTTTTTTTTCTTTCTTTTTTATTTTTGTTTGTTTTTTAATAACATCTTCAGTGCTAGGAGTTGGGTTACAAAATACATGAAATGGTGTGGAGCCGCCCCTCGGGAACCCTGGCTTTCCTGAGAGCGCACCCGCGTGTGCAAGACAGTGACCACAACTCGTCACCTCGAAGAAGGGACAGTCGACAGAGTCCATGACGATGGCCGAGGGGAAACAACACTGTTCAATCCCAGAGCTCTGAAGTAGCGGGTCTGCATTCTGAAAATAGTTTTCTTTACGACGGAAGTCTTTTTTTTTTTTAATTCCTTTTTAAAATTTTTTTAAAGTCTGAAGGAGAAAAAAAAGGTCTGTAAACAGGTGGGAGCCCTAACCCCGGGCCCCTCCGAAGCAGTCACAACCCACGTCCAAGTGCTTGTCTCCGCTCCTCCCGCGGAACCATCCATCCTCTACAAGCAAGTATCTATGGCCACAGTTCAGCAAGAGTTTTTCTCTTTAACTTTATATTCCAAATGGAAAAATGGTGCAATACTCTGGTAATAATTTTCTTGCATGAGTCCACAATAAAAAGCTGCTAAAGGTAGGTATACATATTATTTCTCCAGAGATATACACTGTAATTTTTAAACGCAATAACAGAGTCCTTGAGTAAACATTTACACATGAATTGTCACCGGCCCTGTCCTATGAATTTTCTTTAATGTATAGGATTAGCTAAAGGAAGGGCAGGGACACTCAGTGCAAAGTTAGAAGCTAATTAATAATAACAAACGTTTGACCAATGCGCCAAAAAAAAAAAAAAGCGCACATACTGAAAAAAGGGAAAACCCACAGTTAAATCCTTCACGCACTTAACACACGAACACAGAAAGTGTGCACGTACACGCACGTGCACACACATTCTGTTTCAACACACACACACGCGTGCACACACACACTCACACACATAGGCTGTGAACTTAGAAATTTTTCCTAGAGCCTGTTTCTGCGTACTGATGTCAACCTGGAAGTGTAGAATTAGACTTAGAAAGTGTTCACATTTCATTATTGGCCTGCTGGATTCAAGTATTTGCATGTTTGATATGTCTCTTTTTTTTTTTAACTTTTAAAAAATATTTTTTGGGATTAAAAAAAAATGACATGAAAAAGTAATGAAACAAGGGAAATGTGCATAGGCGGCTCCGTGGGAACGGAGAACAGATCGCAGCCCGCTCCTTCCGCTCGGCTCCTGGTCCGGGCCGCCGGGACCGCACCCAGGGGTGGGCGCCAGCTCCCCCCTGATTACGGGGTCCGCCTCTGGTAATGTGCATAATCGTCACAGGCTCGTTTTAAATAGGCTTTCTCGTCTCCCTCCCGCCCTCCCCCCTTGATAAAATAACCCTTTCCAGCCCACAATCTGAAAAGTGCCCTTCATGATAGAACTATTCTAAGCAGCTTTTATACTTAAAAAATCAAAATGACAACACACCGTACAAACATAGGACGACACAAAATAAAAAGCTGTGAGAAGCATCCTGTCATTCCACGTGACACTGACCCCGCGCAGCCCGCACTGTCTCGGGAACAGTTCGCAAGGGCTGCGGCCAAGGTTCGTCTGCAGTACTGGACAGAGGTACTCGAAAGGGCTGCCGGGCTGCTCGGGGCAAGCGGGTCCTCAGCGACGCCGGACTGGAAAGGGTCAGCTCCCCCCCAGTGCTGACGATGGGGGTGCCCGGGGTCCTGGGGCTAGAGGGACTCCCCGCTGAGCAGGTCGCCGGGGAGCAGCGTGTTCAGAGGGGTGGGGCTTCCGATGACTCTGCCGTCGTCGCTGCTGGGGGGGCCCCACAGGCTGCTTGAGTACTGGGGGACCCCGCCCCACAGCAGGTCGCCGCTCCCTTTGCCGGCCAGGCACGGGGGGTTCCAGTGGCCGGCGTCGCTCCGCACTAGGCCGTGGGAGCTGCCCGAGGCGCCCAGCCGCGGCTGGCCAGCCCCGCTGCTGGACTGCCAGCTGGAGGTGGGTGGCAGCGCCTGGCCCTGGGCCAGGAAGCGGTTCACTTCTTCCTCGCCAGCGAACTCGGCCAAGATGGTAGTGTTTCCCAGGACACACCTGCAGGGGCAGGGCAGCAACGAAAGTGAGAGCTGGGTTTTTGAAAAGATGAACAAAATCGACAAACCTTTAGCTAGACTAACTCAGAAAACAAGAAGACACAAATAAGTAAAGGCAGAAATGGAAAGAGGAGACATTACAACTGATACCACAGAAATACAGAGGAGGCGCCGACCATCTGGGCACCTGCAGGAAATGGTCCAAGTCCTAGAAACACATGATTTACCAAGACTGACTCGTGAAGAAGCAGAAAATCTGAAAGGACCAATAACGGGCAAGGAGACTGATCCATAATCAGCTGACTACTCCCAACATGGAAAAGCCCAGGACCAGACGGTTTCACTGGTCAATTCTACCAAACATTTAAAGGAGGGTAAAGATCAATTCTTCTCAAACTTTTGCAAAAACTTAAAGAGGAGGGTACACTCCCCAGCTCATTTTACAAGACCAGTGTTATCCTGATGTCAAAGCCAGATCGCACTGCAAGAAAACCAGACCAATACAGATGACTACAGATGCAGAAATTCTCACCAAAATATTAGCAAACTGAATCAGCTCATGAAAAGGATCATACACCACGATTGCGTGGGATTCATCTCTGGGATTCTGGCAGCGGTGGCTCGACATTTGCAAATCAATAAATGGGATTCACCACATTAAAAGAATCAAAGGCAGAATCACATGATCATCTTAGTAGATGCAGAAATACAGCCGACAAAACACAACATCCCTTCATGACGAAGACGACTCGACGCGCAGGGAATTGGCAGGACAGGCCTCAGGGCAGTAA
Source organism: Camelus ferus (assembly GCF_009834535.1). Classification (NCBI taxonomy): domain Eukaryota; kingdom Metazoa; phylum Chordata; class Mammalia; order Artiodactyla; family Camelidae; genus Camelus; species Camelus ferus. The sequence goes on from NC_045711.1 coordinate 23,066,654, forward strand.
GAGCCGCGCACACGCAGGCCGCTAGCGCCGCGCTCAGGGCTGAGGCTGAGAGCTTGTCCTCTGATGTCAGGAACAAGACCAGGTGCCACCCCCAGCCGTTCAACACAGGACTGGAAGTCTTAGCCAGAGCAAGCAGGCGAGACAAAGAAATGGAAGGTGCCCAAGCTGGAAGGGGAGAAGCAGAATGCTCTTTATTTGCACGTGATGTGACCTCATGCGGAGGGAATCCTGAAGACTCTGCCAAAGCACTGCTGAAACCAATCAAAGAATTCAGTAAAACTGCAGCTGTGCTTCTACACACTAAGAATGAAACATCTGAAAAAGAGATAAAGAAAAAGAGTCCCATTCACAATAGCATCAAGCACAATAAAGTACTTAGGAATAAATGTAACCAAGGAGGTGAACGATCTCTACAAGGGAACCTGTGAGAGTTTGATGAAAGAATTTGAAGACGACGCAGATGGAAAGCTAACCTGTATTCATGGGTTGGAAGAGTTAAAACTATCGTTAAAATGAGGGGGAGGGTATAGCTTGAGTGGCAGAGTGCATGCTTAGCATGCACGAGGTCCTGGGTTCAATCTCCAGTACTTCCTCTAAAAATAAATGAACCTAATTACACCACCCCCCAAAGAAAGTTTAAAAAACTCATTAAAATGTCCATACAACCTAAAGCCACCCATGGATTCAGTGCAATCCTTATCATATTCCAATGGCATTCTTCATAGAAATAGTAAAAACAATCCTAAAATGTGTGTGGAACCACAAAAGACCCCAGGCAGCCAAAGCAAACCTGAGAGAACAAAGCAGGAGGCATCAGGCTTCCTGGCTTCACGCGCACTACAAAGCCACAGTTACCAGAAGAGCAGGTGCTGCATAAAAACAGACACACAGACCAGTGGACCAGAACAGGGAGCCCAGAAACAGACCCCCACACACAAGCCAACTGACATTCGATACGGTCACCAAGAACACTCCATGGGGAATGGACAGTCTCTTCGACAAATGGTGCAGGGAAAACTGGGCAGGCACAAGCAGAAAAAAGAAACTGGAGCCCTCTCTTACACCACTCACAAGAATTAACTTGAGCTGGATTAAAGACTTAAAAATAAGACCTGCAACCATACAACTCCTAGAAGAAAACACAGGGGGAAAGCTCTCTGATATTGGTTTCAGCAATGAAATTTTGGACATAACACCAAAAGCACAAGCAACTAAAGCAAAACTCAACGAGGGACCTCATCCAACTAGAAAGCTTCCACACATCAAGGGAACCATCAACCAGGCGGAAAGACAACCTATAAAATGGGAAAAGTGTTTGCAAACCAGCTGTCTCATAGAGTTAGCATCCAAAATATATATAGAACCTCAGATAACTTGGTAACAACCAAAAAACCCCCAAACAATCCAAATACAAAATGGGCAAAAGAACTAAATAGATATTTCCTCAAAGAAGACAGAAACGACCAACAGACACATGAAAAGATGCTCAGCGTCGCTAATCGTCAGGGACATGCCAATCAAAACCGCAGTGAGACACCCCTCACACCTTGGCCATCATCAAGAGGACAAGAAATCACAAGTGCTGGGAGGATGTGGAGAAAAGAGACGCCTTGTGCACTGCTGGTAGGGATGTAAACTTGTCCAGCCACTATGGAAAAACAGTATGGAGGCTCCTCAAAAACTTAAAAACAGAACCACCATATGATCCAGCAGGCCCACTCCTGGGTTACACATCCGGAGGAAATGAACAGGGTACTGAAGAGATCCCTGGATGCCCAGGTGCACTGCAGCATCACTTACAACAGCCGAAACAGGGAAACCACCTAAGTGTCCGTCAACAGATCCGCGGATAAAGAAGATGTGAGAGACACACACACACACACACAAGAATATTATTCAGCCATGAGAAAGAAGGAAACCCTGCCACAACCTGGATCAGTCTTGAGGGCCTTCTGCTAAGTCAGCTAAGTCAAATAAATACTGCATGGTATCGATCACATGTGGGATCTGAAAAAGCCAGCCTTGCAGAAACAGAGCGTAGGCTGGTGGTTGTCAGGGGCTGCAGGCGGGGAGGCAGGGAGGGACTAGTCAAAGGGCACAAACCTCCAGTCAGAAGACGAGTGAGCTCCGGGGCTACAAGGCAGCTCGGTAACTACACTCCGCAACACTTCCAAGTCACTAAGACAGGAGATCTTAAATGTTCTCACCACAAAAAAGAAATACTAACTACTGCCCTGATGTAGCTGTCAGCTCACTACAGTGGTAGCCACACTGCAATCTACAAATGTGTCAAACCAACATGTCCTGCACCTTAAACTGACACCATGTTGTATGTCAGTTACATCTCAGAGAACAAAGACTCAAAACAAACAAACAAGCAAGCAGGGCAGGGGTCACATGAGCGGAGGTCTTCCTGTGTCTGCCTCACTGGCTTTCCCTGTTTTTCTCCTTTTAATGGAACAGTGCAGCTGAAGGCTTCATGTCACAGGTCCCCCAGAAGCAGTCCTGCAGCTCACGGGTTGTCACTGCTACTCCCAAGCCTGGCTTATGAACTTTTCTCCCCCCCTCATTTTAGACTCTAGCTGCTATGCTGTGTTGGTGTGGAGAGCACCTTTCTAAGGAAGTGTGTGGACGCACCATTAAACTCGAGCATCGTTCAGGATGGGTGTAATTTATATCCTAGGCTAGAAGCAGGAACAACTAATTTCCAGGGTCCACATCTCAAGTGACGTCGTTGGATAGGTCTGCTCACACATCTCATCAAAAGCTGCAGGGACCTTGACGAGGCCAGCAGTGGGCACACACGTGCCGAGTGCCCAGCGCTACCTGGTGGGGCGCATCGTCTGTCACCAGGCTCTACGTGTCCTCTCTTGGGGTGGAGGTGGTGGGGGCTTCCCTACTGGAGGGCAGAGCCGCGGCAAGTCAGCAGAGAGGACACCAACATGTCACAAGACACCTATTCTGGTGTGAACTGTGTTCTCCCTAAATTCCTATGTTGAAGCCCTAACCCCCAAGACCTCATTGTACCTCTATTTGGAGGGAGGGTCTTTAAAGAGATCATTAAGGTAATATGAGGTCATGAGAGAGAAACCCAATTCGCTATGGGTGTCCTTATAAGGAGAGGAAGTCAGGACATACAATACTCGGACTGAGAGATGACCGTGTGGACATGGGAGGGGCAGCCGTGAGCAAGCCCATGAAAGGCCTTGGGAGGAGCCGCCCCTGAGGACATGCTGGATTTCTGTAGGATTTCCAGCCTCTAGACCATGAGATAACCGGCGTCTGTGCCCGAGGTCCCCAGGGCCACAGGACCCGCCCACTACACCCGGGCCCAGCACTGCCAGGGTGCAGCACGGGGCGGCCGAGGGCAGGGGAGCAACGTACATGTGCAGGGACTTCTGGGCCTTGGCGGCTTCCTCCTTGGAGCTGTACCGGACCACGGCGTTGCCCTGCGTCAGGTTCAGGTGGAATGTGATGAGAGGCCCGTGCTGCAAACACAGTGTCCGCAGGGTGGAGCCGTCGATCTGACGGGGAAGCAGAGGGGGAGGGACTTCTTCCACCGCGCTCGTCAAAGCAGGTGTTCAGGAAGTCCGGGCGCACTATGCGCTGGGAAGACGCCTCAAAGGGGCTCAGTATACGGCTTTAGGATGTTAACCTTCTGTACCTTGTCATCTACCTCGCAATTGTAAAATCTTGGACATTAGAGTTACATCTGATGAGCGAGGCTAATCAGGAGAAGAACACACTGTCTTGGCTCTGACCCCCTCTGGCCAGAGCGCACTGCGCAGAGCCTCGCAGGCCCCTAACCCGGGAACGGGGAGGCCACGTCGTTCTGGAGCGGGTAGTTACGGGTGAGCAGTTCTGTTCATGAGGGTAAACTCTTTAAGCCTCAGAAGAGTGAAAAGTAAGCAACTCCCCAGGAAGGGGGTTAAGGACCCCTGGGCGTGTCTGCTCGCTGGGGCCGGAGTGAGGCTGGTGAGACGCACCGCCCGCCCGTGGGTGCCCGTACCTGGGGCGTGAGGTTGCGGAGAACCAGCCAGCTGCTCGTCCTTCCTGAGGTGTCGGTGCTCCAGGCAGACCCTGCACGAGCCCAGGGAAGAACTCGGTCAACCAGGCCGTGCTGCTCAGATGGCTCTCCCCACCGGCCATTTCTCGTCTCACCAGCACGGACGCAGCACAGGCCAGACCCGCAAGCGCCAAGCCTTTCTCAACCTTTGGAAACTGACCCAGACGCACAATCCCTGACAATCCCTGCAGACCCCTGGGGGCAGGTGTGGGGCAGAGACTGGAGAGTCGCCTGAAAGGCCTGGTCTCCCCGCCCTCTAGAGGCTAACAAAAACACAGCAGACGTGCAGGGCTGCTGTGAAACGTTCCTTAAATTCTCAGGCCCCCGCCCCCACCTCTTCCCGCAGCTCAGCAGGGCCGAGGAGGGAGGGTGGTGCTCTCCCACTGGGGGTCTGTTTTGGTTTTGGCCCAGAAAGCCCTGTGGAGACCGACACCCTCGTGCTGGCTGAGGGGCCTCGCTGAGGCCCAGCGCGGGGGCAAAGCGGCGTGAACACCCGGCGCGGATGCTGCAGCCCGGGCAGGGGAGCTGGGTGGCTCCTCGGCCCTACCAGGGTCCAGGGTCCCTCCTTAAAAAGGAGATGCAGGACCTTCCCCACAGGCGGAGCAGAGCAGGCGGGGCCGCCCCGCTGGGGCAGGAGCTGGATGCATACCCGAGGAGTAAGAGCTGGTCCAGCCGAGGGGACTGGCTCCCCAGGTGGAGGAAGGCTTGGGGTTGGTGAGCCCTGGAGGCGGCCTTGTGGGTGCAGTAGTGTTTCTGGGCACTTTCCACAGTTCGTGAGACAGAGAGGCTTGCGTGTGGGAGGCAGGGCCGGAGGACCACGTCGATTTAATGTCTGACAGTTTACCTAGAAAGGCAGAGAGACGGAGCTCAGGCATTCCTGAGACAGAGAAGAAGCGTCGCAGCGGCGTCCGGGGACTCACACCGGCGCCCTGGCTCCAGCGGCCCGCGGGGGCGAGGTGAAGCCCCCTCCCGAGAACCACAGGCACGCTCTGCGCTCTCCTGGATTTCTGCCCAGAGACAGAGTCTGCTGGTATCCAGTATGGACCCTGACAGTATTTCTGATACTCAACTTGCTAAATGTTCCAGCCACAAGTTTGCCACCCGGAAAACAGCATTACTGGAGGTCAGTGCTCAGGCTAACTCATCAACATATTCTGCTGGGACGTGTCCCATAACAAATTCACCAAGTGGGGGAGGGTACAGCTCAGTGGTGGAGCACACGCTTAGCATGCGTGAGGTCCTGGGCTCAATCCCCAGCACCTCTACGAATAAATAAATAAACCTAATTATCTCCCCTCCACCAAAAAACCAAAACACACGAACTAACCACGGTCATGGGTGGAACGCATGTATTCTTTACACTATTTCTTTGAGTCTAAGTCCCATTTCAAAGCAACACCCGCTCTGACATAACTGAACTCACGTCACCAGTGTATCTTTACAGCTTTGAGACTGGCTCTCTGTGCCTGCAGAAATGGGCGTGGCCCAGGCGCCCTGAGGGCGGAGCCGTTTGGCATCTTGGAACCTTGGTTGGAAGAAGCATGTTTTAAGGCTCTTTGGGAGAAAAAACAAAACCAATAATGATCACCAGCCTCTGCCCCTCCCGTGCCCCGGGGTGCCTGCAACGCCCCCCTCAGCGGGCAGGCGGGCGCAGTGACGACGGGAAGCATAGAGGTCACTGTCACCGAGCTCCTCTGTCAGCACAGACCCTGCGTGCACCGCTCCTTCTACCCCGGCCACCAGGTCGACCGCAACTTCGCAACAACAAACGCTAGTCTGAGCAAAGGGGCCGCTAATCAGAAAAGCAAAATGCCTGGGAAGATGCTTTTATTTGCCCATCTCTTGAGCTACATGTGTGGAAATATGAGAGGCCTAGTACATCCCTTCTAGACATTAGAGAGAATAAGCATCAGAAGGAATAGAAATAATCCAGAAGCTCTTTCTTTTTTTTAAAATACGATGCTAAACTGGATCACAACTCCTTTCTCCCCCAGGTATTGGTATGAAAGAAAGAGAACCCCTAGAGCGTTCTCACACTGGTTTCAACAGAGCCTGGACGGGGAGGCTGCTGGGATGCGGAAACATGTCTGAAGAAATGCATAAGCAGTAAGCCCTCTTTACTTAAGTTCCACGTATTTCATAAACCTGTACACGATGTGTGTGTGTCCACATCTCTTTACATTCTTGTCTTACAAGTTCCAGACTCAAACTCCTCTGAAGTCATTATGACAATTCTCAGTGCTCCTCCGAGCCTGAAAGAAACGTCTTCCTCGGAATACCGGTAACGTCTACAGGGGTGAGGGGTAACCCAGGCCCCGCATCCATCCGGGTGGTGGCAGCGGCCATGCTTTGGGTGCTGGGAGTTAAGCACGGGGCTGCTGTGGCCTCCTCGTCCCTGGTGAACGCAAGTAGCAGCAAATTCCCAGGAGCGGCCACCTCCACGTCCGTACCCATTGCAGCCTCTGGTCTGCAGCCACAGGGGGAAGGGGGGAAGCAGATGCGCTTAGGCAGCGGCCACCTCTTGTCCTGCACTGGGTTTACATAATCCCAAGATCTCTGCACAGCCCACGGAGGAGAGGTCACCACTCCTGCTCCACGGGGTGGGGTGGGGGAAGCAGCTGTGCCCAAGGTCCCCCCGCGGCTCAGCCAAGCTCAGGCCCACTCTCTGTCACACCACGGGCCCCCAGCTCAGGTAGGGGCAGACAGACCACCAGGAAAAGCCAGGCCATCAGTTTCGTTGGGGAAAGAAGGAAAAGGCTACCTGCGAGTGGGGAGGCGGATGCGTACCTGCGATACTAGGCGCGGGCGCAATGCTGCTGAGAGCGCGGCTGTGGCCGGAGGCACCGAGCGGCCAGGCACTCGAGGAAGGCAGCGTGGCGTTCTGAGATGATGGTGGGGAGGACCCTGCAGGACCAAACGCGGCACTAAGACGGCTGAGCCACTCCGCCTGGGCCGAGAGTTCTACCAACCAGGAACCAGTCTCCTCCTAGGCGGCCGTTCTCGGAAATGGCGGAAAATGAGAGTGAGACGCGGCCAAGATCGCGGTGAGATGGGCACGCCACCGCCTCTGGTGCCCACGCCGCCGGGAGGGCCGGGGGGCGGGGGGGGGCGGCAAAGACCAGAACTAGAAGACAATTCCCACCAGAATGTTTACGACAGCACATCAGAGTTAAAGGCTCACACTGATTCTCCCTTCCAAGGAAGATAAAAGTAAAACTACAGGGCTGATACTCATCTTTTCATTACCTCCAACAACAGCCACAAATTGAAAAGCAAAATAAAACTCCAAGCTATCTGTTACAGATCTTGCCGTAAGAAGACAGCACTGTTTCTCACTGGGAAGGCTCAGGGAGCCCATTGCCCGCATTCCTGCTTCTCTTTTGAACATAGGAGTAACGAGGACAAATACGAGCCAGTAACTGTCAGCGTGAGCTGTTGTGTCCCCAGAACCGCCGTTTCCTGTTGAACACCCTGGCCCCGCTCCTGGGTGGGGGGGCCGCCCCTCCTCAGTTCTCTGAGAAGAGCAGGGAGCCGGGGAAGGAGGAGGGGGAAGGAGCGGGAACGGTGTGGGTTCACGCAGGGTGGCTCAGAGCTCTTCTGACTTGGAAAGTTTCATGCCCCGTGTGTGGAAGCTGGCTGGGAGGGACAGGGGCACAGAACAGTCCGGCTGTCACACATTTATTACCACAGACATTATCTCAAAAGACTTGGGCCTCCCCCAGGGCGGTGCACTGAACAACCTCAGGGGTACCTTCTTGGGGTCTACCAGGTGTGTGGCACCTCCCAGACTTGTGCAGTTTACAGCCTGCACAGCTGTTTACAGCTGCTCTGTTCTAACTGACCTCCTTAGAATGTGGCACCAGAGCTGAGGAAAATTAAAATTTATTTGTAATCTGCAGGTCTTCAATTTTAAAAAGTGCCAGCTTTACTGACAACCTAATGTTAGTTCCTAAAACCTCTGCTTTCATTTACCAATGAAATGCATCAACCCAAGATCCCAAGCTTACAGACTATTTAATATTTAACCCTACAAGGTACTTCTTTTGTAATTAACACAGGAAGGTACTTAGATTTTAACAGCGTGCTAGCTTTGAGATCTTAAGTTTAATAGTGGAGTTTGCTCCATGAAGTAAGTTATAGTTAACTTTCCTTTTTAGGATCAGTGTGTCAGAAGGCTGGCAAGGGCACATTTTACCATTTTGATAATTATTTACCTCATAAAGGTTAAAGCTATAACATCGAAATAAGTACTTGGCTACAGCAAGTTTTTAATATCAAGTTGGAACTTAATACCAATGGCAATAAATAAAAACCAAAAATGTAAATAGAAAACCAACACCAAGTATACTCAACAAAACAGAAAATCTCGCCGAAAATACGTAAATTAATAAACCGACATCAAGAGCTTAGCAGCTTTCTGATTCTCCTCCTCCTCGGCTACATTTTCTTAAGTTTTTTCCCTCTATACTTTAGACCAAGCTGATCATTCAAATATACAACGGCTTTTGTGGCTTGGCCCTGAGTGGGGTTGGTCCCAGGGACGTGTTGGGAGCGGCACATGGGCCCAGAGGGGCAGCAGGGGTCTGGCCCTCGCAGTTGACTTCCAGCCCCAGGGTCGTGGTGCTTTTTGTGAACGTATTCTACATAAAGATACATTACTCGTTCTGCTCCCTCTCTCAGATAACGAACCAAAAGGTGGGGGAGCAGGGTTTCCCGGGTGTGGCCAGGTCACAGGACAGAGGGGCAGCCGCCCAAGACTCATAACGTCCCCGCGCTGGGTGTCCGGCCCCCAGAGGTCCCACCACCCCGCTTGAGGCCGTGCTTGCTGGCCCCGCTGCCCCACAGCTGAGGTCCTGTCTCTGCCCACTGGATGCCAGCGCCTCTCTGAGGCTTAGTGTCTCTCTACCGTGATGTCCATCTCTGCTTAGCTCTGCCCTCAGGACTCACTGGCCCCCAGGCTGCCAGTGTCACGTGACAGCACCTGCATGCACAGGCGGAGGTGGCCAGCGAAGCCCTGGGTGCCAGGGGACCAGGGTGACCATCGGCTCTGGGCAGGAAGCCCTGCTCTACGCAGAGCAGCCCAGATTCCTCGCACCTCCCCGCCGTACCCACACACACACCATGCTCTCGGCCTGGCACAACCCCGTTGCCACACCTGGGGGCTAGGTCCCACCTCTGGCTTGTGCTTCCCCCGTTCCTAGTGCCTCCCCCTGTTCCCATTGCCTCCAATAGGCTCCATTCCCCACCAAACCACTCCTTTGTGCACGATGGCGGGGAGGCTGCGATGCCCCTAAGAATAGTGGCACCACCACCTGGAGTGCCTGGCATTGCGCAGAAAGGATGGTCTGAGTTTATGCCACCTCCTACCCCAACCACAGGCCCATGCAGAGTCCTGCCACTTTAAAGAAGCATGAACAGGAAATGCCTCTCCCGCATGGGCCACTCTGGAGTAGGAAACCTAAATGAACATTTTGGGAACTATCCATGCGGCTTTGTTAGCATGGAGTGTCGCTGGTAACCTGGCTATTCCTTTCCATTGCTAGGACGCTGGTGAGAAAACTCCACCAGCATGAGCACTTAGGGAACGTCTTTGTCTGAGGGTCTCAAGGGAAGGCGAGTTACTGCCCTTCTGCCTGCTGCATCTGAAATTATATTTGTTTTGTAGTCTCACAGCTCAGCTCATCACTTCCTCCTGCTGGATCCTAAGTCTGACACGGGGTGGGCACAGCTTAGCATCAGAAGTTTGTGCCAGGAAAACAGTCCAGGGGAAGAATTTCAGTCTTTTTTACCAGATTGTGTGTGAAGGAAAAACAGACTGAGATAGACAAGTAGAGTCAATTCATTTCTAGTTTAAAGAGATTTCAAGTGGAAAACCTTTTCATTAAAAAACTCAATGATTAATGCTGTTATTTTATAACACGATGCTCATAAAAAATGACGTTTTAATAAATCCAGCAAAAACACTGAGCCTGAATCAATCTCTGTGTTCCTGTGAGCGCTGCGTAACATCTGACACTGCTCTGGGGGCTAGTGAAGGCCCCTACCGATGTGCCTCACACTGTCCCCGCCTCGCCGCCCCCACCGTCCCCGAGGCCCGAGTGCCACTGCGGCCCCTCACCTCCACTCTTGAGGAGGTAGCGGTTGACATCCTGGATGGTGGTGTTGATGGTGGGCCCGGTGGGGACACTTCCAGGAGTGACGTCTGGGTCATTCTCGGGATCTATGTTCTGAAGTCCTTTCCATGGAACTCCAGGATGGAATTCTGGAAAATTCCAAAAATTGAAAATCAAAACATGCGTGTTAGAGTACCTTCACATTGCTTCATGATCATTTATAAAAATGTTTACAATTTGCTAAGTAGGTTAAGAGGTACACTTCAGACTTTCTTCAGTAAATCACCAATCCTTTGGAACAAACTAGGGATCACAGCTGCCACACTGAGCACCGAGACAGTGTCCAGATGGGGGGATGCAGCCTGGGCACCGCCGAACAGACAGAATGCAGTGCCCTTCCCCGTTCTCCTCCCACCTGGCTGAGGGGCTATAGGAAAGGCCCAAGGCGCCAACCACATCCGCCATTGATCTGATAAGCGCATTACCTACGGGGTCAGTGCTTCCAGGATTCTGAGCTCAGGCCCTGCTTTCTCTTGGGCCTAATCACCCCCCACAGGCCTGAGCACGAGCTGCTCTGCACTGCACAGCAGGGGTGCACGCTCTTACCTGGGGGCCAGTTGATGCTGGAGCCATTTGAGATTTTATCACTGTCAGATTTGGCACGTGACCAGCTATGGGGAACAGCTACAGGAGGGCTGGCTGGTGACTCACTGCTCTGGATTAAATCGTACCGGCCATAGGAGTCGTCGATGGAGGACTTAGCTGGAGGCCCAATGCTGAGACCTCCAGGGATAGCACCTGGGGGGACAGAAGGGAACAAAGAGTGAACAGGGACCCCGAGCCCCCAGTGCCAGGCGCCAGGCCGTGCCCTTCTCTGGGGTGAGGGAGCTGCCAGACTCGGTTTGCCCAGCACTCTCCAGGAGGGAGGGACCCTTCCAGTTACTCCAAACTTCGCCCTTGAAAGACAAACTCTTTAGGAACCGTTTCAATTTGTAAAGTTAGAATTCTTGATGAGATGCACACACGCACCACGGTGAAGCTCTCTCGGGACAGCCTGCGAGTCCCCGTGCTCAGCTGTGTCCCTGTTGTTCTCTCTGTCTCTCCCCCTCGTCTGCTGCCCTCACTACGGAAGGACAAACCGGCAGGTGGACTCAGAGGCCTAACCCCACTGCCCGGGCGACTGAGCTCTCTCTGGCCAAGCAAAGTGCCGATGGCACGGGATGGCTTTCTTGTAGAATTAACCACTAGGAAGAAGAGTCTTCTCAGAATGCTCTGATGTCCAGAGGGAATGATACACCTTCTTAAATTTCCTTTCCTGTTTATGCGACCAGGATATTTAGAGCTAAATTCAATGTTTAATAGGAAGACACCCCCCTGTGGTTATCAGCATTTTTGCTGAAGATTCAGACCCGTCGCCACCCGCGGCCTCCGCTGCGCGTGGGCGTTTACACCGCTGCTCGGTCTGCGCTGAGCTGGGCCAGCTGAGCTTTCAAGGGGTCTGGCCACTGAGCAGCCGGGACCCTAGGCGCTCTGGAACGCAATGGACTGTATATATATTGAACTCCTGAGGGAACACTGGTTTATACCACTATGTAAGTTTTGCGGGCACAACACTGCATTTCCACTGTCTACACCACAGCGAGCTCACCACCAAAAGCTCAGTTTCCACCCGTCACCACACAGCTGACCCTCTTTCCCCACTTCCCCCTCCCCCCGCCTCTCCCCTTCCAGTAATGACTCTGTTCTCCGTATCGACGGGTTTGCTGTTGCTTGGTTTGGCTTCTTGGGATGCAGTATTTTTTTATTCAGCTTTCAGCCCTGAACTCTCAGAAAAGAATCGTAGTCAGAGTAACAGGATGAGGGTAGGTGCGAGCAGAACAGAAGTGACAGACCCCGGCCCTCGGCGCGGACGTACCATGCTTGCTGGGGTTCTGGTCGAGTGGGGAAGCAGCACCGGGTAAGCTGTCCATCGGGTTGGGGTGTGTCCACTGAGGGAGGCGGGACTGGGACTGAGACGGGTCCTTCACCGACAGACCACCAGTCATGTCCATGCTGTTGACATTCATGTTTGGGTTCAGTCCAGCTGAAAATAAAAAAGCCATTATGGTAATATCTGCTCTTCCTCTAAATCATTACTTTTTAAGGCCCTCCTAGGGAGTCAATCTACGTATTAATTCACAGCCAAATACTTTATAACTTCTAATCCTGGTGGGAAGAAAAACCTTTTTCGTCTTTTTTGGGGGGGGTGAGGTAATCAGGTTTATTTATTTATTTTTAGAGGAGGTGCTGGGGATTGAACCCTGGACCTCATGCATGCTAAGCAAGTGCTCTACAATTTGAGCTACATCCTCCCCTCTCCTTTTTGTCTTTTTAATAACACACGTTTCTAAGAATAGTATTCCTAAATTAGGGTGAAAATGGTACCAAGTAGTCTTTGATTAATAAGACCAATGATTCCCTTCATTTTACTTGTTTTTGTGCCAAATATGGTTCTGAAGCTTCTTGGTCAGAGACCACAGGAAAACAGATCAAGTCCAAACAATTAGGAAAACCTTTTCTGATGTTAGGGCATCTCACAGAAACTCACCAGATCAAGACGAGTTTTTCAGAGAGTGTACTTAAGTACCAACAAACGAACAGGCTGGCAGGGAGGGTTCACTTCACCAAAGCCTGCTCTTTAGGAGTTAACATCAACCTCCTTTAAAGGACTTGAACTATTTCAAAGCGGGGTGCCGCCTCACGCCCCAGCTGGCCCGGTGCGCTGGCTGAGGTCTACTTCTTAGAGCTGAAAGCGGGCATGTAATGGAGCTTGTGACAAGGACTGCCACTGCGCTGGGTGATGTGTATTAGTTCACTTAACCTTTAAAAGAATCCTATGAGGTGAGTATTCCCACTTTACAGATGGGGAAAGTGAGGCGGAGTGCAGTCAGGCAGGTTGTACAAGTAAGTGGTGAGCTAGCTGTGAGGGGCGGGGAGGCAAGGTGGCAGCCCGGCTCCTGAGTCAGGCGGTAACTACGAGAATGCCCTGCTTCTTAAACACAGTGCGCGGCAGCGGGTGGGACGCTGATGGAAGGACACAAGGATCAGTTTAGTGTCTGCCAGTTTCACAGCAGAGACACACACCCCAATCGCCTATCAGGGAGAACGTGCTCACGTGATCAGAACACACCTCTCCTCCGAGAAGGTGGCCACATCACACAGGAGGGGACAACTGCAGCCCAGGCGCGCCACCGCTCGGCTGGCCGGGCCTTTCTGGGTGCACTGTCCTCTCTGGGACACTTATCCCCTCTGCCCGCAGCTGCAGGCGCCCCCGCCAGCCTGACAAGCATGTGGCACCGCTGCCTGCTCCTAGACTCTTACAGCAAAGTCCAGCTGACCCTCCATCGAGGCAGGGGAGGGGCGCCAACCATCTGTGCGGTCACCAACTTGGGTATAGCTTTACAGTCGGCCCTCCGGATCCACAGCTTCAACCACCCACAGACCACATAGCGCCACGCTGAGTATTTATCGAAAAAACCTGTGTGTAACTGGACCCATGCAGCTTCAAACCCGTGTTGTCCAAGGGTCCACCTGTGCCCCCATACAATCACCTTCCTGACACATCCCTTCTGTTCAGTCTTCAGTTCCATAACCCGTGCCCCTCCTGGCCAGCCTGTGTGCCCCTGAGGGTGGCACCACGCTGTCCACTGACCTGCGGGTTCTGTGCTGGGCAGGCGCCCTATCGGCTGACCTGGGGGGCTGCACAAATCACGCCCTGCCCTACAGGACTGTATGGACAACCGCTGCTCTTTAGAAGTGGCTGCTTCCCGTACGCCCGCACACCTTTCCTGCTCCTGGCGGGGAAGGCTGGAGGGAACCAGGGTTGGAACAAAGTGCAGACTCCGCAGCGGAGACGAGATTGCTCTGGGGCGCTCACCGGCACTGCCTGAAAAGATTTTATACTGAAAGTACTCATGGCTGCAGCAAAACTTGCTCTGTGGGAGCCAGCCAGGGCGGCTCCCTAACGAAGGAGCCGAGACAGCTGCTCCGTGGCTCTGGCTGGAACTCACTTCTGCCATGCAGCTCAGCCCCCCAGACACATGGGGTCGGCACACGGGGACTCACCGAGAGGGTAAGGAGCAAAGGTGTTGGGTGAAGACTGCTGTTCTTTGGTCTGCAGGTCGGGGAGGCCGGGGGCCTGGGGGTGCGGGGGGAAGCTGTCCAGGGCCGATTTGCCTGCAGAGGGGTGCAGAGACAGGTGCGGCGGGGGCGGCGGCGGCTTCACGAGCAGGGCCTGGGCCAGCTGGCGCTGGTGCTGCTGGATCTGCTGCTGCAGGTTAGTGATTGTGCGCGCAACCTGCGGGCGAGACGCGCGCTCAGCGGGCTGGGGGGGGCCCCAACGCGCGCCCACCTCCTCCCCAGCCCAGGTGGCCCGGGGACTCTACAAAGGGGAGGCCCAATGAGAGAGAAACCAAGGACAACGTAAGAGCTCGTGGACAAGGTCAGGGGAGGTCACAGCCAGCGAATGGGCTGAGCCGTCCGGGGGCGCCTACTTGCTGCTCCTGCTGTCTCATGGGTCCGGAAACGTTACGCTGGGCCTGTAACATCTGCTGCTGGATCTGTAAACGTTGGTACGCCTGGGGACAGAAAGAGAACCCTCAACAGGTTGTAAGGAAGGCACCAACAAATGGTTCGACTTCTGCATATCAGTTAAAAAAAGAGAAAATGGCCAGGAATCTCGGGCCCCTTGCCACACTGTGGTTTAAGCGTATTGTGTTCTAAGCTAAGCATACTGTGAGGCTTGAAGCATTTTTAAAAGGAGGAATGTCTTTCCAAAACCTTTCTAGAGCACAGACTTGTAAAAAGTAACTCAGTCAGTGCCCTGTGGAGTGTTGGTAATGAGGTTTGTCAGCAAGTATTTTTTAATTAATGAAGAGATCAAAATTATTCTGCTTGATTCACACAAACTAAAAATAAAAAGAAATGAGGAGAAATTTCATTTTTTGGGGGGGAGGTAATTAAGTTTGTTTATTTTTAATGGAGGTGCTGGGGATTGAACCCAGGACCTCGTGCATGCTAGGCATGTGCTGTACTGCTGAGCTCTGCCCCTCCATCCAAATGTACTCTTATGATGATAAAGACCCGAGACCAGGGTGGCTCAGACAGTGTGGCAGGCCAGTGGTGATCAGCAGCCCTAGATGATCACAGAACGATGAAGGCTAAAGGGCTTTAAGTGCCAGGAGCCACATGTGACCTCAGTCCACACAGACCCCTGGCCATGAGCCGCCAGCGTGAACAGCAGATTTTTCCCACACCAGTGCAGAAGGTTTGACCGTTTACTTTAAAAGTTGGCCGACTGTTGTCAATTGTTTTCTTACAACATGGATTTTTGGGGACATTTTGGGCAAGAGAGTTTATCAAAACAGAATCCAAACAGAGGTATAGATTATACTACTAGAAATGCCTCATTAATCTGTAAATTAGAGAGGAATAAAACACTTAAGTGGTCCTTATACGCTCTAAAACCTAGCCTTAGGATGCAATGAAACTTCATTTTTCCAATTTTTCTGGGAAAAATGTTAAAATAATATACCTTGTTTTTAAAGCAGAATACATTACACATAATTCTTTGACACTAAAGGGGCCAATAAAAATTACACATAAAGGAAAGATTCCAGGACATCAGCATGACCATTGGCTCTGCCTCATATCAGAATCCAGCCGTGCCTCTGACGTCACCGAGGAATAGGAAGTGTCCTCTGCAGGAAGAGGTCTAACAGCCTGCTTCCTGGTTGTGCCCTGTCCACCCGGGGTCAGTGGCCTCCTGGCGGAAGCCCAGCTGCTGCCCCTTCTCCCAGGGGCCTTACACCGCTCCCTCAGTGTGAGAGGTCCAGTTGTGGCCCGGACCCCACGTCCAGGGTGCTGGCCACCTCCCTGCATTGCCGTTGGTCCCCAGGACACCCCCACCCCACCCTGCCACTAACTGGGAAGCTGGACATGCAGACTGGTCAGACACGTGTCTAACAGATGCCAAAGGGTGAGCACCGAGTGCCAGGCCCTCCTGTAAGGAAAGCTTGACATCACGGCTTTGCCTACAGAGGGCCTTTTATTCCTTCCTGCATGACTCATTTTCTAGGAGACAAAGCTGTTGGACAAGACTTCTAAATAAATCAGGTGGCAGCATATTAAAGAAAGAAAGAGAGTGGGTCCTTCAGTGAATATACATCCAGATGCACCTAGGGATACGACATGGCATTTCACGGTAAAAGCAATGAGATCACTGAAAATTAAAAATTCCACAGATGTTAAGTTATAAAACTCAGGAATGATTAGGCTACATCAGCCTTTCTCAAGAGGGATTCTGAGAGACAATTAAGCCCTAATCTCTAAGGCGTCTACTGAATGTAAGGAAGTGACTTCTGCCTGGAGACGGGTGCTTGTGGACACCACCCGCGGACACTACCTGGTGTTCTGGGTTCTGGGGTTCAGGGCGATCAAGCAGGCCTAACCGTCCGACCCGGGAGACTGCGATCACCAACGGCCCGCTGATCACAGAGCTTGGTGAGACCACCCATAAGGAATAGTGCACACACTTGAGGGGAACCGCAGGGACGCCCCCGGCGTGGACGGCGTGCGGTGGGAGCTGCTGTCCCTGCCAGCGTGCGGGAGCGGGGCCCCTCCTCCGTCCCAGGCCCGCGGCCCGGCCGCTCTGCCCACTCACCAGCTGCAGCTGGTAGAGCTGGTTCAACATCGTCATGTGCTGAGGGTTAATTGGCGAGGTTAATAGTGCAGGGTTGAGACCAATGTTTTTTGCTGCAAACTGCAAAAGCTGTGCTTGAACCTGTCAACACAAAACGCACCATTAGTTATTTACTTGGCTATGTAGTTTTTCAGAATCAAAACTGACTAACTAAAAGAAAATTATCTTTGTCTCATGAGTGAACTTCAAAAGCTTTTAAAAAATTATGACCGTTTTAACATTAGTCGTTTACTCGCTTTTGTGGACAATGCAGCAGGAAAGGAGGAAGGAAGAAGGGAGGGACGGAGGGACAGTCAGAAAGAGATTTCTTCCTCTAAATAGTCCAGTAATGAATGAACTTTCTAAGGCTCTGGGTTTCTCCTGCCGGTAACTGATTTCACATTCTGTCAAAGTGAGAAGGAGTGGGCATCATGTGAGAACCGGAGACGGTGCAGGGGCGGTCTCACAACGGTGCTCTCACTCAGTCTGAGCCTCACGGAAGTGGGGAGATGCCGTGTGTCTCGGACCAGTCCCCGCAGGAGCTCGGTGGATGGCGCCACTGCCCCCGACCAGAGGGCTCGTCCAGGGTGAGCAGTGACCCTACTCAAGTTTACACGCTCGGGAAGTGGTCTCCCTGGCTCGGAGGACCAGACATTCCTCTCAGGGGGAACTGACTCTGTTAACCTGACTCCCTGTTTAACTGGAATTCACTGCTCTGAGCCAATCAGGGTCCTGACATTGGCCAGTTCAGTGTTTCCCGCCGTGTGCTTTGTAGGTTTACCACAGCATTTACGCAAAAAGAGCATTTTTTACTTTTATAGTTGTGTAATGGGTCTTAGAAAAATGCTGATTTTTCTATTTATGATAGATAAAGTTTTCTTTGAGAACAAATTTATCTGAATTAAGAAGGCAAATCAATGTAAAGGAAACACATTATGTGACAGTTGTGGGTGGACACGGACGCGGGACACTCGGGACACAGGGGAGTGCTGAGTGTGGGAAGGCTGCTCTCTGCTCTCCAGGAACCCCCCTTCCCCTGCCCTCGCTGGGGTGGCCGTGCCACTAGGTGTGGGCAGCAGGATGTGTGTGGATGGGTCCGGCAGCTCCTGGGCCAGGCTCTCCTGCCTCCCCTCCCGTGTGGGGAAGTTGCTGGGGCAGGGCTGCGGCCTTCTGTGCTGTCTCCTGAGAGGGAAGGGCATGTCTGTCTTCTCTACGCCTCTGTACTGTGCGGTCTGTTTGTTGTAGTGGTTTACAGTGTATCCTGTTTAATGAATTTAACTATTACTTTACTCAGACTTCAGCCTCTCAACTCAGTGCACAGATCTGGGGTCAAACAACTGTGGAATGATAATTACTTCCAGCTGGTTCTATGATGTCCGATCACAGTCTATTACTAAATATTCTATAAGGGATCAGGATTGTAACATTGTAACTAAAAACTCAGTCCAAAGTCTAAAATGATGGACCGTCCTAAAAGCAAACAATATTAATGTGAAAATAATTGATATTATGCTTGAGAGCTATTGCACAACAAGATCCTTTTCCTTAATTCTATTTGATTGTCTTTTTTTTTTAAGTATCTCTATGGGAAAAAATGATCTAATACTAAATAATAAACTTAACTAAAAAGTCTACAGTCAGGTCCTACTGTATACGGTCACACTGGGTTTGTCGGTCAGCCCTTCGCAGCTGCTCAGCCAGCTCTCCTCCGTCCTAAGCGACAGTTCACTTGCTGCTTTCCTCTCCCCGACCCCAGGACAAGTCACTGGCTTCCTCTGAATAGTTTTCTCAAGGCCAGGACAAAAGTCCATCACTGCTGGTGTTGGGCACCTCTCTTCACTTGGGCACACAGCTCTGCTGGAGGTGTGGGCAGTTCTGGACCGTCCCCCGGGGCTGGAGGACCAGCTAGGTGACCGCGCGCGCAGGCTGACCTGAGGGGATAGAAACTGAGGCACTTGAGCGCGGAGACTGGGCTGGGAGGAGCTCAGGGGCTGCACGGGCGGCGGCGGCGGCGGCTGCATGGTCCTGGCTTGTGCTGCTCCGCTGCTGCCAAACATGCCCAGATTGCCACTCGGGGTCTGTGGGGAGACGGGGGCCTGTCACAGAGCTGCCACCGGAACACTGAGCTGGGGGACACGTGGTCTCCCTAGGCAGGGAGGCAGAATCACAGCCCCTCCTACCACTCTCAGCCTGCACCAGAGGGGCTTTGAACACATGCTGACTCAACTCAGCACCGACGACACATCAGCCCGAGAAGCCTGCCTGTGCTTCTAAATCGCAGAAGCCACACGCACAGCGGTTTCAGGGGTCCCGCACGAGGCTACCGTGTTCAAAGAAACTACTCAGATCAGTGCTGGGCACCAGAGCAAGACGCGAGCTGTGGACACTGATGAGTCACAGGGTGATGCTGTCTGGGGATCACTCGCCCAGAGAACACAACATTTTCAAAAAGGAAATACAGCTGTTCTTTCAGCAAAACCTGAAATTGGGTAGTTGGACAAACTCAGGTAGTTCGCTTTGTGTGAAACCTAATAAATATACTGCAGTCATCCCTTCTCCTCTGCTGGCTGAGTTATCCCCCGGGCTCTGAGCAGACCATCCTGCTATGGGGCTCACCCCCGGGCCCACCACCGGGCTGCTGCCTCCCCGACCGTGGGATGTCCAAGATGCAGACGTTCCCTGAACTGCCACCAGGGTGAGCGGTGTGAGATGGCGGGGATCCCGCAGGCCGGGGACACCCCGGGTCTCATGGCAGTGACCTTGGGAGAAGTCTCAGAGCCGTTGGCCTCGGCCGGGAGAAAACCAAGCAGAAGGTGGCTCTGGAGGCGGGAACAGCGTGGTCTGCTTCCAGTATCATCTCATTCGAGGGGAGCAGGGGGGGACAACACAGCCATCAGTCACGTCTACCTGTGACTTTCACCATCCCCAGGGGGGTCTCCCAGGCAGGGAGAAACGCCAACATCACTCCCTGGAAACCACTGAGAACCCCTGAGAGATGTCACCTCTATTTCTGGGAAAAAGGGGAGAATATGGTGTTTTCTGGCAGGATAATCATTTGAGAAATGAGGAAGAGGTGGGCACTACCTGGACCTCTGGACGGGCCTGGCCCCTGAAGGGTGCCCTGCCCTGTGCGTCACCCCACATACGGGGAGTGAGTACGAAGCACGCTGAACTCAAATACAGCTCAGTCGCACGTAAACACACACATAATTGTGAAGCCTCTCTTACGAGATGGTTACATGTCAAAAACTGGGTTTAATTCTCAACACCAGTAGCGCTTGAGAGGAAATCCTTACAGCGTTTCAGCTCCCTTTACCCATTCAATTATGTCTTAAAATACAGGTGTTAATGAAAAATAAGGTTTACGTCTCAAACATATCTTTTTTAAAGGCAAGTAAAAGGGGCCCTCTCCCAACAGCCTTACCTGTCTAGAAGAATTCAAGTTTTGCATGCCCAGCCCTGAGGCAATCCCGCCCAGGGCCTGATTAGGGAGTGCACTGTTGGAAAGGGGGAGCTTCAGGCTTGGTGAAGGCAAAAATGGTGAAGTCGTGGGCTCTTCCACGAGGCCGCCATCCTGATTGGGGAAAGAAAGCGTGAGCTGTGCGCAGTGCCCGTCCACACACAAAGCACAGAGTTTCCCGGGACACAGAGACGGATGCAGATGAATAAGGAATTGAAAGATCAAAAACGTGTGGACAAGAGAATGGAGAACATGGGCAAAAGGAAGAGGGAAAAAGAAAAAAGAGAAACAGGGTTAAGATGCTGTTTTCATTTTAACAATTACTTTACAAACACATGTATCAGCCTACAATGTTTTCATATGCTATGGACCCTGCCCGGGATAGGAATCAGGAGAGAGAGACAGAAACGAGGCAGAAATCTCACTTGGAATCCAACACTTTACAACCATTTTCAGTTGTTTGCAAGGCTCTAGGTATACATTAGGTTGAATTCTGCTGACATTCAACTGTTTTTGACTTATAGAGATTTCATACGGTTTAACCTAATAATAAAGTTAGTTATAAAACAGAAAAAAACCTTAATTTTTTTTTTTTAACATTTACTGAAGTGACACTCTGTGCCAGGTCCTTTGCAAATTTATCTCATCTAACTTCACAAGCCTGTAGTATTATTTCACATTTTAATGATAAGGAAATAAGTCAGGGTCCGACGCTCAGCAAATAAAAATACAGGATGCTGAGTTAAATTGGAATTTCAGATAAACAACAAATAATATTTTAGAATAAGCACGGCTCCAAAAAGATTCATCACTGTCTGAAATTCTGGTTTCCCTGGGCACGATGGTGCTGGCAGGGTGAGGACCCTCTGGCGACAGTGGCCCGCGTGAGCACCAGTGGGGGACGCCGCGGATGTGAGGACAGAGATGAACGTTCATCTCTTCTCTTGTGGCCTGCTTTTTGTCTGTTTCAAACTTGTCTTTTCTCACTTCCACTTTATTTTCAAGGTTGAACATTCTGCTAGAGTTTAATGGGACCCTGTTTCCCACTGTGAGGTCACCCTGATCTGGGAAGGGGGCACCACGCCCAAGACCGAGAGGAGGGGGCAGGTGACGGGACTTGTTAACCGTCCGAGGGGAGCTTCCCAGATGCCGGTGCGGTCTCGGGAGGGCCTGACCCAAGCAGGGGCCACAAGACATGGGTGCCCAAGCCCAACCACTTCTAGTCCCTTTTTTTAGATTAAACATAAAACACATCATTTCCAATCAGAACTACACACATAAAACAAGACAGTAACACAGAGATTTGATGACCCTTGTCTACTGGACAAGCTGAAGCAGTCAAGTTCACCCACTAATATGAGAACCAGTTTTCATTTAAGTATTTGTAGTCCTAGTCACATCAGACGAGATACAACACTACCCCTCAGGAGTTCAGACATCACGGGTATTACAAAAATGGGTAAAAATCACTTAAATATTACAGTCCAATAATTTTTTACTCCAACACAGTGAAAAGTGAAAATTACTTCTTGCTAAAAACAAAGAAAAAGCCACCTAAACCCATACCTTGTCCAGGAAGGTGGGGCGGTCCACGGAAGACTCTTTGGAGATTGGCGGGCGGCAGCCAAGGGGTTTGGTGACCATCCCATTGTAGTCGGTCACTCCCAGTCCACGCTTGTCCACGTCCACCTTCTTTTCCAGCAGAGCGCCTGGGACACAGCGTACAGAAGCAGCACTTGAAACGAGATGCCTGGGGGTGGGGTTGGCTGCGAGTTCTGAGCACACAGGGGCGCCGGCTGACGCCTCAAGGGAGGAGTAAAGACTCTCACCCCCCAGAAACCAGGGGCCTCACGGTTTGGCTCTGGCCGGGCCCCGGGAGTCTGCTGTCCGGCCCCTGATCCTCAGCCCTCACTGGCTCCACGCCAGCCACCCGGCCACCCCTGCCCCTGCGGGGCTCAGCCTTTCCTCTCCCTGGGACTCCTCGCCCCTTCTTCCCCGGCTGTCCTGGCCTCACGGCCATCGGTTCCCACCAGCTGAATCCCTCTTGGCTGTAAGGACCATCCAGATGTTGGGGCTATGTACAACACAAACCAGACAGAGCCTGTCCCTGTCCCTAGAGACGGGTGTTTGCTCAGCTCCCTGTGCCTCCATGCCATCTCGCGGGTCTGGAGGCAGGAATAACCCTCCAGCTCACCAGTGCCCTCGGTCCTGGCAGTGTACACCACATATTCAGCATTTGCCCGAGACTAGAAAGCCGATCCTCATTATTCATAGATCTGGAGCTAGTGAGCTCACCTACTTGCTAAAATTTACTTGTTGCCCCCAGATCAATAATTGTGGCACTTGGGTAGTCATTTGTGGACGTGCACAGGGCAGGGAAGAATCTGAGCGCCAACACACACGTTCCTAGCTCAGGCTATCGCACGGACAAGTGTCCTTTTCGTGGTTTATCCAGGGCCTGGCTTTCCACATTGCTGTGCTTTTTGTTGGAGATTTCAGCGTTTAAAACGGTCCCCAAGCCAACATGCTGTCGTGTTCCTGAGCGCAAGAAGACTGCGTCAGGCCCGATAGAGACAGCGGCGAGCCGGCGCCCATGAATCAACAGCACGGCAGAGCCGCGAGAAAGGAGGAACGTCACCGTCCGGATGGAGGGCTGCTCGGGAGGGGCTACGGGGACACGTGCAGCGTGACGGTGCTTCAGGAAAGACAGGATGTGGCCACATTTGTGGAGTCACAAGATGAGGGCTGATTTAAAAGAAACATAGCCAGCCGGTGGCACTGGCATGAATCGAAAAGACAAAGGCATCTATGGCCATGTCACCCAGGGTCAGGGCGTGCTCAGTCCTTCTCAGCTACTGCTTTATTGGAAAGAAATCTGGCAGGTGACCGTGAGAAACAGATGTTAAATACGGCGTCTTTACGCAGAAAAGCACACGGACAAGGTTACGTGCTGACTGCGCTGTGGCCCTGGCTGTTCCTGGGGGTGAGGGCCCCTCTGTATTTGTGGGTTCCGTGTCTGCAGGGACTTTACAGGACATAAGGACCATGGATGACAAGAATCAGCTGTATTTTACACGTAAACAGTTACCATAATATCATTATTTTCTTTTTCTTTTAAGTTTATCTAAGTTATGTTTTAGTGGGGGAGGTAATTAGGATTATTTAGTATTTATTTATTCTTAGAAGAGGTAGTGGGTATTGAACCCAGCACCTCATGCATCCTAAGCATTTGCTCTACCACTTGAGCTATACCCTTCCCCCAGTATCATTATTTTCAAAGCAACTCTAGAACTAGAGTCGCTTGCTCCCTGACAGTGAGTTCATCTCTCAGTGGGAGTGGGTGCTCGGCCAGCAGGCGCTGCTCCTGCTGGGCCCTGAGGGGGCCCCGGCCGGCGAGGCACAAGGACCAGCCCCCTCAGCGTCCAATGAGGGGGCACGTGGCCCCAGCACCTTCTCCAAGAGGCTCACTAACTCCTTCCCTCAAAACAGATGAAGACAGGATAAGTTCATCTACTTGTTTAACAAATTGGGGGAAAAAAACAGAAAAAGCAAACGTGGTTTAATGTGACATTTGGCCATTTGCCCACGGAGCCCCTCGTCCCGAAGGTCTCACCCTGCGGCCGTGCACATTGTGCGGCCTGGGCCCATCTACCCAGCAGGCCTTCCGCCTTCAACCCATGACTCGAAAGCAAAGCTCAACCTGGCACCTGTGGCCGCGCGTCGGGGGGTGTCCGTCACTTACTCATGGCCTGGTCGAGGTTCATGTTGTTGCTCTTCAAGGCCTCTTCAGCCGGCTCTCTCTGCGGGGGAGAAGCGCTTCCGTTAGGACTGAGCGGTCGCTTTTGTAGAAAGGCTCATACAGAGTTCTACCACTGTCAGCTCAGGGCGGTGATGAATATTAACCTAATACTGTCAGGTTCTGGAACTAGAAATACCTCTCTTCCTTGTTGAAGTTAGAGACAGACATCTTCTAAATAAAAGAATACTTGTAATAAAGGGTACTGAATTCATTTTTAGAGGGAAGAACTTGTATTTAACAGTTTTAACACACTGATAGCCCACTGAGGATCAGGTGGCCCTGAGGAAGCACAACTGTCACCCAGATTTGGGCGAGGTGGCGATCAACGTGTTAAAGACAAAATGCAGGGTCAGGAGTCTGAGCACCAGCGGCTCTGGGAGGATGAGCTCTTTGCCAGGACAGCTGCGTGAAGTTGCTGCAGGCTTTGCTGTCAACTACTTGTCACCAAAAAAAAGGGTAAAAACAATACAATACAAAACAAGCACCTGTGGCTGAAACAGACTGGTCTCAGTGGAAGGGCAAGGGCGACCCCGCCACCAGCTCACGTGGGAGGAGGCCGGGCTCAGAGCCTGTGCCTGACGCGAAGGGCGTCGTTCCTGCCTCTTGTCTGGGGCCACTCTAGGCTCATCTTTCAGGGACACCCACAGCAATCAAAAAATAAATACTCTTCGAATAAAGTTTTGGAAAGAAGACACCTGAAGGGAATACATGGCGGGTGAGGGTGGCATCCCTGTGCTCTGAGCTCCCGCCGCTGACCTCAGGGGCGGGAGAGACTGACACCTTTTCAGAGGAGTGCCCTAAGATTTACAACTCCCCCTGCACGTGATCTGAGACTCAGGAACCAAACAGGCTTGGTTAGGATTCTTTTTCTGGACATGAAGCGTCAGCAGTTTACACCAAGTTTTGTCTTGTGATCTTTGTCAATCTATGACATAAACAAAGCTCACCTTTAATTATAAAGTAAAGGAAAAAATAAAACTGTATAAACCGATAAAAATTAAAAATCACACATCATTTTTTATTCTAGGACAAGGTTCTCACACCTGTCTCGATAGAAATGATGTGGATCTTTGCTGTGGCTCAGCCAGGGCCCTAAGCAGAGGTGCCCAGGTGAAAGGGGAGTTTATGGGCTAGGTTAAGCCGACAATCTCGTCCCTCAAAGGCCTTCCCTCCATGTTACACAGGACAGACACGGGCCGGACACGACAGGGCCACACACAGCGGAGCACACGGCAGGGAGCAGTGAAATGGGGTGCCAATCACCGGGAATCCCATGTCTGTGAGTTGTTTGATCAGCCGGGTCATGATCCACGCCTCATCCTGTTTGCCAGATGTTTTCATGCCCTGGAATGAAGAGTGGGAAGGAGAAAGCCCATGAGTCACATTTTAATGCACTTCTTCCAGAAATGGGAGACAACTGAACATCACGTCAATTTACAAGTCCCAGCATCTTTGTGGGTCAACGCTGAGCGGTGCTGCGCTCAGGGGTGCCCTGACAGCACTTCGTGGCTCTCGCCGTGGGATGTTTCAGGGTGCTTTTGAGGCAGGCATACGTGTGCAATTCACAGACTTCAAAAAGCAAGACAGTCGCTGCTTTCCCTCGGAGGACTTAGTTCATCACAAATATGCACCCCTTCTGATATCAGATCATCATAAGTGCTCCCCTGAATAAAGGCCGGTAACATCACATGAAGTTTACCAAAAATTACACGGCTTTTGCCCTTTTTAAGCTTTACTCAGTAAGACAACAAAATGCCAGGGGTTCATTCCAACAGAATGAAAAGGCAACCAGGTGACAGGAACAAAAACTCTGTTAGTTTTGTTAACTATTCACTCTGTCAGGGAGGGGGAGGGAGGACAGAGAGGAGGGTGGCGGGCACCGTGGAAGGGCTGAGCATCAAGACGGGACCCTGGCCCACCTCCCTGCTCTTCCACGGTGACAGGGATGCAGCTGATGCAGCCACGTGGCACAGAAAGCATCCCTTACGGTGCTCTTCAAGGGCGGGCTGCCACAGCGACGGAGCGGAGCCTGCGGGGGCAGTCAACTAACGGGCTGGCTGTCCTCCGGAGGCCGCTTCTGGGAGGTGATTTTAATCAGCACCGTGTGGCCAGAGCCACGTTTGCCAAGAATATACAATACCTTAATTTCCCAATTTGGTGTTTCTGGTTTGGCCATTAACTGGATTATTTGCCCGCCCTGACTGTGGGAAGACAGTCTCACCCATCATTTCTACTCTTTTTGAACAGAAAGCCCCAGTTTTAGTTTCCGGGTTCTGCTTACAGCTAACTGAATGCTTTTCAAATTGAAAAAATTTTTTTTGAACAGATAACACATTCATATGGTTTGAAAGTAGAAAAAAGGGGCACGTGGAAGCGTCTCCCCCGCCCCCCAGGTCCCTCTGCTGAGTTCTCCTCCCCTCACTTACCCTTCCAGAGAACTTAAAACCCTACACGGGCCGTCGTGAGACCCCGCTACCCTCTCTGAAAAACTAAGGGTCTTGCAGTTTTGTTTACATGGGTTGCATCTTATCAATATTTACTGCATTCGAAATTAAAACTCAGAAATTTAGAAAATGTTACTAATTTGCTTAAAAAGAACAATAGCAAACCCATTATATGTTAACATGAATACTAGTTTTTTGTGGAAAATAATCATTTTTTCCAAAGTAAACATTTCTGGTGAGAGGAGTGGCGGTGCTGAGCCTGAGGGGAAACCCCTCCACTGCCGGCTTCGCAGAAGCAGCTGGATTCCTGTCATCTCTGCCTTTGCTTTGCTGTGACAGCAGCGCCACGGAGTCCCTGGGAAGCCGGCTCTGGGCTCAGGACAGACCCAGGGCCGGCAGGGGTCCTCAGAGCTTTCTGCACTGTGACTGGGGACCACCGTGTGCTGAGGCTCCCCTTGGCACCACTGACGTGGAGAGCATTTTCTCTGGTGACACACGCACCTTCAGGAGCCCCTTTTTGGGGGCGTTCCCCCAGGGGCTGCAGGAGGAGGTGCTCTCTTGGGAAGCAGCGCTGTTCCACATGCCGCTGTCCTCGTCTTCCCACTGGCTGGCGCCCAGGCTCGTGTCATCCCCGCCGCCGCCCCAGCCTTCTTGCATAGATTTTGAAGCTAGAAAGAGAGGGGACATGAATGTGTGGCATTCGCCACTCCTCAGGCGGACAGCGTGCACTAAACATCACTCGGGGGAGGTAGAACAAAGGGGTGTCCTGTGACCTGCCTTTTCACTACTTTGTTTCCCTTGGATCCAAGAATGTAATTTCTCCCGTGAAAAGTGTAATATACATGTAAATGCGTATGTAGCTTTTTTCTTCAAACTCTAGCTATTTGTAGTCTGTGCTGTTCCAAACCCCTGTACCCGACTAGAGGTCACGGTGAAGCATGGACAGTCTACAGTAAGTCCTGGGGGCTACAGGAGAAGGCGGCAGTCTCTGCCATGGGATGAAATGGCCAGTAAAATGCAGAGTCCTGAAAATGTCGCTGTCCTCTGTGTCACATGGTATGCCACGTGGAACACAACATGACCACACACAAGTCGCCTGGGGACCATGGGAAATGCAGCAGGTCTGTGGTCAGGCCCGACAGTCTGTGTTTTTGACAAGTTCCTCGAAAAAGAAATAGCAAGTGTGGCTGGTGGGCAGGAGCGAGCAGGAATGCTGTACTGTTCTGCTTCTTGTGTTTATTTTATTTTTTTAAAGGAGAGCTTCTGTTGAAAGCTCCTTTGTGTTCATCTATTAGACATGGCAAATATTTCTTTATAGGCTTGGTTTAATGTTAGTCTTAACATGTAAACAAAATGAGGACAGTGTCCTTAAAAATTAATTCTTAAAATGCATTTGATAAACATCTCTCCAAACAGACTACTCTGAGCCATTTCTAAGCTGCCAGCTCGGCTTACCTGGTTTGCACAGGGCTGGGGCGGCAGCGGGGGCGCTGGCTCTTCCAAACGTCACTGCTGGCTCGGTGGGCTGGTCCCCCCAGCCGCTGCCGCTGCTGGGCGGCTTGCCCCAGGCCGCTGTGCCATTATCAACCAGGGTGGAAGGGGAGGATGGTTCTCCCCAAGAGTTTTCTGCCTTTGAATGAACATTAGGCATTTCTCCCCAGCCTGATGAAACTGAAAGGCGGACCAGGGGACCAGGGAGAGAGAAAACAAGAAAAAGTAAGACGGAGAAAGTAAAAATGGTACTTTCAAGGTCAAAATAATTTCGAGGTAATCTATCTTTAGGATGGCTTTTAGTAGAAAGTGCAAAGGAGACAATATCAAACCTAATCAGATTTGTCTGGCTTTTAAAAGTTGCAAGTTTCTCACTCCTGACCCCTACCCACTTAAAGCAGAAAGTCCATTACATTAAAGACCATTAAATTCGCAGTATTTGCAACATAATAGAGTTTAGAAGAATAGCTTAAAAGGAAAGTTGAAAAAGTAGCTCTTTTACTTCTGGTATGAATGTAACAACCTAAAGGAAATTTTATGTTACATGATTCTCTTACAAAAATTTTTACAAGTTGCAAATATACACTGACAACTATTCTTGCTTATCTTCTGACTAACCATCAAAGACACAGATCCAGGTGAAGAAATGAGAAGATGGCAGATTGCACATGTGCAGATAATGTAATGGCAGAAAACCCACGGTTCTCAGGTCCTCAGTGAGCTGAGGCAGAGCTGAGGCATCGGCCTTAAAAGATGGGGACAGAGTGGAAGAACTACAGATACGGTGTTTCCGCCAGACACACTGACTGCAAGGGTTTTCAGGATTCTACTTTTGTTCCTCCATCTAGTCCTGTTGCCAGAGCATCCCGATCTGGGGCTGGTCCCTGACAAGCGTATGCAAGGAAACTAGTGAATGCAGAAGGTTATGGCATTTCTACCTCCAGGCACAGAGGAGATCACGAGACCAGGTGACAACAGGATCTCCCTGTTCTCTTTACAGTTTAGTAAGAAAAATATTTTACATGATATATGCAAACTTTATTTTTCCAAATTGACCCAAATTCTGATCTTTTTGTTTCTGCCCATAAGCTCACTTGACACTAACAGTCACACTGACAGCTCTTACAGCAGCTATATTTTTCATACAGATACAGTTTCTCAGAGACAGAACTGTGAATTACTACCTGAAGAACAGAAACCATAAAATATAATATTAATACAACATTGTAAATCAACCATACTTCAATTGAAAAAGAAAAAACAAGAAAAAGAAAGCATAAAATGTAAATAACCAACCACAAATTTTAAACAATTTGGTCGAAATGGATGGATACTACCATCTCAATTACGAAATTTCCTGATTTTTCTGAGTAAAAATAGTGCGGTGTCAGTCCCTTGCAGCTTTACTCTAATAAAATGCCAACAATATTAATTAATGACAAAAGGACATACAACCTATGAATCATTTAAAATCACAAGCTCTGTGCTGAGCAGCACATGACGTAAATGATGACCAGTAACAGGGGAGTCAGCCCCAACCAGCTACCGGCAGCCACTGCTGACTACAGCACCACCTGCCACTACACAGAAAACACTGTGCACATCGGGACGAGCTTCACAAATGGAAGGGACAAAATTAAACCAGGAAAATTAACACACGTGACAAAAATTATGGATGTTTTGGGAAGGCGAAATAATTCAGGTGTTGTTAAAGGCCAATCAGCTGTAAAAATACTCATTTATTGTAACTAAATAACAAATTCACCTAAAATTTGTTTATCATCCTTACACTCCCATCTCTTTGAAAAGCAATACTACAAATTATTTAACTAAGTCAAAACTACAAATAAATGTTAAGACTATAGTAATGACAGTCAGAGTTTTAAATTCCAGTGAAAGCAGCAGAAATGTCTGCAGAGCATTTTTCTATAGTAGGCCAGCGGTCTACACGCGGCGTGTTCCTAATCTCAGAAATTTACGGAAGAGTAACTGCTCAAACACCAAGAAACAATATTTCCACCATTTTAAGTTGAAGCCTGGCAAGAATATAATTTATCCCCAACACCAAACTAACGTACACATCAGAGTGAGTGCACTACCAGACACCAAGAGGCTCCAGAGATGCTAAAAACCGAGGCACACCAGAAAATTCTGATGCAAAGCAAATACTGTTGGTAGGGAGAAAATGAATTCAAACGCATACTCCTAAAATATATACAACCTCCACATTTAATGGTTAGTGCTCAAGTGAATTTGGTATCCTTGTTGCTAATAATTTTATAGAAGCTCTTTCAAAGTTGGGCATAGTGAGGCTGAACAAATTCCTATCTCATATTAAAACCACTGATACTAAAATTTAGAAAATGGTCCTTCAAATACTATCGCTTTTGGCAAAATGTTCCTGCACCATGGGGTCCCGAGTCGCTAGCGCCCTTCTTCCCCGAACACACACAGTGCTGGGATGAGGCAGCAGCAGCCGCCAGACGCCCACAGGAGCCGCAGCTCTCAGACAGCTCTGAACCTACATCCTTCGTCTTCCTCTCAGATTGGAGAGGTGCGCGCCCAGGGGACTGGCGTGAAGATGAACACGGAGCAGGTAAGAGGCCAGGAAGCAGACCTGAGAGAGAGAGAGGAGACCCTTCATCTGACTCAACCATCCAGACCCTGAAGCTGCACACAGCTAAGTCGGCAGGTGGCATGTTTCCTTCCGTGACCCAAGGGATCAATGCTAGCTCGTTCCATGGATGCTGCTTAGATAGTTTTATACGTGTGACAGTCCTTTTTGGGAAGAAAGGTTCAGTTAAAAAGTGGCCAATTACAATTAAGTGAAGGACAGATAAAGGACTGAAAATTCAATTGATTAAGCATTTGAGTGCCTGCTCTGTGCTTGGCATTTTTAGGTACTAATTTAAATATTAATGAGATGGGATTTTGTTCATACGGATGGCCTTCAAGCCTGATGTAAATTTATGATAATGCTCAGCTGGCTACTGGCTTATGGAGGGACAGAGCAGGAACAATTAATTTTTCGTATCTAAAATCAAGGTGTTTATGTAATAAAGCTTTATGCAGAAGAGTTTGCTCAGTCAGATGGTGAAGCATCCTACTTTCAGAATGCCTTGGTTCTTGGACATTTATCTGACACTT
Source organism: Camelus ferus (assembly GCF_009834535.1). NCBI lineage: Eukaryota > Metazoa > Chordata > Mammalia > Artiodactyla > Camelidae > Camelus > Camelus ferus. Next base: position 23,097,892 of record NC_045711.1, read on the forward strand.
CTGTTCCAAACTCACGGGACTTTATCTGAGGGTTACAGGTAAGGGTCCTTTTAAAAGGCTGATCACATGGTCTTGAGTTGCACAACGGCCTCTTAGAGGAGATGCCTCCGCCTGCCCTCCTGGGTCATCACAGACGGCAGGTATTAGAAACAAAAAAACAGTTCGTACTTTAGCGCCTTAATACAGATTTTAAATTTGCTCTTTCTCATTGATACGTAGGGGGCCAAACGGTACCTTAAACTGTCTCATTCTTTTATTCGCTTTGAACTGAAGGTACCTAAAGTGAAACCTTCGTCTGTAACCCCAGGACCTGACTGACAGGCACACGCTACCTCTTCAGCAGGACTTCTGACTCCCTGGTCCTCCTTCAAGTCCAGCCCCACTTACAAGTCCCTCAAAACACAGGAAAGTATAAACACCCCAATCAAACTGAAATCCAAGAAAAATCTCATATCCACAAAAAGCACAGATTGCTCCCAGCTCATTCCTTTTTCAGTTAACTGTTGCATGGTGCTTAAAACAGAAAATTACCCAGGCTGGAGAGGTCAGGGAGATCTATTTCTGAAGTCGCAGTGTGAAAACTGTCGCTCTCTAACAGCACGGTGCTGATTCTCTCCATCTGCAGGTAACTGTCTCTGGGTATCATTTTTACCCCAGAGGATGATAAAGGAGCGAGTGAACTTCCAGGACAGGGCAGCCTGCAGGAAGGACAGCGCTCTCCAGCTTCTGCTCTAGGGACACTCAGAGAGACAACATGCACGTTTTATCAACCTAGGTCGAGGATTCCTAAATCCAATTTCTTCCAGAAATACAAATCATCAATAGGCACATGAAAAAATGCTCAATATCACTAATTATCAGAGAAATGCAAATCAAAACTACAATGAGGTATCAGCTCACACAAGTCAGAATGGCCATTATTCAAAAGTCCACAAATGACAAATGCTGGAGAGGCTGTGGAGAAAAGGGAACCCTCCTACACTGCTGGTGGGAATGCAGTTTGGTGCAGCCACTGTGGAAAACAGTATGGAGATTCCTCAAAAGACTAGGAATAGACTTACCGTATGACCCAAGAATCCCGCTCCTGGGCATATATCTGGAAGGAACCCTACTTCAAAAAAACACCTGCACTCCAATGTTCATAGCAGCATTATTTACAATAGCCAAGACATGGAAGCAACCTAAATGTCCATCAACAGATGACTGGATAAAGAAGGTATGGTATATTTACACAATGGAATACTATTCAGCCATAAAAGCTGACAGCATAACGCCATTTGCAGCAACATGGATGTTCCTGGAGAATGTCATTCAAAGCGAAGTAAGCCAGAAAGAAAAAGAAAAATACCATATGAGATCACTCATATGTGGAATCTAAAAAAAAAAAAAAACCATAAATACAAAACAGAAACAGGCTCATAGACATAGAACACAAACTTGTGGTTGCCAAGGGGGTGGAGGGTGGGAAGGGACAGACTGGGATTTCAAAATGTAGAACAGATAAACAAGATTATACTGTATAGCACAGGGAAATACATACAAGATCTTGTGGTAGCTCACAGAGAAAAAAAAAGTGACAGTGAATACATGTATGTTCATGTATAACTGAAAACTTGTGCTCTACACTGGAATTTGACACAACATTGTAAAGTGACTATAACTCAATAAAAAAATGTTAAAAAAAATCCAGTTTCTTCCAAGTCTTAGTTTATCCAATGGGTGACATGCCCCTTCCATGATTAACTCACACAATCTCTACCTCGGTCACCACATTTGTGCCACAAACCTATACGATAAAGCAAATATAATTCCACTTATCCAAAGTAGCCAAAGCAAAGTCACGTCTGCTTCCGGCTGGAGGCTTCTCCAACCTCATGACAAAGGCAGGGATCACCACCGGCACGGCTCAAGCGCCCGGCGCAGGCTGACGAGAGACGTTTCCGAGGAGCTGAGGATAGGCAGGAAGAGGGATGCGCCACGAGCAACATCAGCAGTACTCCCCCAGCTCGCTGCCGGTGTGCGGTGCTAATGCTTCACTCCCGTCCACCACGCGAGGACCAATCCCAGGCAAGGTTTCCTGGCCCCACTGTGTCGCTCGTTTCACTCAGATCAAGCCTGTAATGGCCTTCATGTTTGACTCTAAATTAATTGCATAGCAGTCCCCCTACCTCTCTTTAAAATGATCTGAACGTCTTGGTGAAAGTGGACAAAGTCCAGAGATGAAAGGAACCATCTCTGGAGGCTGTCCCTTAATCTTATTGTTAGACTCAATGGTCAGTGTTCTCCTGTGTCTGCAAATTGATTCTTAAGTGTCCCAGAGTACTTATTTCTAAGTGCCCAAGGTGATCAGGCTGTATTTTCAGCATCTGCTTGCATTTCCTGAGAAACGTGTCAGTGCCACGCTTGCAGGTCTGGCTCACCCTCTCATCGGGCCTCGGGGCAGAGCTGAGCCAGGAGGCGGCCCCGCCCCGCCCTGCCCCGGCAGACACCGCTCGCCACCCTACGCTGAGTGAGCCTGTGCGCCCTTCCCAGAGAGCTAACCAGCTCTGGCCAAAGGCAGGCACAGGGACTTTCTCTAGGTCATTACTGTGCTCCAGCTCCAGAATGTGTTTGAAAGAGATCCAAATAATCCAGTTTATGAAGCTACAGTGCGTTTCCTAAATTAATGCCGATTTTCCTGAGGCTCATCAGAAAACAATTGTCCTGTAGCATTTACTTTCGTAAAACTGGACACACGCAAGAAGCCCATTTCACTGAGAAACCACGTTCGTAAAGCAGAGGTCTGTGCCCAGGTCTATGCAGGTCCGGAGGTAGAGAGCGCAGAGCTCTGTCCTCTATGCGGTTACAGCCCAACACACAGTAGGTGTTCAACAGTGCATTCTGGGTGCACGTGTGCGAAATGAAGGCATAAAGGTACTGGCTCTAGAAGCATTCTCACAGGGGTGCTGAGAGCAGGAAAAACCTCACAGACTACAGGGCTTCACTGGGTGATCAGAGATCACAGGACTGAGGCGGCCTGGAGGCGGGAGCTGGGGAGGGAGAGGGGCGAAAGGAATCAGCCCTGGCGGGGTTTCTGATGGGGCTCCAGAACAAGGCAGTGGGGGTGCAACGAATCTCTACTCATCTGTTTCAAGGATGTTTGATGCTCACAATTTTTTTGCCCCAAACCTCTGCACATGACGGTCGCAGGCACTCAGCATGCCATTCTACCGCTGTCTGTGAGCCTTCATGGATGACAGAGGCCCCGAGTGAAAGAAACCACACTTTGCAGACTCCCCTGCAGGTTGGATTCTAGGTTCCATATATAAGACAACCGAGTAAGTGACCGTGGAGATAAGACTCCATCCTTAGTCTGGTCTTTATGGCCACATCTCTAAAATTTAGGAATGGCATAAAACTGGAAGGAGTAACTCATGCTGATTACAGAATCAGGGTTTCAAAAGACGTCAACGGGCTAGGGGCCCTGAACCCAAGTTTACCAGGAACAAAGTATTACACTTGGGATCAAGCCACCAGCTACACAAGAACAGTCCTGAGCGAGGAAGGGCTCACAGTGGCCTTAACGAAAAGAAAGACTTCAGAATTTAAGAAAAACTGTGACGTGGCTCAAGAAGACTACACGAACCTTCGGCTGCATTACTAGGAGTATGACTTTAGGAGCGAGGGAGGTTATCTCAACTATTTCTGTGCTGGTTAAACCATACTTAGAACACTGACATCAGTTCTGGGCACAAGGACTCTCACAAGCTACAGCTTTTCCAGATGATAAAAAGGAATTACAGCCGTGATTATGAGGAACCGTGGTAGCAGCTGGGAACAGTTCCTGGCGAATGGGCAGCTGGGACACGATCACCATATGCAGCTGTCTGAAATCCGGTGGTATGGGAAGGGAAATTAACCCTTGCTTTGTACAGTCCTAAAGTGATAGGAATCATTCTAGAAATTTGGAGGGAGGCCGCCCGAGGCTCAGTCCAAGAAGGACACATTAGCCAGAGTGACCAGGAAAGTGACCAGTGGGGGCAGGAATCCCAGCACTTGGTGCCCAGTGAGTGTGTAGAAGAGGGAGGCCCGGAGCTGGATGAGATTCTCCATCTGGTCCCTTCCACCCCTGGCAGCTCTGCGATTTGCTGAGTCCAGTCCTCACTCATCACTCAGGCAGATTCCACGCCTGGAGCACAGTGGCCCTTCGTACCCTGGTCTGATATTCAAGTCAGGGAGCTCCTGTTAGTTCTCTAGTTACAAAGTCCAGCTGGATTCCCCGCCTCACTCCCTGAACCATCCTATGGTCTCTTCCACTGCAGTACCCAGTAGAGTGCCTCCCACAAAGCACGAACTTGAAACACAGATTGCAGTCTAACCTTAGGATTTTTCTTTCACCTGAAATCAAAACATGACCTGTTCTGCACAATGCCATCGCATTTTACAAAAATGGTTTTATTTCAGCGTCAACCACACACCAGAAACACCTGTGGGGCTCTGAAAATGACCAGTGAAAGGGCTTCCCTCCAGCCCAATGACACTAGCCATCTCTGAGGCTGGTATCCCCCAGCCCCGAAGCTCCCGTGTGATTCTAACGAAAGCCCCTTGGGGTGGAGAACAGCCGGTTTATCTCATAAAGAAATGAAGGCTCTGTAATATGTAAACACAAACCAACATAATGGTCCCCAATCTTTCCTAAAGAGGATGTATTTTTTTCTTTCCTCTCCTTTTCTGTTGTAAGTTCCTAATGTATTTTTTTCCTTGGATAGAAAGCTATCACAACATCCTACTTTATTTTTTCTCTTTGGATAATACTCAAATACGATATTTTAAGGTGAAGGGCACTTATAATCAGTCTAAGGTCATTTGCTAAAAAAACCCAAATGTAATGAGAATGAACCATGTTTTTTCACTGCTACAGGGACACAGAGTCCGCCCGTACCTGGACCGAGCAGCGGCGATCGGTTGAGCTGAGCGCTGGCCTGGTGGGCCGGCGGCGCCTCGGCCACGTTGGCGCCATTGCTCGTGGTGGTGGTGGTGGTGGTGGTGTTGGTACTGGCCGTGGCACTGCTCTGGATGCCCGGGTTGTTTCTGTCCCACATGTTTACAGTTTTATTGTTGTAGTTGCTTGGGTCGCCCCAAGCTGAGGTACCGTCATCAATTTCCATTTTGCGTCGAATGGATGGTGGAGAAGGTTCCTCCCAGCCTGTGGCCTCACTGTTGTCCTTCTGCTTGACAGGGACCGGCCCCCCGATCCACCCTGTTCCTGTCTGTTTAACGGAAGCAGCTCCTCCCCAGTTACTCGCGTTGCTGTCTTGGGGTTTGCTCGCCCAGTTCTGTTGGGGGCTGGGCTTTAAAGACTCTCCCCAGCTCGTCCCTGGATTCACCTTCGCATTTGTGCCATTGCCCCAGCCGCTGGTCCCCGACCTGGGAACCTCATTCCAACCTGACCCTGATCGATTACCGTCAGCATCCCAGCCGGGGCCATTTTTCTTCCCATCCCCCAAGTGTCCAAGGACAGAAGACGAATCGGCCCAATCTCCCCCTCCTGCGCTCCAGGCTGGGTTCGATTTGTGTCCATCTCCCCAGTTCTGAGATCTGGATTTTGGAGGCTCGCCCCAGGTGGGCGACTTGTCCTCCTGATTCACGGTCCCGCTCCAAGCGTGGCCGCTCTTGGCAGCAGCAGCATTACTAACAGCAGTAGAGCTTACCGCATCCCCCCAGACCCCTGGGCCGTTTGGCGCTTTGTTGCTGCCGTCTCCCCAGCCTGTGCTTGCTGGCCCAGCGGCCGGTGGTGAGCTGACCCACCCAGACACTGAAGAGGTATTTGCACTGTCCGTGATGGGCCCATCGCCCCTCCCCCCTGAGTGTGACGGCTGAGTGGCTGCACAGCCCCAGGCCTCTGTCCCATTGTCACTCTTTCTCTCAGACCGAGGGGAGTCTTCAAATTCCCAGGCAGTGTTCTGCTTTACTGGAGTCTGTCCCCAGCCAGTATTGGACAGGACTCTGGGGTCGAGGTCACTCCTTGGCAGTTGGATGTGCCCTTGGTCTACACTCCCTTTGTCTCGCCGTCGGCCTTCGGCTCCTTCCCTCCCGGCACCTCCTTCGTTGTGACCGCCTGAACCATCGCTGCCGCCTTCACTCGCTGTGGTTCCGGAAGACGCAGCTTTGGCCCATGAGCTCGCGTGCTCGCTGCCGGGCTGTGTGGCAGGGTTCTGGCCACCCGCGCTCGGACTGTCCCACCCTGTTGATCCTTTCCCGCTGATGTCGCTGTTGGAATGCTGGTTTGGGGGCTTTCCCCACTCCCCGTTCACCCCATTAGAGGTGCTTCGGCCAGGGTGGCCCCAAGCTCCCGAATGGATGTTACCAACACCGCTGCTGCCACTGCCCCTTCCCCAGGTGAGGATCCCAGGGCCGGCAGGAGGCCCCGAATCCCAGGCGTTCCCTCCATTTCCTTCTTTCTGCCCAGCACTGCTGGATCCGTTCTGCTTAGCACTTAATGCTGAGTTCACAGTGTCTCCACTCCCCTGGCTGAACCCAGAGCTGCTATTTCCTGTGGCAGGGTTACTGGGGGACAGTCCCCACACGGAGCTGCTGACTCCTTCGCCACCACCACCCCCGCTGACTTGAGAGACTGATGATCCGTTAGCACCAGGAAGGCCTTGCAGGTGGGGCGGGATGATGGTCCCCACACCGACAGCCATGCCCCAGTTCGGCAGTCCGTTCGTCTGCACTGCACTGACGGGGTTTGGTGAAGGGTTCACGGGGTTAGTGTTACTTGGTCCATCAGTGTTAAGGTTCTGAGGTTGTACGCTGAAAGACACATTCTGAGAAGTGGACGTTTGTGGTTCTGTGCTCTCTTGCGGCAGCAAGTTCCCCCAAGCACCCAAAGTGCCTGCGGGGCTCCCATTCTGGTTGCCCATGTTCTGACCGATGGCACTGACCGGACTGCAAATACTGGAAGGGCTGCCCGTTGCCACAGTTCCTTCATGCCCGAGTACAGGCCAGGCAGCTGGGTTGGCGTTGGGGTTAAGGTTGAGATTAATGCCAGCATTGGAGTTGGAGGCACCCCAGCAGGTCTGACCTCTCCCGTCTCCGATCATGGTGTCCATTTTCCCATCCCCGCCACCGAGGGAGCAGTGGGCCACGCCCCACGCTCGGGCCGCGCTGCCGCCGCCGGCTCCCCCGGCTCCGAGGGCACTCTGGGCGGGGGGGCTCTGGACGAGCGCGCCGTTGGTGCCAGTGCTGCCGCTGGCCTTCTTGCTGTGGCCGGCGAAGCTGCCCTGCGCGCCCCCGGTAGCCATGCTACTGCTCTCTGAGCCGCAGTGGGAGGCAGAGTCAGTGTCCGACGTACATTCTGAGGCAGACTCAGTCTCTGCCCCTGTGATGGAAGGCCACGCCTCCTTATCCGTCCTGTCTATTATCACTTTATCCCAGCTGCAGGTGGCTTCACCTCTGTAAGTGGGCTGCTGTCCCCAGTGGGAACTTTCATAATGATCTGCCAGTCCACTGTGACTGAGATCTGAAAAAGATCAAAGAAATTCAAAATGAGATTTTCCTCCCATGTGTCAATAAATCAACTGTTAACCAGGCTTTGGGAGAAGCTCTTTCTTTCGAGTTCTCCATTCTGAACGACAAATACTACAAAAATGACTCAAAGAAACAAGTTCTTTGTCTTCTTAGTAGCTCCCATTTAAAAAAGTTAATGTTTCTAAAATTACTTTATTTCCTACAACCCCACACTGCTGAGAAGACTGACAGTGCACATCAGCACAGGGCATCTCCGCATGCATCTGTCGCAGAGAGTGGCTGAGCGGGAAGCGGCTTAGGAGCCTCCCTGACTACAGGGTGCCTGCGGGTGTGCAGACTCTGCGGACACCGGCTACGATGCGCAGTTCACGTGGATGCTGAATGCAGCCTGCAGTTCTTTTCAAGACCTGTAACGAGCTAGTGTTAGAGGCTATTCCATAGAAGAGAATTATAAATGCACCGCAGAATCATACAACAGAATCAATATTTGGCAGAGGGTGGGGGCCGGAGGAGAGGGAAGAGATTTTAGAAAATGGTATCTCATGTTACCAAGGGTACACAGTTTAGAACCACTTAATCTCATTTATACTACTTATCACCAGCAATTATGGTTTATCACTGTTTCCTGTGCATTCATAAAAAGGCTAATGCTGGAATTAAGGAGACAATCCTCTGAGAATATAGATTTTTTTCATTCATATACATTAAAAAAAATCCCACATTTCAAGAAAAATATTAGTCACTAGGTAAAACAATAGAAAACTATACACATACAAAGGTGTATGGAGGGCCTGAGGAGGTGCCCGTGCGGCCTGGGCTGTTTCTAACAAGCAGCCCGCGGTCTGAAGGAGCGGTCAGCACAACGGTCAAGCTCCCGCCGCGCGGCCCTCCCCGGGCAGGAGAGGCAGGGGCTCAGGGCATGAGCAGAGCACCGACGTGGCAGGGCTGGCAGGCCACAGCCGTGTCCACACACCCGGGCCCCGGGCCCTGAGGCCAGGAGGAAGTCAGGCCCGCGCCTCTACACATGAGAAGTCTCTAGAACAAGTCCACTCACCTTGAGAAACCAAACCTCCCTCCGCCCCCCTGGCCCAAGGGCCCTCATTTCTGCTGGGGCTACTCCAGCAGCTCTGCCTCCGCCAGGCCCCCTCCTGCTCCTCTCCAGGGTCTTGTCAACAGTGCACCGAATATTTGTGCCAAACGGATGCCCGGCAGGTCAGGAGTGTGTGCTCACACACTTCCGAGGCTCTGAGCACAAGGCCGGCGTCTCCAGGCAGCCCACCAGGCTGGCTCTCTTCTGGGGCCTCCTTTCTCCCCATTCTCCCCTGGCTCTGCAGCTGCTTCCTCGTGGTACTGTGTGCACCGTCCACTCCAGCAACCCGCCCTGGGAGGGGCTGGCCTCCGCTTGCGCTCAGGCTCAACTGTCTGCTTCTTCCTCACCTCACCAGGCGTTTCATGGAATAAGCTTTCTTGCCCCATTAAGACTCTCGGACACATTCATTATAAAGTCTTCCTTTAAAAAAAAAAATTCATTTGCACCAGGGGCTGGCACACATCTTCTGTAAAGGGACAGGCACTGAGTACTTCAGCTTATGGGCCATGTGGTCTCTGTCACAAGCACTCAATGCTGACGTTACGGTGGGAGAGCAGGCACAGATAATGAACGAGCATGGCTGTGCCCCAACCAAGCTTTACTTACAGAAGCAGGTGGCGAGCTTGAGCTGGCCCGTACGCCGGGTGAGCCAAGCCCTGACCCAGATGAGAACCCTCACGGCGTGTGCAGGTGCCACGTGGGGGACAGTGACGACCCCTGCAGACAGAGTCCTCCACTCAAGGAGTGCACGCCCTCGGGGGAGTTCCGGGTGTGACCCTTCGTGTCTCCCTCGCCCTCTACGTTGCGAACCCCACTGAAAGCAAGCGCTGCCTGCTTTTGCCCTATTTGTCTGGTGCTCAGCAGGGCATTTGACACGTAAGAGGCTGTGAATAAATATCTGTGGAGTAAACAAATGAATTGATGGATGTTTTTTATAAACACTTTTGGAAGCAGTCTGCCAGTAACATAAAATGATGTTACTTAATTTCAGTTGACTTTGAAGGTAATGTTAAGATTAAGCTTAAGTTTCATGTCGACTAGCAAGATACTTAACTGAAGCGATTTGCAAAAATACAGGGTGATTATTCAAACAGGTAGTAGAAAAAGAACTGCTGGCTCAAAATCTTTTTTATTTAGACAAAATTAAAACGGATACTATAAACCTACAACTGGAACGTGGTTTCCGGCGGAGAGAAGTCACAGAGCCACAGAAGTCCGTTCGGGGCGGCGGTGTTTCACCAAGCAAAGCAAACCAGTGCGCAGCGGCGGTCTCCCTCTGCGAGGCGGCCTGGGCCGGGGGCAGAGCCCGGGGTGGGGGGGGGAGCGCGCTGGTCTCAGGCGCGTCTGGCCTGCCCCGACTGGACACACTGCTGCTCCTTTTCCTTCTTTCCTATGTTTCAGCTGTTCTTTGGCTCCTCACCTCTCGCTACTTCAACACCACCAAGACGGACTAGGTTTTCAAAAATTAATTTCACTCAGAATTCAGTGAAGGTTCACGAATACAGAAAGTATATAAAAAGTAAACACAAGTTACTCTTGTGTTTTTTCTACCATTTGAAGGCTCTCATTATAAGGGCAAGTTCTAGGTATTTTTCTGACAATTATGAATGCAAAAAACGAACAGCCAGGGACTACACCTCGTACTGAGCTATTATTTCACTACCAGAAACGATTTTAACGCAGTTCACCTTGTTTTTACATTCCATTTGTAGGAGGTGGGCATTAACAGAAATAGTTAACTTGATTGCTATAAAATAGGACATTATTGGGACAACTGGTGAAATTTAGATGTATTAGAGTTAGATACACCAGTGTTAAATCTCCTAAATGTATCACTGCACTGTAGTTACGTAACAGAACGTCTGTGAAGATATTTAAAGGCCATGATAACTGAGATTTACTGTCAAACGCTGCTCCAGCAAAAACAAAGAGCCTGTGTGGGGAGCGAGACCCAAGGCTGGATGACCAACAGTAGGCCCTGTGTCTGTCCATACAGCAAATATTAGTAAAGCCTTTACCCTCATTAAAAAAAAAGTTTTTTAATGGAGGTGCTGGGGGTTGAACCCAGGACCCGGTGCATGCTAAGCACATGCCCTACCACTGAGCTGTACCCTCCCCCCTCCATTGCATTTTTTTTTTTTGAGTAAAGGTAGATTTATTTATAGAGCTACATACTGCATAGAGTGTAGGCTGTTTCAGAAGGCGAGAGAAAGGCCACGAGGTGTGGGGTTGGGTGCTCAGGTTAGGGTAGAAGTAGGTACACATTCTATAGACAGAGCACCGGCCATCTCCGAAGAGGAGGGAGCAAAAAGGTGGCCCTCCTCTGCATTTTTAATGTTAAAAATAAACAAAAGATCCAATTTCCCCACATCCAGAGAGTCTGGAACACTTACCCCTTTGTGCCCGATTATTCTGCCCTGATACAGTCACAAATCTGGGGCACGAAAGATTTTCACCTCTATTCCCCATGTCCTCAGATGGCCAGCACTGCCATGACGCTCCTGCCCCGGGAGTACAATCCACGAAAACACAGAACGGAGCCCATACAAGCTGACGCTGGCACAGAACACGGAGTGCAAGAAGGAATGACCTCGGCCCCCAGGTAATCCTTCCTCTTGGGCAAGACCCTCCCCACCCCCGGGGGTCCTCACCAACTCTGTGTATGAGACCTGGGACCCGGGCTGGGTGATCAATGGAGAACGTGTGTCATGCTGCAGAGCAAATATTAGAATTAGAAAACTAGAATTCCTTCCGAAATTTTTATATCTAAAAAAATGCTAATTTTCCTCCACATCCCACTTCAATGGCCGTGGCTAAATTGGTGATGATAATCTGACGGGCGGGGGGGCTGCTGTGGGGAGCGGGGGGAGATGGAGTAACACTCAGGCGGTGGAAGTGCCAGGACCTAGTGAGAGACCAGATGCGCGGGAGCAGGAGAGGGAGGCTCCGGAGTGGTGTCCTGACCGCAGGCCTGGGCTACGGGTGGGTGGGAGTGTCACCCACTGAGCTCTATGTCTGAAGTACACCGTTCTTCTTAGGAGAATCTGTGACTTCGAAAATATTTGAATAGCATGGTTTTCATAAATCAAAGTCTCTTGATTGTGTTATCAATTCAAAAGTCTATCTTTCAGCTGTAATCTGGAAGACTACATGAGAAAAATTTGTGGAATGACTGACTTCTGGAAACAGACATTTTGACATGAATGAAAGCTCTGAAATAAACCAAGAATGAATCCTCTGGTAGGTTATTCTAGACTCTCCAGTATAGCTCATGAGCTCCAAAAGGCTAAAATCCATGCATCTGATGAACGGCAAGTTTGAAAGAGTTTATAAACAAGAGTCTTTACATCCCTAAGACATAACGTATTTCATCGCATTTTGAAGTTCCAACTATTTCCCCACACATTAAGTCACCTGAATCTCACAACTGCATCTGTTTCACAGATGGGGAGAGAGAGGCTCAAAGGCCAAACTTGGAAAAGGTGTTACAACCAGTAAGCAGTAAGGGTTGAACTGAAATCCGTATCTTCAGGATAAAATTCTAGTGCTCCTTCTACTACAAAATACTACTACTAAAATATTTCCACTGAAAAAAAAGCCTTAAAAAGAAAAATGTAATGAAGTTTGTGTATGTTAAATTTTTTTTAACCCTTCAAATGGTTCACACATTCTAAAAATAGGTGTCTCTATAAAAATCTAAGTAACAAGCTGTTTTAAGTGATTAAATTAAAAAGGATCACACAACAGCATCGTTTAAAGAGAAAAGCTTTCTTCTTTTGTTTCAAAATTCCAAAATGTAACCATATAAAGATAAGTTTTTCAGGAAAAAGTACTGAACAAAGAGCTTCCAAAAGCTACAGTAGGCAAAATTTTAATTAGGTATCGAATTAATCAGATAGAGAAGCGTGGACAAGATTTACTCAGAAGTGCTGGGAATGCTTAATTAGTGATGACACCGACAAACAGCGCACAAGTCACCCTTTCTCACTATAGCCCTTTTAACTGAAATGACAGGATAATAAACCATACATTATAAAAGTAACTCCAAATGCTTCCCATAGTTGGAAACACATGCCCTAATTCTTACCGATAACACAAAGTCTCCCCCACCTGGTTTCAAGGGGCAGGATAAATGTAACAACTGCTTTCAGCTTTTGGGAATGGAAGACGCCTCCCTCTCTGCTGCATTTAGCCTGCATGTGAAAATCGCAGAGATGGTGCTCTGAATTCTGAGCTCCATCACCCAACAGACCCTGCAGCAGCTCATCTGTCAACTTCTACACATGCAGGGAATTAGGAAATGCGGAACAGAGTGAAAGGTTCACTGAAAACAATAAGGAAAGTGTCCAAAAGAATAAGCCGACTGTCCTGTGCATTTTTCCAAGGCGGCAGTAAGCCGAGATTGCTTCCTCCAGGTCAAGACCCTGGAGAGCAGTAACAGATCAGGGAAAGAAGCAGCCGCGTGCTCAGGACGAGCGGGCCGGCCTGCGCTCTCCGGGCGGAGGAGGCGGAACAGCCGGCAGGGTGTCTGCCCTGGGGTCGCGGTCCAGGGGCCTCTCGCAGGTCTGCCACCGGCCGCTCCCTCCCAAGACAACAAGCAGGAGGGCAGGGGCGCGGCCGGAGCTTGGGACGTCCGGCCTGGCCGGCCCAGGAGAAGCGGCCGCTCTCTGCTCAGCGGGGGTTTTATTTCTGGGCCCCTTGGGGCCGACGGGGCAGAAATACCTGCAGAGGGGGCCTCCCGTCCCCGGAGACGCTACCTGGTGCGCCCGCGGCTCCCCGCGCCACCGCGTCCCTGCTGGATGCGGAGGTGGCTGGGGCCCTCCCCGCGCAGTGACCTGCAGGCCCACGGGCCTCGGCGGGCCAGGGGCTGGCGGTGCCCTTCCCACCCCAGGAGGGAGCTGATCACCCCCTCCAACAAGGGGACATGGCGGGGGGTGGGGGGGAGAGAGGCATCCTGTCGAGAGGATTTGAAAGCCTTGATTATCTATTTGCAGCCAACACTAAACCCATCTCCTTTCCTCTTTAAGTTCTTTCAACTGACAAAAACGTTTTCACCAGGACCAGTTGTAGGGAGCACCAGAGCCACCTTCCCTGTCTGCCAAAAGAGTAACTCGTGCTGCTGACTGGGCGCATGCAAACAAACCCTTTCCTGCTCCTTTGTTTTCCGTCCCTTCCTCTTTCCCGCTTTTCCTAAGCACCCCTATCCGTGTGGCACACCGACACCAGCTAGCATTTTCTAAATGAGCCCGTGTGTAAACTGGCACGCGTCCAACTTCTTAATCACTTTCTGCTTCTATCTACAAAAGATCTAAGTAGCAAACACTCCTGCATATTAATCAAAGCCTCTGTTTACAAATGTACAAAGCAGCCACCAAAACAATACACTGTTCTGCCTTTAGCACGTGAGAGTTTTTTTTTAAAAGATAAAAGCTCTCAAGTGTTTCAAGCTGGAGTTATGCTGCAGATTGGCAAAAACATAGTCTGAACAGAAAATAACATGATAAAATGACGTTCTTCTGGAAACTTAATAGGGTGAATCACTAACATTTATATACTAGTAACACTTATCTTACCAGTTAAAATTTTTTGCCAGTTGGCTAAATGAGCTCGCTTCTGAATCAGTACGTGAACTTGAAAATCTACTTTCCCTTGTATTAGTTTGTTAGAAGAACAATGTTTTATTTCAGGATGAACTGTTGTTATTTAAAGAGAGAACCTGGAACCAGGGCTGGGCCGAACCCTGGCCTGTCCGTCCCAGTGACTGTGATTCCGTCTCCCTGGATGCTGCCAGCGATGGCGGAAGGAACACAAGCTCTCCCACAGGGCTGAAACCTGCCCCACTGCTTAGTAGTTTGCCCCTAGTTCTGCCTCTACCCTCTGGGTTGGCCCAGCGTGGCCTCCTGGGTTCTCAGACCAGACTTTCTGTAACCGAAACAGTCACCAGCCCTCCCCCTCGCAAGGCTCTCTGTAGGGTTCCTCCAGTTCCTTTCCAGTCCTTCCAGGGCCTTTCAAGGCCTTTCTCTCCCAGCCGCCCTGGGCATGCCTATTAGACAGCCCTGTTTTTCCACGAGGGATGGCAGCCCACGGAGGTCTCTAAAGTGGAGACAGAGCATCAATGATTGATGGAAACAGTTGACCTGATGCTAGAAAATTTCCTTACTTTGAGTTAGAAGTTCACTGTAAAGAATCTGCTTCTGCTTTCAGCTTATTGAGTTTCGCCTCCACGTCAGCATTACTGAGCCTTCACAGCAGCCAGGACCCGCCCCTGCCTGCCAGTGTGAAGTCCTGCTTCTCTCAGAGCACGTGGGCAGTGTGACTTACACAGTGCTGCCGCTCCAACAACGCCCAGGGCGGAGACGCGGGGCACCAATGCACAGCGGGGCCGACAGAGCCCGGGGGCTGCAGGGGCGGGGAGGGGCTTAGACTGCTGCTCCAGGGCCGGAGACCTAGTGCAAGTGCCCTGGTCCTCCAGCATCACGGCGTCCACCACGCGTCACGCTGGTCCCTGTAAGTTAGTAACAGTCACCAACACGAGTTATGGGTCCAAAGCGGTGAGAGTCAACTCGAACGTGTCCCTGCTGCCTCTCCGGTCCCTACTCACCGCCACGAGTTCACACCACAAGGCGAAGAACCACTTCTGGGCGTTAGGCTCGTGGTCAGGACATGAGCACATACTGATAACATTTGGGAAAAAACACAAATTAACATGCTGGGCTGAGACAGCTCTCCATTTTACTTCTCCTGTCACTAGAAATGGTCTGCTGTTAAATTCTTAAGGATCAGTCACCATGTGCCTCCTGCTTGGATAATTCAATCTTAGTTCTGCTGACCCAGGATTCATACTTTTTAATTTAACCCCACAGTTAGAGGAATGGAATCAGGAATGGAACCGTACTTTTGTTTTAATGTAGGAGTGGCTACAGGAGTGAGAAACCTACTAACACAGATACAAATACAATAAAAACCTACGTATTACTTAAAAAAAGAGCTACAAGA
The DNA here is from genome assembly GCF_009834535.1 of Camelus ferus. Taxonomy (NCBI): domain Eukaryota; kingdom Metazoa; phylum Chordata; class Mammalia; order Artiodactyla; family Camelidae; genus Camelus; species Camelus ferus. The sequence goes on from NC_045711.1 coordinate 23,113,487, forward strand.
CCTTTTACTTCGAGCAGTAGCTAATAAACTTTCAGTGCAGAAGAAAGTGTGGATGGAACATACTGACAGAATTTCACCTGGACACAGACTCATTAAATAACCTGCACTACGAAAAACAAAAGTTTATAAAGGTTTGGTGAATTTTTAAAATTGCTGCTCCAGAGTAGTGTTTTAAAGACAGGTACATATTTATGGTCTATTTCAACAGTCTCCCAAGTCCCACGTAACAGGAGTCACCTGCATTTATTGAGCACTTACTACACACAGGCCTGTGTGGAGCATGAAACAAACAACATCTCCAAAACACTGTGAAGTAGGGATCTCCTCACTTTACAGATGAGCAGCCCGAAGTGCAGGCAGTGCCTTGGTCAAGGTCACCCACACAGGGGTCGTGGGTCTGGAAACCAAATCGGGCCAGTCTCTTGACCCCCGTGCCCGTGGACGCCCACCTACAGTCCCCGCGCTGACTGCTCAAGGTCCCGGCGGGCAGGCCAGCATGCCTTCCACTGACGGAACCCCACAAGCTCTCGGGGAGTGTCTGAGTTAGCGCGCCGAGGGAAGGGCCCGAGGCCTCCTTTTAGGTGAGAACCGGAAGCACCAGCGGTGGCATACCCAGGGCCGGCTGCCAGGGTGTCCCCTCCAGTTTAGGCTTCCTGTTGCTTTGCTAAACCTGTCACACAGGAGGCAGCCCAGACCCTTTCCTTTTAGGGCACCTTAGTCAGCATGCAATACAGGTCACACGGTACACAACCCGAGGAGGCTGGGGCTGTGGACACGGCACCTTCCAGCTTCGAGGGGCACGCGAGGGCAGAAATCCTGAAGGGGCTCATGCAGGGTGGGGTGACAGTGATTTGGAGAGACAGAAAGAGCAGGGCAATCAAGCGTGCGCACGTGCTGGGAAAGACGACACTGGGTGTGGCAGACTTGGGAGGCAGTAAGGAAACCATCCCACTCACAACGGAAAGCAGGCCACGAGGACAGAAGGAAACATGCTGGCTGGACAAGGTGGGGACGGGTCTTGAGCCAGGCAGAGAAGCTGAGCCTGCGTCAGGAGCCAGGGAACCAGGGCGGGTTTCCGAGCGGAGCGCTGAACCAGCGGGCGGTGAGGAGTCAGACTCCCCCGGCTGTGATACCAGACAGAGCTGGGGAAGAGGCCAAGCTGGTGTAAAAGGAAGATTTTGTCTGGGAACCAAAACCAAAACAAAACAAAAACCAAAAAACCAACAACACCCCAACCATTTCTCATTTCCTTAATATTCAGATTGATTCCACTTCCTGAGATGTTTTACATGTAAAGTGATGATTTAGTCTTCAGGGTATACATTTTAAAAGTACAATGAACTAGGAATAACTTTCTGGAGAAGGATATCATATGCACAGAGACAAATATTTTACTATAGAATATTACTTTCATATGAAATTTTACTGAATCAACTCCTTGATTATTTTCTACTTGTCTAAGAAAATACTAGCAACATTGCGCACCGCCAGCATTTGATGAGAGCGCTGATGCAGGACCGCCCGCCAACCTTCCAACAATGAGAGAAGCCCAGAAAAAACAGGGCTGTTGGCGCTGCTTTTTCAGTGTTTCAAAATCAGGGTCTTAAATTGATACACCAAGCTGCAGGAGCCGCCTATACAGTCTATGTCTCTGTGAAGCTTGGTCGGGGGACCGTATTTCAGTGCAGAAAGTAACTGCAAGTTTGATGATAAACTGGCTGCAGTTAAGTAGAGGAGATTATATTCAACAAAAACATTTGATCATTTCTTTTCTTCCTAGCTTTTTGCTGACAATCATTGACCTATATCCCCTCTACCAGGAATTTAGCAGATGAAAGTCAAGACTATTTGGAGAGACATGGCAAAGCTGTCTAAAAATATTTGTTCTGAACAAAACCACAAAGTCATGGTTTTGAGAAATGCTGCTATAAATACTTCAATGTCATGTTGGAATTATTCCCTGCAGGAAAAGGCAACACAAGAAAGAAAACAAATATTAGTATGAATTGTGACATGTTTCTTTTAAATTCCAATCTAATACAAGAGGCCTCCTTCAGTCTCTAATGACAGACCCAACTTTCCATCAGCCAACATGGTTTCCATGCTAGACCAGGTGCCAGTCGTGAGTTAAATTACTTGAAATAGAAAGATTTAAGAAAATAACAAAGAATCATGCAGTTGAACACACATACTTCGCTTTCCTTCAAAAACTCCCCGAAAACTCCCAATAAAGAAATTTTCAAACGTATAAACCCAGAAGGTCAAGAAGATGGGAAGAGGGGAGAGGAGATGAGAGGTGTGGACGTTCTGGAAGCCGGAGAGCAAAGGGGCAAGTGGTGATTCTCTGGGAGCCAAGAGAACGCCAGTGGTGAAGCAACAAGCAGCAGATGGCCCAGAGCCCCAGGCCCCCAGGGGCCTGCAGGGGAGAGGGCAGGCATGCTGGCCTCCGGGCGCCTGTGTCAGTTCCGGTTAGAAACACCCACTCCCACAAGATGCGACTACCTCCCGCACAGAAGTGTGGGCGCGGCCATGGGGTAGCCTAGTAAAGTGAGAGAACGGGGTTTGATTTACACGGTTTCGCTGCAGGGTTCTAAAGCATCTGCCTTGACAGATTTATATGTGCTGACGCAGACTGTGAGCAACAGACTTAGCTGAAGTAGCTAATGCCATCTGAACATACATGAGAAAAATATATGTAAGTAGGGGAAAACAGAATTAAATTTTAAAATGCAATTGAGATGAATCAATCCACCTGTGACCTGTCTAGCTAGCCAGCTAGCTTGATCACGTATCTAGTAAACAGGGACCACAATATGTCCATTTTTATTACTGGGCAGCGAAGCCAACTGCAAACCAGTGCTGAGGTAGAAAGAACCAGCCCTGGCTCTTACCTGGGTGGGGCTTGCTGGGGGGCTGCTGTGCTCCGGCTCCCGGCAGGGGAGGGGGGCTCGGCCCTGCAGGCCCAGCACCCTGGGTCGGGCTCACGCTGGTCAGAGCCCCGGCGGGCAGCGGCTGACCTCTCTTTAACAGCTGCTTCTGTTCTTGCTGGCGGAAGCGTGGAGGCACCTCGCGGGGCAGGTAGCGGGACGCAGCCGGCTGCTGGCCGCTGGCAGACGCGCGTTTGCCATTGCTGCTGCTGGCGACAGTGCTGGTGGAAGTACTGGTACTGGTCCCGGCAGGTGGGGGCTGGCTTGAACAGGTCTTAGTAGGTTCTGGCACTAGGAGGAACACAAGGAAAAGACCCCGGTGCTTTAGTAACAGCTCCTTCAACCCAACCCAAACCAAAGCAAACAAAACCTAAAGCGAGGAAGAACGGACAATGGAGCGCTGTGGAAACTGAACTGCACTGAAGGCCTGACGGAGCTCCAGGTCTGAGATCCAGTATTCCTATAAGCGAGCTGTGATCCTGAGCAGCAGCTCTTGGCCACTTCCCTCACCAGTAGGACAGGTGGTTAGGCCAGGTTAGAGCAGCAGTTCTCACACCTGAGCCGGAGTCAGATTCCTGGGCCCTGCTGAGGGAACTCAGTGCTTGGAGGGGAAAGACCGCAAATCTGCATTTCTGCTAAGTTCCCAGGGGAGGCCGACACCCTCGGCCCGTACTTTGAGAACCACTGCTCTCAGTCAGTGTTTCTTAAAACTAAGGGATCATCAGATATCTATGAGGTTTTATATATTTTCATTTTAATTCTGAAGATAGTAAAAAATATACACATCAGTGCGTTCTGGGTTATGTGAATATTACAGCATTTGTGGTGATGGTAACTACCACAAAGACATCCCTCACAGATTTACTGGAAAAGAATGCAGGCGGGCTAGTTCGCAAAGGATGCATCTGCATGGAGTGAAAGTCAAGATGCTGCGAGGGTGCACGGCAGAAAGGAAGGCTTCACGGTAACGTCAACAGAGAGGAGGAGTGGGAGGGCTGGGTGACAGCCCTGAGGGGTGACGCTAATGAGCCGCCCAACGCAAAGAGGGGTGAGCAGTGATCCCGACGAGGAAGGGGAACAGGCGCAAAAAGCCAGACTCTGAGCCTCAAGGTCGCTCCCGTCTTGAACTCGAAACATTAACATCCAGGACATTACATTTATATTATTTGAAAAAAATTTTTTCTACTTAATTTGTAGATGTCTTTGATCGCACAGTTGAGTAAAAGCTATGTGCCAAACGAATGTAGACCTGGCTCTCCATACATCTTACTTGTGTGAGTAATAGTACGAAATGCTTCCAGTCCACACTGGGGATAGATGTGACTGCCGTTCACTGTCCCCTGCAGCCAGCCTGCATTTCTCGTCGCCCGCGTGGGTACCACCATCCACCCCAAGGCCATGTGCACAGCCAGTGTCCGCAAGGCCTCTCCTTGTCGCCCTGTTTCGTGACCCTGAATCCCGGATGAAGCCACCATCCATTCTCCACCCCGACGTAGACTGCTAAGGCTCTTCCTAAGTCATTACCTAAATAAGTTGAGAACTTGTGTCCACATACAAAAAACCTCTACAGAAATTTTTACAGCAGCTTTAATCAAATTGCCCCAAACTGGAAGCAACCAAGACGTCCTTCTATAGGATACAGACTGCGGCACACCGACACACCGGAAGACTGGTCAGCGTCAGAGAGAACTGAGAGGAAGGGGAGGAGGGAGGCAAGGACGGAATACAGACCGCAGCCGTGAGCTAGAGAGCCCCACCTGCCCTGCTCACAAGACCCCTTCCCTTCCGCAGTAACCGGCAGGGCCGCCAGCCTCCATCGAAGTCGAGGTTCTTCCACCTGTCGTCCTGCCCTTCCACGGGCTGGAAGCGAAGAAGGCCCACCTGAACTCATTAACCTGAAGGAGAGCAACTAGAATTAAAGCACCAGGTCTCAGCAGGTTCCGGCAGTAGGAGGAACGCAAGGAAAAGACCCAGCGCTTCAGTAACAGCAGCAGAGAACCAGGCCAACGGGAGCCTCAGGGTGAGGCGCCCCGCCCCGCCCTCGCCACGGAGACCCCGCAGCCACATCTGCCGGCAGGACGTCAGGACGAGGACTCCCGGCTCCCACCCCGGCCCCTGCTCTTCCACGACACTGCTGTTACCGCTTCAGGGAGATCAAAGGACAAGAGCAGGGCTATTTTTCTTCAAAACCTTCAGAGGAAGAGGAAAAGCAATTCCTGGCGCAGAAATGAAGAAGTATGCAAATAAATGAGCGTTATCAGTTACTAGTTTTGAATCTAAACCGCCAATTCTAAGATACTTGATAGGGAATATTCAGTTTTCCTTGTGCTATCTACCTGATGCATTACTCAGAGTCCTTTTCATACCTAAGATAGCCTCATTTTAAGGGTCAAAGTCCTCTAGGCCAGGCTCCCCTTTCCTCGTGAATAACTGCTGAGCAGGGCGGGTGCCAGCAGGTGAGCTAGGTGTTTCTTACATTTGTAAAAAGTGGGGAAAAAAACGAGGAGTAGGTCACAGAGACCACATGGCCTGCAAAGTCTACAGTATCTGCTACCCGGCCCTTCATAGGGAGGAGGACGACCAGCTCCTGTTGCAGGACAGGAAACCGCCTGGACTATTGGACTGCGCGTCAGACACAAGCGCTCCCAGGATGAGAGCCCCAGCAGGGTGCCAAAGGCTGCGCGGGCGCCGCTGTGCCGAACAGACGCGCATCGCTAGCCCGTCTCGCGTCTCCTCTCCGTGGTGAGGACGCCCCCTCTGTGATTGCCAAAGGAAGGGGAACGCGGAGCTACATGTGGGAAAAGAAAGGGAACTTTCAGTTGAAGGGATTATCTGAGTGCTCGCCTGGAATCCCAGGTGCTCTTAATAGAGCAGAGCATCGAGCTACGAGGAGAACAAAAGTCACCCTGTGTTATACTTGTCAACCCACAACTGGATGAAACGCTCACCCCGTTCCCGTGTCCTTCAGAGACTCCCCTGTGCCCCGCTGGCCCCTCTAACCACAAATGGACTTCCAGTCTTCGGACTCAGTCTCTGCCCTGGACTCTGGCGAGGTCATCCAGTTGCACAATTTTGACCATCATCCCTATGCTACTGAAACCCAAATACTGCCTGTCCCACACTGTCCCCTCGAGTTTGGCCTCGATCTTCAGTCGTGCACTGGACAGCGCTGCCTGGAAAGCCATTACCCTTCAAACTGAACGTATCCAGAGGCCAAACAAGAATTTCCTGGGTCTGAGCCCAGGATGGTGCTGGCTGCTGTAGGAAGGCTTGAAGCATGAGATGTTTCTCACTGAAATGAACCAACAACTGGGGAAACAGAAATTACGAGACACAAAAGCATGGGGGTATTGACTGGAAGTCAGTCATTCAGAGGTAAGGTGATCACACACTGCCCAACATTCCACCAACCACATGTCACTACTGAGCACTTGGCGTCTGACCCGAGATGTGCTGTGACGGTATGTGCACACTGTGTTTCAAAGAGTTAGCACACACACACAATCTCATTAATAGTTTTTATATTGATTTTGTATTGAAATAACATTTTGAATATACCGAGTTAAAAATATTATTAAAAGTAATCACACCTGTTTCTTCTTAGTTTTAAAACTTGCTACGAGAAGATTTAAAATTCCTCATGCAGCTCACATCTGCGGCTCAGGTTCTAGCTCTCAGGGAACACGCTGGTCTAGAAGCAGCACTGTCTTCTTGAAAGAGAGTGAGGTTTGAGCTGGTTTCTCAGAAACCTGTTGCATTTAAATAACTGTTTTCATAAAGGACCGCCCACCGTGGTGGGTCACCGGCTTTTTCAGGTGAGAGCGTTCCTATTCCAGTTCTGCACTAGCAGAAACACTGGTGTCCTACCTCACAAACAGAAAAGCATCACTGGATACCTGCAAACTAACAGGCGGGGCCAGGGGCCCGGGGCACAGGGCGGGCGCAGCACTCACTCCCCAGTTCCCCGCATGCGCACTCTCGACCCTATTCCCAGCGGCCTGAACGACTGCCACTCTGGCTGGTGGCCTGGGGGGCACCCTGTATCTGGAGGAAAAGGAAGAGAAGCCTCATTTAGCAGAGCATGACACGGAGGGAACCAAGAATTCTGACCCTGCCAAGCTGCACCTCTGGCCTCTTCTATGAGATAGTGATAAACCTTCTCAGGCATAAGCCAGAATCTTTCAGATCCTGGCAACGAGCAGACAACTAACATAACCTCAACCAACAAATGGAACCTGAGTCTATTATTACAATATAGATGCATCTGATGGGCAGTATCTGATAAGCCATACACTCTCTTTAGATCCAAATCTCTCAAAGAACTAGAGCAGGGCATCAAAGAAAGCCTGGCATTCCTCTTCTCAAACAGACCCGGATCTAAGGCCACACCTTGACGGCAGAGGCTCGCAAACCAGCCTACCTTACACATCTGTTTTCACACAGTAGAACACAGTAGGGCAATGGGAATTTAACTTGATCTGTGGACGGTCAACAAATCATGTTTTATTTAGGGAAAAAAAAGAGTAGAAATCAGAGAATAACTACATGGCTAATAAAAGAACTTCCAGCAAGACATTGTGGTTCCTCTCCTTTGCCTAGTAAGCTTTTACTTTTTTCTTTTAAGTAAGGGCGCCATCTGCTGGTGAAAAGACAGACGTCAGATCCTTGTATAAGAAAGCAAGTCTTTCCCACAATTTCCTTTCCAAGAAGTAATTTTCTGCTTTCAGTTAAAATTTCCAGAAGGCACTGTCACAATAGGGTCCAAATAGTTTATAAAATCCTACCATTGCAAGGGGAACCCTCCTACACTGCTGGTGGGAAGGCAGTTTGGTGCAGCCACTATGGAAAACAGTGTGGAGATTCCTCAAAAGACTAGGAATAGACTTACCGTATGACCCAGGAATCCCACTCCTGGGCTTATATCCAGAAGGAACCCTACTTCAAAAAGACACCTGCACCCCAATGTTCACAGCAGCACTATTTACAATAGCCAAAACATGGAAACAGTCTAAATGTCCATCAACAGGTGACTGGATAAAGAAGATGTGGTATATTTATACAATGGAATACTACTCAGCCATAAAAACCAACAACATAATGCCATTTGCAGCAACATGGATGCTCCTGGAGAATGTCATTCTAAGTGAAGTAAGCCAGAAAGAAAGAAAAATACCATATGAGATCGCTCATATGTGGAATCTAAAACAAACAAATAAACAAAGAATCAAACAAACAAAGCATAAATACAAAACAGAAACAGACTCATAGACATAGAAAATAAACTTGTGGTTACCAAGGGGGCGGAGGGTGGGAAAGGACAGACGCGATTTCAAAATTGTAGAATAGACAAACAAGATTGTACTGTATAGCACAGGGAAATATACACAAAATCTTCTGGTAGCTCACAGAGAAAAAAATGTAACAATGAATATATATATGTTCATGTATAACTGAAAAATTGTGCTGAACACTGGAATTTGACACAACATTGTAAAATGATTATAAATCAATAAAAAATGTTAAAAAAAAATCCTATCATCGCTCTTCCAAAACAACAGGTTAGTTTGGGCAGGAAGCTCAGACGGGCCCCTTAGGGCTCTGGAGGACTTCATCCAGAAGGAGCTCTTTTTCAAACTTTTGCTCTACACCTTGCATAGAGGGGACCAGGAGAGGAGGAGTTTCCCCTGGTGACCCAGCCTGCACCACCCTGCTCTCCCTCCTGCCACCCGAGCCCCAGTCCTGCCATCTGGATCCCTTTTACTCTGCGTCCGTCCTCCTGTAGCACCCCCGCCACCACTCTGGTGTCCAGGCTGAAACTGCAGGCTCTGAAAGTGACGAAGTCTAGTTCCTACGTATGCTATTCTAAGCCCCTACTGCTAAAGAGAATTCCTCTAATGTGCTCTGCCCAAACTCCCTTATTGTAACTGTTTCAAACTTTCCCTACATGCTTCTGAATCCTGGTACCACCCAGCCCCTTCTCTCCGTCTATGACCTAGACCCCAGGTGCTGGAGATCGATGCCACTCCCTCATTTATGCGCCGGAGCCCCTCTACAGCCCAGTCACTGCTCCAGGCGCTGGGAACGTTCCACTCCTGCCTGGCGTCAGCGGAGGGGAGAAAGACAATGAACACAACGCATAAGGTAAACAAGCACTAGGAGGCGTTAAGTGCTGTGAAAAATGAGGAGAGCTGGGCAGGTAAACAAGAGCTCACCTTTTTTAATGTTATCTGCCTATGACTTTCACCCCCACCCCCCGCTGTGTGTCAGTCTCCTCATTTACCGACTTACTTAGGAAATACTCAGTGAAGGCCTGTTTGTGCTGGACACTGTGCGCGGAGGAAAACAGATACGGTTCTCACCCTTGTAGTTCACAGTCCAGTGGGAGACAGATACTGTCTTAAAAGTGATTCCACAAACGTACAGTTACCAGTTGCTGCAAGAACATGAAAGTAAGTCCCTTAGGTTAGGGGCTGGGAGAAAGCCCCTCCGAGGAAGTGACACTTAGGCTGAGTGTGGGAAACCTCACCAGGCGAAGTGTGCCCGCTGGTGCGCGTGGGCCACGTCTGTGACCTCACTCCCACTGGCTGGGGCAGGACATGCGAAGGTCCTGAAGTGGGAAAGAGCTTCCGTGCTGGTGTGGCTGGAGCCCAGTGCCTGAGGGGAGAGCAGCGGGACATACGGCCGGAGAGGCAGGCGTAGACTTTATTAGGGTTTGGATTCCATCACTTGGCCAACAGCTGGAAGAGCCCCCAGGGGCAGCCTGGTGGAGGGTCACTCCATGGTGTTGTCTTGGCCACAACACACGGAGAAGCCTGAAGCCTCCAGTGTTGGGCAGAAGCTCTCTGGGGACGGGCTCCTGTGATCACCAACTCTTGGAGAGTCGAGCTGCTGCGACTGTCACTGGCAGTTTAAACTCAACAAGCAGGTGGCCTTGATCAAGAGCCTGTCTGGGCAGGCTCCAGGGCCAGGGGTCCTGTCCGACATCACCTCCGCGGTAGGAGAACCACGGGGGCCATGGTCCAGAGCAGCAGCACCCTCCACATCCGTTCTGGACTGTGCGGGGACCCACCTAGGAGTTCGTTCCTGCTATCATCCACCTTACGTTGCTCGTCAGAAACTTAACAGAGCAGGGGAGCATGGGGCGCCCAGTGCATTGACGTGTTTCCAAATCATACCACCAAGACGTTCTTTTAGAAAATTTTTTATTTGGAAATATTTAAGATGTACAAAAAGGTCAGCAAATCCCCATGTACCCAGTCTCCAGCTTAAGAAAGAAAAGGTTGCCAACTCTACCAAAGGCCCCTATCCGCCCCTCCCTGGCTGTGTACCCCACCTTCTCCCAGGAAATTACGGCCATGCACACTTTGGGGTTTATTAATCCCACGTGCTTTTTCTCTTGAGATGCAGCATAGTGGCTGCGAGCTCCGCCACTCACTGGCTGGCTGTCCCTCAGTGGTGCCATCTGTAAAATGCAGGCAAGTGGAGGATGAAGTGAGGGTAACGATATTTCACTGGGAGGGTTCTTTGAAAAGTGAGCATTAATATATGTTAAGAGCCATTTAGAACAGTGTCTGGCACACAGTAAGTGCACTGTAAGTGCTTACATTATGTTAAAGAAAACATTCAATGACACTTGTTGAAGATAAGGCAGACTTGATCCAGGGCCATCACTGTGCAACCACCTCAGTGGGGTTTTACTTCCCAGCGGGGAAGAGAGGCTGGGCTCAACTCCGGATACAGTGCGGGCAAGTGGGAACTCACAGCTAAGGAGCTGGGGTGGGGGGCAGGTGTCAGTGGACAGCAAACACCAAGAGGAAACATCAGGGGTAACGGGGAGGGGGTTCCGGCTGCACTGACCTAACAGGACTCTAGCTGAAGGCAGGCCAGGGGGCTCAGACAACACCGGGGGGCCGTGGAGGACAGAGAAGCTGATCAGATATCACGGGGGGAGGTTCCGGTTAAACTGACTCAGCAGGACCAGATTTTACAGGGAAGTGCACAGACGGGCACAGGACAAGGTCCAGGAGCCTGAGTAAAGTTTGGTCAAGCAGAAAAATCTGTCAGTTAGAATAATCCTTTTCCTCACAGAAGTAATGGAAACTACTTGTGCTGATTAAAAACAAAACCCAAGTCACATTAAATGATGAACTGCAGATAACGACGTAAAGAAGGGAAGAAGAGAGGCCAGACTCAGAGAGGTCAGGGGAGGCAACAGCTTAGGAGGGAGAGCGACAGCCGCACTCAGGGTCAGAGGACTGGACCTCTGGTCTGGCCCAAGCCTCCTTCCTTAATTTGGGTCTCATATTTCCCCTGCTTGAAAAGTGTTGTTAACAAACTATACAAATGTTGTTAATGAACAGCCATCCCAGCATTTTACATATATATATATATATATATATATTATTTTTTTTATTGAAGTCTAGTCAGTTTACAGTGTTGTGTCAATTTCCAGTGACAGCACAGTGCCTGTCATACATGAACATACATATATTCGTTTTCATATTTTTTCACCATAAGTTACAAGATATTGAGTATAGTTCCCATGCTGTACAGTATGAACTTGCTGTTTCTGTTTTATATATATTAGTATCTTCGAATCTCAAACTCCCAGTTTATCCCTTCCCACCCTCTATCCCCCTTGGTAACCATAAATTTGTTTTCTATGTGAGTCTGTTTCAGTTTTGTAAGTAAGTTCTCTTGCCTTTTTTTTTTTTTTTTAAGAGTCCACGTATAAGTAGTATCATATGGGCATTTTTCTTTCTTTCTGGCCTACTTCACTTAGAATGACAATCTCCAGGTCCATCCATGTAGCTGCAAATGGCATTATTTTATTATTCTTTACAGCTGAGTAGTATTCCATTGTATATATATATATATATATATATACACACTATAACTTCTTTATCCAGTCATCTGTCGATGGACATTTGGGTTGTTTCCATGTCTTAGTTATTGTAAATAGTGCTGCTATGAACACTGGGGCATGTATCTTTTTGAATTAAGGTTCCCTCTGGATGTATGCCCAGGAGTGCAATTGCTGGATCATAAGGTAAGTCTATTTTTAGTCTTTTTTGGAATCTCCATACTGTTTTCCGTAATGGCTGCACCAAACTACATTCCCACCAGCAGTGTAGGGGGTTCCCTTTTCTCCACACCCTCACCAGCATTTATCGTTTCTGGACTTTTTAATGATGGCCATTCTGACTGGTGCGAGGTGGTATCTCACTGTAGTTTTGACTTCATCCCAGCATTTTAAAAGCACTTCAGAGCAGCAAGCAAAAGGTGCCTCCTTCCCGACAGGTGCACCAGCAGCAGGACTGGCAGGGTCTGTTCACAGCTGCAAGGAGGCCTGACTCAGGCCCCCACGAGAGGCGTGTGCGTGAGGGACCTGGCTCGCAGAGGGACCCGGGCGCCCTCTGCCCACTGTACCAGCTCTGAGTGTAAGCACAGCCCTGGAGACGGTGGGAGTTTCCACATGGCATCCTGGGTCCCAGTCACTGTCTTGCTGGTGGTGAGACAGTGTTGGTGGCAGCTTTCCAGCGGCTGGGCTGCAGCAGTGATACTGGGCTCCTGAAGTCAGCAGTGCCAGTGGGGCCTCCCGATTCTTCACCAGGGAGCAGCTCTTCTGGAGGACCCTGTGGGGAGTCACTTCTGCCTCCCAGCCTGGGGCACGCCCCCACCCCCCATGATTTCATAAGCACCCAACTGCCTGTACTTAAACTCATTTCTGCTGAAAATAGCTAGAGTGCTTTGTTTCTACACCCTTCAATTCAGTTCTGGTGAAGAGCACAGGTTTCATTTTTTTTTTAAAGCACGTAGTACATTTAAACCTTTCATTCACCTAGACAGCACTGCAGCATATGGTGTGAGCGAGACATTTAACAACTGTTTCCTTCTGATGGCATCTACTGTAACGGGACTTACCTCCATACACCTGCCGTTAGAGTCTCACAGGCTGCCTCCACTAGCCTCAAGCACACTGACAATAGGCATGCAGTGGGTTCGAGTGGCCTATTTTAAAAGTAACTTTTTATAGGTAAATGTTAACCTAGAGGGACACTTTAATTCACACATTTCAATGTCTTATTTCTGAAATTTGGATGCATCTGACAATTGGTGCATAAATTTAATAGTTTCCTCATTCACCCGCCAACTCCCATCAGTGAGACGTTAATCAATCAATGTCTATATGTTGATAACTGATGGTACCGTAGAACTTGGGAAATAGTTTTTGTATGATAAAGCACAGAATTTCTCTTATGCACAGACATCACACAGTGACAAAAAGGAAAAAACATTTTAAAATCCTGCATTAAAAAAAATCTTGCATTAGTCCTAGCCATTTCGGAATATATACTCAAAGCTTCAGAGTTTCTTAAAAATTTAAATTTACTGAAATAAGTATGTTGGCTGTTTGCAAACATGACTATGAAAGAGAAGTTTTCCTCTGTGCTATAATAATCGGTGACTCCAAGGAATACTTTCATTTTACAATTACTTCTGCAGCCTATACTACAACAAACACTGCAGCCAGAAGTTCCCTTACAACGAGATGTGAGTAGGAGACAGAGATGAGGATCGAGAGTCCATCTGCTGTGTTTATTGGCAGTCCCTGTGGGGTACACAGTGGTGGCCTTCTGTTTGTTCTGTTGATGGCTTCTGGCTGATCTGTCACCATGGTAACTTTTAGAGCACAACTCAAAATGAGCCCAAACTCATTGCTACTAACTACATTAACTTAGTGTCTGCTGCTAATGAGAAATGCTGTTTAGAGATATGTTCTATTCTAATGTATTACAGCCACCTCTCTGAAGGGCATTAAATTAAATTCTACTCAATAGGCTGGATAATATAAATGTTCAAGTAAAATTATTTTAATAATGACTACTAACAATAAGAATCACTTCATTAAAAGGTTACCTTGTTTTGGTCCTTGGATTCTTCTACTCTAAGAAAATGTATTATTTATCATACTGGCAAATACTTCTAGGTTCTCTTAAACACCGGCCAGCTGCTTTAGAAGATCAAAACAGAAAATAACAGCCTATGTTAAAGCCAGGTAGCCAATACAGCATGAACACATGCTGGCTCTTCTACAGCCTTCTCAGCATGTGCGGTCAACTGAAACACTCCCCAGCGAGGCACCGCAGCGCACAGACCTGCAGGTGGAGACAGCCCAGCAAGCAAGCCGCTTCTCAGTCCCTCACCTCCATCCTGACCTCTCTCTCCTGAACAAGCTTTGGAAACAAACAGCAAATCTGAAATCTCATGACACACAGAGGTTTAAGTGGGTCTGCCTCACACACGCTCTCCCAGGACGCGCAGCAGTAGGGCTGTGTGCATGTTTTAATAAACCAATAAATCGTGGAATAGAAATAATCTGCACTTTCCTCCAAAGTGCAGAATCCTACAACTGCCAGAAGAGGGTGCCCAAGTGAACCAGCCAACCCCGAGTCAGAAGGCCGGACCAGGAGGAAAACTGCCTTGTATTGCCAGTTTATTTTGAAAAGCCTCATTACTGCTCGCAGGAAAAGGACGTTCCACTTCCGTCAGGCCTTGGTCCCCATCCCCCGTTGTACTCCCCCAACAGCGCTCTCTCCCGTGCTGACCACGCTGGGGCTCCGCCGCTATGTGTGTGTTTAGGTCCTGGAAAGTGCCACACCCCTGCCAGCCTCTGCGCACGCTGCTCCCTGTGGGTGGGGGGCCCTGAGCCCCCTCTGCTCTCCCCCTGCCGGGCTGCGTTCTCTTCATCCTTCAGACCCCAACCGAGGCACCACCCAGATGCCTTCCCTAACCCCAGCCTAGTCCGGGCTCCTCTGTTCTGTGCTCTTGTCAATCAACGCTCCTCTCCATCACAGCGCTTGGTAACTGTGCCCACAGCATCCTGACTGATGCCTTCGTCCATTCCCCATAGGACTCCGGAAGAGTGGGACTTGAAGAGCACACAGCCAGGCAACAGTAGGTGTTCAGTACACATCTGCTGGCTCAAACGGTCCGCAGCCCAGCCAGTCCCTGAGCTCTGCCTGTTCCATCAACGTGACCCTTTCCTCCTGCACCCCCGCCGCTCAGCTTAGCATCTGCAGGCAGTGGTCTAACTGCACCCGCTGCTCCAGCCCTCCCTCCAGCCGTTTCCTCCATCTTCAATCTGGCCCTTCAGTGACCTTTCTAAAATACAAGTCTCATGATGTCACTCTCCCACTTAGAGCTCCCCAACAGCTCTCTCTGGTCTAAAAGACCTAATCGAAATCCTCAGGATGGTATTCAGGGACTGACAATGAGCGAGGCCCCTGCCTCCCACCTCTCCAGTTTCACCTCCTTTGTTGGTAGGCCAGGCTGTGACGAGTGCACAGTTCTCCCGGCCTGTGGGATGGGCTGGGGGACAGGGTAGGCATCCCTCCCTGTCCTCGTCTCCACAGCTAACTCAGGGCCACCCGGAGGGGCGCAGCTCCGCGCGCCCGTGCCGCGCCTCATCACTGCTGTCCCTCCCCCAGTTCTCTCACTTAGTTTTAAAAAACAGGTTACCTTCTTTATGGAAATATAAATATTGGACAAAAGATGATCAAATAAATGTAACTTAAATCCTTACAGGCAGAAGGTAAGGGATAAATCAATCACAACCCTCAGAACACCTTACTGCATTCATTTGCTTATATATCCATTTGCTTATAAGGCTAATTCTTCCTATTAATGTATCTCTTGAGAACAGAGAACTTATGTCAGCTGTCTGATAGATATTTATAAACTGTTCATTAAATTAATTAGTGAACGAACTTGACAACTCTAGATAATAAGATGTGACTAATACTTTGCTCACTTATCAACGCAGTCTTTAGTAGGTACATTAAAAGCCAGATAAAACGTGATCACAACTGAAAGTGCAGATTTGCTGATATCCCTGTAATACAAACAACTGCACACACAGGAAGACGGGGGAAGGACTGAGGCCTGCAGAACTCAGCTGCAGTGATGAGGCTTCCTGCCCAACTCTAGAGGCCAATTTAATGCTAGAAACCAATCTGGAGTATGAAAGCAAATAACTCTATAAAAAGTGGCAAAATACCTGAGTAGGCACTCCCCAAGGAAGACACAGAGATGACAGAAAAGCGCATGACAGCGATGTGCAACGTCACTGGCCGTTAGGGAAGTGCCAGGCAGAACCACAAAGAGATACGACGCCTATCAGAATGGCTGAAATGATGAAGACTGACTTTCCAAGCGTTGGTGAGGATGTGGGAGAACTGAGAAATGGTACAGTCACTGTGAAAAAGTTCAACATACATCTATCAGAAGATCCAGCCATTCTACTCCCACATATTTACCAAAGAAAAACGACGGCACACATAACCATACAGAGACTTGTATATGAATGTCCACAGAAGCTTTATTCACCATAGCTAAAAACTGAAAACAACTCAAATGTCCACAAACAGATGAATGGCTAAACAAATTGTGATGTATCCAAACAGTGGAGTATTACTCGGCAGGAAAAAGGAAAGATACACACACGACAGGGATGAATCTCGTAAGTGTTACTCTGTGAGTGAACGCGGCCAGGGGTGCACGCTGTGTGACTCCATTTACATAATCGTCTACAAAGCCTGGAGTGACAGAAAGCAGTCAGTGTTTGCCCAGAGACTGGTGAGGGGAGGAGGGGGAGGAGAGTGGAGCTGGGGAGGGGCACAGGGGTACTTTTAGGGGTGATGGCTGCTGTCTTGAGTGTGGGGATGGTTTCTCAGGTGTGCGCATGCCGAAACTTATTAAATAGTTCTCTTTGACTATATGCAGCCTACCATATGTCAACTATAACTCAATAAAGCTGTTAAAAAAAAAAGCAAAAAAAAGCAATCTGGGTAAGCAAATTATTTCTCAGAAAGCAGACTGGCAGCTTCCTTTAGAGCCATGAGCTATTGCTTTCTCTGACCTTGGAAACTGCCCTGATGTTTAACGTCTTAGTGAAGTTCGGCTCCACTGAGACGCAGACTTGCATTTTGTCCGAGGCCCATCAGAAGGGCCGCCAGGAGATGCGGTTCAAGGGGCCTGTGATGCCGCAGCCGCATGCCACTCCCCTTCTCACCAGCTTACCTCCTCTCTTCTCCTATTTCATCAAGAAAAAAGATATATATACATTTCCTTAGGTTTCTTTTCCCAATAAACTTTTATCCTTTTAAATTGCCTACATATGTAGGGGACAAATACTACATCTTAATACACTTTCCATTGTTCCCATGAAAAAAATATTCACGTATTTATTATACTTTCTTTCCTGTAGAGTTTTAATAGTATAATTAGATAACTCCTTTAAGCATAGAGCAAACTGGCCAAAGAAAGACACAGCTAAGATTTAAGATCCTATAAGACACCATCCTATAAAGATCCCTCATATAGTAAGTCTCTTAGAAATCTTTCAGCCTTATCTGAAAAGTTCATAAGTTACTTCTTAAAATGAACAGTCATACGGTACCGATGATACATACACAGTATCTACGTCTCCAGCCCCTCCATATGATAGCGGAAAAATGATGTAACTGACAACCAGAAGATGAGGGTCTAGTTCTAGCTGTGCCACTAACTAGCTGTCAAAACTTGTAACAATCACCTAACCTCTTTGAATTTCATTTCCCATCTAACATAGGAAATGCGTAATCTCTAAGGATCCTTCAAGCGCTAAGATTTTATTAATTTTGTAGACATGCAAATAAAATGCCGTATTTTATAAAATATATTGTGCTCAGCAGGCTGACTAGACATCCAGCTACTGGCTTTAAAAGTAACTCATATACTCAAAATAGTATTTGTTTTGGTGACACGGTACGAAGGTGAGCACATGTAAATTCAAGGACTCTGGCCAACTGCATCACACAGTGTGACTCAGGGAAACACAGGCCTGTGGTTTTACAAACACTAACTGCTGGCCGCTGTGCTGAGACCCCAAAAGACTAAACAAAGAGCAATCAACTGCTCAGCCCAAGAGAAGCGCCGCCTAACGAGGTGAAGTGCAGAAATGCGGGGTCTGTTTTTATCTCTATCCGACTATGAAATTGGGAAGGTATGCTTTAAACCTCAGTTCTCACTGCTTTTCACTCATATTGAGGAAAAGCTTTATAGATGTATGTTTAGGACGAGCCTTAACAGCAGGTCAGCACAGTGCATGTAATTTGTGACCCCCTCAAACTCTTATAACAATAAAAGGCTACTAAAACAGTATGGTTTTAATTGATTTACATTAACAAAAGCACATAAAGATTTTTCTTAAAATTAAGAATTACAAACTGAATGCATGCCGAAACTGAATATCTGACTGCAAAACTTAAATTACAGTCCTTTCGAAGCAAGATTAGGAAACTAATTAAAATGTATGAATTTTTAAGTTTATGACTCAGAACAATGAATCATTAATCTCACTGTGTTTGAGCCATATTCGGGCATCAAGATATTTGCTCTCATATGTGGTATAATTACCTTTGAGCTTTCTGTATGAAAACTTACCTTTCTATTTTATGAACTTGAGAAAATCTGGCTACAACTATGGAATTAAAATTTACTTCATATTTATGGGTATTTCTATAGTTAATCTAAAAAAAAAACCCCTCTAAGTCCATGAAAACACGCAGAAGACAATACGGAAAACTCAGGCTCAAAGTCATCACATATAGAAGCTTTTCTTTTCTCTGCCCTAATTAAGGGCAGTCCCTCAAATAAAGAACAGAGACGACTGATTACCAAAGCAAAACCCAATATGAAGCGCCCAGCACTCAGACACTAGTCACCCCACAGCAGGGACACGACGCACACATCACTGGTACTTCGAAAGACGATTACATCTGAGTCCCACTCTCCCCTCCATGAAAGCATCTCGGGCCTCACTAAGGCATTGAGTTCAGATGGCTCAGTGGTCACCACTGCAAAGACAATGTTTAGCAGCATTTACAAAGGACTATTTTGTTTCTAAATAGGCTGACACAGAGGTTTCCAAGTTGCTTAGTGCGTTTCCTTGAGGGGCAGGGATGGGGAAGTGTTTAATTAGGGGAAGTGGTGGAGAGTCCATATAAAACCCGTATTTATGTATCCATATGCTTTCAGGGACGGTCAACAGACTGTTAACTGGTGGATATCTCATGATGGAGGGATTTCAAGTGAACTTTAACTTCTTTTTAGACAATGAGAACATATTACTTGCATTTTTCATCACAGGAGGAAAAAGAAGGAAAAGATGGCTGAAACTACCACCACTCAAGACTAGAGAGCACTGAAAGAAAAGGGTTCTGGGCATGTACACACATCGGATTCCTGAGGAGCATGGGACACCAATCCCACCGCAGGATGTGCACACGCGGGGGACAGACAAGGGGAAACTGGTGGAAAGCAAGGGTGAGTCCACTACGTGGAGAAAAGTCCCCGAGCTGGACTCAGTGAGGCCCCCACCTGACAGCAGGGCGGGTGCTGGGTATGAGCGCGGGGGGCTCAGGGTTTCAGATCAACTCACTTGCTCGCCTGAAGCTTAAAATAGAAAGAAAATGAACTCAACAAAGACACTGCAAGACAGGATTTGAAAAAACAGGAACCAAATTTTATTTTATTCATAATTTTGCAAAGCAGAATTTCTAGACACCTAGTTTTCAGATTGGAGCGGGGGAGATGCATGCTATGTATTAGATTAAGCTAATCAGAGAATTCCTAGTGAGACTCAGTTCTCCATTAGTCTTTTAAATGAAGACTTATAGTTCAAGTTCAATGGTTATAGCCAGATTTAAAAAATTTAAGCATAATTAATGCTATAATGAAGACTGATCTATCAAGAATGGACTAGGCTGGTTATTCTTTAGAAGAAAGCAGAAAGGTATACGTACGTGTATGATATAAAGAGTTTTCTGAAAATGTTTAAAATAAACCCAAATTTAAAGAGGTTAAGTTTCAGTAATTGGGAAAACTAAGTCAAACGTAACGCTAGACAGGGCAGGCACCGCTTTCCTCACGCTGTTTCTGTGCGTGTAGCTCGCAGGGCAAGGAAATTACTGATCTGCTCTAGTTTGAGCTAATAATCAAAATAAAATCAATTCGAACGTCTTTCTACTCTGTTAATTGATTCAGCATATTATATAATCCAATTTATAACGGCAGCCTCCCTTATAAGAGTATTCAACTCCTGGACTCACTCAAGTCACTCAACTCTTTCCTGTGTTCTAACAACTCAGGCCTGAGACCTCCGGGCGCTGCCTTGTGGTGAGAGCAGGGTCCTCAGCTTCTCCTGATTCCGAAGTGGGTGGTCACATTGGGCCAGGAAGAGGTTTGGCTCTGGAGTCTGTCACTCACCGGCTCCACCACCTTGTCTAAGTTACCAGACTTCTGAAGCCTGGTAGGTACTGAGACCCTGTAAATGCTTGATAAACATCTGTTGCGTGCCTTTCCTGGCTGCTTTGAGTTCAGGAAGGTTCCGGGCACATCAGCCCTGCTGTTCACTAGCCATGCAGTCCTGGGGGCATTTGGCAAACTTCCATAGCTTCAGTTTACTCGTGTGTACACTGCAGACAATGCCATCAGCAACCAGAAATAACAAACATGCAGGGTCTGTCTGAAAGTATTTGCCAACGAGGGTGCTGGTTTCAGGACCACTGCCCGTGCGCACAGGGCTGGGCACGTGTGCACCTGCCCTCCTGGCTACAGAGGTTGGAGCAGGGGAAGCACGTGAAAGGCCAGGCCTGCGCTCTGTGTGAGCACTAATACCGCTCCCACCACACCTCTCAACGCTCAGGCAGGCCCAGCCTGTGTTATTTATTTAACACACATGTCCAGTCAGAAATTCAGAACCACCACCTTACAGGGAGTCAGTTTTGATGGGAACCAGTAATGACGGAGAGTCTGAGAAGAATTCAGACCCTGGTGCTGCTCATATTTGTGAATGAACTGCCCAGCAGCACCGCTGGGTTATTTACAATCCAAAAAGCATGTTTTTTGTTTAGATGGACATTAATAATCGTTATCATGTTCTGTTCTAAGGCTAGTTATAGTTAGTACAGTTACTGACAAATTGTATCCAAAGGAGCAGTATTTTAGAGAAGATAAAAACCCAGTGGTTTGGAGTCAGCAATGCAAATACTCATCAGAACAGGGACAGAAAGCAGCAGCTCTGTGCAGGGAGGCGGGCATGCCGCTCACAGTCACTGTGCAGTCAGAAGCAATCTGTTACTGTTTTGAGAGAAGACAGTGACAATGACCACAGAACACAGCTGGTGTTGAATCAGGTTGTAAAAACTCCTCAAAATGTTAAAAAAAAAAAAGGGAAATGGATGAAATGGATGATTCAGAGCAATAATACTGCACTTTTAAATGACAATTACAAGAACCCATTATT
The DNA here is from genome assembly GCF_009834535.1 of Camelus ferus. Lineage (NCBI taxonomy): Eukaryota > Metazoa > Chordata > Mammalia > Artiodactyla > Camelidae > Camelus > Camelus ferus. The sequence continues at coordinate 23,134,763 of NC_045711.1, forward strand.
TCTTATTCAAGATCATAAATTCAAAACAGCACTGTTCCACAGCCCTTCGGGCCCTTCTGACAAGTGTGACGTAAGTTCACACTGTCACTGACGGGCGTGAGAGAAAAAAGGTCCTTTTTGAAAACTATGGTGCCGTTCTATCCTCACTGACATGAAACCTGTCTCTTTTGTGGCTCCGGTGTGGGAGCCCGAGGCCTGCTGCACTGGGGTCAGAAGCCTGGGCTCCCTTGAGTCCCGTCCTGACACTAACGCTGGGCCAAGAGCAAGCCACGTGCCTCCCACTGTTAGCCTCAGTTTTCTTCACTGTCAACTAGCACCTGCCCTGCTTAATCGCGAAGTTCAAGTGAGATCATACAAACTCTGCTTTGAAAACTGCAAGTGCCACACAGAGCGGGCCATGCGCAGCGGGGCCGCCGGGGCCACCGTGTCTGCGCCCTCGGTGACGAGAGACGGGCCAACAGAATACAAACGCAGAGTCGCCGTCACGGCCCACCTCGAGTGGGCACTGGGCCCTGCTCCTGCCCCTTCTCCACAGTCTCCACGGCAGCCTTAGGAGGTGGGAACCACTCGCTCATTATCTTTCTCATTTTAAAAACGTATTTATTTATTTATTTATTTACTTACTTATCTCACTTTAAATACGAGATACCTGAGGCTTCAAGAAGTGCAGTTAACTCGCCCCAAGTTAAGCACAGCCGGTGTGTGCGAGTCTCGAGGGCGCGACCCGTCACCACAAGACGGGACGCCCGTGCACGTCAGGGACGGAGCCCAGGGCTCGAGGCGGCTTCCCTGCTGCTCACCTCCCCGCGCATCAGAGACGCCCACGTTACCGTGAGAACCACACGCGCTCGCACGGCACTCACTGGGACAGTCATGAGCCAATTCCGGACTTGGAGAATGAAAAAGAAACCTTTTGCACATCAACAGGCAAAGAGGGAATACAGAAAGAGTATACCTCTTTTTATTATTAATAGTCGGCAAAGAGAAATTGGAAGCTTCAAAAAAAATTCATTACCCTTTGGTTGTTCTTATTCAAACTGGATCAACTTTATCAGATTAATCCTCGTTTGGTGAAAATCATACCAAAGGAAAATTATAAAGCATCATTTAGAAAGCTAATTGAACATTCTTTAGGCATTTTAGATTAAGCAAATGCCAAGATGCAGATGGAAAACCAGTGATAAATGAAGAATTTCACAGTGAATAAAAAGCAGATTCAAAGGCAGGGTTAGAGTCTATGTTTTTAACTACCAATTAAAAAAAAGTCATCTTCATCATAAACTTGGGTACTGCAATAAAATGTACCCCCACAAACAAAATAAACTTACCTTTGGTTTTTTGATCAGCAGCCTGAAAAAAAAATCAGAAATGCTTTAGGAATAATAATGTGTAGAATGCACACATTTATGAAAGTTTATAAGCAGATTTTAACATTAGAAACTTTAAAAGTAAGTTTTTACCCAGTTAATATATTAAAATCAGTTATTGGGTAATATGCACAATTGTCTACATGCTATTAATTATGTGCCAATATTGATCTAACTGCAAACAAACCCTTATCTGGGAGCTCATTTGAGCTCTCTATTTTAACTTAGATTAAAAGGCATACAGCTTGAGCCTCAGGATGCATTAAACTAGGCAAGAACAAAACAAATGGCAAAACTTGGTACATTAAATGCCGTGAAATTCAAGTATGACCATGATGTTTACAGCAGGGCTTTACGTTTTACTACTTGCTAATAAGAGCCATAAAAGAATGCTTGCCAAAGCTGTACAGATTACCTGCAGCTTTTCTAATCATCAGTGAACTGGCCCGCAGACATGGCTGTTCTGGACAGTTGAGTTTAAGCAGAGCAGCACAGACATTCTTCACCACCAACTAAAATCAAACTCCTTTAGAACACAGCTCTCTTATTTCCTTCCCTATGTTACTAGCACTCTGGACTGAGCACACTGAATTTCAAAATCAACTGAAACTCCCTAATGTAACGGCTATGAAAACGCAGGGGGACGCAGTGGTGACAGACACAGGGAACTAGGAACTCCAGTCAAACCTTTTTCTGAGCACCTTCCTTCTTTTTCTTTTCTTCCTGCTTTTTCTTTTTCTTTTCTTCCATCAAACGTTCCTCTTTTTGTGTTTCTTGTTCTTTCTCCCTAGTAAATATAAAGAAAAGTAGTATTAGTATAACATTCATTTTAAATCAAAAAATGGAAAAACAGCAGCTGCAGAAAGTTCAGGTCAGACAGTTTCGCGCACCTGAGGAAAGATGCTCGACCCAGCGTCCGCCCCACCCCGTCCCTCCCGGGCAGCGCTGCAGCAGGCAGCCCCGGGTTCTCGGGGGCCCGTTCACTCGGCCCACATCTGTCCAGCACCAGCCTTTGTCAGGCAGTGTAACAGGTACAAAATGGGGAAAGACACAGTTCCTACAGTCCGGCCCCAGACCAGCAGTCCTCAGAGTGTTGTCTCAGGGGCCACCACCGTCAGAATCATTCCTATCCAAAGTGCAGACTCCCGGGTCCCACCCTAGCCCAGCCAAGTCAGAGTCTGGAGGTGACTCATGTGCACCTTTTACGTTTGTTTGACAAACCAGTTGTTTTTAAACAAAGACTCCTACCCAGCATGCTGGCCTACTGCAAGAACACCCTGGGACACAGCATAGAGCAGTGCCTGGAAAAGTCAGGTGGCCACGAGCGGTGACTTAAATGCTGCACAGTGTCCGGCTGGCAGGGGCGCTGTGTCAGTTCTCAATCCAGCACCGGCAGCTCCAGCCGCGCCCCGCAGCACGCACCCCGCGGTAACGGACAGCCATCGTTTACGACGTCTCCTTTCCGGGGAGCACAAGGCAGAGGTTTCTCATGAACGGCACTGGAGGGACCCGCAGGAGGAAGGGGCGTTCCCCTTGTCTGGCTGTTGCAGGGTGGGGTCAGCATGTGGCTCTGAGGACACTTGGTGAGGATCTCAGCCACATGTCCAGAAAGAGCAGTCTCTTAGCAACCGTGCAGCTCTGGCGTGGTCTAGTGTCACCTTCCTGTGACCCTTTCAACACAGACACCGTGTCCTCCAGGCCTCCTGCCGCTCACCCCACTCCCACGCCCGTCTCTTCTGGTCCTCTCCCAATGACAGGCCCTCCGGATCCTCCACGCCCGCTGCACAGATACTCCCACATCCTCTGCCCGGCTGCTCGCCTGGCCATCAACTGCAGCCTGCCACCAGGAGGGCTGCCACCAGGGCTCCCTCCTCCCGCATGTCCATGCAACTGGCCACTGGCTGGGGCATTCCTGGCCCAGAGGAGCGCTTTCTGCTGCCCAGCACCTGCTGACTGGCCGCCCTGGGCCCAGCCACACCTCCTCCAGGGAGTCTGGGCCCGGCGGGGGGCGGTGGGCCAGGGCTTCCCATCAGTCCCTCCGCAGCTCTCTCCCGCAGCCCTGGTACGCTTTCTGTAGTTACCCTTTTATCACAGTTCAGTTATTCCTTATAATAAACTTCCTCTGTTTCTACAACTAGGTGGTTTCTACCTCCCGACCAGGCCCAGACCGGTGGGAAGGAGGGTTTAACAGACTAAGCAGAACACGCACAAAAGCCTCCGCAAAACATCACCGTCCACCCACCAGTACTGTTGTTCAACTGGTTAATTTTGGAGTTTGTTTTAAATTTGTAAATGTACTTTACACACAACTACTACATGCACAGGGAATCTCGACCTAGGTAGTCAGTCTGTACACGGCGGAAAACCATCCTAATAAAAATAGTTTAGATCAACATGGTGGGGGGCACTCACAGATTGTTCTTCCTTTAAAACAGTGGTTCTTGGCTGCTCATCAGAACCACCTGGGAAGTTTTAGAAACTTCAGTGCCAAGGCTGCAACCCTTTTCAGTGAGATCTCTCGGAGCAGAACTCAGACACCAGCAATTTTAAAAGCTTCCAGATGACTCCAACGTTCAGCCAAGGCTGAGAAACACAACTTTTAAAGGAGGTCAGCACACTTACCGAGCTTGGGAAACGGTTATTATTCATTATCTTAGATGATACCTTCTAGGAATATTTTCATGTTAAAAGGTGCAGAGATGCTAAGACATCCGGTTTAAAGAAACATTCTCACAAGGCACAGGCAAGCCCTGGGAGTGAGGGGCTGGTCGTGTGCTAATCACTGCGCTCCTGCCGCCCAACTAGGAGAAGGGGGAACAAAAACTAGAATGCAGTGGCTGCCCACCTCTACTGTTACACTTTCTAAGTCTACAGCACAATGAAAGCCTGAAATTATCTTCAGATATTAAGCTTAATAAAGTAGGCAAGTACAGCTACATTTTAAAAAGGTATTCTATGGAAGATGGAATAAAAATGATTTTTGCTTAATCTTATTACTCTGCAAATTAAATTAATTAGAAGCAGCCACTCCCCCCAGCAGTCCAGTTAAGGTTTTACTGTACCACTAAAATAAAGTGCTGGAAATAAAGGGCCCACGTAGCCACGAGATAGCTTACACTTTCCTGCCCGAGCCCATGTTTCTATGACAAAGCACACTGCAAATGTATGAACTTTAATGAAGTTTTATCTAATTTTCCCCTAACTAGCACTAATTTCTTGTATCTCTAATTCCTGGTGTACAATGTCTGTCATTTATCATTAATTACTTTTTAAAAAAAATCAACATTGAATCTCATTTTCATAAAGTAATACTTGCTCATGGGAAAAAAAAATAAACAGTAGAAAGATACATAACAAAAAGAGACTCTTCTCTGTGCAGTGCCCATCGGCTCTCTCCTTAGAGGTAACATGTTAACAGTTCCTTTAAGAACATTCTCTCTCTGACTATGCAGTTATATATCTTTAAAAATGCTTGGATTGCTATTTCTTACCCATTTGAGACATTAACAATTTAATTCCTATAATGATGGATGTGGATGTGGTTCTTCAGTACCCCTAGCTTCTACTCCATCACTACTTTCAGTTAAAACAATGAATGCCATCTGCTTTATAAGGAATATGTAAATGTTTGCTGCAGAGCTAGGTCATACACTGTGATGACATTTTACTTCTTGTGTAGCTATTTTTCTTTTCCTCTTGCACTATTTTCTTTACAAAAATTCTGCTTTTGTTTTTTACACACCCCTCTCCCTGTTTAAAAACATGAGCCCCCTCAACTGCATTCCCAAAACCCTTTTCCAGAGTATTCAGGCAAGCTGACTGGGCTGGGAGCACTCTGCTAGAGGTTTCTAATATCCTCTAGTTATTTCTTATGAAATTTAAAAACTGTGCTAAAATATACATAAAATTTGCCATCTTAGCCATTCCTATATACACAGTTTGGTAACATTACATTCACACTGCTGTACAACCAATCTCCAGAACTCTTTTCATCTTGCAAAACTGAAACTCTGTGCCCATTAAACAACTCCTCATTACGTACCCCACACTTGCCCCCAGGCTCTGGCCACCGCCATTCTGTGTTTTGTTTGTATTAATCTGACTATCCTAAGTATCACATTGCGGTTTTGATTTGCATTTCCCTAATGATTAGTGATGTCAAGCACCTTTTCATATGCTTCTTGGACATCTGTATATTTTTTGGAGCCCACACTTACTCTTTCATCATAGCATATTCTTCATATAAAACTGTATCACTGTGTCATTCCTATCAGTCCAGACTGATAGAGCGGGAAAGGAGGAACTAAGCAGAAGGAACAGCACGCGCAAACTCTTCACCATAGCCCATCCATTAATGTTGACTTGAATTTATTAATTTGGTCATCCTGTGACTTCCCTTGCCTTCCTCCTGAATGATGCCCTCAGTTATGCTGGAACTGGTTATACTCTGTTTCACTGACGGCTTGGCTGCATACAAATTCTAGGTTGAAAATCAACTTTGACGGCACGGTGCCCCTCTGCTCTAGCATCTGGTCCCTTCTCAAGAGAAGTCTGATGTCATTTTGCCTTTTAATCCTTTCTAGGTGATTATTTCCCCCTTAAAGCTTCTTTTCATCCCTAGGATTCTGAAGTTTCACGGTGATGTGTGTGCGCCTTGGTGTCTTTCTCCCCCGCTATTTACACTTAGGATTTAGCTGACGCTTTCAATACAGAGACTTTTTTTCAGTTCTCTATTTTATTGAAAATACCTTCTGTTTTCTAAACAACAACATATTAAATCTTTTGGATGGATCATCATAATTTATGTTTATGTTTTCAACTCTTTTTTATCATTGTTGTTCTCAGTTTTCTGAGTGTTTGGCTGAACTTGGTCTTCCAATCCTTCTACTGAGTTTCCTAATTCCATGACATTTAAAATTTTAAGTAACTCTCTTATTCTCCAGTTGCTCTTTTCCCACAGCACTCTGTTCTTGTTTTATGGGTGCAAATCATCTTTCCACTAGCTAAGGATATTAATTAGGGGTTTTATAAAGTTCTTCTAAATTTCCTGCATTGTTTCCTTTCTGGACGCTTCTTGGACTCTCTTTGACGTGAGAGCCCTTCCTCAACTGTCTGGTCATCTTTGGCTGACCATTCAGGCTTAAAACCGAGGCATCAAAAAACCCATCAGTTTTCTGTGCATGGGCTGGACTTGTTTCATCACAAGCTTTGCTTTAGGGTGATCGGCTGGGCAGCTGGCTCTTCTGCTAAAGCAGACGCAAAACACGCAGCCCTTCCCCTGATTTTCAGGGTGCTTTATCCAGAGTATTAGCTGTAGCCCTCACCCCCAGGACTGCTCCACGGCTGGAATTCCGGATGTCGTTATTCTGCTTTCTGACCACAACTTGTACCTACTTCTCTTTCCACTGTGCCCATTCATCATCTGTACTGAAGTCTGCTATTCCCTGACTTCCACTTTCTTCTAAGCTATTTTCAACAGTTCCTTTCCTAGAGAGCCTAAACCTTAAGATCATCACCTTTGTTCACTAATCCAATCACTCAGGAATACAACTAACATATGCTATTTAGTGTGGTAGGCGCCAGGGACAAAAAGGGATTGGTTTACTAAGCAAATATTTTCTGAACAATGGCACTCATCACAAGCGCTCTGGGATTACAGCAGTGAACAAGGGAGAGTTCCTATGCTTTTAAGATATTCATATAAATAATGCATCAAACAAATGATCACTATTACAACAGCGATATATACGAAACTCAACAAGAGCAAGAAAGATGAACACTAAGTCCGCCTGGGCAATGCCCTCCTGCTTACGCTTTCTTTCTATTACAGTTAGGGGGACTTTAGTCCTGGTTTTAATGAACACTGAGTGCTTGCTTCCTTCTGTCCTCTGGGCTGGGGCACCTTGGTGGCAGGACTGTCCTGTCTCTGTGGCACTGAGAAAAGCCTGTCATCATTCAGGGCATTTCTGGTCCCTAATTTCAGCTGAAATTTATACTGGAGAAAATCTTTCGTAAGTATACTTTCTTTCCAAGGGAAACCTAATTTTCTGAAATGATCAGGTAATATCCAATGTTTCTCTATCTACCTTTTGAGGCCAATAAGGAGATTATAAACAGTATTTTTCTTCCTACGTGGAGAAGCTGTGAGATGGACTTACAAGTCAAGCTGTTAGGGGAAAAAAGGAGAGGGATGGCCAGGTTGCAAGAATTTCATTTTTTAATTTCAACTTTTTCTTTAAGAATTACATTTAAACACATGATTTTATATACATGTGTAAACGTAATCTTGTATTTTCCCCCAATATAACCTTTGCTTTTGTTCCTCTGCTTGGCTTTCTCCACCCTCCACATCCATGTCAAAGGTCCACTCCCTTCCCCTCCCTCCCGGATAACCCACATGCCCACCTAGTTCATAGCCTTCTGTGCCTGTCCCCTTGCCCAACTGACAGGCTAATCTATTATTTCTAATGGCTTCATAATATACCACTGGTGTGAAAGTTACCATATTTAATTCAATCATTCCTCTATCCATACACATTTACTTCATTTCCAGTTTATTACCACTACAAGTGACACCAGCTCTATTCTACCGGCTTCTGGTAAAGAAAAGAGCATTGCTTTGATCAGTGGTGCAGTTTATGTTTCAGTAGTAGTGAAAACCAGGTAAGGAGAAAATCTGATACTGGGGCTCAGCTTTGGGACCCAGAGCAAGTCCAAAGGGCCAAAGTGGACATAAATGATCTACACTTCATGTGGCAAGGAATGCTGTAATGGGTCCCTAATATATTCAGTTTTATTAGAAGGAAAATATTTTTAATAATCTGGATTTTCAAATATTCTGGGTGGAAGATCTTCCAAATTTCCAGTCTTTTTGGTAGTCGACTCCTCTCTTTTTGCAAAAGAATGGGATTCAGTAAAAGAGGGTGGGCTTGTTTTTGCCTGTGAGGTTTAGTTACCAGAAACGGTAACCTAGTTTCACCTACAGGACAAGTCACAACTTATGCTGCGTACACTGGTTAGATTCCAATGTCATGTTATTAAAATATTCCCTAGTTCTTTGAGTATGTGTTACATGCCATTATTTACAAAGTTCGCCTAATTCAGTTTGAATTTCCTGGCAGTGTCTAGGTTAGGAAGGGCTGGTTAAGTGTTATCAGACAAAATCAAAAAGGAAGAGGGAAAGAAGTGGTATCCTGTCCAGTTGTCAGAAATATTTAGGTTCCTAACTTTTCAGACTGCGTTTGAACAGCTGCTGTCTGTGGGATGTACTCGCTAGACCCTCACGGACAGCACAAGGGGAAGGCAGCAAACAGTCCTAGACCGTGAGGGGCAGGAAGCTCATAGGGCAGGGACAGTAAGGCCTGAGTCATCTTCGTACTTGACAGACCACAGAAACAAACACAGCAGTGCAGTGGACAGCGTATGCTGGGGATTCAGAGTCACAGAACTGGGTTCTAAAGTAAAGGTTACTCGCACAGGAGGTCAAGAATCTGGAGGCCCAAGTATCGGATAAACTGCGTAAAAGAACCCCGAAGCCATTCAGCAGGACACCAGGACACCGGGTGGGAAAGGGAGCCCCGGCTCCAACAGGAGCAGACGGCGGAAGGAAGAGCTTTCCTCTGAGGAGCAAAGGGGACTGTAGCTGGCAGGGCCTCCCAGGTCTCCCGAGGCTCACACCTTTGCACGATGCCCTCCCCGTGGGCGCGGGGGCCCGCGACTTGCTCCTCACCCTCAGAATGTGGCAAAGGGATGGATTCCTGCTCTGCTGACTATGTTTCTAAGACGCCATCTGTTCAGCAGACTAGCTTTGGTCTCCCTCTCAGGTGCCGGCTTTGAAGAAACAGCTGCCATGAATCCTACTGCTGCAAGGAAATGAATTCTGCCAGCAGCCTTAGTGCACTCGGAAGCCCATCTTCCCCAGTCAAGCCCCGTCCCTACCCACCGCCCGTGAAATCCTGGCCTTGACGGCAGCCTGCAGCAGCCCCTGCTAGTGCAGGCCTAGTTCTGACCCACAGAAATAATGAAATAATGAAAGCCGACTGCTTTAAGTTTGTGGCAATCTGTTAGGCAGCATACAGATGGATACAGGTATTGATTTCAACTTCAGGTACCAGCCAAGACAGAGTAAGCCCAGTACAGCCTCTGTCTGCCACTGATGACAGCAAAAAACTGTATGGTGTATGACATAAATATAAAAATACGGTTTCTGAAAAGTAAGCAAAGCAGGAGGACCGGGCAGAGTAATCAAAACCTGGGGAGGTGGCCTGCGTGGGGGTGTGTCTCATTTCCCTTCTTCTCTCGCAGCTTGTCTGTTCTTGTCACTTTGCCAGTGGAGGCCCAGCAGCTGAACTGGAAGGAGCCCCGCCTTTCTGAAGAGAGGATTAGGAAAATGAGCTCCTGTGAGCCAGACAATGTGGGGGAACCCCAGAGAGGAATCCACTAGAGGAGATCCCCCAAATTCTATGCACAAACTTCCATAGTTCTGGGCTCGCCTTCGAGTCACACATGTGTAGGACAGACCCAAAACAGCGGAGCAAAGCCTTTGAAAACTGGACTGCAATTGCTACCACCCTCCCCATGTCTGCACATCTCAGACTGTCCCCTGGGTGGCGGGTGTGGGCCAGGCCCAAAGTGACAGAACACAGCGGACGCCAGGCAGACGGAGCTGACCCTGGAGCCACCGTGCACAGACGGCAAGACAGACCCCGCGGTCGTGCAGACCACCGATAAAAACAAGCACGGGACAAAACGACTACAACAACAAACTCCAGGAGCTCACTAGGACTCACAGTCAGTACACACAGTCATAACATCCAGGGGACAGATCCGAAATTACTCCTTACCCAAAGTACCAGAAAAATGTGGCCAAACTGTCAGGACAAAAGACAAGGGATGCCAACTCTGTGATGACCCAGGTACTGGAGTTATCAGAGACTTTAGAGCACTTGTTGTAACTATGCTCCAGGAGGCAAACAAAGGCCAATACACTAGAAACAAATGGGACGACAGGCATTCACAGCAGATAAATAGAAACTATCAAAACAGAACCAAATGGAAATTCTAGAACTGAAAAATATCTGAATTAAAAACTTCACTGGATGGGCTCAATGAAAGAATGTATATGAAAGGAAAGAGCCTGAACTTAAAAGAGCAACAGAACTTACCCAATCTGAAGAACAGACAGAAAAAAGATGGAAAAAAATGGAGTCTCAGGGACCTATGGGATAATATCAAAAGGTCCAGTATTCTTGTCATTGGAGTTCCAGAACTAGAGGAGGAAGGGGTTGGTGAAGAAAAAGAAGTCTGGAGGGAGAGTGGTAGAAGACTCCCCCGATTTGGTGATATAAATTTACAGATTCAGAAAGCTCTGTAAACTCCAAACAGGATAAACTCATAGAAACCACCCTCAGACATATTACATATTAGGTACAAGTAGCCAGACTCAAAAAGATACATGCTGCATAGTTCAATTCATGAGACACTCCGAAAAAAGAAAAATAATAGGCACGTACGACAGACTAGTGACTGCCTGGGGCTGGGGCTGCGGCTGGGGCTGGAGGAAGACACGGACCACAAAGGGGCAGAGCAAGGGGGCTTTTGCGGAGGATGACGGAACTGTCCTGCGCCTTGACTGCGACGGTGGTTACGTGCACCTATATGCGTTACATACACACTGGGCGTTACATACACACTGGCTGCACTTGCTGAAACTTACGTAACTGTACACCAGGGAGGGAACTGTGCTGTATGCAAACTTCACAAAAAAGCAAACAAAAACAAAATAAAAAACAAAAGCAAAAAAATTACGATTTGTAAGTGGTCATGGAGGTGGGAGGGTGGTTCTGGAGAACGTGGAATCCCTCCCCCATGCATTCTCCTCCCCGGCTGTTCCTCGCCTACTGAGAGGTGAGGTGGCAACTAAATGGAGGCGGGACATGGGGTGAGCTGTGGGGACAGAGCTAAAGCTAAAGACGGTCATTTAGCACAGGACCGGTGCACCATAAGGCACATGGGGACAGTCTGGAGAAAAGGGCAAAGACCCTGGTTAGGAATGATGACTGCAGGAGCCTTTATTTTGCAACGATGGAGAAGAATCACAGAGATCCGGGGAGAGACATGGCAAAATCAGCTGGCCTCAACATATTCCAAAAGAACTCAGACACTATTTTCATTTTAGTGCTAGTACAGACTTCGGACCCAGGATTTATCTGAGGACTTAACTACTGTGGCTAAAACACCAAACCAGAGCAAAGCCAGCAGCACTCTTGGTCGGGTGCCACGTGACCGACCAGACTGCTCAGCAGTACCTCTTGCTTCTCGCTCGTCACACACGCACGTTACTGGTGCTTGCTGGCTGCGCACTGGCAGAGACACAGCCCCTTCCCTGTTCCACCAGCGCTTCCTACATGTTGTTATCTACTTCCACTGGCTTTTTATCACAGAAAAAATTATGTTCCTCGTTTGGCAGGCTTTTCTCTGAACAATAAAGCTGATTACCTCCATCTGTTATTTTTGTCACTCAGCTTCCTTTACTCCCCACGTTGGTAACTGTGCCCTGATTTCCCCTGGGGTACCAGTCCCTCTCTCACTCTGAGTTTTAGGAACGTGAACTTCTGAGGATCAGAGGAATAGAAGCTAAAGGCCTTAACCACAGGAGGCCTGCCAACGAGGCTGACGGCAAGGAAGAGAAGCTAAGAAGCAGGGTGAGAATGAAGCCTTAGTGACACATGTCCTCTGAGCCCGGGAACAAGCTGTTTCTGTGCCTCGTCCCTCAGTATCTTACCCCCTGGTCCTACTAGGTCAGTCAAGACACTCTTTGGAATGTGAATCCTGAACTGAGTGGCAAACAGCGGGAGCAGACTCAGCTCAGTGACTGTGGCCTACAAAACCTGTCCATTTATACTGTATAGCGCAGGGAAACATATTCAGTATCTTGCAGTAGCTCATAGTGAAAAAGAGTATGAAAATGAATATATATATTCATGTATGCCTGAAGAACTGTGCTGTACACCAGAAATTGACACAACACTGTAAACTGACTATAACTCAAAAACCAAACCAAAACCAAAACCAAACCCAAACCCTGTCCATTCACACCCGCTCTTGAGACTTGCAGGCTGCTGGGCCTGGCCTTTCAGCTCTCCCTTCAATGACGCCAGCCACCTCATGCTGCTCCAAAAGGCCCTCTTCCCTCCCCCTTAGTTAATACAGAGCCACTTTCTGTTGCCTGTAACCAAAGAATCCTGATAAATACAGTTTCTCAACAAATCTATTTACTTAATTTAGGCTTACTCAGCAAGAGTACTGACTGGGGTTAGCAATATTTAATTATGATTTGTCTCAAAACTAATCATGTTCAATAGATATTTTTAACGACTACATAAAAACTGCTTTAGTACTACTATATTAACACGCACAGAATTATTACAAGTAATTACAAGTACAGAAGTTGGTACCGTTTTGCGGAAACCTTTTCTTTATTTCATTTTTGAGTTTAAAGTAGCCTCAAATTAAGTCAGACAATGACACTGCAATGTCTACTGTCGCTCCATTTTCATAGTCAATTTACATAATGGCACTTGAACATGTGTACTTTTAATATGCTTGAATTAATAATCTCCAACCAATCTCTCAGATACACTAGTCCTTGCTGACACATTCTGGTGCACAAGCTGCAGAGTGGTCATTAATGTTGATCAAGATTTCATGTTTGCTAGAAAATTTTAAAGTAGGCACTGTGTAACAGATAATAAGCACACTTTACCCAAAAGTGTCTACTCCCAGCTGCTAAGGAATGTGGACGTGGGGCACTGTGCTATGGATTTATGGCCTCTGAGCTCCACACTCGGCTTTTTGCCCACTCTGAAAACTGGGACCTTTAATATCTGCCTTTGCCAGCTGGCACCATGGGAAGCTTTTTCAACAGAGGGTGCTAGAGAGACACAGCAGGAAAAGCGTTCAGCTCAGGCGCCTCCTGCAGCCCCTCCCCTTCCCCCGGCAGAGGACCTTCCCAGCAGTGCCTCCGCCCCAGTCCCCTGCTTGGTGACTTTTCTGCCATACCTTGGACCACAGCTGCGCCCTCTCCAGCCGTCTGGACCTCAGCCAGTGGGGCTCTCAGGGGGTGCCCCAGCTCAGCCCTGGGGGCCGTGGCTACTCTTTATACCTGCTATTCCTACAAAATTTAAAGCTTTAAATATAAAGTTTTCTTTACTTCTGACTAGCAAATCCCTCATTACTCCAATCCCCCGTTAGAGTCAGCAATTCTTTTTTTTTCCTCACTTAAAAAAAATTGTAGTCAGTTTACACTGTTGTGTCCATTTCCAGAGTATAGCGTGATAGTTCAGTCATACACATATATACATGTATTCGTTGTCATATTTTTTTAAATTACAGGTTCCTAAAAGATAGTGAACATTAAAAAGTATTTACTAGTCACAGCCTGTTGGTTCTGTATCTTAAACTACAAGCCTGGGAATTACTGTCTTAAATCAACAACTCTAATCCCCAAAGTATGTAAACTTGTATGAACTGTGTGTGCAATACTATGTTCATATACCAATTTAAAACAGCAAATGTTTTCTATTACTCTCACAAAGTCGACTCACTGCTAGTCGCCACCATTCTGGCTTTCTGATTTTTTAAAAAAAGGAGTTCACCTCCTTAAAGGACTTTAATGCGACCACATCCAGTAATGGGTTAAAACACGCACTCGGAGCCAACCTACAGTCTGCCCTCTAGTGAAGCAATTAGCAGCTTCCTAAACTATGTTACTGTTTACGATTCAATTCCTCACTCCATCCTTAACCATGAGAACACACACCCATTCTACAAAGGAAGAAAAAGGTTCCCTAGAACTCAGGTCCAAAAATAAGTTTTCCACGGGAGACCTCCCCCAGGTGACACACAGCCAGGCCCCAGACAGTGTCCTTCACGCCCCAAAGCATGCACAAGGGCTGGCTTTATTAAACCAGCTCCTGCAACCTCCTCACAGCTAAAAGCATAGTGGGGAGACTCAGGTAATGTCAAAAACTCAGCAGTTCTCTAGGGAGTCAAGGCAACATGGTCCAAATATGAAAGTTTCTGATAGTTTCACTGAATCCAAAGATAAAACCTAGAAAAATCAAACACTCCTCCATAGATACCAAGTCCGAATGAAAAACACGAGGAGAGCAGACAGTGTGAGGTTTTTTAGTCTTCGGAAAAACTAATGAGAACAATAGCTGTCATTCACTAAACACAGGGCTAGGAAGGCCTTCTCAACAGACGACATCCTTGACTCCTCAAAACCTCGTTGAAAGGGACATCCACCTACGTCTTACAGGAGAAGGCTCTGAAGCTCAGCCGTCTTGGTGAGGAGCCCGACGCTGCCGCAGTTAAGTGATTCAATCCTGAGCACGCGCTCGTCCCCCATGCACAACATACCCCTAAAAAGCACATACGCTTTGCTGTACGTAGTCCGGGAGCGAGAGCCGTGTGCTTCAGACTTAAGACAAGCTGATGGTTAGGCTGACCCCACTTTTTGGAAACTGAAGAGTCTAATCAAGACAGTCTCTTAGATGATACATCAGCTCCACTACTGGCGAAGCTGCTATAACTGAGAGACTCCGAAGTGCAATGTCCTTGAGACATTTCTCCAACTGCAGAGGCTGGCCAGGCAGCTTTGCTCCAAGAGGCATCTAGGGACCCAGCTCGTTTCAGTCACTAGAAGAGGGAGAAGAGAAGCTGCAGAGCAAATCATTTCCTTTTTGGTTCATGCCCTGGAAGTTCATACATGAGTTCTGCTCATGTCCAGTTAACCAGAACTTATTCACATGCCCAATGTAGATACAAGGAAGGCTGGGGGAGGTCTAGGTGTGCTCATCTAAAACGCCTTCCAAAAGGAAGGAGAGAACGCATTCCCCAGGGAAAATTAAGTTTCTGAAACTGACGGATGGCTTCCCCACCTCTAAAGGAAGATAAATAGTAGGTAGTTTTCCCAAAACAAAACAGATATACATACACACATATCTGTGAGTTTGTGTATTTCTTGACCAAACAATCATAAATCGAGTCCCCAAAATCCACCTCTATAGAATATGAGCAAAATAGGCAGAAACTTCTTCAAGGGATCAAGATGTCACCCATTACCTGCTGTGACTAGAAAAACCCTAGTAATGCTTCCACAGCGTGACTGAGCCCCACAAGGTTCCCAGCACATCTTCCAGAATGAATTTGTTACAAAATGCCAAATTTTATCTAATTTAAGATGCCTTCAACTATAAGATCACCAACATTTTATGCACCACTAAGGAAAATTGCTGCCAGTTCCACTGTGACACACCATTGTCTGTAAGATGCACGTCCAGTTCAGAGATGTTAGAAGTGGGAAAAGTGTGCTTCTTAGAACAAGTGAAACACAGGCTGTCCCTGAAGTGACAAATGAAACGCATCTACCCTATGAAAATATTGGACAAAAACCAATTAAATTGTAGAAAACAAATTATTATAGTTGCTATTATGTCATTCTTTATGATAGTAATAAAAGTAAACATATTGAGGCCATGCGTATGCTTCATGAATTAGAAAAAAAAACCCTCAATTCTTAGGGAAAGACAGACAGCTACTTTCATAACGCATCGATTAAAATTTGCTAAGAAGTACCGGCTGCTGTGAGAGAACGTGATGGGGGCATGCTGCCCCATTCAGGAGAGCACGGTAGGTCTCCAGAGGGGGTGAGCTCAGTTCTGAAGGATAACTAGCCATACGGACAGAAACTGCTGCAGTGGGAAGAAACGTGGCACATTTGAGAACAGCAAGGTGACTAGTGGGCCGACAGCTTCGGCGCAGGAAGAAGTGGTTACAAGTCAGTGGGAGAGATGTGGGTTAAAAGTTCTGGTCTCAACCTCAGAGCAACGAGAAGCTACTGAAGAATTTTAAGCAAGAGAATAACAATCATATTTGTGTTTATACGGGATCATTCCAGCTACTAAGTGGACAATGGAATATAAGAGGATAAGACTGGGCAGGTGGAAACCAGTGAGTAGGCTCTGCTGTCAGTCTAAGAGTTGAGACTTGGTAATTTACATTTGGGGAGCCTCAGAGGATCTGGGGATAGAAAGCAGGGTTTGAAAATTACTTAGGAGATGAAATGAACAGAACGTGTGATTAACGGGATGTGGGCATAAGGGAGACGGAGGCACTGAGAACAACCCCAGGGTTCTCACCCTGAGTGTGGGACAGCATCGTTCAAGACAAACACTGGAGAAGGACATCCTGAGTCTGAGATGCTTGAGCGTTAAACTGGGAAGGGAGCTGGCAGCTAGAGATATAATTCTGGATTCAGAGGAAAGACTTGGGCTGGAAAAAAATCTAGGGAGATGTCAATGCAGAGATTAGTCAAAGCCACGGCCAGAGCTGAGATCAGGTAGGGAAGGAGTTAATGTAAACAGAAAAGAGGGCCTGGGACAAAGACTCAAGGACCATCAGCATGCAACGGTCAGGCTCAGGAGGATGAGACACATTAAAACACCGACCCACCACTTACGCATCGATTATTTACTAATAACTGGCCACAATATGCTAGACACTGTATTAGGCATACGGATATCCAGTGAACAAGGCACACAAGCTCCCTATTATTAAGGAGCTAAGTTTAGTGAGTAAACAAAAAACACAAGAAAGTAAAGAAGGCAATTTCACGTTGTGACAAATGCTATGAAGAAAATAAAGCTGGCACTGCCACTCAAATTCCATGAATGGCACTGACATCACTGATGAGATTTCCAAAATGATGAGTAACTACTGAGAAAGCTCCAAAGTACAATCTTCCCTCAACTTACAAGAGAGCTGCTTTCCTGGGAAATTCAGTATATATCACAACAGCACAAAAAACTGTATACACACGTAAAATAGGGTCTACGTGAAAATAAACAAGGTTTTCACCTACCTAAATATCCAGAGGGCTATCCAGAAGTCACAAAGGGTGCAGTACCACAGTGCCAGTCTTCACTGTGTGGGACTGGTCCACACACTACAGAACACCTAGAATCCCTGGCTCCTACTCACTGAATGTCATCGTGCCCAACTCCAATCACGTGACAGCCTGAACACATCTCCATCTTTCCAAGTGACCCCCAAAGGGGTTGGTACCTACCCTGTTGAGAAACGCTGCTTTGAGGCAACAAAGCACACACTGTACTAAATGGCACAAATTTCAAGAAATGGAGGTGCACTGAGGTCTCCACATGAAAAATTCTAGTTGTAGACATTTCCATGAAGTAGCAATCACTCTTTTTCATTCGATATACACAGCTGACCCTTCAACAACAAAGGCTGGAACTGAGCAGGTCTACTTACACGTGGATTTTTTCAACAACTACTACAGTACTACACAATCCATTCTGAGCATATGGAACCACCCAGATGAAGGGCTGGTTGTGAAGTTACTCGTGGATTTCGGCTGTGCGGAGGATGGGCGCCCCTAACCCTCACATGGTGCAAGGATCCACTGTACTTACTGAGAGTGTATGTACTATGTGCCAGACTCTGTTTCGGTCCCTGCCGCCACCAGAGGTTACATTTTAGAAAACTGCAGGAAACACACAATGACTCGAAATGAAATCTATACATCCCTGCACCTCTCAGGTAAAAGCACAAAGTGTTTCCTTGAAAATTAACATTATTTTCCCCATTAACTGTTTGTAAAAGTTTGCAGGCACATGTACCATAAAAGAGATTTAAACAGCACCCAACAAATGACATCCAACACTGAAAAAACAGTTCTGTAGTTTCAAATCGTACTGGGAAAGTTTTTACAGGGAAAAAAGGTAGCCCTAATGGAAAAGATGCTAATTATAACCAAACCCTTTTGGGTTCTAAATATTCTCAGACAGAAAAGAAAAGCAAGTGGGGAGCTGTGCGTTTTTAACCAGGGAATCAAAGTACAGAAGTGATCTCCTGTGAGAACAGATTCACAGACAGGCAGATGCTGAGAAGAAATTCTGATGTTGGGAAGAAGATGCAATGAAGAACAAAGAGCTGGCAAATATTGCTAATTAGCACAGCACCACTGGTGGACAGTTGACCACAGTTTCAATTTACGCTCTCAATAACGCTCAGTTCAGTTCAGGGAATTTTCTAAACTTAAAAAAAAGATATGGTTGAAATAATTTTTTATATAAAATTTTATATTCTGCTCTTTTCATTTATAACAAGGTATTCTCACACTAAATGAGCTTCACAAATACAATTTTTAATGACAACATACTACTTTCATTGTGCAGACAGACCATAATTTTCTTAACAATTCCTGTTATTTATTTAGGTGTTTCCCTTTTACACGACTTTCACCACTAATCCTCTTTTGTGTAGTCTGCTCCATTTTTGTGATTATTCTAAGATGCTCTATTTTTGTGATTATTGTCTTAAGAGGGATTTCAGGAAGCAGACTTACTAAACACAGGGGTATAATTAAGAGTTTCAATACTTATAACCACACTGTCATCCAAAGGCATTTTAATAATCTGTATTTTTTACTAGCTGAGTACAAGTGCTTGTTTCAAAATACCTTCACAAGCACTTAGAATTACAATTTTTAATCTCTGCTAATCAGATACAAAGTATCTCACTGGCCTTAATTTACAATTCTTTGATTATTAATGGGCATACTTCCCCATATTTGTTAACCTGCATGAATTTTGTTTCCATTTATATCTTCTGGTCTATCCCTTGGGTTCTTAATGTGCTTTTTTTCTTTATCAATTTATAAGAGATTATATATGTTAACTGGATTAACCTTTTATTATGTTGCTAGAAACATTTCTCACATTTTGCCTTTAAATTATTTTTGATATTCAGAAGTTTTGAATTCCCATAAAATCCCACAAAAAGCTTTCACAAGATTTTATTTTCAGTATAGAAACATTCCCCAAATTTGCTGGGTTTATTTTCTAGATTTCTTAAATGTTTTATACAGATGATGCTTTATTTAAGATATTCACGGTAGACACTAGGATTTACCTTGCTTTCTTTTAAATCCAGTAGCTCACAGAGTTCCTTGCCTGGGCATCGTTCGGTGCCCAGGACTGAATGACCCTTCCCTTCCCAACTCGTTTGTGACTCTGACTCTTCATATATCAAAGTCACGTATAACAGATGGGCCCGAAGACCATTCTGTGCCATGAGTAATTGTGTGCTTCTGCCAGGATCACACTATTTTAATTATCCTAGTTTCATAAAATTTTGGGTTATCTGCTACCACTAGTTTCCCTCATTATTTTTTAAAAAGTTGTTTTAACTATGCTTTTATCCTTCCAGATGAAATTTACAACCATTTTACCATGTTCCAGAAGAAAAAGATTTATTTTTTAAAAATTAGAATTGCTTTAAACGTACAAATTAACTGAACTGAAAGCTCTGTAAGATTAGAGAAAATCCCTCAATGCCTTTCCTATTTCAGTGAAACCATCATTTTCTTTTCAAAACATTTTTTTAAATTTTTTATTGAGTTATAGTCAGTTTATAATGTTGTATCAATTTCCGTCATTTTCTTTATATTTATTTCCTATACATGTTAATCTCATTTATACGGTATTTTATGATATTTTATTGTCCTTATGTATAGGATCAAATATTCTATGTATTACCTAAATGGTTACTGATGGTAGGTATCTAGTCAATTATTGATTTATCTGTGCTACATCAAATAACTTTTCAGTAGAGCATCTTGGGTTTTTAAAGGGTATACAATCTGTAAACAACAACCTTCTTTTCACCTTTTTATTTCTATCCAAGTGAGCCCAACATAATCACAGGAACCCTTTGAACCCAGGTTTAGAGGTCAGAGACAAAGAAGTCACAAGTTCAAAGTATGAGATGGCTATAACACACAGCTGCTGGCCTGAAGGTGGAGGGTACACAGTTAGGAACATGGTGGCCTTAAGAGCAACCATACTGATAGCCAACAAGGAGACAAGGTCCTCAGTCCTATAGCCACAAGGAGGTGAATTCTGCCAACAATAAGAATAAGCCTGGAAGCAGGTCTTTGCCCAGAGCCTCCACAGGAGAACTCAGCTTGGTCATCACCTTGAGTTCAGCCCTGCAAGACCCAGAGCAGAGACCCTAGTCACGCCAGGCCAGACTTCTGGCCTGCACACTGTCAACTAACACTGGCTGTTCTTTTAAACAGCAAAGGTGGTGGTAATTCATGATGCAGCAATAGAAAACTAACATACCTGTCTTATTTAACTGGCAAGAACTTAGAAGTCAACATAAGAAAAAAATTAAATACCAATGTTAGTCTTACCAGTCAGGAAATAGCTGGAGTCAGAAACCACACCAGTAATTTGAATAGGGTAGATTTAATAGAAAGATCTGTTAACTAGTAAAAGTTGATTAACTTTTAAGAGGGGTAAAGTGGTCTTGAAGGGGTCCAAACGAAGCAAATGTAGGAAGCAGAAACTTTCCACCTCTAGGTTGGGGGTGTATAAATAAGGAAGAGGCTAAGACTTTGGAAGAAGATCCCTTCACATGGACCGGAGAGGGGCAGCTGCCAGAGGACACACAGCTGTTCAGCAGCAAAGAGGCCCCACAGAGGACCCAGGCCTCCTGAGTGGTGAATCATCTTCCCTAAGGGCATGGGTAGGCCAAAGCTGCTCCTTGAGTGCCACTGAGATGAGAACCACCAGGACCCCCAGATGCCAATCTGCTGACTGTTGCACCCCGCCAAAAGCACAATGGAACCAGGAAGGGAAGCCCCCTCCGTCCCTCTCCTCCTCGTGTTGTCTCTCCAGTGCCGTCTATTGACAAAGACTAACGTGGCCAAAGGGAAATGTTTACGGTGCCCTGCTCCAGCATCACAAGGCTGGGGATGGACAGACTGGGCTTTACACAGATTCAGAGATGAGAGACAAATGAATAACATCCCTTTGGCTGCTTGGCTCCCAAATACACCGTCTACGCACATTTGAACTGGCATAAAGCATAAAAACAACCATGCTTCTGCCTAACAGCAGGCAGCTGTCTTCCTGTAAGTGAGGACATTCTCACCTTCCCCCCAGATGAAGGGCCATAGTCCCAGCAGCCACTGTACCCAGCCCTGGCACATTCATTCTCCTTCAAGCCAATCCAGTCCCACTGAATATTCCAGTTCTCTGCAGACTCAACTGTCAGATTAATTCCCAACCATTTGTATAAAAAGTAAGAGAAAAAAACAAAAGTTTCACACACAGATACAACAAAGCAAAGCAAACAATGTGCTTTCACTACAATTCTCACTTCTGCGCCTGGTCACATGGTCATGAATGGGGTCCATGACTTTCTTTTTCCACTTTCCATTTCATGTTTCATTTGTCCTCAATGAGAACCTCAGCTCATTAGGGCTCTCAAAATGATAGGATGACCCAAACTTTCATTCCTGAAGGATCTGACTCCTCAAAAGACCAGGCTTTTGCTGGGTCTGCAGTTTTCCATTACCCTTTAATATACAATAATTTAATAGTGTATTAATATAGAAGCACTTACTAAGAGACACTCCAGAGAATCCCCAGTTACAGACACAGTCTTCCTTGCCCCCCGTGTGCAGCACCATCCCTGTTTCCCCCTAGTAATCAGGATTAAGTACTGTAGTCAGTAAACTAACCCCTTGGGTTCAGTAACATAAAGAGCCCCCAAATGAGTGGCAGCCTCATAGTCCAACTCAATGAAACTGTTTTGCGAAGTCTTGTAGAAGCATTCCCCACTTGGAAAGTAAGAACTCCAAACCCCAGCAGAGTTCAAAGTTGCTAGGATGAAAAGCAGAAATTCTTCAAAGGGGTCATTTGGTATAATCATAGTGAGTGACAGCTTTTAGCTTTTTACAGTTAAGTATGATTGGTCTGAGAATTGATACCACATTAAACAAATGTCTTGCTCTTCCTAATTTGTGTCTAACAGAAGAAACAACAATAATAAATTTATCTCTTTCTTCTTTTGATTCTGTTGATTTTTGCTTTTTGTATTTTGAAGTTATGTTACTATGTGCATACAAATTTCTTGATGGATTAACTCATTTTTCATCATGATACTTCTTTTTTCATTTTTAGGGATGTATCTTGCCTTGGAGTCTACTTTGTCTAATATCACTTAAATTGACCATTTTACTACTCATTTTGTACTCCCCCTCCCCCGCACTTCTTGCCTCCTTTTGGACCAGTGTTTTTTATTATTCCATTTCCCCTCTCCTTCTCTATTAGCTTGACAGCTATAAATTCTCTTTCTATCCTTTTAGTGGTTATCCCAGAGTAGCTTTTTCCAACTGAAGTTCCATGAGAGAACTGTGTCTTACAGAAAATAATGTGAGTGACTAATTTTTCAATTCCTCCAAAGATGATACATAGCTAGTGTCATGCTAGATGCAAAGAGGTTGATTCATTACATACAAAGGATGCTTTAGCACATAAGTTGGCAAACTTTTTCTATTAAGAGCAAGAAAGTAAATTATTTTGAGCTTCATGGACCATACTGTGTCTGTTGCAACTACTCAGCCCCGGCACTGTATCATGAAAGCCACTACAGACAATACGTAAACTAATGGGCATGGCTGTTCCAATAAAACATTATTTACCAAAACAGGCTGCAGGCTGGATTTGGCCCATGGGCTGAAGTTTATCAGTCCCTGTCTTTGGGCATTAGGGTGTGATTTTCTCACTACACATGGTCGAGAAGGGCTGCCTTACACATTACATCATACACCCCAGACTCGTTAGTCTTTTTAAATATAAATTACAAGGATCTTAGAATATTTAAATCATATTTACCTTCTTCCTGCTTTTTGCGATACTGCTGTCATTTACTATTTCTACTGTTTTATACAGTTATATTACTTTATACTTATTCACCATTTACCTTTTCCAATGCTCTTGATTCTTTCCTGAATCTCTATGCTTCAATCTGGGGTAATTTTCCATCTACCTGAAGAACTCTCTTTATAGTTCCTTCAGTGTGGATCTTCTGGTGATGCATTCTCACACGTATTTGTCTATCTGAAAGGTCTATATTCTACTTCATTTTTGCTTGATATAAATTTCTAGGTTGGCAGTTATTTTCTTGCAACACTTTGAAGACATCATTCCATTGTCTTCCTGTTTCCATTTCTTCTGTAAAGTCAATCATTAATTACTCCTTTGAAGGTAATGCATCTTTTGCCTCGTATGGCTAATTTTAAGACTGCCTTTGGTTTTTAGCAATTTTTCCTTTCCTCTGCTTCCTTCTTCCTCCCTCCCTCCCTCCATCTCTTCCCTCCTTTCTTTAAAACAAACAAACAAACAAAAAAAAAAAAACATTGGTTAGGTCCACAGTGACTCCAAAATCTATGGCCTGATAACTTTCATCAGTTTTGGAAGATTCTCAGCCATTATTTCTTTAAATATTACTTCTGATCTATTCTTTTTCCTTTCAAGACACCAAATATAAGTATTTTAGACTTTAAATAGTGTCCCATTTGTCTCTTATGTGATTTTTCTTTTCCTTTTTTTATCCTTTTGTGTCCGTGCTTTAGCGTGGATATTTTCTTCTAATCCGTCTTCCAGGTCACAAATGCTCTTTTCAGCTGCAGTTAATCTGCTATGAAACCCTTCTGTTACTGTACTTTTCAATTCCAATATTTTCCCACAGTTTCCAGGTTTCTCCTGAAACTCCATTTGTCATCAGACTTTTTGAGCATGTTAATCAATGTTATCTTAAAGTCCAAGTCTGATAATCCCAAAAGCTAGATCTTCCATGGGTGTCCTTGTTGCCTGCCTTTCCCCTTGACTGTCAGTCTTTTTACATGCCTAGTTTTCGACTGAATGTTAGTTACTGCATGGAAAAATCGTGAAGATATCTGAGACCAGATGATATGATCTTCTTCCTGTAGAGAGCATTTACTTCTGCTCCTGACAGGTACTTTGGAGCAGAGGTGAATCACTTTAATCCATTTTAGCCAATTCAAAATTAAGTTTCAGTTTTGCAAGGGTGGATTTCAGGAAGATGCTTATGTTCATCATTGGTCCTAGGGTAAAACTCCGTTGAGTAGGGCCAGGGAGGTCCAACCAAAAGCCTGGGATGGTTACCAGGGTCCTTCCTTCTCTGTCATCCCTGACATCCCTTTCATGTCCCCCCTACCCCCAGAACGGAACACTCTACTTAGCTTCTCAGCCTCAGTTTTCTGTTCAGCTTTTCAGTCTTGGCTTTTGACTTGGCAATGGCCTCTCAGGGGTCATATGGCAGCAAATGTTTACTCTGCCTTTTCAGATCTCCCTTCTTTGGGGGGAAATCTTGGCCCCTCGAAGTCCTGAATGCCCTGGTAGCCTCCAATGCCTTCAAATAGTTGCTTTTAATGTTCTACTTAGCTTTTTTAGTTCTTGGGAGCAGGGTGGTCTAATACAGCTAGTCTGCCTTAGCAAGAAGCAGAAGTCTCAAAGGATACTGGATTTTACTCAATGAATTTCTAGGTAGCAATTAAGATAATCTCATGCTGCTGCATATCTCCAATTCTCTACAGAGAGATTTAAAGAAATAATAGTAACACTGATGAATTACACTTTTTGGTAAATTATTTAAGATTCTCAGATTATATTTACATTAACAGAAGTCTAAAGACAGTTTTGTTGCTATCATTTTCACGTTTCTGGTATAATTACGCTAACTTCACAAAACAAATTAGATAGCTTTCCCTCCTTTTAAAATTCTGAGACAATTTACACAGTAAATATTAAAAAGTATGAAAGAATTTATTTTCATTAGCAATATCAGAAAAGAAGAAACTTTTTGAAGAGGAATTCTTCTATAATTGAAATTTCTTCCTTGTTCTATTTAGGTTTTCTGGATTCTCAAAGGGTTCTGTGATGACTTAAAAAGTTAAGATCCTGACCCAGCACAAGGGTAAGGCTCAATAAATGTTTCCTTTTGACCTAAAAGGTTATCTTTTTGTTTTGTACCAGGTCATAAATACATACTACTTTTGAGTCAGGGAAGTTGCTTTTCATTACCCAAAGCTTTAAGATTACTGGAGATTTAAGAAAGATACTAGTGGAACTGAAAAGGGGATATTACTGTTCACTCTACTTTCCTCATCCTCTTTGGAGAGGGAGTTGGTACTAGCAGAAGTTGACAATCTAACACATATGAAGATTCAGTTATTCAATCAATAAGCAAAATTTACTGAGACCTACTATGAGTAAGTCAATAAGCTATGTTTTATAAAAGACGAAAAGAAAAATCCTGCCTTCAAGAAGTTTATAATACAAGAAAGAAAAAATATATACATGCATAATCATTATAAAAGGTAGAAAGTCTAAGTATCATAATACAGATACCAACTGGAAACACCTGTCATATAATAATTCATACAACTTGTATGCCGAGTAGCAACATGTTAAGCATTCTGTTCTCTCTTTAACATACCTCTAAAATAAAGGGGGAAACCAAGTTTTATAAGTCACTGAGTGACTTCATATTTCTTAGGTATCTGACCTTACAAATAAAGCTTTACCACATTATGATAACTGAATGTCACAGGAGACCAATTTATAAGCATTTCTGGAATGCTGACTGGGGCACCTCTATGTGAAATACAGTAAATTAAACGGACAATATGATCATCACAAGAACAAATCCTAACAGTCTACAAAGAATACAAATTCAATCTCTAACCTACATCCGTTGCTCAAGCAATAATTTTATAGGCCATTTGTGGATCTTTTCAGGATAAAACAACCCCCCCCCACACACACCTTACAAATCATACCAAAGTGATTACTATGGTCATGTCTATAATAGGGTTAAAACAATACCACTCTCCACACTTGAATCACTCCTTTGAAATTACAGTAACACACACACAGATAGGTAACGACAGTGCACATGTGTGGCAGTGAGGAATAGACTCTGCAGGGCTGAATGTAGGGAAGATAACGTGTACCCACAATGTGTCAAGTTTATGCACTATCTCACTGAGTCTGCACAGTAACCCTGTAGAGGCATAATTATCCACTTCTTCCAGATGGGCAAAAGCTCAGAGAAATTAAAAAAATAAGCCCAAAGTCACCTAGCTAGTAAGTGGCATTCCTAGAAATCTAACCCAGAATTGAAATTCCCAGGACCATGCTTGTATCAGTGGTCCTCAAATGCTGGTTATCAGTTTATGAGAAGGAACTGCATGTATCTGAAGTATACTATTCAATAAATTTTGATACATGTATACACCTGTGAAACCATCCTCACAATCAAGGTAACTCCACAAAACGAGAGAAATAAGGATGAGGCACATTTTTCACAAAGTTACATTCACTTGACTTGTAGGACTCTCCTCCAAGATGGTATCCTTTCTACTTCTCTGCATGGGAATGTCTGTTGTTTCATAAAGTAAGGATGAGAGTGGATGGTGGTGGTTTTTCTTCAAATGTCTTAAGTGGCACCGTGTCGGCTCCCACTTCTGCTGCTGAAACTTTGTGTATGAAGCCCCAGAATCTCCTAACTGCAGTGCTTTCTATACTTCTGAAAGAACAGATTTTTAGCCCCAAAAGGAAAGGTTTGATTAAATAATATTCAAGAGCTAATTATCTTCCTACAAAAACAAGTATATTTTAAACACTGCTATGTGTAGCTATCTTTTTAGGCAAAAAAAGTTTTTGGAGGGGGGTGGTAATTAGATTTATTTATTCATTTTTAGAGGAGGTGCTAGGGTTTGAACCCAGGACCTTGTGCATGTTAAGCGTGCGCTCTTCCACTTTAGCTATATCCTCCCCTCTTATGGGCAAGATTGTAAGGGAGGCATCCCCATTTCCTCTAAGGGAGGCCATTTTCCAGTGGTCACTTGGTTTTTAAAATTTTGTTTCTCATCCCCCTCCAGTGCACCGTCCCACCACTCCCACCAACGAACTTCAAAACTTAACCTCAACAAATGTGCTCATTGCCTTGATTGTGGGGATGGTTTCACAGGTGTGTACATATATAAAACCTTACTGAATGGTATACTTTAAATGTGTGCAGTTTAGTAAATGTGGGGAAAAAACCTTAATAAAGATGCCCCCCAGAATAACCTCGCCGGGGTAATGAAGGCATTTGAACCTTTGGACAGTACTAGCATTTTCACTGCCTGCAGGTGTTTGCACCCATCTTCACTGCCGCATTTTCCCTAGCAGCACAGGAGTGGAAGAATTTCTTTTCTCATTCTCC
This sequence comes from Camelus ferus, assembly GCF_009834535.1. Taxonomy (NCBI): domain Eukaryota; kingdom Metazoa; phylum Chordata; class Mammalia; order Artiodactyla; family Camelidae; genus Camelus; species Camelus ferus. The sequence continues at coordinate 23,162,302 of NC_045711.1, forward strand.
TTAGGATTATACTTAAACTTTGCCAACTGGATATGAAAAAACAAATTCTGGTTCCTTTAATTTGCTTTTCTTTGATTACTGGCAAGATAAATTTTTTAAATGTCTACTTAGTAATCTGTTTTATAAATTGTCTTTTCCTTTGCTCATTTACCTATGCCAAAAGACATAAAGCTAGTTTTTCTGGCAAGACTTAGGTTTGAACCCAGGGCTGTCTGATCTTATGCAAGTCACACCACCTCTTTGGACCTCAGTTTTCTCCTCTATAAACCTCATAATCTGTGAATTTTAAATAGTTTAAATTAGTTAAGACTCATTCTTGGAAATGCAGCAGGTACACACAATATAATGCTAGTCAATAATATTTTTGTTGCTAATCTATTATCACCTTAAAGAAAATGAAATAGCAGTGGCAATATAATCCCAAAATAAAACTAAGCAAAAACAAAACACACAAAGAACAATCTTCATATTTTTAATAAAAAATAAGATGAAAATGTCTGATAAGTATATATATTTTAACATACATCAAAGCCTTAAGATATAAAAATAGCTTTTCTTCCCACTTTAAAAAAAGGTTCATAGTAAATTTAGAGTTGTACAGCCATTAACCATAATCCAAATTTCAAACCATTTTATTACCACCCCCCCACCCCCACAAAAATCTTTCATGCCAATTTACAGCCAATCCCCATTCTCACCCTTAGCCCTAGACGACCACCAGTACACTTCTGGATCCTAGGATTTGTTCTTTCTGGAAATATCACATAAATTACATCTGACTGCTTTCAGTTAGTGTGATGTTTCTGAGATTCATCCACACTGTAGCACGTACCACAACTTCATTCTTTTTATTGCTGAATAATATTCCATTGTATGGATATCCACATTTCATTTACCCATTTGTCCGTCGATGGTCATTTGTTTGTCGATGGTCATTTGTTTTCACTTACTCCTATTATAAATAACCTTCATGTTCATGTTTTCGTGTAATGGTATCTGTATAGGTAGATAAGCAGGAAAGGAACTGGTGGGTCATATGGTAAATTTATGTTCAGCTTTTTAGGAAATTGCCTAATTGTCTTCCAAAGCAGCTGCACCAAGCAATTTCCACCAGCGATGGGTGAGGTTCCCCGTTTCTCCACATCCTTGTTACTGCCTTTTGACTGTAGCCATTCTAGTGGATATGAAGTGGTATCATTGTGGTTTTAATGTTCATTTCCTGAATGCTTAGTGATATTGAGCATCTTATGTGCTTATTAGCCACTTTTATATCTTTTTTTGTGAAATGTCTATTAATACCCTCTGTCCTTTTTCACTTGGGTACTTTGTCTTATTGAGTTATGAAGACTTATTCTTTATATATTCTGAATACAAGTTCTTTGTCAGCTACAGGGTTTGCAATAGTTTATTCCAGTCTGTGGACTGTCTTTTCATGTTCTTAATGTCTTTTGAAGCACAGTTTTGAATTTTGATGGTATCCAATTTATCAACTTTTTTTTTTTTGATGTTTTTGGTGGTTTATTTATGAAGTCTTTGTCTAACCAAAAGTCATGAGGATTTTCTCCTGTATTTTTTCTAAAAGTGGTATAGTTTCAGTTCTTGCATTTAAGTCTATGGTCCGTTTTAGGTTCAGTTTGTGTATGGTATGAGGTAAGGATCTAAATCACTTTTTTTTTTTTTTTTTTTGCATACAGATATCCAACTGCCCTAGAACACTTATTGAGAAGACTGTCCTTTGCCCCACTGAACTGTCTTGGCACCTTTGTCAAAAATCAGTTCGCTGTAAACAAAGGTTTTGAACACTCATTTCTGCTCCATTTGTCTATATGCCTGCTCATGTGCCAGTACCACACTGTTTTAATTGCTTTAGCTGCAGAGTATATTCCTAAGTTGGAAATTTTAAGTCCTTCCTTTAACTTTATTTGTCAAAATGGTTTTGGCTATTTTCAGTCTTTTGCATTTCCATATAAATTTTAGAATCAGCTTATCAACCTCTGCCCCCTCCCAAAAAAGAGCCTGAGATTTTGATGTGAATTGCACTGAATTTATAGATCAATTTAGGAAGAACTGCTATATTGTGTCTATATGTTGTGTCTTCACATCCATGAACACAGAACGCCTCTCCAATTATTTGTATCTTCTTTAATTTTTCTCAGTCATGTTTTGCAGTTTTCAGAGTACAAGTCTTTTACTTCATTAAATTTATTCTTAAGTATTTAATTTTTTTATGCTATAGTGAAATTGTTTATTGCTAGTATATAGAAATACAAGAGACTTTCATGTATTTCTTGCTGAACTTGTTTACTAGTTCTAGTAGCATCTCTGTGTGTGTGTGTGTGTGTGTGTGTGTGTGTGTGTGTGTGTGTGAATTCCTTAGGGTTTTCTAAATACAGAATCATGCCATCTGTGGATAAGGACAGTTTAACTTCTTCCTTTCCTTTTTTTTAAAAAACCTGATTGCACAGGCTAGAATCTTCAGTACAATGCTGAATAGAAACAAAGAGAATGGACGTTCTTGTCTTGTTCCCGATTTTAGGGAGAAGGCATTCAGTTGCTCAACCTCAAATATGTTAACTTCTTGTGTTTTGCATGTTTTTCCTATACACCCTTTATCAAGGTGATGAACTTCTCTTTTATACCTAATCTGCTGAGAGTTTTTATCACGAATAGATACTGAATTCTGTCAAATGGTTTTTCTGCATCTATAGTGATGATCATGTGGTTTTGTCCTTGATTCTATCAACATGGTGAATGACATCAAGTGACTCTAGGATGTTAATCCAAACTTGCAGGATAAATCCCACTTGGTCATAATTCTCTTTATATGTTGCGGGACTTGGCTTCTGACTGAAGTTTTTGTGTTTACACTGATGAGAGACATTGGGCTGTAGTTTTATTTTCTTGTGGTATCTCTGGCTTTGGCACGGCAATACTGGCCTCAGAATCAGCTGAGGAGTGTTTCCTCGTCCTTTATTTTGTGGAAATGTTTCTGAAGGCTTGGTATTAGTTTTTTGTATGTCTGACAAAGTTTACCAGTGAAGCCAAGATGACCTAGGCTCTTCTTTGTGGCAAGACTGTTAATTACCCATTCAATTTCTTTACTTGTTTTAAGTCCATTCAAGTTTTTCATTCTTCCTGAAGTCAGTTTTGGCAATTTGTCTATTTCTAGAATTTTGTCCATTTCATCTAAGATGTCTAATTTGTTGGCACAAAGTTATTAAGAGTATCTGTTTAACTTCTGTGGGATCAGTACTCAAGTCCCCTCTTTCATTCTTGATTTTGCTACTTTGTATCTTCTGTTTTTCTTGGTCAATCAAGCTATGGGTTTGTCAATTTTACTGATATTTTCAATTAGCAGCTTTTGGTTTTGTTGATCTTTTCTACTGTTTTCCGTTTTCTATTTCATTGACTTCCACTCTAATCTTTCTTTCTTTCTTATTGCTTACTATGGGTTTAGTCTGTTCTTCACATTCCAGATTCATAGGAATGAATTAATGGATTTCATTAAAATATTGATTTGAGATCTTTCTCCTTTTATAGTATAGACACTTAAAGCTATAAATTTCCCTCTTAGTACTGCTTAGCTGAATCACATTAATTTTGATATGTTGTGGGTTTTTTTTAAATTCAATTCAAAATACTTTTTGACTTCCCCTTGTGATCTCTTCTTTGACCCATGGGTTACTTAGAAACCTCTTGTTTAATTTCTTATGGATTGTACATGGAGAGAAAGAGGGGAGCCAAGAAGGACTCCAGTTTTTGACTGGACAACCAGCAGGATGTAAGCACTCCTAAGTAAGACAGGGAGGGGCACAGTGGACGTGGGAGCAAAAACAGGAGTTAGGTCCTGGCCCTCTGGGCTGGAAATGTTCACTTAACAGTCATTGGAGATGTGGAGGAGGCAACTGGATATGCAAATACTGAGTCTGCGAAGCAGTCCAGGTGGGTGAAACAAAACTTAGGCGTCTTTAGGGTAGGTGTGGTATATAAAGTCACAGTGCTGGATGAGGTCACTAAAGGTGTGAGTGTAGACAGAAAAGAGAAAGTTCACACAAGTGAAGTTAGAGTTGGTTTCATGAATGAGACTGGTGTTCAGTTAGGTATGTTAGGATATTGAGAATCTCATCTGTCAAGGACAGAAGCTAATTCAAGCTCTCTATAAGCCATGAGTGTGACACAAATGTTATCACATGGTAACGTGTTCTACCTGTGACTAATGGCAGCGTTAATGATGACAAGATAATGATATTAAGAGACCTAGGTCTCCAGATGAATAGACATTTTATAATATGGATCTATTAATGCCAGGCTTACAGCATATATGTTTACTAAAATTATGACATCCTTAAATTGTCCATGTTACTGAAACAAGACCCTTACCCCACGTACCTATTTTTTCTTTGCCCTATGCCTCTCCACCATTCTCAGTCATTTAATATCTATCTCCTCTGAAAACTGTGACATCAAAGAAGCAAAATTGTTATCCTCCAACCAGAGAGCGAAATAATGAAAACAAAAGATAATATGCTTATTCCAAGGTCTGAATGTCTTCACCTTATAAGTCAGTTCGGGTTTACAACACTCCACTCCTTCAAACTTTCTGTCATGAAGAACCGGAAGAAAGATACAACACAGAAGAAAAATGGGTCAAGTGAGAAGCTGCTTTCCTACTGAGATCTGAGACTGAACAGGAAGTAGCAGGGAGCAGCTCAATTAGATGAAGACAGACAGTTATCATGCACTGCTCACATAAGTCACAGGCAGCTTCCTTCCAACTACCCACTAATAACTACAGCACTCTAGTTCCAAGGTGACACCGATTTGCATAGAAGCATCTTCCCACTTTTTACAATTTGGATCAAAAGTAGAATCCCTTTAAATAGGCTTAAAAATTTCAGTAATGTTTATTTTCAAAAAATGCTTTAAGAAAAACCTGCTGCTGTGACAGAAAAAAAAAAGGAATCCACGAGATTTCATGAGACCTGTTTGTCTCATAGACACGCCCCTCCTCAGCTGCATTCTAGATGCCAGAGTTGGAAATCAGGGAGAAAAGAGAATTTATCATCAGGGTTTTCAAGTAGAACTAACATTTCTTATAAACACATCAAAGTTGGTTTCTCTCAATATATTTTTAGAGCCCAAAATGATACTATTTGGGGCTATGAACCCACTGAACACAGGTTATTTATATACCATATGATTAAAAAATTTTATTAAAATAGGCCAAATGCCACAGATCAAATTTGGGGCCCCAAAGATCTCTTAGATCTTTAAAGATAATAAAAAACCACTCTGTCCAGCAGTGAGGTGGAGCAGCAGAGCAGTCAGACGCACGGCCACGGCAGTCCTGCAGACCTGACTTCCCCGAGGTGCCTCCACGTCCTCATCTACTGATGAGAATAAATGAGGTAATACATCAAGTGCCTTGTATTTGGCACACACCAAGCACTCAAAAAACTACAGCTATTAGGCCCTTTGGAATCCCTTCTCCAGTTGTGAATTGCATGGTCAGAGCCTCAAAATAGAATAGGCCTTTCCTCCCATCTCTGAAGTGCAAAGTTTCAGGAGGGAAAATGTAAAAAATATTAAAAACATGAAAAGAGCACATGAAAAAAGGGAGAAAAGGTCATGGGAAAGATAAATAAAAGGCAAAAAGACTTCTGAGTAATCTTAAAGGCTGAATTCTGAAATCGATGTCTGCTACTTTGAGATCAGCTGGACGCTCACAAGTTAAAGAGAAAAACCCACTTTCTTAAGCCGTGGATCTATATAATCAAAATTCTGCCATCAAAGGTTAAACAGGCATGCATGTAAGCTAATTAAATAACCACATCTAACAATTGTGCTAAAGGAGTACTTTAATTGAGTTAACATAAAATTGGTCTCAAGAAAAAGAATTTCGACAACATCCTTTTAAAATTCAATCTGATTTCCAGAGTCCCCCCTAGAGGAGACTAGAATAACAAGCTTAGTATATGCTAACCAGACACTGTGGACTGGCCAGAACTATCCTGTTAGTTATGTAACACTAAATTTTTCCAATGGCTAGTATCTGAAGATAGTCGCCTGATCTTTGAAAGACAAACCAGGAACTAGACCTAAAATTCGAATTCCATAAGAAATATCACGTATTATTTCTTTACAATTTGGTTGGGGGCACTCACTGGCAGTGCCCAGAGGCCTCAGGGAAAGGGAACTGCCCATTCCCACAGGCAGATGACATGGCGCAGGGCATCCCACTGGGGACTGTCAGGATGACTCATCCCCAAGACTGTCCTCACACCTTCAGGTGCATCCCATCTGACTAGTTGGAAATATGGTGGGTCATGATCCTAAGAAGAGTACAACACAGGGGGAAAGTAGTCACCATCCATCTCTCCCAGCCCCCTTTCTACCATGTGTGTAAGCAACATCTCTGCAGAAGCAGATGACTCAAAATCAAACTGAAAAATTTTACCTGAGCATCTCCAAAATGCTGTAGGTATTACGAAGACAAACATGTTATTATCCCTGCTATCAAGGAACTCAGAGTCTAATAGGGAAATGATGATGCTGATGGTTTTTCTGCAAAGCACTAAGGCGGTTCAGTCTAAAATGAAATGGGCGAAGAAATAGTGCTCATCAATTAAATACAAAACCATAGTACGTGCAAGGGTACAGCAGGGGCTAATGTTCTTATTCATCACTTGACGGTGGTAAATAAAATTTTTGTCTGTTTTAAAGCTTCCCCACCCCACTCTAGGGAGGTAAAAAAAGAAAAAAGTTTATTTTGGTGTTTCAATTTTTTTCTTTGTTAAAAAGGAATCTATTATCACTTAGTTTAAGGAATCTATCATATTTATCTAACCTCTAAAAAGTGCTAGTAACATCAACACAGCCACCATGAAAACGAGTATACTATTTGTTATAATCTGATCTTACATTTTCTGAAAATACTGAAGATTTGTTTTCTCTCTTTTCTGTCAGTGTTCCATATCCATGAAGTTTACAATGTATCTGAGACTGCTACATAATTCTGAGTTAAGATTTCTTTATGGGGATGGCACTCAGGAAGTTCGATGCCGTTGAGAGTACTCACCATAATTAGCAGCAGAACCCTGTCATTATATGGCCCTTTACGTACCAGGATTCATGCTGTGAGTCAAATCTCTATCCCAGAACCTCAAACAACAAACTCTCCTAAAACTACTATCTTATGTGTCCTCTTTCCCAAAACAGCATTGTAAAAGGATGCACAGTATGTATTTAATCACATATTTTAACATTAGCTTCTCTACTTACTTAATTTAAAGCCTCTCTAGGACATCCCAGGAAGAGCAGCAAGCCCCGTACAGCTGACCTCTCAGAACTCTTTCCTTCCAACAGCCCACACCAATCACTCTGAGCTGTTTTTTCCCGCTGATCCTTCTGAACACCCTTTCAGTTCCACCCTGCCATCGTGCTTGTCCTGAGCTAGCATCACCTTGCACCAACAACCACAACAGCCATGGTTTCCCCCTCCAACCATCCGCTGTATGTCAGCTCAACGAAAGTTTCTAATCACATGATAGACATGTCACGTCTATCAATAACCATCAAAATTTCCTAACCAGCCAAAGAATGGAGATGCTTTCCACATAGTCCCTTCTAAACCTGACTGCTGACACGAAGCCTCCACTTACAGCTAGGTCTCAGTGCTCAGTCAATAAACGGAGTCCTAGCTGCTATGGGTAGGCACTTTCCAAAATGCTCCCCACACATCGTTTGCCCATTTGTCTCCTTGCTGAATACCTTTCTATCCAGCCAAATTCTATCCACCTTCCAGGACCCCTTTCAAGTGATGCCTTGCCTGACCACTGTGACCCGTGGATCCTCTCCCTCCTCTGAATGACTGGGCACTTTCTCCTTCCGCAGTCCCAAAGCCCATTCCATTGAAAGGTGGTATTGAAGGGAAAACATTGTTCAGTGGCCACATAAGTCTGGAAGAGACTGGGCTAGTGAAGGTACAGTTTCCTTTTGCTGCTGGACTTCTCCAAGCACCCAGTGTGTTAATATGCATCTTCCAGAGGGGAGATACGGTATACAGCTATATAATTATACACCACCACGGATTTTTGTTAACTTAAGGAAGCTTCGCAACATTTAATTGCTATCTCAGTTTTTCTGTTTGTTTGTTTTCACTTGTTTGGTGCCTGTCTCCCTCACTGGTAGGACAGAGCAAGGAGGGCAGGGAGATGTCAACCTTCACTGTGGCCACTGAGCAAAGAAACCATTCAGTTTCTGTGGCATAAAGGAAGGAACATGTGACCAGGCTTGGGCTTTAGAAAGCGGCCCGGGGGATGCTAAAGCCCGCAGACCCTGGCATCAGAGGCCTGACACCTCATTAAGGCTCTGACTTTGGGCATATTATTCAACTTCCATCAGCCTCAGTTTCCCAATCTAGAAAACAAACACAGGAACAGTAAAGCTGCCAATGAGAAATGGGTAACACACACACACAGTGCCCAGAGAGCATTCAGTTATTAGCAGATGGGTGAGTGGGGCAGAGGCCAAAGGAAGAGAGACTAATTAGAAAGCTATTCAGATAATCCAAGCTGCCCGTCCACGTGTGCGGGCTCTGAAGCGGGCTGAGCGTACTTTCTGGCTTTACCTCCTACGGGCTGTAGGTCTTGCAGAAATTACTCCCCTGTCTGTCCTCGCTCTCCTCCTCTGCAAAATGGAAAGAACAGGAGCAGCCGTTTTCTGGGAGCACCGTGAGGACGAGGGAAGACAGCCGCGCTCCCGTCCCCGGCGCCCTGTCACAAAGTACATCTCAAATGTTCGTGGTACCTGCTAGAAGATTATTTCTGAATTGAGATCTGGCTACCTGAGAAGATGCTCCCTCAGCCCCTCCCCACCTCTCCAGCGTCCTCAGCGACTCAAAGGCACCTGTTCCACACAGCCGTCGCCTCCTTCCCGCACCTCCCCAACCTCACGTCAAACCGCAGCTCCTGAAGAACAAACCCTGTGACTGTGAGTTCCCTTCCGACTCACCTTCTCCCCTCCACATCTCACATAGTACAAGAAGACGTACTGCAACCCAGGGAGTAATTGCACACACACTCGCACGCGCACACACCGCTCCCGCGTGAACACCTCCCCACGGCCGAGCGGCTGCGAAGGCGGGGCGCGCGCAGCCTGGGCTGCCGCTCCCCAGCCTCGGCCCTGAACCTTACCTCCGGGCTGCTGTCCTAACTTAGGTTTTCCTGGTTGCCATCTTAATTATTCATTTATCAGAAGAAAAATTAAAAAGAAATTCACTTTGGAAAACAAATATATTTATGTATATGTGTGACTGAAACATGATGCTGTGCACCAGGAACTGACACAACCTTGTAAACTGACTAGACTTCAATTAAAAAAAATTTTTAAATAAATAAATAAAAGTAAGGGATAACTTTCCCCCAATCTCTTTAAAAAAAAAAAAAAGAAAGAAAGAAAAGAAAAATTAACTTTGGGAATAAAAAGTAAACAATATCTTTGCCAGGATAAACCCAAGCAACCGATTTTACCTGTGAGAAATCTTATTTTTATAAGCTTAGAGTGTACACATGAAACGAACCCAACAACACACACGTTCCCAACAACCGCTGCGGCACTAACTGTGTCCGGCCCGAGCCCGTCTGCCGCTCAGTGAGGCGCTCGGCCACAGACAGGGGTTCTCCCGCTGCTGAGAACAGTCAGTCTTGATACTGCAGGTTTGCAGTTCAGGTCTTCAGAGGAAGGTCATTATGAAATAATAGAGTATTAATTTCTAAACCACTCGAAAGAAGGAAAAGAGAGAAGGTCTTTAGACTGAAGAGCTGTTCGGGCATCTGTATTCTAGAGGGTCACAGGGGATCATCTGGGTTTATACAAATAGACGACGTTCACAGAAAATGCCACAACCTTACAACAAAGGTGAGCTCACACATCTGCACACTTTGTCATCTTCATATGTTTGTAATTTTTGTGTCAAAAAAGGTTTATGAGAAAGTAGAATGGGATGCGAGCGACCTGGGACCAATCCACCCCACAGAGTCCCTTCTCTGGAAGACAGATTCCACAGGACCCGTTCCTCTGTCCCATGTGTCTTTGGCAGGTCATCCCCCAACAGGAAAGAAGTGTTGTGACAAAGAGGCAAACGAGGAGAGTGAGACTCTGGGACCGACACCTCACTGCTCCTTATTTCCCACAACAAATACTCCAATCCACTGGCCCAGAGGGGACAGATTTCAGAAGTTACACTCTTGCCCACCCTTAACCATGAGTACATCTTAGAACACTGAAGTCCCAGTGCAGAGCTGGAGCTCAGAGAGCTACGCAGAATATTAAGAGTTCAAACAGCAGTGCACGCTGCTTTCCCAAGGCCATTCCCTCTGCTGTGGTTTGCAGCCGCGGAGGGCTCGGGGGGTGCGAGCAACTCTGTGCTGCAGCAGTGATGTTTTATGGCTGGATGCCCAGATTGTCTAGCTCTGCACACAGCTCGAGAGCCTTTTGAGGGCTACGGAGGAAGAATGCATTCTTAACAAACAGCTCTCCATCCCTGCAAGAGCTTCTTCATTCTCTGAAAGCATCTGGGGCCAAGAAAAGAACTCATTTTTAGTAAAACTCCAAAAATGGTACAAAGGGTATAAATTTTCATCGTGTTTTTAACACGCCAATCTTTGTCACATTCCAGTTGGAGAATTCAAAAATACATGTTTACTTTTTGTTAAATAAATTACAGTTCAAATACATAATATGAACAACAGCAAAGTTACAGGAGTATTTTAATCAAGTTATTCAAACGAGTTCACTGGGCAAGGATTACACATGTTTTTGGTTTCAATGTCAAACACACAATCTCTACACAAGGTTATATAGTTATTTCTGACTATAATTAACCTTCATATTTTTAAGTAATTATATTCCTAAAAGGTTGTGTATAAGATGAATGTTTATAATCGAGAACATCTTAAAGAAAACTTACTGCATATTATTTTGCAAAGTAAAGAATGCTCTCTGCATGACTGCACAACTATTTAAAAGCTAAGTGTAAAAATTTAGATAGTCATGATTAGACCAGCTTAAACCAAGAAAATCCGTAAAACGTCCTTTAAAAAAAAAAAAAGCCAGTTCTCATTTGATATTCTGCTCTCTCTACTCAAATCTATGACATCCTCAAACACAATTATTAAGATGTTCACTGTCTTAATTAAGCAAATAGAATTCAGTCACCTTCACTGTGAAACCAGTTATCATACAAAATAGACCACGGCACCAACATTCTCAAAAGATTTCCTTACAGCTCACCTAAAACATCAGAAGACCCTCTGAAATAAAGCTGGAAAAAAGGTAAAAACCCATTTGACTGTCTCAAAATCAGGAGTAAGAAGCCAAAACAATTTCAGTCAAAGGAAAAGAAAAAACAAATAAAACCAAAGTTATACCTGGTTCTTCCCCACTTACTTAGAAACTTCCAGGCACTGCCTGCTCAGGGCTCCACCTCCTGCTCCCTCAACCTACCCTGGCCCCTGGCCTTTTCTAGATCTGCCCTCCTCACCTCTCTGTTTCTCATGCTTTCCACACAGGCTAAGTAATCTTTGCCTGCTCCATCCCCAAATCTTAATTAACTCATATGCTATTCTGATACATGGAACAACCTCAGATTTCACAGCTAATGTTTTCTTTCTTATAAAGTCTTCTCAGATATCACCTTTACACAATAAACCCTGGCTGGCAGGTAAATATCATCTCAAACCTAAGCATGCTATCTCATGGATCTACTTCCTACTGGAGAAGGCCAAAACAAACCAACAAAAACCCATCAACAGTCTTCAAAATGGTTCTTAAGCCTTACGATGTTAAGTTGATACGTAAGTTATACGATGTCAAAGACATCCTATATGCGCAAGTCAAATAACAGGTAAACAGACCATCACTAGTATTTTTCTTTAATTTAAAATTATCATCCCTTTCTTGAGTCAAGCAAGAATAAGTTTACATTCAGGACCTCACTGCCCTCACTTGGAGTTGGGGAAGTAATGGAAACAACCTCAGCCAGTACTGTAGGAATTTTATCTTCCATTTCTTCCCAACTGAAAGCCCTCTGCACTAAGGAAAAAGGCTGCCCCCCGCCCCCTCCAGCCCTGACCTCCTCCTCCTCCAGCTGGGTTTTGGAAGTGAGCCAGATGACAGCATTTGGAAAAGCACAAATTTATCTCAGGAAAGCTGGGTGTTTAACAAAAAGGTGGTGGTGGTGAGAAATACTGTAATTTAAAGTTTCCTGTGTTCCCCCCATGGTTTAGTTATATTTTAATCATTGAGAGTCAAATGAAACAGTTCGCCCCACTTTCCCTCATAACCAGCATTCTAAGGTAACTATTTGTTGCAAAATTCCTGAACAACTAAGTATAAACATAAACCTGTTACAAAATAATCTTTGTCAAAGTGTTAAAACATATGCCACTTGAAAAAGAACAACAATAAACACTGAGGAGGAAAACCAAAAATCAACATTTACGTCTACCCCAGATTACTATTGAAATATTTAAACGCCAGAATCCAAAATGAAGTAGTTAGGATTAAGTCTTATGACAGCCTCAGTGTCAATCTTATTTAATTTCATACCTTAATAGTAAATCAGAGGTAGCAGACAATAAGGTCTTTGATTTGGACAAATATTAAAGACTTAGAATCAGGCTTTTAAAACTATATCCACATAATAAAACCAAGTCTGACTATGTGTGTATGTGCATGTGTAAAACTTAACCAATACTTTTACATTACTATTTTCTGAAGAGCCATCAATGTCTCACGACCCAAAGTGTGAAAGAAAAACAGATTCTATGAACCTTCTATTCTTATGAAACTACAAATATAAAAAACTTTCAATGTAGGTAAACTAACAACTATTCAGACCATTATTATCTTCTGTAAACACCAACAATAAAAATTAATTTGGTTAATATTATTGGGCTAGTCGGTTTTAAAACCTCACTTTGCATCATTTCCCCCAACAAAGCATCCCAGAAGTGTCACACTGAAAGGTGTTCAAAGACCTCCCTCACCTCTGTGGTTCTGAAATAAGGTAAATTTCTTCAAGGTGCCCTCTGCCAATGAGTCCATCTGGCCTGGGGCTAAGTTTTATCCTTTATTCTTTCACATAGTATTGAGGGAAGTCTGGAAACTATGCGTGTAATTGTCAGCACTCCTCACATATTTCAAACTGGCCACCACTGTCCTTTAAGCTCACTCAAGCCACATTTCCAGTGTCTCAACTCATCCCCCTAGTTACTCAATTCTAAATGTAGGAAATCACTTGCATAAAATAAGCCTCCTGCGGGGTCAAATTACATTCCGAAACGTAGCTGCCTCTCCTCAGTGATCGCCATAAACTGACCGACCACCTACACCGACCGCAGCACATCAACGTGAACACCGGATACGGGAGAAAACCCGAACCTCAGCAACACAATGGATTAAACCAGTCAGACGCCGCCAACTTGCAACTCCTTAAAGACGCTTAAGTTGGACCTCAACAGAGCACCATTTTGAGTTCAGGATCTGCAGTTCATGCCGAGACAAAACCGAGCAGACCACTCAAATGGAGGTTCAACCTGACAGAGGCAAAGGTACCAGACAGTTCCACTCATTTTGCACAGAATCACTGTGACTGCCGAGTGCCTTATACCGCAAGAGGTGCAGCCGGGATCTGCGACTCCTCCTCCCCCGCCCCGCACCGTCGAGGCAGCGCGCCTGCATCTTCGGTGACATTCCCAAAGCTCTGTGTAACCTGCGAGCGGATGGTTCTCCACCGGCTTAACGCGCAGGGAACCCCTGCATTCGCATCTGCACATTTTAACAGGCACGAATCTATCAATTAATCTCATCCACGAGGCAAAGGATGCAGACGAGGCGTCGCTGGAGCAGAGGTGGCCCCGGGGCGCTCAGGGTCCGAGAGCCGGGCAGCTGCGGTTCGGCTCCCTCGCCTCGTGCGCGTCGCCCCGCAGACTGCAGCGCAGCGAGCAGCCCACCTGATTCAGACCCTGCAGGAGGCCGAGGGGCCCCTCCACGCTCGCGAAAGCACGCTCGCGTCTGCGCTCCCCCAAACAACGGCGCGGGAGGCCCCATACCGAAAACCCTTGGGCTCGTGCATGCCATCAGAAATGCAAAACCCGGGGGTGACTACTCGGGGACGACCAATCCCACCAACTGCATCAGTTTAAACACACACCACACACGCAATCGCCTGTGTGGCCGCACCGCCCGTTCGGATCACGCCCGGCACCGCGAACCTCTCTCCCCGCGCGCGCACGCATCCGGTCCCGCGCCGCGGGCAGCTGCTCCCGCCGCCCCGCGCCGCGCACCCTTCCCGCCGGGACCCGCGACCCCTCGCGCTCCGGGCCCGGACGAACAAAGGCGACGCCGCCAGCTCTGCCAGCTGCGGCGGCTCGGAGGCCGGGCCCGCGCTCACCTGGGCTCCGTCCCCGGCGGCGGCGGCGGCGGCGGCTCCTCGGCGGGGCTCCGGAGGCGCGGGCCTGGGGGCTGCGGCGACGACGACTCGGGCGGCCGCCCCGGGGCCTGCGGGGCGCTCGGGCGGCGGGGGCCCGCTCAGCGCCGGCGCCGCGGGCTCAGGTCCCGAAGCGGGCGGCGGCGGGGGCGGCGCGGGCGGGTGGGCGGCGGCGCGTCCCGGCGGGTCCAGGTCCGGCCCCGGCGACGCCGCGACGCGACCTCCTCCTCGCGCCCGCTGGCGGGACGGCGGCTCCGGCGCGGCCCCGGATCCGAGGCGGCGGCGGCGGCGCTCGGCGCTCTGCCGGCTCCGCTCCCTCCGCCTCCGGCTCGGGTGGGCCCGCGGCGGCGGCGGCAGGAGCGCGGCGAGCGCGGGGACGGCCCTGTCAGAGGCGATGGGGACGGCCGGGGCGGCGCTCAGGAATGCGGGGCGGCGGGGCCGGCGGCGGCGGCTGCGGCTCCCGGGGCCGTCGTGCTGAGGTGCGGAGCTGCCACCGCGGCCATCTTGTTGCTCTAACTGACAAGAACCCCCCTCCCCCCGCTCCAGCCAGACGGGGCGCTCGCGCCCCCTTCCCCGCCCCGCGTTGGCCTCCAACAGGAAGTCGTCCCGGCCCCTGGCACGTGACTCCACTGTATCTGCATACCGGAGGGCCAACTGACCAATCGGCGCTCTGAACCCGAGCTCCGCCCCCACGCGCCCCTTCCCGGCCCATTGGCTAGCACCAGTCAGGCCACGCCCCCTCGATCCCCCTTAATACCCGCCCGCACTGTGGTTCCCCAGACCGCGCGGGGAGCGCGCCAGGGCGCTGGCGGTTACGCGCTCCGCCTGCCCGAGCGGGTGCGAGTCCCAAGGGCTCGAGCTCCGCCTGGGGTGCGTGAAAACCCGCGCGGCGTCCTCGTCGTCTTAGGTGTTGCGGCTCCGCGTTAGCGCGCTCAACGGCGGGACGAAGACCCGGCCCTGCGCGTCTGCTCGATTTCTCCGGCCGGAGCTCCGCGGCTCCCAAGCCAGGGTTTTGAGCGGTATTTTCACCCGGCGGCGCTGGCCTTCTGTGCGCCGGAGTCCAGCGCCCGCAGTGGCGCGCGTCCGGCCCGTGCCGTGCACACGCCCTGCACCTCCCCACCGTGCACACACACGTACACGCGCCGGCCCGGGCCCGGGAGCATCCTGCTCGCCGCGCGCCTCCCAGCCAGCCCCTGCGCGCAGCCGCTCCCCGGGGAGCGCCCTGCTGCGAGCCTAACAAGCCTCGCTGCGAAACAGCTCCCGGGAGACGACCCTTTCCCCGGAGCGCGAGCACCCCGCCCCCACCGCGCAAACGGCTGCCGGGCCGAACCCGGGCGCTCCAGATCCCACACTCCACGGTTCCTTTCTGGCGTTCGGCACCCGGTAGCGGTCCTCCATTCCGCCGCTCCTCTTCGATGTACGCTAGTCGTTAACTGTAGGTAAGGTCAGGAGCGATGTGCAACTTAAACGTTCCCTTTTAACTCTCGGTTCAAGTCACGAGAAGATATTGAAACCAAGACTTCACTCCATTTTCACGAAGCGTAGTGGAAGCCGGCCAGCTTTCCCCTTCGTGCGGTGGAGGCTCCGCGGTGCTACTTGAAAGCTGTTCGTGTTGGAGGAGGCCATTCCCTGTCTACGTGTCCCCATCTTGAAGAGCAGATAATGACACGCTACTTTCACAGTGTAATTTTGTTACCGCAAGTGTCCTGCTTTGAAACGTCTGTGGATGAAAGGGACACAACAGACTCCCCGCTCTCGTTTCCCTTCAGGGTCCCTTGAGCTCTGCGCATTCCTTTCTTCTTACTGCCATATTTTAAGCCCTCCGGTAGTCAGATTCAGAAACCCCGGTCTAAAATCATCTTCAAACGTCTGTCTGTGTTGGGCATTTCCCTTCTTAAAAACCTACATACTTAGAAGGATCTGAAGTCAAACGGACCTGAGAGAGGCTTCTGCGTTTTCCATTCAACTTTTATTTACATTAATTTAATTCTTGACTGCGGAGAAACCTGTATCCTTTGTATTTCTCAAAGATAAGATATTGTCACCTGCTCCAGGAGGGACTGCAAAATAAAATATGCAGCATCCACTAAATAGATTGCTTAATCAATGAGGAATTCAGGTACCTACCTGGGTAGACCCATTATTGTAATAAGCAGAATTTCACTGTTTGGAAAATTGAACCCAAATTACATTATTTAATATTTGTCCTTGGTTTTGAATTTGTGACTGTAACCTCTCCACTATTCTCCATCTTGTTCTCTTTACTGACCCCTCCCTCAGCTTAAAGCAGGCAAAATAATTGTCCTCTCCTGTTATCTTAGACCATAAACACACAGAGAAAAGGCAACACTTATACTGAGCATGTTTTCTGAACCAAAAATTGGACTCATGGTTTGGCATATGGGCCTGTAGCAACAGAAAGAACACTCTAAATAGGGCGCATCCAGAAACACTGAGATATACCATGGCCATGAGTGTGGAGCTTGAAGAACTCAGTGTCACTTATCAGTGGCTACTTGGGCCGAATAAACCATGAGGAGCCCCCTGGTAAAGTGGTAAAATGAGTAAGTGCACATTTGGGGTCTGTTATCCGCCTCTCAGCCCTGCCATTACCACCTTGTAACTAAGGTATGAGTTAATAATCTATAATAATGGGCAAAACCCACAGAATGACATGCAAGAGAATTAAGTATTAAGTGCATCCCTTACACCAAAAGGTCAATTACTTAAGGACAGATGGAGAAGACCTGGCTGGATGCATCTGTGACACTGTAGGAGGCAGTCCTGGGATAAATGTGTGGAAGGTTTGGAGGCAAATTTTGGTTCCATTCAAGGAAAAATTTTGAGAGTTACCCGTAGAAACTCCAGCTTGAAGTGTAACCAGAGCCACATCTGGTTTAAGCAGAAAGACAGGGTGACTACACCCTCATCTCCAGGGAAATTGCAGAATAAATTACTGCGTTGGGCACAAAGGTTGAATTAGCTCAACAGTTCCCAAAGTGTGCTCCCTGGACCAGAAGCATCAGCATCACCTGCGAGCTTGTTAGAAATGCAACTTCTGGGGGGCGGGGGTGGGTATAGCTCAAGTTGAAGAGTGTATGCGTGAGGTCCTGACTTCAATTTCCAGTACCTCCTCTAAAAATAAATAAATGTAATCCCCCTCCCCCCAAAAGTCTTGGACCCCACTGCCAGATCTGCTGAATCAGAAACTCTGGGGTGGAGGGGGGTGGGGCAAATATCTGCAGCTTAACAAGCCCTCGTACACTGAAATTGACACATTGCAAACTGCACTTCAATAAAATTTATTTAAAACAATTTTAAAAACAACAACAACAACAACAAAAAGCCCTCCAGGTGATTCTGAAGCCTGCTAAAATTTGACAGTAAAAAATAATAATAAAGGGCACCTTTCTCCATCTACTCCCAGCCACTTCCAACCTCACGGGGCTGCTTTTCTTCCGCCGGAAGTCCCTCCTCCCATCCTGTTGATTCTGCGAGTAGAATTTGCATCCTAACAGTAGACTCTCAAAGGGGAAAGCTTCAAGACACCAACAAATGTTTGCTTTTCAATGGAAACGGAATGGAATGGGGCTGCTTCTCCCCAGCAGATAGCTACCACCCTGACCTTAAAAAAATGTGATGAACTTAAAAGGCCTTTCAGGCAGGCTGCAAGGCATGGAGTGTTGGTTCTTAAAAATCTGTTCATAAGAATCACCAGGGTAACTTGCTTAAAATACAGATTCATCTGGGTCCACCGCAGGGCCTGTGAAGTGGTATATTTAACCAGCTCTCCCCAAGTGGTTCCGTGTCATCCCACTACACTGAGGAGAGACGAAAACCTTAAGAGCAAGGCTGAATCTCAGCGCCACCCCTTGCTGCTTGTTTGACCCCAGGCAGTGTTCTGGGCCTCACACTGCTCTTTTGTACTCCTCACTGAGTTAGAGATTCTCACTGACCAATTACTGAACCTATATTATGAGCCAGGCAGTGAACTAGGTGCTGGGGATTTAAAGCTGAAAGCCATGGTTGATTTAGGATTAGATTGTATACATGGCTCTGCAGGGGGCAGGAGGGGAGACCCAGGTCGTTCTGGGGTGCTCAGAAAGACCTCCCAGAGGGACCTCTGCTCTGAGTCTTGAAGGATGTGAGGGGGGCAATGGTTAGAAGAATGTAATGGTTGGGAACTGAAGGAAGGCCATTGGAGGCAGAGGGAACAGCTAGTGTAAAGGAAATAGAGCAGCATAGCACCTTCAGGGGGGCTGCAAAGTGTCATGAGGGTTGGAACAGCTCACGTGTAAGGAGAAGGAAGGGTAAGGAAGTGGGAGAGATGAGCAGGGGCCAGATTATAAGGAGCATCTCATGTCTCTTTAAGGAGGTGATAGAGAGCCCCTGAACAATTCTAAACCTTGTTATACCTGACTGTCCCAGAGATCTCTCTGGGAACGTTGTGGATGGTGGGGAGAAGGGTAAGACAGGGAAAGTGAGGCAGGGGGTGGTGAAACAGGGTGAGACGCCTGCAAAGTCTCTTAGCCAGGAAATGAAAAACTATGAAAGTAGGGTGGTGATAGAGGTCAAAGAGAAAGATCCATTTGAAAGATAACTTTAACTCCAGGGAACTCCGGAGATGAGTAAGGAAAATGGTAAAGGACGATGCCTAGTCTTCTTGCTCAGTGAGGGATGGATGGAAGGTGAGGCAGGGCTACAGAAAGAGGAGGAGGTTGAACCAGAAGCCTTAGATGTGACTTTGGGGGGCCAGGGGTGAGTCAGGTGGGTCCATTTGGAGTAGGAGGCCCTGCGGGACAGCTAGTGGCAACAGGCAGATTTACAAGTCAGGAGAGATGTCTGGGCTGGAGAAACCTAATAGGGGTGGTCTGCAGAGGGGAGGACGTTGAAGGCAGGGGCATAGATGATTCGCTTGAGATGTTGGTTAGGAGGGAAGATGAGGAAGGAAGCTGAGTACTGGGCCTAAGGAACCCCACGGAAGAGGAGGAAGCCCTAAGGGAGTTTGAGGAGGGACCTTCTGAGATTCGGAATTCCAGGTGGTGAAGGGGCTGGAAGAGGAAGCAGTTTGTGGATGGACTAGGCAGCCAAAAGCGTGACAGTAAGGTCTACATGGTAGGGACAGGAAATCGCCCTCCAAGTTGGGCAAACAGGAGGTCATTTAGTGCTCAGCAGCGGTGGCGGGGTGTGGGCAGGCTGCAGAGTGAGGTGGAGGGGGGAACATGAAGGACCACATTCTTGCTGTGTGTTGACTTGTGTCCCTTCACAAAGGATTTGCCCAGTGCCTGAGATGTGACCTCATTTGGAAATAGGGTCTTTGCAGAGACAATCAAGTTAAGGTAAGATCTTTGCAGTGAGCCCTGATCCAGGATGGCCAGTATCCCTGGAGAAAGGGGACGATTGGACACAGACATGCACACAGGGAGAACACCAGCTGAAGATGAAGGCAGAGATTGGGGTGATGCATCTACAAGCCAAGGGAAGCCAACGGTGCCAGCCAACCACCCAAGGCTAGGAGAGAGGTGTGGAATAGAGTCTCCCTGAAGCCTCAGAAGGAACTGACTCTGCCAACACCTTGGTCTTGGACTGGCACTCGGAGCTGTGAGACAATAAATTTCTGTTTAAGCCGCCTGTTGTGTGGTACTTTGCTATGCCAAGGCTCTGGGTGGGAGGGGGTCACTTGTGTTACTGAGACCAGAGGGAGGCAGCGGAGGTAGCTTCTTATGTGTGTGTGTGTGTGTGTGTGTGTGTGTGTGTGTGTGTGTGTGTGTGTGTGTGTAAGAGGGACAGAGAGAATTAGGGAGCATGATTTGCAAAAAATGGAGAGAATTACCACCATTTTTCTCCTGATGAAGTTGAAATGGCCTGAGATTCCTCCTGGGTCTGAAATTCTGTTTCTAGATCTTTTGGAACTCACTAGCTATTTGAATACAAATTATTGTTTTCCTCTATATTATAATAGAGTTGCATTTTAATTTATTGTTTGTGGTGTATTAAACCTAATAGGAAAATATACTCCTTGCATCTTTGCCTGTTATGAAAACAAATTCCACCCCCCCCCCCACTCTATGGGCCCACGTATCTCAACTACAGGAAACATGTTTCGTTTGCTTGTGTTTCTTTCGGTCTGAATCACAAAGTGACATTTGGGATGTCTTGGAAGCACGCCTTGGTCCGCACGTGGTCATTTCGTAGTGCTCCCTTCCTACCGGCTCTATTCCTTCCGGACTCTGGGGTGAAAATTTACTGGAGGTCATCTTGGTCGGGAGTGTAAGATGACTGATGAAGTCCGCTTGAAGATGTCACCTGTGTAGGGAGTTCAGGTATTTAAGACAGTCTCGTTTATCTGGGTCCTGTGATACTAGGCAGACAGCTTTGGGGGCACTGCAGTTTCTTTGCTCAAGTTCTGCCAAATCGGCAGTCCAGGGACAGAGGCAAGGCGGTGCAGCTTGCAGAGTTTCATTGTGGGGTAGAAGGAAGTATTCCTCATGGGCTGTCCCCTAGCTGGGCTTTCCTGTGGTCCAAATCTGCTTGGAGCTGATGACCAACTAAGGAGCAGGGCTCACGTCAGCAGCCAGTAACTCTTGGATTTGCCATCTGAGTAAACTCCCCATTATGGGGCTAGCTCCTTCATCCTTGCATGAATTAAGCAAATATTTGCAAGTGCCTGGCATATGCAAAGCACTGCAGACATTCCAAGCTCAAGGCCACCCTGCCTGCACCTCTGAGAGAGTGAACAAGATAAAGACACGAGCGGTTTCACCTCCCTGTTCTGCTTTTACTTTTTTCTGTAACATTTATCACCTTCTGTGATATATAGTTTGCTTTTGATTGTGTTTATTGTCTAGCATGCCCCAGACTAGGATGTAAGCCCAACTAGTGCAAGATCTCTGTGTTTTGTTCACAGATGTATCTCAAGTATCCAGTGCAGAGCTGGCTGTGGGTGCTGAATATGTTTCTTTGTTGAGTTAATGAAGGAATTATGATAAATGTCATAAGAAAGTCAACATCAAAATACCGGAGGAGAAATGACCTCTAGATGTTATGTATGAGGGGTGAATCGGGGAACGTTACATAAGGACTTGGTGTTCAGATGGCTTTAGAGGGATGGATAGGATTCTTCCCTCCCTTCCATCCATCCTTCCTTCTTTCCTTTTGTAGGTGGTGAATGTGGCAGAGATCCTGCCACCAGAATCCATACAATCCTTCCATATTGTAAGTTTTCACACTGTCCAGCCAGGGACTACATTTCCCAGCACCCTCTTCTCACGTAGGTAGAGCCATGTGACTAGTTTTTGCCAGTGGAATGTGAGCAGAAGTGATGTTCTTCACCAAAGCGATTGAGAAGCACTTGTTTCTTCTTTCCATCTGTACCCTTCCTGCCCAGATGCAGAGGATTTCAGGGCACCAGGGGATGGAAGAGCCCTGAAAGGAAAAGGGCCTATGCTTCTGAATCCTCAAGAGGAGAGAAATCTCCTATAAACCAGGAATCCCAGATGCAAGAAAAATATATTTGTATTAGGCGAAGCCCTTGTAGGGGTGTGTTAGTCCCAGCAGCTACTGGTGCTCTAAACCACCTTAGGAAACCTTTGTAAAGTCTTTCAGTAGGGATTTCAAGAGAAAAATACCCTTAGGACAAGGAATATGCCATTGATCTGTAGGGTTGTATAGTAAAGCGGAGAGAAACACTGAAAGCAAAGAAATATAATCCCCATTCCTGCCACTGCTTGGTGGTGGGATTCATAGAAAAGATGAAAATACGTAATAATAACCCTTTCTTCTTTGCTTTATTAAATGCTGGACGTTACACTATGCACTTTATACACATTACCTCCCTTAATATTTTTAAATTTTATTTAATTTTTTAATTTAAACTTTGTCTTGCTGCATTATAGGCATTAAAATTTTCATTTGTTTTTGTTTTTTGCTTTGGGCAGTTTCTTTTTTTATTGACATAGTCAGTTTACAATGTTGTGTCCTTCTCTGATGTACAGCAATAATAGTTCAGTCATACATATACATACATATATTTGTTTTCATATTCTTTTTCATTATAGGTCACTACAGGAGATTGAATATAGTTCCATGTGCTGTACAGTAGAAAGTTGTTGTTTATTGACATATCTAGGAAAAGGGGCCTCTGATAACTGGGTGTTTCTTGTCCTGGGACTTTCCTAGGCATTAAAAACAAAAAACAAAAACAAAAAACCCTAATCCATGTATATAGTTCAAAAAGGCAATTACATCCTACTAGACTTAAAACAAACAGATCCCCAGTCTCATGGCCCATCCTTCCTGCCTCTCAATTTCTACCCCCAGAGGCAACAACTTTCAAGTCCTTTAGCCATTTCTTCTGCTGTTGACCTTCATAATTCTAAAAAAAAAAAAGCTGATATTTTTCCTTCCTGATGTTTTGTATTTTAACATCGTGACTTCCTACTTCAGAAGATGAGGATTTGAGGATTTGGTTCTTCTCCCCCAAATTCCACCAAACTACACAATTCTCCTCCTTCAGATGGATGAAATGTCAACAGCAGGGCTGGAGGGGACATGCAAAACAGAATGGGGATAGTTTGAGTAGTAGGAGGGTTATCTTAGAGGGTTAGAAGGAAACAGAGCTAGGGTTGAAACCAGAGTGTGGAGAGCCACCAGGCTAGGGAATGAGAACTTAACTAGTGTGCAGTGGGGAGCCATTCGAAAGTTTTAGGCAGGGAATGTGAGCAAAGCTATATCCAAGCAGCAGCACTGAAGGACGGATCAGAGCCAGGATCCTGACAGTCTAAGCAATTGGTCGTGTATTCATGCATTCATCCACTCATATCTTCTATGGGCCTAGTTAATGCACGTCTCGCCACGAGACGCTACTTTCCACGAGAGCAGAGAGCACTTGCTCTTCTGCTCACTGCTTTATCCCAGCACCTGCACAGTGCCTGGCACACTGTAGGTGTTTTACACGTGTTTGTGGAGGAAGGAAAGATAGACATTGGTACCGTGCAGATAAGTAAGGGTGGTGCCATGCTGACAAAGTTGGAGGCATTTCAGAGAGAGACATGAGCTCGGTCACTAATTGGAGAGCAGGTGTCTGGGGCAGCTGAGGGGATGTCAAAGTGACTCAGATGATGAACTGGGCAATTAACAGAAAAGTGGTACCAGGAGAAGGAATAGAGGAGAGTTGGTAAACATTCACATGATACTTAATCTTTAGTAATATTTGAGTAACCAAATCACCAACCACATTTGGTCAACCCAAGGGAGCCTCAATCCTGTTTCTAACCAAGACATTGCCCCACTTCATTATCCCAGTGGTGGAGAGAAAAGCTCAGATGTCTGCTCTGTTCTGACAGTGGGGCTGGATTCCCACTGGTTTCCTTTCAGCCATTTATTAAGTGTCCAACCATTTCCACATAAGCAGAGTCATGTCAACTGGTTCCCCAGTATGTGGCATGTAACAGGTACTCAAAAAATACTTGTTGTATGAATGAATGGTTTTCTGTACCAGGCATGACTGGTTTACGTCTGCCTGGGTGGCAGGGAAGGTGTCATCCAGAGATGACACTGGAACTGGTGAGTAGGTGAGTCTTGGGAGAAGGAGGGAGGGACAGGCTTGCTAGCTCAGAGTTCCACGTACGTGAAGGTGCAGAAGCCAGCTTGGGGAACAGAAGCAGATCCCCCTTGGCAGTTTGGGTCATGGAAACCATGCTGACCTCAGACACTCAGCTGCAGTTCTTGTTAAAATCAGCAGGATGAATAATTAGAGGAGTGAGGCCAGAGAGAAATTCACAAGCTGTTGCAGCTGCCCAAACCACAGATTTCAGTCGGTTGATGCCGTGGGAGTGAGGGCAGGTTTACCTGGAAACTGCCACAACGTGTGCCGATCTCCTGGGCCGTGTGTGTGCTCCCCTCCTCCTGAGGGCTGGTCCTGCTCTTAGACCCAGGGACGGAAGCTCCAGGATGTGCCCTGTGTTGACTCTCAAAGTCGCCCCTGGAGCGCAGCCTTTGTGTTGGAAAACATGACTCTAGGAATTATCACTGAAATCAGTTTCGTCCGCAGCTAGGTTTCAAGGGTCAGGGACCCCTGGAGAGGAACAGAATTGAGATTCCAGCATCTGCAAAGAATCCATCTTGCTGCAAAAAGACTGTATTGGGGACTGCAAACCTGATTCCTGCAGGGGTGCCATTCATGGTGAACCCCACAAACCAAAATGTGTAGATTTGGCAGGGGGTGTAGCCAGAAATGGGAAAAAAAACAACCTGGTGAAATTCAGAGTTTGCCAAACCTCTGAATTTGGCACCTGGTGTGATCTGGAATCAGCCATGAGGTCCTGGGTTCATCTCGCAGAGCCTGGGCAAGGTTCCCAGCTGCCAGTTGTTCAGGCCTTGGGTATAATGTGATACTGGAACAATGGAGAAGCAAAACAATGGAGTTTCCACCCAATTTTCTCATCATAGCAGCTGCTTGCTTGTTAATTTTTGTTTATTTTACTCTTTCCAACTATAAAATAATAAGGCTCTTTATGAAAAAATGTGTAGAAAATATAGAAGGACAGAAAGAAGAAAAATACCACATTGCCCTGACCGTCAAAGAAGCCTAAATTAACACGTGAAAGTGTTTCCTTCCACAGTGAGGCATGACCTCACACCAGTCAGAATGGCCATCATTAAAAATTCCACAAACAATAAACGCTGGAGAAGGTGTGGAGAAAAGGGAGCCCTCCTACACTGTTGGTGGGAATGAGCTTGGTGTGGCCACTATGGAAAACAGAACGGAGATCACTTAAAAAAAGCTAAAGACAGAGTTACCACATGATCCAGCAATCCAATCCTGGGTGTATTTCTGAAGAGAAATCTAATTCAAAAAGATACATGAACCCCAATGCTCACAGCAGCACTATTTACAATAGCCAAGACACGGAAACAGCCTAAATGGCCATCAGTAGATGACTGGATAAAGAAATTATGGTGTATATATATATAAAACTATTACTCAGCCATAAAAAGAGAATAAAATAATGCCATTTGCAGCAACATGGATGGACCTGGAGATTATCATGTAAGTGAAGTAAGTCCGACAGAGAAAGACATATATCATATGATATCACTTATATGTGGAATCTAAAAAAATGACACAAATGAACTTATTTACAAAACAGAAACAGACTCACAGACAGAGAAAACAAACCTATGGTTACCAGGGGGGAAGTGGGTGGGAAGGGATAAATTGGGAGTTTGAGATTTGCAGGTATTAACCACTAAATATAAAACAGATAAACAACAAGTTTGTCCTGTAGAGCACAGGGAACTATATTCAATCTCTTGTGGTAACCTATAATGAAAAAATATGAAAACAGATACATGTATGTATACGTATGACTGAACTATTATGCTGTACACCAGAAATGGACACAGCACTGTAAACCGATATACTTCAAGAAATTAAAATTGAAAAAATTTTAAAAAACTGTTTCCTTCCAGACTCATATTTTAATTTAAAAAGCCAGACACTTGCTCATGCTCTATGAATTGTTTTGGAATTACCCTCTGGGGGAAAGAGAAACATGTTTAGTCTTGGGGTAAAAAATTTTTTTTCACATTATAATTTTTTTCATGTTATTACAGTAAACTCTATAAAACTCATCTTAACAGCATTCATACTGTTTCATCAAATGAATTTGCCATGATTTACATAACGGCCCTTGAACTAGATGCAGAACTGTCTTAGAGCCAAGTCCTCATCTCTGATTGGACCTGGGGGCTCTGAATACCACTGAGTGGGGCCGCCGCCAATGATGACATAAAAGATGGGTTTGTACAGGGCAGCATCATTTTGCTACAAATATGTCTTAGGAAAAGCATGTCTGTTGCTTTCCTCCACCTGTTTAAAGAGTGAAATTTACCCCCGAAGAACAGATGTCAGCAGCCACTGCACCGATTTGGGAGCATCTCATCTCCATGAGTCTTCATTGCTAAAGCGGGTGAAGACTTTGGCTGCCTCCATTTTCTTGCTGCACCAGCACCATCCAGCTTCCTTCCCCAGCTCTGCACGGAGAGGCTGCATGACCTCAGGGACAGCAGCTGCCCAGGGGCAGACGGACCATGCCCTCGGAAAGCCCCCTGGACACTGCGGTTGTCCGTGGAGCAATGCCCTGGGGACCAGTAGCAAGACCTGTACCTGGCCGCTCCTGCTGCACCTCCAGCTCAGCCCAGCAGGAGAAAACGACTCCCCAGAACCCCATCCATGACTAGCCCAGGCTCCTGCATCCAGAGACCCATGTCACAAACTCTAAGACACTTCCCTCAGCCTGCTTGGGCACAGCCGGGCCTTTGTGCGTGGGGGTGTTGTGGCTCCTAATTGGCAGTGTAAACAATGGGGCTCTGTGTTTGTTCCCAGAAGACAACAGCATTCTGGAGCAAAGACACGTGTTTCAATGTATGAGAAAATTTAAAAAAAAAAAAAAAAGAGTGGAGCCTGGCATCCCAGCAAAGCCCCCTTTGGAGAATCCTATACTTAGTGCTAAAAGACCTTATCACACATCATCCGAATGGTGGCAGCCACTGGCTCAGCGGGCCAGACGTGCAGCGATGGGCCGACGGAGGGGATTTATTGGACCTGATGGAAGGGCCTTACCTGCCACGGAGTACCTCCACCCCAGGTCCAACTCAAGCTGAAGGCAGCCATCAGGAAGGGAGTAAGCCCCTTCCACAGGGATGGCCCAGAGGACTTGTGCGGTGCGGTGTGTGGGACTTCTGCCCCCACGGGGTCCTCAAAAGAGGAAACGAGAAGGTCCCTGTGGCCAGGCCATCAGCACAGGTAGGGGCAGCTCCCAGAGCTGTTTCTCCCCACCCCAGGCCTTTTTTTCAGGGGGAGGTAATTAGGTTTATTAAAAATAATTTTTTGTCAATGTGGGTACTGGGGATTGAACCTAGGACCTTATGCATGCTAAGCACATACTCTACCACTGAGCTGTACCCTCCCCTCCACAACTCTTTGTGGTAGAAACTTTGAGGTGGGAGTCTTCAGACGCATCCCTGAGTTGAGCAGCCCCATCCCTTTACACCCTGACTCTGGCAGCTAGTGAGGTTGGGAGCAAGGAGGATGGGAAAGCCCTCGTGCCTTGAGTGCTGCTGTATCAGTCAGGGTTCTGCAGAGAAACAGGACCAGTGGGAGAAGGGAGGAGGGGGAGGAGGGATCAAGAGGAAGAGAGAGAGAGAGAAAGAGAGAGCGAGAGAGAAAAGTAATTGACATATGTGATTGGGGTGAGGGATACTGGCAAATTTGAAACCTGCAGCGGGCCAGCAGGCTGGAGACCCTGGGAAGAGCTGATGTGGCAATCTCCAGTCCGGAAGCAGAATTTCTTCCCCCTCAAGGGGACCCAAGTCTATTTTCTCTTAAGTCCTTCAACTGATTGGATGAGAGTCACCTGCTTTACTCAAAGTCCTGCTGGTTTAAATCACATCTTAAAAATCTGAAACATACCTTCACGGCAGCATCTAGACTGGCGTCTGGCGGAAAGTTAACCATCACAATGGCCTAGGGGCCTGAGGGGGTGGTACACGGAATTGGCAGACTGCGTAGACTAGGATCCCCTGACCCCGCTCTCCTCCCCCACACCCACTCCCGTCTGACATCCTACATGTTTCTTATGTGGTTATTTGCCGCTACCTGTCCTGAATGTATGTCTATGTTGTCCTCAGTGTCCAGGGGTGTGTCTGACACAAAGTAGGCCCTCAATAAATCTTTTCGGAATGAATGGATTTGAAGGGTAACCATGCCCACCAGCAGAGCATTAAACCAAGGGTGAGGTCCTTGTATGCGCAGGGCCCTGCTAGCTTATGTCACTTTATCAGCACTTTGCAGGGGGTGGGTATAGCTCAGGGGTAATGTGCATGGTTAGCATGCATGAGGTCCTGGGTTCAACCCCCAGTACTGCCATTAAGCAATAAATAAACAAAACATCGAACCCCCCTCCCCCAGTACTTTGATCCATATGGTCCTTACTGGATTGGACATTTTTCCTCTGTCCTGGAGGCTGTGAGACTCTGAAGGGCTGGGGCCGTTCCAGTTAATCCTGATTTCCCAGTGCACAGTCCCTGGCACAGACCAGTGAGCTCAGTAAAATGCTGAATGATCGGATGAGTCCACTGACAACTTCATCTTTAATCCCTCACAACCCTTTGTATCCTTGAGTCTCCAAATTCAACCTCTGCTTCTCATCCCTTCCCACAAGGAGGAAATGTGATCTGACTCTCAGAGCCATTCTGGTGACCTTGAAGGCAGCTGGCCACATTATGGTCGGGCCTACTGCCCCTTTCTCCCAGTTGTGTTCACCCTCCTGCGTCCGAGGGTTGGACAGACTTTTCACGGAGTCTCTCTGTAGCCTCCTTAATCAAGGGGAGGGACCTCTTGTGAATTTGAGGGATTTATTGACACCCACCCACCATTCATGGACTTTTATAGCAACACAAATCCATTAGACAATCATTCAGAGGGAGATTAAAATAATGAAGGTGAGAACAGAGTGAAGACCTTGTCCTGCAGGAACTCCATGAATCATCATTTGTGGCTTAAAGAAAGAGTTATCATCCCAGCCCATTCAAGAAAGGTGTCGATTAGGCTCCATGTTAGACCTCAGAAAATTGTTCCCTGAAGAGAACTGTAGGAGGGCAGCCATGTCCACGTGATGAGTTTATTGCCAGAGAGCCCCATGTTGTTCCCTGCATGAAGCTGGGATTATTTGGAACACCAAACAAAGTGTCCTCCACTGATCACAGTCTTAAGGAAAACCTGGAGAAGGCAGAGGAAGGAGAGTCTTAGGAAATTCGGGATCCCCAGGATGGTGTCCTAAGATCCAATGATCACCCACTCGTTCAAGAATGACTCCTTAAACCCAATCTGAAATTTAAAAATGCTTCAGGTGGTATTTTCATAATAGCATATATTTTACACATACCTCATGATAAAATGATTAAATAGTCATGTACATCACCTCAATGTATTATATGGCAGTGGTTAAATGTTTACAAAAGTGGTAAGTTGGGTGGGAAAAGTAAAGTCTTAAGTGAAAAAAAGTAAGATATCAAAGCTATAGATAATATGACCATAGCATATGCATAAAAGTGTCTGCATATAATGGAAGCAACCTAAATGTCCATCAACGGATGACTGGATAAAGAAGGTGTGGTATAGATATGCACAATGGAATATTACTCACCCATAAAAAAGAATGAAATAATGCCATTTGCACCAATGTGGATGGACCTAGAGATGATCATACTAAGTGAAGTAAGTCAGACAGAGAAAGACAAATACTGTATGATAGCACTTATATGTGGAATCTAAAAAAAAAATGATACAAATTCTATTTACAAACCAAAAACAGACTCAAGGACAGAGAAAACAAACTACAGTTACCAAAGGGGAAGGGGTGGGGAGGGCTAAATTAGGGGTTGGGGATTAACAGACACACATGACTGTATGTAAAATAGATCAACAACAAGGTTCTACTGTGTAGCATAGGGAACTATATTCAATATCTTGTAATAACCTATAGTGGAAAAGAATCTGAAAAGAAAAAAAAATGTATGTATATGTATAACTGAATCGCTTTGCTGTATACCTGAAACTGACATTGTAAATCAATTACAGATCAAAAATTTAAAAAAAAATTTTAAGACTGCATTTAGAAAGGAAAACTGCAAGAAAGAGCACCCCAAAATGCTAATAATTGTTGCCTTTGGGTGATGAGATTATTGATAACTTTATCTTTAAAATCATTTTTATAATTTTTTATTTTTTTTAAAGAATTTCCTGTATTCTTGAGTTGTTCTGTATCAGGCAGCTGTGGACCAGCACAGTCGCTGCCAGCAGCACTGGTGGTTTTGTGGTCCAGTTCTGCTCTCCCTGTTGTGGTAATAGTCCTCCAGTTCTTTTTTTTTTTTTTAAAGACAACTCAATTTTTACTTTATTTTTGTTTTTTTGTTTTGTGGTGGTAGATAATTAGGTTTATTTATTTTTTTAATGGAGGTACTGGGGATTGAACCCAGGACCTCATGCATGCTAGGCAGGCACTCCACTGTACTGTAGAGCTAAGCTGTACCCACCCACCCCAGTTCTCATTTAAGGACCAACCCCCTACTTTTGGATGACTAATAATGAGTAGTTATTATTATTATTATTATTATTATTATTATTATTATTATTATTATTACTATTACTATTACTATTACTATTATTATATGGTTCCAGTAAACTCCCAGATTCTACCAACATGTCTCATCCTCGCAATCATTAGGACTGGTAGTGAGATGGGTCTCTGATCAAGTAAAGCCCATGAAACCCAACAAGGCTATTCCATTATTTTCATCTGAACTACTGGGAAACCAGAGCCTCCCCACCTTGGATACGAAGCTGAGAGCACACGCAGGGAGAGTCCGTCTGGGAACCAAGCCCATGGTGTTGAGCCGAGAGATGGGCAGTGACAAGTCCTGATAACCCTGTCCCAGCTCCGGCTTCAAGCGCGTCTGGAGCCAGCCCTAACTTCACCTCGAGGGCCAATGCGTTTTATAATGCTTCAGCCTGTTGGGTTGGTTTTCTGAAATTTGCAGCTGGAAGACCACCTTCCCATACACTCCATTGGAAGAGACTTCAGTCCTGCTGGGGCCACAGGCAGACCCACAGCTTCAGATGAGCCTGGGCTCTTGGGGGTTTCCTGGAGGAACAGGTGCCTGAGCTAAGTTTTCCACGAGTTCATGCGAGTTAAAACTGGGGCGCTGTTAGCATCTTGGAGTTCCCAGAGTGCACGGTGTGAGGCAGGGAGCAGCACAGGGGCAGGTTGACTCCACGGTGAAGGGCTTGAATCTATGATACACTCCTTGGTACCCAGGCCCAGGGACTCCAGGGGCCTGGATGAGCAATGCGGCCCACGCACCATCCAGCAAGCTCTGAGGGCTGTGTGCGGGCCCTTCTGGGAGCATTGCATCTCCTGGGTCCTAGAGTGGAAATGTTTCTGCTTCGTTGGTTGGAAGGAAGTTCTGCCTGAAGGAAGGTTGCATTTTACTTTTGTCTAGTCTCAGACTGCCAGATCAAGCTTCAAGGAGGGAACGCTGGGGATTTAGAACAAAAAACAAAATACAAAAAACAACAAAAAACCTGGCACTAAAGTGCCTGGGGAGGAAACTTTGCAGTGAATTTGGGTGGTTTTGGATTCTCGAGAATATATACCACATATCAGATTTGGGTAGGGGAGGGGGAATTTGGGGGCGAGGAGCTGGAGTCTATTTTTCTTTCTGCTTCTGGCAAAAATGTATTTGCAGTAGGAGTACTCTTCAATAAATAAATAAGTAAATAATGAATAAACCATCAAATCCTGCTTTGCGTTTCCCCTGACAACGGGAAAGAGAAGCAAGCTGAAGTGATGGGAAGAAGGCAGGTACCAACTGATGGAGGAAGAACCCTCTGCCCTTGACTACCGTTGCCATAAGGCACAGGGCCGGGTCCCGGAAACATCCCTGGGTAAATACCAGCGAGCAGAAAGGGACGGCCAATTTGATGCGAACAGATCAGAAGGGGGTACTTTAGACTGAATATCCCCCGGGAAGATCTAGGGATTACAAGCTCCGAGGTGATTTCCTAAGGGACAGGGCTGAAGTGCCTCATTTTATTGAAAATTGGACCATGTGAAACAGGGTCAAATTAAGGGACCTTTCCCAGCAGTTACCTGAGGGGACTCTTCTCTCTAATTACCGGGATCGCACCATTAAAACAACCCCACTGTTAGGCCTGGCTTCTGAATGTGCTTGAATGTTTATCTGCTATTCTCTGAAGTGGTTAATCTACCAGAGTAATGAAAAGGTGGTTTATTAGGTTAATTGCTGCCGCAGACAAAACAAACGAAAACCAAACCAAAAAAAAAAAAAAAAAAAAAAAAGCCAGCCAAACTGCTGGAAATGCACATTTTTGAAAATAGATACATAAGATTGTGCAAATAAAAATAGAATGGTGGCCCCGGAATTTTCTTCCCCGTAAATCAACATGGTTAAAAGTGTGGTGGCCAGATTATGTCAAGTTCTTCTGATAACGAACCAGGAAAGTCCCCACGTATCTGCAGACGTGTGAGCCGCACTAGGAAGTTAGACTGCCCCAGGTGACATTCACCTTGTGAGCCTCAGGGACAACCTGGAGCCACACGTCCCTCCTCTCTGTTCCAATTCACCACGATTGTAAAATGCACAGATAGCCAACAAGTTTTTCTTGACATTGATCATAAGGTGTACCTCAATTTCTAGCAAGAACGTTAGAAAGTGAAAAAAATACGTTTATTTTTCAGATGGAGGAAATGTGGTCTTATATTAGTTTTCATTGTCTCTATTTTTGTCTGTTTCTGGCTCACTCTTTCTTTTTCTCCTTCTCGCATTTTCTTTCCTCTCCCCCAGCCCCATCCCTTCTCCCTGCTTTCAGCTTGGAAAATTACACAGGGGAGGGATGTGGGGGAAAGACTGGTCATTCAGCGAAACAATTCTTGTTTGCCTGGGGACCTGTTATGCCTTGATCACTTTCTCGGGGACAGCAACCCCCCCCCCCCCAGCAGGAAGGACAGAGCTGTGCTGTCCTCTGGCTGTTCTGTCCCTGTGAGCTGTGATTTTTGCCACCCCCGCTACCCCCCAAACCCCTCCACTCCCTGGTCTTGAGTAACTGACTTCTCTGAGTCCCTATGGGAACAGTGGTAATAAGATGCTATTTCAAATGTTCTTGAGAACAGCAAATGAGATGCTGCCTATAGAACTCCACGGAGAGCTTTGGACATACAGTAACTGGTCAGTAAACACCAGCTCCTCTCTTGCAGGAATGCAAAACCCTGTAGGGAAATTGGAAGATCTCCTTGCTGGCCAGACACGCAAATGGATTCTTCAAACTGAAATAAGCTGGATTCCATGGCTCGCATCTCTCAAGGTCGGGGAGACCCAAGTCGTGTTCTCTGAATATCAAAGATGCTTTCAGAGTCTGGAAAACTGGGAGGAAGTTAAAAGGAAGGGAAGAGACAGAGTGAGCCTGATGATGCTTGGGAAAAAAAAAAGGCGGCCAAGAAGGAAGGACAGAAGAAAGGATGGCGTGACGTATCAAAGCTCAGGTAAGAATATTCTGGATTTCTACAAGAATAAAATAGAAAAAAATAACATGAAAAAATGGAGAAACTGAGCAAAAGAGAAAATACCCGCGTGCGAGGCCCTGTGGAGGGCAAGACCTTTGTGCTGCATTTGTCACGGTTATTTATATCCTTGTCTGCATGCGTGTTTCTGGGCTGGGTCACATGGCGTCATCTGTCTCTTATTGTGGGTCTTGGCCAAGAAGGTCAGAGAGCCACTGGCCTGGAGAGCCCAGGCAGAAAGCTGTTGCCCAAGGCGAAGTTCCGAGGGATCTGAGGGGAGAGTACCTGGAGGGGCTGGGGGTTGACCTGGAGACTGGACACCTGGGTTGCTCTGCTGACCCCACTAGAAGGACAAGCCTGGCCTGAAGGAGGACACTCCTGTGGATTCAGGGCCTAGAGGTGCCCCTGCACTTGATTCTTAGGGGGCTCTGGGGCCTGGATGGACTCAGGGTGTAGCTAGATGGCAACCTTAAATGCGCGCCTGGTGATCCCCATGCCCTGGCATGGATTCCATGGGAAGTGGGGGCGGTGGGTTTCCAGCTCCAATAGCACATCCCAGGAACAGCTCCATCGCAGCTTCTCCCACCATCTGGGGAGCCTCACCCGTTTTCCCTCCTGGCCCCCTTTCCTTTTTTACTGGCTCAGCTCTGAGCAGGGTGGATGGGGAGAGGACAAGCAGAGCATAAAAGGAAAAACTCATCTGTGCTCATGGGCTGTGGGAATGCCAGGGTGGGGTGCTGGCGGCCCTGGGCGGTGGGCACCCTGCTGTCGAGCCCCAGACCCCCGGCTTTATCCAGCAGCAGAGCCCATGGCTGGGGGCGGCGTAGGGCTGGGTTCTCCTGGAAAGGGATTAGGTGGATGCTGGTTCAGCCCTGTTGGAGCAATGCTGGGAGCCTGTCACCCGTGCTGCTGCAGACACGTCTGCCTGTCCTATTCACTCTGTCCCACGCGCTGTGCAAACTGCCAGCCCCGCATGCCCTCAGGGTTTAGGATACAGACCTGGGGAGAGGCGGGAAGAGGTGTTTGACCAGGGGGACCTTTAAAAGGTTCTCAAAGCATCTCTGGCTGCCTTGTCACAGACTACCCTGCGCCCTTCCCACGCCTTGAAACTGGGAAGGAATTGTTCACTTGGAAGAGAGGCCCGGCATCCTAGGGAGAGAGGGTAGTCTGACCCCCAAAGGGGGATGTCCGCCCCCCCACTCTTTTTCATGGGACAAGGAAGGGTTTGGAGAAGCAAGCCTGCATGGATGCGTCCCCTGCGCTGTGGTGATCAGAGGCAGGCAGTCGGCCAGGGCCTCCGTGCGCTTCCACAGAGGTCCACCTGCTGCGTGGCCTCTGGTGCAGGAAGGGCCACAGCCTCTGAGGAAACTTCCAGGGCTGCAGGAGTGGAGCCCCATTCCTCCCTTGGGCAAGACCCATCCTGGCCAGGCCAACTGAGTGTGTGTGTGTGTGTGTGTGTGTGTGTGTGTGTGTGTGTGTAACACACGTGCACATGCCCAGAGGAAGGCTTTGCTAGGGAAAATCAAACAGGAAGCCCATCTCTGCGCCTGATACTCTCCAATGACCTTTTAAATATATGACAAACAGTTAAAACAAAAGCCCATTTAGCATTTATGCCTGTGATTCCTGGTCTCCATTCCAGTTAATTACAGTGATTTAAAAACATCTGCATTTAATAAAGAACCTTCCTCTCCTCTCCTCGGGTCACCCCCCACTTACCCACTCCAATCTTTCTTCAGGCCACTGGGCTACCGCAGTAATTGCCATTTCTGCAGAGCCAGGCCACAGCATCAAATGTGCAAGGAGAGACTTCAGGAGGCCCAGGAACGAAGTAAGGCCTGGGGCCGGAAGGAGGGAGCCTGGGCAGGTGGGGCCGAGGGCAGGTAGGTGGGCTGGCTGCCTCTTTAGTAAAGGAACCTGGGCTGGGAGGGTTCAAATCCAGGGACTAGGAAATGAATGTATTCCAAGCTCATCATTTATTCTGGGCTTTAGGATTATTTGACCAAAGGGGAGACTGAGGCAAGGAAGGGGACTTCACTCTTCACCTGGGGTGTCTGGCGGGGGTGTCTCCCTTTTCTCCAGGGTGTGGCAGAAGAGAGAAGGGCGGAGAACTGAGAGCAGTGAGGGACATGGAGAAGACTGCAAGCCAGGTGCCCAGCTCTGGGTTCAGAGCCTTGATTTTTTTTTTTTTGTTTTGTTTTTTTTTTCATAATCAAATGTGGTTACCAAGTCCAAGCTCATTCTGCTCACAAAACTACAGGCGATTAAATCTAGAGACAAGGTGTTGGGGCAAGGAATAGCAACTTTACTCCAAAAGTCATCAGATTGAGAATATGGCAGACTAATGTCCCAAAGAACCATCTTCCCCAAGTTAGAATTCAGGCTTCTTTGATACTAAAAGGGGAGGAGGTGTGGCTGGTTGTTGCAAACTTCTTGGTGTCAGATCCTTTGTTCTTGCAGCTGTCCATGTAGGTCTGGCCACAATGTTCCTGTAAACCTCCAACAAGACAATGTTATTCTCTGTTCTGCAACTTTTTTATCTCTGTATTAATGGAAAAGTGTTACACCCTTAAAGGGCAGAGCCCTGGGCGCTCCTCTGTATCTCAGGCCATAGGCAACATTCTTTTACAAAAGGTGCAGAGCCAGCAAGACTCAGCACAGGCAACAGAGCACAGGCTTAGAGCCAAAGGAACAGATCCAACGTGGAGTCAGGTTTGTTCTTCTTTCTGACATCTGGTCCCTGACTCCTTTCTGCTGCCCTGGTGGCATGTTTGTGGCCCCGGGCACAGCAACTCCTTTGTGGATGCCTGGAAGCCCAGTGGCCCCCTCGAACACCTTGGCCTTGGGTAGGTTTTTCTAGGCGGCAGCCTGCAACCCACGTGCAGAAAGGCTCTCAGCCTGGGCTGCTGATGGGGAAGGAGTGGATCCTCCTGCTTCCCAGGACTCTGGCTTCCACAGCTGCTGACGCCACAGAGCGCACTGGCCGCCACCTCCCCCGATGTAGGTCCACACTTCCACGCGGGCACCAGACCCCAGCCAGCAGTTCAGGGTTTTGGGAGATCCAGGAGGTCTGCAGACCAGGGGAGGGTGAAGACAGCCGGCACAGAAGGGAAGGGGGAGAGAAAGCAGCTTTGGGGGCTGCAGAAGGAAGGCCAGAGAGGGCGCTGGGAAGGGCTGGCCTCCCCTGTTCCCAGGGAGAGACCTGGGTTCTCAGGAAAGGGCGGCGCAGGTAGGAGGGAGGGAGGGGCTGGCCTCCTGCAAGGGTCTCATTCCCTAGCCCTCATTTCTCTTATTTTAATTTTCAACTTTTTGATGGGGGGGGGTAATTAGGTTATTTATTTATTTATTTAATGGAGGTGCTGGGGACTGAACCCAGGGCCTCGTGCCTGCTAAGCACGTGCTCTACCACTGAGTTATACCCTCCTCGCCTACAACCCTTATTACTTAATCTTCAGGGGCAGGCTTTTGGCATTGTGGACAGATCGTCAACCCCTAAAGCCGCTTCAGGTCTTGGGAGGCCGCCAGGAGAGGCCTGTTGAGTGGATTCACTGGTGGATTCCCGGGCAGAGGGGAGACGTTGCCCGAGAAAGAGGCCAGAGGATCTTGCAGTGGGTAAAAGCAGATTCTGAAGGCTGTCAGCCTGGGGTGTGTGCTCCGGAGCTGCAGGACCTCGGGCAGCTTGCTTAACCTCTCTGAGCCCTGCACAAGCCCAGCCGGGAGGATGGTGCTGGCAATGCCTTATTGGAGAGGCCCCTGTATTCAGGCCCTGCCTGGCTCTCCCCCTGCTATATCCAGCCTCCTTGTACAGCAGGATGCTCGAGAGAGAATGTTCCTGTCTCTATGCCTCTTTAAACCTGGAGCTGAGAATAAGCTTTGCTTGTGAAGGTGCTTCCCATCCCCCGACCCCCACCATGTTGCTGCGGTAAGGGAGGCAGGATCAGAGAATGAGTTCTCAGTGGGATTCAGGTGGCCCTGCTGAGCCCTGCTGCCACCCGCTGGGACCAGGCTCTGATAAAACCCCAGGGGTCAGACCAGTCAGCGGAGGGAGGGGGTGCAGGGGGTAGAAGAGGTGACCCCACCAGACTTCCTGAACGGCAGGCAACCAGCCTCGGCACTTTCAAAGCCCTCAAAACCCTCCGCAGGAGGGGGTGTGATTGCCAGCCTGTGCCCCCGGGAGAGGTGGAAGGAGACTCAGGAAAGCCAACCTCTAGGTGGGGGGACTCCCTCGAGGAGAAAGAAGACCTTTCTACAGTCCCCTGAATGCAAATTTTTACCCCACCCCACTCCCTGCCCATCCCCCCACCACACCCTGCTTATCTTCCTTCATCGCTGCTACCAGAGCATCATGTCTGTTTCCTCCAAGGATGGTGACCGCTGCTGTACTGGCAACAAGACCGGTGCTGGCAGAGCGTGGGGAGCATGTGGTCACTGCAGGGCGGGGACTTCGGCAGATGTGCACACGGCGTGTACGCCAGCCCTGGGGCCTCCTGCCTCACTGCGCGTTCTGCACAGACAAGTGTGTGACGCTGGGGGCAGATGTGGTCGTCTCGTTTTGGTTCTGAGCTCCCTTTGCCCCCTTCCACCTTCGTCTCCTCCTCCACCTCCTGGTCCCAGCCTCCTGCCAGCCCTTCAGGCCCCTTTCATTCTTAGCTGAGGGATTCTTGCCACGTCCTCAGCTTTTCCTGGAAAGTGCCTTCGAACCTCTTGAGTTCACGGAAACCTGGATCCCCCTGGCGGCAATGTGGCCCAGGCCCTCCTCCAGGACTGGCCTCCCCGACGTCACCTGCACCTCGGTCCCCCCCATCCACCTCCTGCTGGAAAGAGACCCCCCAGACAGCACCCTCCCGTGGATGCTTCCGGGCTGACAATCCCCCAGGTCCCAGCCCTCCCTCCTCCGGTGAAGTCACTCTGTCTTTGACTTCCAGTAGGCTTTGAGCCTCACAGCACACCCACAGGTGCATGACAGTTCCCAGGCTGACCAAAAAGTGGGTGGGGCCCAACTCCTGGAAATCCCCGCCCCCAACATAGCTAGAATAATCCTCCTACCCATTAGCATATGAAATTACCCAGCCCGTAGAAACTAACCAGCCCAACACCTCATGGCCCCTCTCCCTTCTTCGTGAGACAGACCTCACTCTGTCTTTGGAGTGTGTATCTCCCTGAATAAGTCCACTTTCACTGTACCATGGCTCACTCTTGAATTCTTTCCTGCTTGAAGCCCAGGACCCTCATGTGATGGAGCACCTCCCCGGAACTTGCCTGGGACCTGGGACATGGCCACTCTCTCGCACGCCATTTTCCTGCAGCAGGAAGGGCTCTGCTAAAGAGGTGGCGAGGGTAATGCTGGTTATTGGCCAAGATGAGTGGTCTCCTGGAAAGGCAACGTGAAACCACAGGTCTTTCTTTTGGCGTGTGAGCCCACAGCTCACTGACAAGCGCATGTTCTTTGTGTGAGCTGCTAAGATTTTTTCATGATGCCAGCAGAACCCAACAATATCCTAGGTTCTTCTGGAGCTTCAGGGCATTGGCTCATGAGGACTCCTGGCAAGGACTAGCCACTGACAGTGGAGAGCCCACGGGTCACTGTTAAGACTCCAGCTCTTGGCAACTTATGAGCGAATGAGAATCAGCATTGTCGGGCGCTGAGCAGGATGGGCACCTGATAAATATTTCTTCAACGAATAAATGAATGAGTCAATAAAAGGCCAAAGTGTGGCCACAGGATTTAAACACAAAGGCTATGAATTCAGTTCCTGGCTGTGCCAAAGAGTTTTAGCCCTGTAGAGTCTGGTCTGCGCTACACGGTCCCATGAGGGGCTTTCTCTGGTTGCTTATTAACCCATTCAGCACGTTTTTATGGAGCCCCCTGCCTTGGAGTGGACCAGGCTCTGCGCTCCGGGAACGGACAGGATGCTCCAGCCCAGCCCGCCACCCCTGTGGGCCATGCCCCCAGCGCCGGCCGGGGTCCTGTCGGAATGGGTGGAGCACATCCCTGGTAGTGACAGCCCATTTTCTTGCTTCCTAAATCACCACTGCCCGGTGTTTGCTCCCCGATAACATCTGAGTCTTGCCTAGTGAGTGCGATGTTCTCAAGCCTTTGCTCTTAAGACGAGAAGCCCCAAATAGGAAAGGGTGGGGTGACTTGGACTGGACTTCTGGCCATTTTGAAATCTCCAGAATTGATTGATCCATCTCTGCCTTTGTCAGCCCTTTATGAACAAGCTTGTGGTGTCCAA
This sequence comes from Camelus ferus, assembly GCF_009834535.1. Taxonomy (NCBI): domain Eukaryota; kingdom Metazoa; phylum Chordata; class Mammalia; order Artiodactyla; family Camelidae; genus Camelus; species Camelus ferus. The sequence continues at coordinate 23,202,171 of NC_045711.1, forward strand.
GCATTACGCAGATCCTTGCCGGAGCACAAGCCGGCCCCACACTTCCTCCACTCGGTGCCAAGCCTGCCAGGTGAACCCCAGACATTGTCCGACTCTGCTGACGTCATGGAAAATTTTAGCAGCTCATGCAGCGGACACACACTTGTCAATTAGGCGGGGGTCTGACTGCCAAAAGAGAGGTTTGCGGTTTCCCATTGTCTTTCCAGGAGACAGAGTGCCCTCTCCCCTGGCCTTCGAGTTTTTTCCACATGGTGCTGGGCTACCCAAGTCCAAGGCTGTGCAAGGCGGGTCTTTGCCCCCATTAGGAAGAGGGAAGGCGGAGGTCAGGGAGCTGCCTCCATTTGTTCTGGGCACCTGTGCCCGCGCAGCCACCTGAGCGGGAGGGTGGGATGGGGAGGCTCTCGCGGATTTGCTCACTGGTCGGGAATGGAAATGACAAATGGCTCCCGCTGGGAACCCTGCCTGCCTTCCAGCCGGATCATTTATCTCAGCGGCGAGCGATTTGCATACTGACGGGGTGGGAACAGCCGCTGCGGCGCTCGCCCCCCCCCGCCCGCCCCTCCCCTCTCCTCCCCCCTGTTCCCACTCCAGCCCACTCGGGATGGGGCTGCCTGCCCCCATCCCCACCGCAGCCACCTCGAGTGCCGCCCTAAAGCCCTTGAACACCGCCCCCTCTTGGTCTGCTGAAAATGATCATTGTGTCTCCAAAAGGCTCCTGTGAAAACAGTCAAAGCTGTTTCCAAGGGGCTCTGTTCTGGTAGATTCGGCCAGGGAGGATGGAAGGGGGAGGGGATGCCCAACTGCCCGCCCTGGTGCCAGGAGCCCTGCCTACGCCATTCCAGTCCCCCGTGATGCCAGCAGCCCTGTGGACCCTGCATGTCCCACTTAGATGGAGCATTGCCTGAGGGAGAACAGCGAGAGAAGCAGGATTTGAATCCACATCTGTGGACTCCAAAGCTTACAGGTCACAGGGAGGCCACCTGCACCTCAGGGGCATCTGGGGAGAAGAGGATGGGTCGTGGTGACCAGTGACTAGCCATCGCCTGGCCTTGGAGGCTGTGAGCTGGTGGAGGGTGGCTGGAGGTCCTGGGTGGGGTGGCTTGGCTGATCTGAGAATCAGACACCTTTCCCCTTCTCATTGCTTCGCCGCTTCCTGTTGACCTCATCCCTCCATCTGCCTGGCAGCTCTACATGCCCAGACTTCCAGATCCCTCCAGTTTGCAGGGCTAGTTACTCCAGGAAACAGTCCAAGCTGGCCATGGAAACAGTCACTATGCAGTCACCAGCCTTGTGGGTGAGTTCCTGGTTGAGGGTGTCCCTCGTGTAGGGGGGTTCCAAAGCCTGGGGAGACTGGGCAGACCTCTCTGAGAGGTCAGACTCAGTGGGGCTGGGGCCTCCTCGGGGAGAAGTTTCCCAAATCAGAGGGAAGGCTGCACAGAGGACCCGCTTGGACTCTTCATTTTGTGTAGGACCCGCGGGGAGGCGGGTCAGAGGAAGACTTGGCTTCCCTTTCTCCTGGCCCATGAGGAAAAGTGCAAAATCCCAGGTGGGAGAGACACACGGCTCCAAGTGCAGCAGGGAGGACACAGAGCATCCGTAGGAAATCTGGAAACAACAATAAAACCCGCCAAAGTTGCTCTGCTTTTTATTAACAGTGTTGTGACTCCCCAAAAATGTCCCTGGAAAATATTTTTGTTGGTCTAAGTTCTAAACAATGGCTGTTCCTGGGGTTTTAACAATATACATGTAAGCTTCGAATTAGCACCTTTTTATTACTTGCCCTGTGATAAACATCGCAGTCTTCGTGTGAGTCGAGCTGGAAAGGCCCTGCTGTGCCATTGGCTCCTGGCGCGGGGATCGCCGCTCCTGCTCATTTAGGGGGTAAATTCAGGAGGATTTGGGATCGTTGGTGATCGCTTGGGGGGAAGTCTGTGTGTCCCACCCCCGTGGAACCGCATTTTCCTGATTTAAGCAGCAGATTAGGAATAAACAATGACAGCCCAGCCCTTGGAAGGCTGCATGGAGCTTGACTGACCTCCCCTCGGTCGTTCTGCATGACTCCACATCAGGCTTTAAAAGGTAAAACAAGGACCCAGTATGAATGGGGATGAGAAATAGTTTCATTTGGTGAGTATTGGTTTTAGTTCATGCGTGAGAGATTTTACTGAATCTGAATAATCTTGTTTAGGATGAACAGTTATTCTTCTTTCACAATGATTTTTTTTTATTCTTATTTTCAATTCAAGTGTAGTTGATTTACAATTTAGTTTCAGGTGTACAGCAAAGTGATTCAGTTATATATATATACATACATACACATATATGTATTTTTTCAGATTCTTTTCCATTATATGTTATTACAAGAAATTGCATATAGTTCCCTGTGCTGTACAGTAGGTCCTTGTTGTTTATCTATTTTATATATAGTAGTGTGTGTCTGTTCAAAATGATTTTTAAAAATCACACATCGAGATCCATCTCTCCAGGTGATCTGGGCAAGTACACCATGCTCCTGGTTATCAACCACCCTGGCCCACAGCCGCAGGCACCGAAGGCATTTACTTCCTCATCCACTCGTGGGTCCGTGTTGCATGTCTAATCCAAATCCGTGAGGAAATATGTTATAATTTTCAAACATCATCTCACATGATCCATGTTTGCAAAGGGAACATAGTCCAGCTCCTCTGAAGAAGAAAAAAAACTGTAATGCTTTGTCATAAAACAACCACTACCGTGTAAACAAAAAAAATCAATCCACTGGAAATCTACTTCAGGATGACACCTGCACCCCAATGTTCATAGCAGCACTATTTACAATAGCCAAAACATGGAAACAGCCTAAATGTCCATCAACAGGTGACTGGATAAAGAAGATGTGGTATATTTATACAATGGAATACTACTCAGCCATAAAAACCGACAACATAATGCCATTTGCAGCAACATGGATGCTCCTGGAGAATGTCATTCTAAGTGAAGTAAGCCAGAAAGAGAAAGAAAAATACCATATGAGATCGCTCATATGTGGAATCTAAAAAACAAAAACAAAAACAAACAAACAAACAAAAACAAAGCATAAATAAAGGACAGAAATAGACTCACAGACAGAGAATACAGACTTGTGGTTACCAGGGGGGTGGAGGGTGGGAAAGGGATAGACTGGGATTTCAAAATGGTAGAATAGACTACACTGTATAGCACAGGGAAATATACACAAAATGTTATGATAACTCATAGAGAAAAAAATGTGACAATGAGTGTGTATATGTCCATGAATAACTGAAAAATTGTGCTGAACACTGGAATTTGACACAACATTGTAAAATGATTATAAATCAATAAAAAATGTTTAAAAAAAATCAATCCACTGGAGGTGATGTTTCCTTTTGCAAAATAACATTTGTACTAAAGATCAGACGATGAAATGGACAACATTTCCTGGACTTATTGTGTGTGGAGCGTTAAGACACCTTCAGACACCACCGTGTTTATCCTCTCAACGAAGTGACCCCATAGGGTGGGACTTCTTGTTAGCCCCACTTCACAGGCGGAGATGCTGAGGCCTGGAGAGGCTGCTGAGCTCACAGCAGCCTGGTAAAAGGCGAGTGAAGAGGGGCCTCAGCTTGAAGGAGGTGTCTGCTTGAAGAGAATTATTTGCACATATGAACGTGCATCTTCTGTTTGCTGTCTGACCGCACACATATCCCGCCCCACAGAGCCAGTGCGGGTGGGCTCCTGTCTGGTCCAGGGATTTGTCAGAGGTCAGGGTGGGTGTTGATGGACTGGAATAGGGTAGAGATTTCCTAACCAAGGTGATGGAGGCATTGGGAGCAGGGAGGTACATTCAGAGCTTATAGGAAAGCATGGTCTTGACTCCAGGAAGGGCATCTGTGGACATGAAGACCCAGGGGCTGGAGATGGGATCCATGCATATTTGGGAGGCAGTGACCAGAAACCAGGCTAAAAGTAGATGACTTCCAGGGTCCCAGGGTCTGAGAACACGGATGGGGGCTCACGGCTGCTCTTTGCGGGCATTTAGGGGGAAACTGGCATGGAAAGCCTGGGTGGGCCAGGGTGGACACCCTGAGGGTGCAGAGTGTTGTGGGACCTGCCTCTGGACCACCAAAGGGAGCAAACAGAATTATTATTTGAGAGCCAGTTAGAGGGAACTTTTGCTGAGGCTGTCTCTTCAGAGACAGCCAATAGGGCATCCCAAACTCAGAGGGACTGGGGAGATGGGGGGGGGGGAGCAGGGACTGTGAAAAAATAAGATAAAATCACACATCAAGAAAAAGTTGCCTATTCCACACTTGATCACTGTGTTCATTTCCTAGGGCCGCCGTAGCAGGTGACCCCAAGCTCGGTGGCTTACTACCACTGAAATCTAGTATTTTACAATCTCGGAGGCTGCAAGTCTGAGATGGGTGTCACCTGGCCAAACAGAGGCCTTGGCAGGGCTGTGCTCCCCCCAGAGGCTCTGGGGGGAGGACCCAGTGCCTTTTCCAGGTTCTAGAAGCTGCCTGCATCCCTTGGCTTGCATCTCTGTTCTCTGTCTTCAGAGGGTGTCACTCCTCTGCTTTTGTCCTCTACTCTCAAACCTCCCCCACCTCCCTCTTTTTTTTTTTTTAATGATTTAAAAAAAAAGTGGTCTAGTTTTTATTTGGGGGGGTTGGTAATTGGTTTGTTTACTGTTATAATTAATGGAGGTACTGGGGATTGGATCCAGGACCTCGTGCCTGCCAAGCATATGCTCTGCCACTGAGCTGTACCCTCCGCCCCCTCTCTTGGAGTTTACATCACGCCCCTATGTGTTTGTTTATTATTTTTCTCACCCATAGAATGCATACTCCTGGAGGGCAGGCACTTTTCCTATGAATTAGCCACTCCCTAAGAAGAGTGCCCGGCACATGGCAGCCCTCCGTGAGCATTTATTAAATGAGATAATGTCCCATTAGGTCCATCTCTGAGATGTAAGAATTTGGAATTACAGTTCTCCAAGTAAAATGTCCCAGCAGATGATGAAGATGGATTTTCTTGTTTCTCCATTGTTTATGGTGGCAATGCCGTTGTTTTTCCTTCAACGTTTCCTCAAAGTCTTGGAATTCAGTGTCTATGGTGGGTCCAAGTTGAATTTATGAACAGCAGAATATGGAAGGTTTGAAGCTGAGTCTTGGATGGTCAGTCATTGTTTTGCTGACACCGATTAGGTACCGTGAAATCCAGCCAGACTGAAAACACGGTCTGAGAAGAAATAATTTCCCCCAAATCACTCTATCTTGAAAAATCTCCATTTGGCCCTCAACTCTTGCACTGCTTGCTAAAACTCCCCTTCCTTCAAGCAAGGCATGTTGCTCCAGTACCTCCTGGGTCCCCACCCAGCCCTGTCTCCACAGGGATGGAGAGGAAGAGGAAGCAGACTGGCGTCTCCATTTTCAGGCAAACCCAGCCTGCTGCTTTTGATTAGCTTGGGAGGTCTTTCTGGCTCTCTTTTAGCCCCATGGAAATGGATCAGGGTTTCATGCTTCACCCTAGCTTTCCAGATTCAGTCCAGAATCTCCAAGCTGGAGCACCACGCCCCTTTAGTGATGTAAGTAATCCCAGCACTCAGAGCAGCCCCGGTGCCAGCTGCCTCAGGGAGGGCTGTGAACACCCAGACGGAACGCCTGAGTTACTGAAAGACAAGCCCAAGGCGAGAGACAGATGGAAGGAAGCGACGGTAAATAACACGTCCGCCCTGAAATGGACATAAATTCAGGCCGAGATTCTGTCCTGGTGTCTTGATGACATGAACCACAGGAACAGAGCTAAGGGAGATTTTAAAATGTCATCACCAGGCTCCTCTACGGAACTGCAGCTTTGTTCTTTATTCAGCGCCTTCAGGAACATATAATTCCTCATGCCCCGCGTTGCTGGAGGACTTCCGGCTTGGCTGTCCTGCCGGGTTCCACGCCACGTCACCATGTCCACGTGAGGCGTTCTTTGTCAAGTTGCTAGAAGGGGAAGGAGGATTGTCTTTTTTAAAATAGATGTCATCTAGGGTCATGGCAGACCGGGAAGAAAGTGGCAAGAAGGCTGAGGTCAAGGGAGCAGAGGGATGCAAACCCCTGCCCGCTGAGGACCAGGACTCGGGGAGCTACACGAGTCCACAAGCGGCACGCTGTCCAAACCCCAGCCTGCTCCCTCTGGCACGGTGGGAATTTGCTTGCTTATCTGAGAACTACAAAAAGAAAAAGCCCAAGAGTGTGGCCGGTTGGCCGAGGCTCCGGGCCGTAGCTGCCTCTTGAGCTCAGCATCCCCGAGCCTCCAGCTGCTCCTCTGTGTCCCTGGGGGAGAGGGACCAGTGGGCAGCTCACTGGCAGGTCTGGGCAGCCCCAGCCCGGGCGCATTTCACCTTGATGCCCGCAGGGCTTCCTTCTGCTTTCGGAATGGGGAAATTCAGACATCAATCTGGGCTTTCCAAGAAGTTTCAGTTCCACGTTTTTAGCCCGAGAGGAGGCACACTGACAGATTCTGCCCAGAGGACGACATGCGGGGCAGGCCCGACGCCACTGCTTCCTAGCAAGGTTGTCGAGTCAGGGTTTCGGGGGCTGAACAGGATGCTTTCTGCTTTTCCCAGACTGTCCTCTCTTCTTCTTTCAAATTCAAACTTTTAAACAAGGCTTTGCCCCTTGGTCGTTATAAGGCAACCCTGAGAAGGAAACCACATTAAAGACAACAGCCATGCAAACTCAATTCTGTAAAAAAATATTCTGTTTAATTGATTTTCTAAAAAAAAAAAAAAAATCTATTATGTTTCTGTGGGCCTGTCTATTGATTTGCAGCCCCGCAGAAGTAATGAAGAAGCTTTGTGATCAATAAGGCCAAAGTGTATCTTACCCCAAGTCAGTTCTGCCCGCCCGCCTGCTGGGGATGCGACTGGCCCGGTTCCCCACACAGTGACGGGGCCGTGAGCAACCTTCTCCACGACCGCCCAGATTTATTTCTTTTGGCATAAACGTAACAAATGAAACCCTGATGACTTTTCTTGCTCTGAAAGCCAAGAATATATCACATCAGTCATCAGGAAACACACAAGAACACAATTTGCGAAAAGAAAAAAAAAAGGAAAACAGTGCATTTTTTTTAACCTTAGTGCATTAACTCCGCCCCTGTAGTTAATTAGGATAATATTTTACACCTCAGCTCTTAGCTGTTTTTCTTTCTTTTCTATTCTCTGCTCCCTCCTCATTGCCCAACCCTACATCAGATTGGTTTCACAAGTCTCGGAAGGTTTTTCAGCCTCTGCAGTGAATGCCAAGTACAGGTGGCTGCGACTGCAGGCTGATAATCCCAAGTAGAGCTAACATTGCTATCTTATCCTCTGAAAAATAATCATGTTGAATGCGATAAGACACTTGCAATAACACACGAACAGCAGCCGGCGAGCTGCAGACGCCACCACGCAGAGCCGGCTACGGGAAGAGGAGTTCCCTGAACCTGACAAGCCATCTTGGCGGCTGTTAATTTCAGAATTTATCATTTGCATTTTGCCCTTAAATGGGAGGACACGGCCTGAAGGCAAACTCTGCTCAGATGCCGTGCCAGCTCATCCAGCTGCTTGGGGCGGAATTAGGAAGAAGCTTTCTTTAGGGGCTAGCCCTGTGCTGACCCACCGTCAGCCCCTCCAGTGTAGGTGGCTGGGGCAGCTGGAGGGGTGAGGGCATGTGGTGCAAAACAAGGTTGTCCAGGTCAGCTGGTACCAGATCTCTAAGGATTTTGCCTGAGGGTGCTGGAGAGCCTTGGAGAGAAGATTTAGAGGGGAGAGGAGTGACCAGATGTGTCCTTTACAGTCATCACTGGCTACAGCGCTGAGGGCCAATTTTCATGCCCACCTGGAAATAATAATGTTGATGACGATAATAGTTAACAGGGGGGACCAGGCTCCACTTCGTTTCATTTAATTCTCACACCAATCCTAGCAGGGAAATACTGTTATTCTCCCATTTTACAGACAAGGAAACTGAGGCATGTCCAGGCAAGTCCCACATGGCAGGTCACTGTCACATGAACCATGCTCCCTTCATCAGGCAGGTGTGGAGTTATTTATTCCCTCTGTTAATTCTCTTCCAGAAGCACCCAGGTGAGGCTGTCTTTAACAGAGGAAAAATTACCTTGACTTCATCTGAATTTATATTCTAGAGAGAAGATCATTGAGGGGAAATGTGGTTATTAGGAAATGATCTCCTGGGCACATCTTCCAGCAGGTTAAAGTGAACCGGTGTGGAGGCCAGGGCAGCTGCGGGGAGACGGGCCTGAGGACGGTGCCTGCCCCAGGATGGTGGGGGACTGTGCTTGGGGGACTGTGCTTGGGGTCCAGGTGGAATAACCTAGGGGGTGGAGGTGCGGCTCAGAGGCAGGGCGGGAGGGACCAAGAGAGAGGCGGGAGGCTAGAGGCGGGGAGGAAACTTGAAGACAACTTCCTCTTTCCTCCCACCTCAAGACCACTGGCTGGGGACCTTTGGTGGATGAGAACTGTCTGTTCCTGGCACAGAGAAGGCACTGGACAACTGTATGTAGAGGGACAATGGCTGGATGGTGGGTGGGGATGGTAGGGGTGGGAGGTGGGCTGGCCGACCAGGCTTGTCAATTTGATGCTTTCCCATGGTGTGGTCGTGCTGGGGAGGAGATGGGGAGGTGGCCAAGGGTGTGGGGTCTTCTGTCCGCTTTGGCCCTGGCTTCACAGGACACGCTCTTGGAAAATGAAGACCACGTCGGTGTAAAATGAGAAGCTTTGACTGAGAGCCAGCCTTGAACACACTTTGTCTTCGGTTCTTTAATGGAGAGGCTGAAAGTTAAGTCTCAGTGTCCGCAGGGGATCTTTAAGACTTCCCATTTTCCACTCAGCTTTCCAGGTGAGATCCCTTCCAAGCGTGGCTGCCTCCCAGCTCCTGAGTTCAGCTTTCTCCTCGGTGGGCTTCCTGGTCAGGACCCCCTGCATCTCCTTCCCAAGTTCGCCTCCATTTCAGAACCCAGCCTCTCCCATGGACTGTGAGTCCCCACTTCCCTCCTGCCTTTCTGGCCTGGCCCTGTCCCCCACTAAGCCAGGGCCATCCTCCTAAAACCTGGTCCAGCCTCTGACGCTGGATGTGGCCAGATGGAAAATGGAGAGAAGAGAAATGGACGGAGTGGTGAGTGTTTGGTAGAGCTAGATTTCGTAGTCCCTTTATAGACCTGACCTCTATTCTGAGATCCTTTCTATCTTTTGGTGTTAGAAGGTCCTTTGTTACATAAACTGACGGAGATGTTGGATGGCAAATGCTTTAAAAGTTGTACTTACTCAGAGAAAAAGTTGGCCACCCCGCTCACTCCCTACTTTTCTGTTTTGAAATTTTGCCAGACGGAGCCATCAAGGTGTCGGGTTGGGGGCTGCATCTCCAGGTGAGGGTGCCGCGGGGCGGGGCTTCCCAGCAGAGGGCTGGTGTTAAGTTGGAGGCCCGGAAAAGAGCACCGCTGTTGCAGAACCCCTGCGATCCTTTCCGACACCTTACCTTCTACCAACCTACTGGGCTGGGTCCTGGGGATACCAAGACGCATGACACGGTCCCTGCTTTCAGGTCGTGGGCAGGGGGTGCTGCCAAGACTTAAAGGCAAAAAGTGTCCCTTGGTGAGAAACAAAGTGCCTTCAGAGGGTGGGACCACTGCGGGCATCACACGTCCCCCCAGCAAAGCCGCAACGGTTACCTGGGTTAGTCACAGAGCCTGGAGTTGCTTTCCGTTAAATGGGACAAAAATCTACACCCCAGAGACAATACCTGCCCCCATTCATTGGCCAAAATGGATAAATGTCTATGTGTGTGTCGACGGGTGCGTTTTACACATAAACCCATATCGCAAGCATTTTGTAGCCATTTGTTAGTGTGTTAGCTACGTTGGTGGTGAAGATCTGGGGGAGTGAGGTTCACAGGTGTGGAAATAGGTTTTTGTGTTGTGGCTGGTCCTTGTCTGCATATGTGTAGGGGGTAGAGAGAGGGAGAGAGAACCGACTGCCTGGGATAGAAACAGCTCTGAGCTGTCTCCTATGATCTGCTCTCTCTTTGCCTGAGTTTCTAGCGAGATCAGCCCAAAGAAGAACCAGAATGGAAAGGAGTTTCCTGGTAGAAGAGGAGACCGTTTTCAGGGCATGGCGTGTGGGTGAAGGTTCTCTGCCCTGAGAAGGGATGGGGTGTGGGGTTTGGGGACACACGTGGCTTCTCTGTGGCCCAGCTATTTCAGGGATCAGCACACACGCTTGCTGGCTGGGAGGCCACCCTGGGGCAGAGGACTCGGCTGTCCTGGGAGGCCGCCTGGCTCATGGGGGGAGCGGTCATTGCCAGGCGCTCTTGCTGTAGGGAACACAGCACAGGTACTGGGTGAAGCCCCCACCTTCGGAGTGCGGACCCTGTGTGGATATCGCTCACCACGCCGCTGCCTGAGCCCACTGCCCGCTTGCTGCTCCTCCAGCACTCCGAGCGCTTTCCGGCTCAGCTGACACACTCCCTCCTGCAGGGCTCCTCTCTGCATCTCTTTGCCTGGTTGGCTTCTTGTCCTCCGGCATCAGGCTGTCCACTCAGGCCTGCACCTGTGTGAGCGGTGTGTGGCTGGGCCAGGGTTTATGGCTGCACATATCTGATCTCATTTCATCCTTTTACCTCTGCAGGGTGGACAGCATCACCCCATTTTATAGATGGGAGTGGACACTCAGGGGAGTGAAGACACTGTTTGGGGATACAGAGCTGGGGTTTGGACCCAGGGCTGTTCCTCTCCTGGGCTCCTGACCCCTGAGCCGGATATTCAACCAGTCAGTGCGCCAGCTTCTGAGTCTGCAGGACCTGCTGGAAATTCTGAGGCCCCCACCAGAGACATGTGCTTTAGGATCTCTGAGAATCCATTTCCTGCTCTGTAAAATGAGGGAAATACCAGGCAGCTCTGCTCCAGAAATGAGAATTAAAGAAAGAAATGTACACGGAACCCTGGGTGGGGTGCCAGCCTTTATCTGCCCAGCTGTGAATGTTTGGGAATGAGTTTTCCATTGAAATTTTCTTTAAATAGAGGGGAAATATCCGGATAAAACCTAAACATCTTGGCTCATTGCACATGCACACACACTCAGATCTGTCTTCACACACACGGACATAGATTCATACACACACACACACACATTTACATCTATCTGTACATGTATAGACACACATGCATTTATATCTATTTACATACACATATTTGTATATCTATATTCATATATATCTATGTGCATATATACACATATTTATTTATCCGTGTATGTATATATGCATGCATACATATATTCATATCTATTTATAGACAGTGTATTCATATCTACATATATTCGTATCTATATACAGTGTATTCATATCTACATATATTCATATCTATGCACACATACACATATATTCATTTATATGCAAATATATTCATATCTATGCACACATATACATATATTCATATCTGTCCATATTTTATCTATCTATATACATCCATATAGTCATAGCTATTTATGTACACACATATATTCATATATATGAAAATTCATATCCATCTATAAACACACATATATATTCATATCTGTACATATTTTAATCTATATATACACATATCATCTCTATTTATGTATACATACATATTCCTGTATACATATATTCGTATCTGCCTATGCACACATATACATATATTCATTTTCTGCATACATATTTATCTATGCGCACATAGATACGCACACATACACATGTTCCTTTTGTTTGTTTCCCTTGGCTGGAAAATTGGAGGTTTTTATGCCTTCCGAGGAATAATGACATCACACTGACATTTGAAGCTAAAATTGCTGCTAAAAGAGAAAGCAGCATGGAGCTTGGCTGCTCGCTGGTGTGAGGGTGGCCTCTCCCTCTGTTCAAGGGCTGGCATCAGCCCTGGGCTTAGCTTCCTTTCCTCCAGGAAGCAGGATGAGCGCCCAGGCTCTGACCCGTCCTGGCCAGCAGATTAATGGCAGAATTTGGAGAAAGATGAAACCGCCCCGCACATAGGAGGCTTAAAAATATGGTAATGCAATTATCAGCCTCGGCAGCCTAATGAAGCCTCTCTGAAATGCTGATAAAATACCGCTAAAGGAAAATGCTTAAGAGCCTCTTCAAACTTTCCAAAATGTGAAGTGCATCCTCATGGAGAAAATGGCAATCTAGTCTCCTTTCTCCAAGGTTCAAGATTAATTAGGGGCTTATTTAGTGCATGAATGAGGACACAAATGAACTCTTGGACCACAAAGCATTGAAACCAATTTTGTAATCATTTTTTTTTTTTTTTTTACAATTACGCTCCTATCATAAAAGTCTTCATTAGACGTTGTCACCAGCATGTATTGTGTTAGGGAAGTGTTACCACCCTGGGCTTTTGACAAGACTGCATTTCTTTCCCATTAAAGAGGGCTCTTGTAACAAAAGCCTTTTCTTTCTTCGGAACAGCTAAGGGCTGGGGCTTGGAAGGCTGGTCTAGGCTCCAGGGTGGGAACTCACCTCCCCACTTGTCCTCCTCAACCTGAGTTCACCTGCCTTTTCTGTAGACATGGTCCCTTCCCAAGCAGGAAAGATCAGTGAGGTGCCGCGTGGATGTATCTCATTCTTTCGAGGGTTTGTTCATATATTCAGCCTTTGATGATGACAAGACAGGCCTAGGGAGAGACTGGGTCCCGTGTACCTCTCTCCCCGCTCCCTACAAACCACCATTGGGTGGAAGCCAGTCCAAGCAGCCCCTCTGCTGCTGCCAGCCAATCCATCCCTTTCATTTGGCGGGTGCTCCCGGGGCACCTGCCAGGGTGTGTACCACTGGGTGCCGGGGACTCAGCAGGGAGTCAAACCTAGTGCTCCTGCTCTTGGAGTACAGAGACCGGTACTGATTGCTGTGACAGAATTTCTGGTCCTGGTCTGCCGACGCTGAGTCTCCGCCACAGACACCACCTTCATCTACTGGATGCGTTTACCCAAGAGAACAACAGCGTAGGTGCAGGGATGCCTGATGCTAAGCTGGTCTTGAGCGAGTCGCTTCCCTGCCCATGACTCTTTTTCTGCATTTATGAACTGGGGACGTGATTATCTGTGACCGCACAGTCACACTGTGGTGGACAGATTCTTGGAGGGTGTGGTCCCCTCCTGGTGTAATGCCCTGTGTGGTCCCCTCTCCTGGAGCACGGGCGGCACCTATGACAGATGGGGTGCATGTGATCCCATGACGTGAGTCTGTCACGCCATCCAGCATGGGCACTCTCTCTCGTTGGCTTTGATGAAGCAAGTGGCCGTGTTGTGAGTCGCCTTTGGAGGGGATCATGCACCAAGGAGCTGAGAGCAGTCTCCAGCTGACAGCCAGCAAGAAACTCTGACTTTCAGTCCCACCGCTGGCAAAGCACTGACTTCCGCCAACAACCAAGTGAATTTGAAAGTGGATCCTCCCCCAGCACAGCTCCAAACGAGACAGCTGCCCCGACCTGGATGGGAGCTTTGAGAAGTCCTGAGCTGGAAGATAAAAAATAGTAAATATGTGTCGTTTTAAGCTCCTGAATTTTGGTGTGATCTGTTATGCAGCCACAGGAAACTAGTAAGCCTGTGGGTAGCCACCTACATGGGTGCACAGGCTGGTTGATTTGAAAGAACAGTCAATGATACCACAGCACCGCGTGGGGTGAGACAGAGGTGGCCATTTGTTGAGCGCCTTTATGTACCTGATGCTGTTCCAGATGCTGAACAGCAAGGGCGGTACCAGGAGACAGTGATGAAGAGTGCAGGTCTGGGGGCGAAATGCTGGGGCTGAATGCGGCTGACCACTTCTTAGCTGCACGATGCTGGGTAAATGCTTTAAGCCCAACAAGCCGGAGCTTCTTCCTATACAGAATAGACGTAAAACTAGTACCTTCTCTTTCCTCATGGAATGAACAAACGAAATACTGTGTATAAGAGGATTTCCCCGAATTCTTAGTCCCTAGAAAGTTCACAGCAAAGCACAGCTTTAGTTACAGAAGTAATACTGTAATCCACATGAGAAAGCTGCAAGGTATGGTTTTTCTTCTCTTACAAATGAAGTCCAGAGAGGTTAAGGAACAAATCCAAGGTCACACAGGATGTCTCCTGTCCTGGGGTCCGGGGCAGATCAGATTTCAGTTTATATATTCCGTTTCTACGGAGATATCTGTGGCCTCTGGATCAACCCACATTCCCGTATCTGTGTCGAATAGCTCTAAGAAGTACCTTTAGGTCTGCGGCAGCCAGCCTTATCTAGAGGGGGGCTAATGTTCGGAGGAGATGCCCGTGCCCTCTAGGAGGGCACCTTTGGTGTCAGGATCTGGCTTTCCTGGTCATTCTGGTGAATGACCCTGTTCTTGCCCAGGGCTATGTAGTGTCCTGGCTCCTGTTTGCCTTGGATGATGATGCTTGCCTTGGAGTGAGGGGAAACTTTATGTTTTTGAAAGATAATTGCAGCAGGCACAGAACCCATACGGGCCTTGGTGGAGAGGGAGGAGCGCTGTCTGAGCAGCCCTGAGTGTGGTATGGAGGCGCAGTCCCGGATGCACAGAGGTGCTCCCCGACTCAACTCTTCCCTGGTGCAGGAAACGGCTCAAGGCTGCTCCAGACTCAGAAATCCTGGTGGAGGAGTCACCCTCAGCACTGTGCGGGCTCAGCAGCCACCCCTTGCAGCTAGCGAGAGGGGGCATTTGCATTCAGGCTCACTGTGCCTTTGGGATGGGGCGTTCCCTAGGGCTTTGGGGTGCATATCTTTGGGCACCACCCTGGGGCCAGAAGGGGTGGCAGCAGAGGAGAAGCTGGCAGTGGCCTGAGCTCCAGGAAATGTGGCATCTTGAGGGCTGGGCAGGCCTGCGATGGGTGGACAGCCCCTGCCCTCTACAAAGCCCTGCTCACCTGCCCCATCGCCAGAGCTTGCTGTTCTTGATGGACACAAAGCTGGAAGGAGACGGTGGCCTTCAGAGCGTGGGGAGGGCCACAGCCACTCAGCTACCAGATGACAACGGGAGGCTCAGAAAGAGCAGGCTCGGATTTGCATCCACTTTGCATTCATTTGCATAGGACCGCGTTCTGCCGAGCCCGCACCTCCTGCTTGTCCTCCTGTGGGGGTGGTAGGTGGGGGTGCTCCTCCAGGTCCTCTCCTTTGGAGAAGAGGAGTAGGGGGCAGCCGGAGGAGGACAGGGCCCCTGCCCAGGGCTGCAGGGGCAGGATTGGTTCTCTGGGGGTCCAGTGCTCCCCGGAAAACCTGCGAGTGGGCAGGGAAGTTCTTCCTTTTTTGAGGGGGGTCATTTTCTTTCTTAAGCCAAGAGCTTGCTGTGCTAACGAATTGGCCCTGGTGGTTTAATCTCAAGGTCACTTAATCTTTGGGTCGCTTGGTTTTCTGTGGCTGCCAGTAGCACAGAGTTCCGGAATGCTTAGAAAGGGGGAAATGCATTGTTCTGGGTTTGAACGAACTCTAGAAATTCTGTCATCGCGGCGATTACTTCAGGTGACCACAGGCTCGGCCTGCAGATCCGCTTTGCCACGGCAGGCCAGGCTGAGCTCAGGGTCTGGGGGCTTCAGCGAGTCCCCCAGGACCTACCTGGAGCCTTATAATGAAGAGGATTCACCCCGGAGGGTCTGAAGCCTGTACCCTTTCCAGGTTTAGAAAGCGGAGGAATTAGGACAGAGCTCGGGGTAGGTGCGGTTTGACTGTGCTTCCCCTGGGCCCCACACACCCTGATACTGAATTCTAGACAGTAGTAACCGATGATGGAAACCATAGCTGAACATCCGACCCTTTCTCTTCCCTCCTTTGAAAACAGGCAGTTAGCTGACCGGCTCGTTATAGAGGGCTTTTAGGCCCAGCAGGCAAGAATCCCTGCGGGGAGCTTTGTGGGCAGTCTTGTGTCAGATTCATGACAGGATCACATCCTAGCTCTGACACTTGTCGCTGTGTGACCCTGGGCAAGTCCCAAACCTCTCTGAGCCTTAACATCCTGCTGCCTCTTAACCATGACACCATCTTGAAAATGACAATCATTAGCAAGTCTGAGATCCTGGGGTCAGTGTCCTTCATGAAGGGTAGTCTCAAGGCTGACACCTCCCTCTTCCCCTTCACCACCCCTTCCTCAGTGTAATCCGCTCAGCATTTAGGGCAAAACTCAACCCTCACCCCTGAGGACCTAGCAGAGTTGGGAGCTGGAACCTGGCCTCCGCCAGCGCCTGTCAGTTACTCTCGCTCTGCCAAGGGGAGGCCGGCCCGGGCCTCAGCCTCGCCGGGCACGCTGTCCTCCCTTGGAAGACCTCGGGGAAGCTGTATCTGCGACCAGGTACCGACAGCTTCAGAGGAATCCACAGTTCCCATCCCCCTCCCCGCACTCAGGAAAAAGGAAGGGGGGTTGAGGTGGGGAGAGACTGAGATCCGAGAAGCACGAAGCAATAAAGGACTTTAAAATAGATTTACTTTAATTACGTACTTCGGTAATTTGCTGTAGTGTCCCATCCCATTATTAAATTACAACAGTAACTCATCTAATGGATTTTCACTGAGAAAACATTTATTTTATTTTATTATGTTTTTGTGTTATAGTCTGTAATGAAGGCAACAATGTCTGCCTTTGGACCCGGAACCGGCGGGGGGGCTGGGGCAGGGATGGAGGTCTGAGGAGCGAGTGGGAGTCACAATGACAATGCCGCCTGCTAATTCCCAGGGCAGCCACGGGCTGTCAGCCACGAGCTGCTGACAGTGGAGTGCTGGCAGGGTGGGGTCTCAGGGGTGGAAGGGGGAAAAGTAGCAGCTGCTGCAGGTGGGTGAGCCACACCCCACCCCGGGGTAGACAAGATGGATACAACAGAGTCGCGCCTTCACTCTGGGTCTGAGCAGCCCAGGGTGCAAGGAGGAGGACCTGGAACGTTTCTCTTTGTCCTCCGCTTGGCTGTTCTTCAGAGATGAGGAGGGAAGAAGAAGGTGTGAGAGAGGACGGCAGACAGCCATGGTCGCCCGGGAACAGTCCCTCTGGTTGGAAGGAGCGTCTCCAAGGAAATCCAGCGCACCTGGCCTTATTCCAGGACCCTCGCCTCCAATCCCAGTCTGTGCGCTGATGTGGCCGGAGGGGCTGAGTTTGGTGTTCCTGTCTCTCCTGCTGGGAGTGGCTGAGCATCTGGAAGATTCTGGGCTTGGTGGAACCATCCTTGCTTCTTTGTCTCGCTCCTCCCCAGATGCTCTGAGCTGGTGTCCTCGGCCACCGCTGAACCTCAAACATTACTCTGCCTGGATCAGACAAATGCAGAGACTGAGAAAGCATCCATCTGTGGTCCCCGCAGCCCTGTGTGGCAGGGACTGGAGTTAAGCCACTGGTAACAATAATCATGGTAATAATAACTTTAAAAATATGTTTAACAGCAAAGACCTACTGTATAGCACGGTCACGGGGACAGGCCCCCACCTGGAGTTTCCAAGGTGGGGTGGAGGTGGTTAGAAAGAGAGCTTTTCCAGGAGCATCTTGGGAGGTTGTGCTACAGGTGAGAGGCTGTGTCAGGCTGCCCGGCCTCCCCCAGACGTGCTGCAGCCGCGGTGGTGACTCCAGGCTGACTCCCGAGGCCTCTCACCATCCCACTTGCCCCTCTTCTTCCTCTCCTGGTCGGCCTCGGTGCACGGAAGGCATGGGGATCCCGCTCTCCGGGTCTGGCCTTCTGGTGGCCTGCCTGGCCCCGCCCTCTCGGGGACGGCGATGCGGCCGGACTCGGGTCTGCCGGGTGGCCACCTGGTGAGGGCCGGCTTGCGGGCCCTGCCTGTGTTCCCCGCATCGTGCCCTCCCCGCCCAGGTGCCTGTGTGTCCTTCCTGCAGTGGCCCCGTGGGATGTCACCCCTGTACCTGCCGCCCACCCCACCCGTCACACAAAGGGCTTTGTCCGGTCCCGCTCTGTGCTCCCCGGGCCCCACAGTCCTCTGCAGCCCCTCCGCCTCGTCTCCAGTTACTTCCCGGGCTTCCGCCTTGCCTTGCTCGCAGGCTCCAAGCCGACCAGCTTGCTACTTCAAGTCACCCCTTCAAATTCTACTCCGCTCCCCAAGACCCTCAGACTCAGGGCTGTTCCTAGAGGGGCTCATGCCTGTCTTGCCCTAGCCACGAGGGCAGCCTCCGAGCTGCATTCCCAAAGCCCACCCTGCGCCCAGGTCACTTGCGATGGTCTCGCCTTAGGGGGTGGAACCTCACCTGGTCCCAGCTGGGGCCTCCCCCGCTCCCCACCAGAGACTCATATGCCCCTAGCCTGTGGGTCCCAGAGGTCTGACGGGAGGAGGTTGAGGGGTGGGGAGGGAGGGCAATGCATGCTCACCTGCACAATTCATCCCCCAGGAACCGGTACTTGTAAACCATTGTGCCCTGTGCTTGGCCTATCAGAAAACCAGAGGACCAAATGCCTCCCTCTTTCAGCACAAATAAAGACAGCCAGGCAGGTCAAAATAAGTGAATGACATACCGTGGGTTTTATTTGATGAATCCATGGCAACCGAACTTCCTCATAATAAACAAATGAACAAGTGCAGTTCACCGGCCACCGCAAGCGGGGTATCGGGTCGGCGCTCCGCCAGAGACCCCGGGATGTTTATAGGAAGCAGGTGGAAAATTGCTTGGGAGGGTGAGTTTAATTAATGGATAAACTCAAGCACCTTAAGGCAAATTAATTTGTCTCCAATCTTAAGCTTCTCATCCAGGGATTTAGAAAGGAGAGGAAGAGGAAGAGGCGAGTTCTGCTCCTGGTTTCCCACCCTGAGTGCCCAGGGACCTCCATCTGCTGCCCCGGGTAACTCAGTGGACCCATTCTCCTGGGGTGAGGAGTGCAAGGTGGCCAGGCAAGCTATGAGGTGGAGCCATATGTGTGTGTATGTTTGTGAATTCTAGAAAACTGTAATTTCAGGAGTGGCTTTGAGATATTCGGAGCACCGATGTCTTGGTTCCCTTCCTGAAGATCCAGCACATGTCTTTCTGCATCTTCAGTATCCTCTTGGCCTTGTATGTTACTTCCACCCCTGGCAATCCCGCTCCTGACCGTTCACACATTTTTAGGGCACTCTCTCTCCACCACATGGTGACATCCTTCTCAGGCAGCGTCTTGGTTTAGGAACCTGGGGGACGTGGAGGACAGCGTCGCGGGCTGGTCCCTGGGAAGCCTCAGATCCCTGCCGTTTTCCATGGAGGGTGTTTTAGAAGCAGAGTGAGTCTTGATTGTGAAATTAGAGTGAGCTCATGTTTCCAGTTGGTGGGGAGCGTTTATTTCTTATCTGGTTTATTGATCATTTATTTCGAAATGACAGCCCTCCCTTCACCCTCTGTGTGTATGGCAGGCTTGGTTTCCCAGGAGGCATCCTGAGCCTGCAGAATGTTCATTAGAGAATGAGAGGAAGGAAGAAGCAGGAGAGGGCACAGGGAGAGTCTGGATGAGGCTGGCCTCCAGGGCTGGGCTGGGCCGGGCCGGGCAAGCCTGTTCTTTGTACCCTTCATCACCAGGCCCTGGGATGTGGCCCCCTCAGGGGATGGTGACGCCCTGGGCAGAACGCCTCTCTGCAGCTGAAGCCATCCCTGACTGTGCCACCAGCTGGAGGCAGCATGGCCAGCACTGAAGGAGGTCTTGGTGGCAGAACCCAGTGTCTCTCACTTTGGGGCAGTGGATGGGGCAGTTGCTTGGGTCTGTCCTCACTGACCCTCCAGGGTTGCCTAGGACCCCAGCCTTGGCCTCCGTCTTATTGCCACCCATGTTCCAGCCACTCCATTCAAGTTCTCTTTGTGTAGAAAACTCCTACGCATGCAGTGAGACCCAGATCAAATGTCCCCTTTCCAAACATCTGTGCGTCTTTCCCCTCTCAGAACTCCATGGTGCCTCCTCCCTACCCCATACGAGGATTTACTTTCATCCAATGGAAATGATTTCTTGCAAGCCTGTCTCCCCACCTTCACTGACTGTGAGCCCTCGGGTCAGAGACAACCTTTGATTTCTCCTTGCATCCGGGGCACCCAGTGCTGCGCCTGGGACTGGGGAGAGGCTCAGTAGCTTTGCTGGATGAATGACGGAGTGAGGGGTGCTGGGATATCCTCCTTTAGCCTAGCCGGCCCCCAGTGTCCCAGGCACAGCCCCACCCTCAGCCCAGGGCCCTCACGGCCACCTGCCCCTTTGGCGGGAAAGGCCGCATCACCAGGGGCTGAGCCGCTCCCCGGGGAAGTTGGACAGATGGGCCCAGTGGCTCACGCTGACATCACTCCTTGGCCTTTGTCCTCTTTGGAAAGCCTCCCTGGATTCTTGGCGGCCGGGGTGTCGTCAGTTTGATGGATGGGCGAGGTCTACAACGAGCTTTTCCTCCTTGTTTTAAACTCTCTCCCCTTTCATGACTCAGAGAGTCGGGGAGCGGAGGAGGGGTTGGGGGGCTCATCCTTGCGGGTGGGGACTTTTTTAGCTCTCCCTCCCTGGGGCTGCCCCCAAGCCCTTTGAAGGTTAAGTGTATGGAAGCGGCACCTGCGGGAGGTCATGGGGCCCGACAAAACAGGAGGATGATTAATGGCAGGTGTCCTCCAGTCCTGCGCGGGGCTGCTGCCGCTGCTGCAGGGCGGGTGGCTACAGTGGCCCCCCGGGTACCGCCGAGGCAGCGCCCGCTCCGGGCTCTCACAGGCTTGTAGAACACGCTCTCCTGGACCCAGGGGAGGGCCAGGGCGCCTGGAGTGGAACCTGGAAGGAGGCTGGGGAGCTGCTCCCTTGGACAAAGTGAGAGTGTTGGGACTTGCACAGAGGCCCCTCTGACACCCCAGTCCAGCCTTCTCTGCTAGGTGGCGGCTGCCCCAGTTAATGGTGTGAAAGGGTCCTGGGACCCAATTCCAACGTGTATATGTGGGTGTGGGGGGTTCCCCCAACACCACCAAGTAACTCCGAAACTGACTGGGCGTCCTACTGTTCAGTTCGGACACTGTCCATCTGGAGACGGACTCAGACTCCACAGGTGAAAGGCTCAGTCCCACGAGACGGCTTCCCCCTTCAGATGTCATCACAAGCTCTGGTTGTCACTTGTGCTTCTGAGCGACCTCCAACCACTGAGGTTCTGATGACTCCCGCTTTGGGTTTGATTAATTTGGCTAGAGTGACTCACAGATCACAGGAAACCCTTTTACTCACAGTATCACTGAGTTATTATAAAAGGACAAGGTACAGGGACAGCCAGATGGAGATGCTCAGGGCAAGTTACGGGGAAGGAGTGCGGGGCTTCTGCCCCTTTGAGCACCGCCCTCCCCAGATCTTCACCTGCTCACCAACCTGGAAGCCCTCTGAACCCAGGGTATTTTTTTTTTTTTAAATGGAGGCTTCATTACATAGGCATGATTGATGGAAACATTGGCCACTGGGGACTGATTCAACATCCAGCCCCTCTCCCCTCCTGGAGGTCAGGGAAGTGGGACTGAAAATTCCAGTCATCGTGGAGTGGGAGGGCATAGCTCAATGGCAGAGTGCCTGCTTAGCACGCACGAGGTCCTGGGTTCATCTGCAGTACCTCCATTAAGAAAGAAGGAAAGAAACCCCCCAATAAATAAATGCAATTAAATAAATTATGAAAAAATTGCAACCCTCTAATCACAGGATGGGCCCCACTGGCAACCAGCCCCCAATCCACCCTTAGGTGCAGTTCGAAAGTCACTGGGGGCTTAAAACAAAAGATGCTTATTCTCTCAGTGCAGAGACCAGGAGTCTAAAATCAAAGGTTTTGGCAAAGTTGGCTCCTCTGAGTCTCTAGGGAAGGAGCCGTCCCAGGCCTGTCTCCCAGCTTCCGCAGCGTTCCTTGGCTTGCAGACACATCGATCCAGTCTCTGCCACTGTCGTCGCACGGCCTCCTCCCTGTGTGTGCCTGTGTCCAAATGTCCACCCTCATCGTTGAATTTAGGGCCACCTGCATCAGTCCGACCTCACCTTAACTGATGATGTCTGCAAAGATCCTTATCCCCAAACAAGTTCACATCCGCAGGTGCTTGTGAGAACTCGACTACCACCTCTGGGAGACGCAGTTCAACCCACGCTAACTCAACTCACGTAGACACGTCACTCCGTGAACATGCCCGCTGTTCTCACCACTACGCTCCTGCCCTCTTCCCAGTTTTGACGCCCAAGCCCAACACTCCCGGATGAAGCTGAGTCGAGTGGGTCCTGCTGACAGCAGCGTGGCACCTACCAGGACAGCCGGCTCGTGCCAACCTGGGTACCATGGCTGATCTGGAATTTTCCACCATCCTGGGGACCCTGGAATTGTCCACCTGAGCCATCAGGATGGCTCAGCAACGGGACACTGGGAAGAGAGGAGCACTGAATGGAATGCTCAGGGCCCTGTTGTGGGAAGTGTCCGGCTGCCTGCAGCGCTCCTGGTGGAGCATGGACAAATGGCCTTGGAAGATGGCCCCCCAGTGGACATTCCTGAGCAAGTGTTTGTCCTGGGGTTGCTTGAGAAAGGAGCTCAGTATAAAGGGACAGCTTGGGGCAGCCTGTGACAGCTGGAGCCAGTCCTCAGCTCTGATGTAAAGCTACGTGGATGCTTCTGATGGAGCAGGAAAGGGGTCCTCGCCATGGTCCCCAGACCTGTCCTCTGGAGCTCCCAGCCCAAGAGCCCTGCCCTGTGAGCTGGTCTGTAACCCTGGGGAGAGGGCCTTTGCCTGTCTCTTGGGGAGGAACAAAAGCTTCCACTGACCCCGTCTGAGATTGAATTTTGACAACACTTCTTATTAGCCGAGGACTGAACTGTGTGCCCCCAAAGTCATATGCAGAAGTCTAACTCCCTGGGGCCCTGGGAAGGTAACTAGGTCTGGATCAGGCGATGAGTCTGGATTCCCGGACCCCCTGTGATGCTTATGATGGGATTAGTGCCCTTGAGAAGAGGAAGAGACACAGAGCACGCTCTCCTGGTGCCATCTGACAATGCAGCAAGCAGGCTGACATCCACAGCCAAGGAGAGAGCCCTCGCCAGGAGTGGAATCTGCTGGCCCCTGACCTCGGACTCCAGCCACCAGAGCTGTGAGGGGTGCACATGTGTTGTTTGAGCCACCCCACCGTCCACAGTATGTTGTTAATGCCGCCCGAGCTGACTCACACACTGAGTAAGCTTGGGCCAACTCCTGAGCCTCTCTGAACCTCAGTTTTCTCATCTGCAAAATGGGAATGAGCCCCACCTCCCAGGATTCATGGAGAGTGAGATGACAGCATGTGTGCGAAGTGCCTGTCTTGGCACCTGGCACAGGATGGGTGCCTGAGGACGACCGGTGCCCAGCCTGCAACACATCCTTCTCCTGAGCAGGGGGGCAGAGTTTAGTCCACTTGTAAATCCTTTCCTTGGAACTGGAGGCTGATTCTTCACTGCTGGGGAACTGGGAAGGGTGAGCCAGTGACCAGAGGAGAGAGGGAGGTGGGACTTGGACAGGAGAGGCAGAAAGATGGAAGGCGATCTGGTACTAGGGGGCGGGGAGGTGGTCCTGTCACTGAGGCCAGACCTAACTCCCAGCTCAGGCAAGGCACCCACCCAAGGAAGTGTGGATGGAGGCCCTTGCACCTGAACCTTTGGGCCTGTGTGGGCACCTCTCTTGTCCAGCATCAGTATTTGGTCTCCAGGGTGACCTGTTAGCATCTCCTTATGTCACTCAGGTGGTGAGTGTGGACCCAGGCCACACAGCGAGCACCCAGGAGCTGAGGGCTTTGGCCAAGCTCTAAGGGAGACTCCAAGAAGGCAGCTAGTGTGGGGGGATGCCAGCCACCCATGTTGGGAGCCCCGTCCTGACCATCCTGAGGAACAGGGAAGCCCAAAAGCCACTTGTAAGGTAACTTTGCACAGTGATTGGTTCTTCCCAAGGGACAGGTCTGAGGCTTATCCCACCGTTCCTTACGGGGTCCCCGGCGGGATTGTTCCCTGGATGTCCGGATGCAGCCAGCTCAGTGCACCCTCTCTATTTGCTCCCTCTTCTCCATCGTCCTGGGGTCACCTCCCAGAGAGCCTGCTGCCTCTGCTTTTGGGGAAGCCTGGGCCAATGCAGCAGGGCAGGGGACATGTGTGTTTGCAGGAGGGGGACCTACGTGGAGAGCAGGTTGTTTTGGGCGACGAGGCAGAAGCACACCTGTACAGAGGCTGGACGGCCGTGCACAGCGGGGAGGGCGGGAGACGCGCCGAGCTAATTGGAGAGAGAACTGGTGGGGCGAGACCCCCGGGGGAGGCGGCACAGATGGGGCCAGGCACTCGCCTGGGGAGGGAGGCGGGGACCCCGAGTCTCTGCGTGGGAAGGAGAGGCCAGGGTGCTCCGAGGAACCCAGGAAGAAAGCCGCCCGCCTCCTGTGAGCTGGTGGCCGGCAGCCCTGAGGGTTGCCGGGTTCTGACCCCCCTGGCGCCACCCCTGGCTGGCACGCAGTCTGACCCCTTTTGACCCAGTTTTCCAATCACCCTAATTGGGAGAATAACTCCTCCCCTTTGAGGCAACAGATGAGAAAGTGCTTAGAAAACAAAAGCATCGTTCACCGTTTACGATTTTACGACGTCTCCTGCGCTGCGTGATTGCACCATCAACCATTAATAACTCAGCTGTTTCCAGATTCGTAATAATGATCAATGCCCCTGGGGCTATTAAAATGCCATCTTCAGTGTTTACATTATTCTCTTGGGTGAGTGGAGCTTTGGAAAAGGAAAAAAAAAAAAAAAAAAAAAGGAAACTAGAAAACTGACAAACTTCTGAAAATGAGCATCCTTCTGTCCCTGAGAGCAGAATTGAGATCCGAGCGTGTCCTGGTCTCAGGTCGCCGTGCCAGGTGTCTCCTCATCAGACACTCACAGCAGCCCTGAGACAGGCGGGCTCAGTGCACTTACACCTTTGAAATAAGTCTCTTTGGGGGAGGCGCAGGGAGGGTGTGTGTGTGTGTGTGTGTCCGTGCATGTGTGCCAATCACACATACCCAAAGTCCAGGATACACTGACACAGAACCTGACAGGTTAACTCTGCCCCCATATTTCCTCTCTCTGAAAGGCTTTTGAAGCACCAGCCCAGCTGCCCCTGGGGGTTAACCCCGTGTTAATGAGCCATGTCCCCAGCCTCAGTCCCCCTGTGAGCTGGGACCCTCTGCCCTGTTGCTCGGGCTCCCTCTGCCCTGCGCCCCCTTCCTCTGTATAAGAACGAGATCTCTTTGTGGTTGCTGTGTTGACTAGCGGTGGGGATGTTGGTCATGATAAGTGTTACAACATTGATTCGATGCTTTGTACCTTCTGTATCCTGCCAAGGCGACCCTCCAAGGGACAGCTTCTCTTCACTGTTTCCATTTTGGAGTTTGTGGCAGATTGGATTCTTGGTTCTATTTCTTCCTTCCCTCCTGGGATAGAATCTCACCCTGGTGTCTTTGGTGGGGGCCTTGGCGTGCTCCCCACTAGAAGGGGCAGAATTTGCCGCCACCCTACCTGGTTGATGCTGGGTGTGGCCACACGAAGTGTTGTGGATGTGACATGGGTGGAGGCTTTGAGTGTGGTTGCCTGACTGGGCCATTCCCCACATGCAGAATGGGCCGCCTGTAGCTGCTGGTCCCAAAAGGAGACACTTGATCCTGGAACTGCCCCTGCTGGCCTATGCCCATGAATATGGAAAAAAAAATAGTCAATGCTTATTGTTGTAAATCACTGAGATTTGGGGAACTGTCTCTTACACAGCATTATCATAGTGATAGCTGATGAATTTTTAAGTCATTCATTCACTCAACAAACATCAACTCGCTGCCATGGGTTAGGAATGCTGGAGGTGGAAAGACAGGGTCCCCAGGTAGTCCTTAGCCTCAAGGGGCCTACGGTGTAATAGAGCCGTGGCTTTCAAACTGTAGGGAGACAAGAGAAAGTCTGTCCATGGTAGCCTGGGGGTTCTTCAGAGTTCGGGGTGGAGCGGGTGGGGATGGGCACCTGAGCAGGTAGGATGCCCCACCAGAGCCACCCTCCTTCGTTACAATCTGGGTTATTAGGAATTGCCACCTCTATCACACCCGCTTCTCTTTGCCAGTGAGTGTCTGCAGGAGCCCAGAGAAGAATTAAGATGGAAACTTCCAGGGCTGTTTACTGTTCAGGAGCTATGAGCAAACAGCAGACGCAGCCTGTCAACCTCCCTGATGCCACTGATGTTGTTTTCATTGTTAAACAGACCGGGTGGCGTCGCATGGTGGGACGGAGACGCCGAACTCCGTAAGGATGGTGTGATCACCCTCCTTCTCACGTGTGGCTTCTTGCACGCCCGATGCTCCCGGTAGGTCTCAATCCCCTGTCCCTCAATGTCCTGCCCTGTGAAATGGGGTGATAAGACACCGATTACAGCTCTCAGAAAACGAGCCGGTCTTCAGGCCATTATTTATTTTTATCATCCTCACCAAAAACTTCTGTTCAGTCACCCTTTCTCTAAATTTTCTCCAACTTTCTGATCAGCATTTTTCAGATGAAACTCACAAGATGCTGTTAAATGCTGTCTTTCTCTGGGGCCCTTCTTGGCATCACTGAAGTGTGTTCCCCAGGAGACCCATCTGGGACTGTCCCTTCACTGTCTCCCTCACTTCATGTTCTCTCTGCTGCCCTGGCAGTGGGGTCAGGACATCGTCCTGCGTCTGTCCTGATGGGTTGTGGGTCTGTGGCTGGGGTCGTGGCTGTGGAGGAGGGCGGCTGTGATGGGCTGGTTTGGGGTGGGGATTCCTGCCTGGGGTTGAGGGTTAGAGTCCTGCCTTTCAGGGTGTGGAGAGATGGAGGGGAAGGGGGACTGAGGAGCAGAGCTGTGGGTGCCCTTCTTCCTTACTCCTAGCCCCCAGAACACCCCACCATAGAATCGTTCAGAGAACTGGGCTCTGGACAGCAAAGTGTCTTTGATTCTGGCCCTCAGGGCCTCCCCAGTTCTAACCCTAGTTCTGTGCGCTCTGCAGGCCTTTGCCCCAAGAAGGACACTTTTATTTGCTGCTTTCCTCCCTTCCTTCCATCCATCCACCCACCCACCCACCCAGCCATCTCTCATTTAATGAAAGGGACCACTTCCTGTCTCCTCCTGTTGGGAACACAGCCACGTTTTTCCCTAGCAGTGACAGAAGGCCAGCAGCTGGGCTGAGACCACGTTTGGGAGAGGGAGGTGGGTGGGAGCCTTTTGTATCAGGGCCCAGGCCTGCCTGAGATGCAGGTGCTCAGCTCCACGCCAGGGTACACGCCTGGATGCAGGCTGGTGATGGAGAGCCGGCTTCCTGGGTGCCAGGGGCCGACTGCTGTATTTCAGCACGTGCCTGCCCCCGGTACCCAGCCAGCGCAGAAACGTTCAGCTATCCCCAGACAGAAGCACCCTTTAAAGCCATAAGGAGTCTGGAGGACCCTCCCCTGGCCTAATGGAGACACGGGGGCTGTCGGGCAAACGTGACGCTGCCCTAAGGCCTCTGTGAGCAGAGGCCACGCACCCCACCCCAGCGGGTTCGCTCTTCACAGTTAGTGGCCCGGGGGGCTTCCTTTTCATCCTCAAATGTCACATGACATCTTTTCCTGTGACCAAGGGGCCAAAGCGTCTCCTTCCTCCAGCCCCATCTGAGCTGGGGGGGTTGGACACAAATGTTGAGGGACAGAAATGCTGGAAATAGCCCCCAGAAAGCTAGTACAGAGGCTGGCACACCGAAGTGACATGGTGACAGCCCTTGCCCTGCATGGTCATCTCACCTCTCAAAACCTGTGTGTCTCAGGCGATGAGCTGAGGTCGCACCTGTGGGAAGGGGCGCGGGGGTGGGCGGGGCCCACTCAGGGTGATCTGAGTCCAGAGCTGGGGACCTGCCCTTGCTGGCCGGGTCCTCTCTGCGCACAGCTATCTGCCACCTTTGCTCTGCCCGCTCTGTGCAGCAGGAGGGCACCGTGCTGATTGCTGGCTGGTCTCCATGGCAACAGCTGACGAGTCTGCATCAGGAGATGGCAGGGCCGCCAGCCTGAGGCTGCCTGGGAGTGGGAGCTGGGCTGCCATGGCAGGGGCTGCGGGGGAGAGGGCCGGGGGGTGGGGGTCGGGGCACGAGACGGGTGACTCTCCCAGCAGCCGTTGGGAAGGTGCTCCCTGTCCCATCTCAGGTGGGTAACTGGTGCTGTGGTAAGGTTTTGCTCTCTGTGCTGGGGGAGTTTGTTCATTCCACATATGTTCCATGGACATCTACGTGTGCTGGGCAGTCGTCACACAGCCGGCTACGGGACCCAGTCTTGCTCTTAGGAGAGTGTAGGTCCGGGGGTGGGCAGGTAATTAGGTAATTCCAGTCCACTATGACGGATGGTATGATAGCAGAAGTTTGGGGCACAATGTAAGCCCCCAGCGGAGGCACCCAACCCAGACTTGGGGGAAGGAAGGGTATCCTGGAGAGGGAAATGTCTCCCTGACTTCCTGAGGGATGACGGAGTCAGCGGGGAAGAATGGGGAAAGAGATCTGCGTGGAGGGAGGAGGGGGGTGCTGGGAAGAGGGAGAGGGAGGGAGACAGAGACAGACTGGGATCTGCGAGGTTTGAGTGTCTAGAGCCTGGAGCCAGGGGAAGGAGGACAGCACAGAGAGGGAAGCGGGGCTTTTCCTGGTCCAGATCAGGAGGGACGGGGGGTCTGCTCCAGGCCAGGCTCTGGGCAGGGGATGTGTTTGGTCCTCACACGAAGGTTGCCTTGAAGTGGGCGTCCTCACTTGACAGATGATCAAGGTTCAAAGAGGTGCAGCTGGTAGAGGAGGAGGGGGCCCCCGGCTCCGATCCTGATGGCTGGTTCTGCGGTGGACACCCCCACACCCCCCACACCAAAGCTGGGGGTCCTAGAGTAGGCTGCCTGTCTCGGGAGACTCGCCCACGGAGAATTTCCCAGTAGTAACAGAAGCCCAGGGGCTGGGCTGAGTCTGCGTTGATAATACAGGGTGATAATGGAGAATGAGGTCTCCGGACCCCCTGGAGAGCCGGGGAGGGGAACAGACCCCCTCGCCACTCACTTCTGGACACATCTGGGCTGCCTCACAGCTCAGGGCGCGGAGGCCAGCCGGGCTGGCGCTGGGCCCCCTCGGTCAGTGCTGGGGCTGGTCCTGGAGGCCCTTGCCCACCAGCCATACCTGATGTGGCTGGAAACACCATCCCCCTGGGGGCGTCTGGTCTGAGGAGTAGTCCAGTCTTGCCAACCCTTTTGAAGTGTCCTGTTTCTTACATCCTGATGACCTAAAGGCAGCACTAGTCTGAACTGTTCTAAGACACTGGATGGAAATAACCCTGGAAGCTAGTCCCCCAAAGCCTCTGCATTTGGAGAAACGAAGGCCTGGAAGGTTCTTTGGCTGAACACAAGGAAACAGCTTACATCCCTCACCCGAAGAAATGGGCAGGAAATCGGATTGTTCCTGGGTGAGGAAAGCAGGGAGTGGAGCTATGAAGGCAGTGAGCAGATACCACCCCGGACTCCCTCAGGGGTCGGGGGTGGGGCTGGGGAGGGGCTGCGGGGGAGGGGCTGGCTGGTGAAGGCAGGGGAGGGGTGGAGTCAGGACGGGGTGTGGGGACTGTATTCTGGACACGGAGGCATCAGTGACCTGTGTGATCTGTCGGGCAAGTCTGCGTGCACCTCGGGGTGCGCCAGGTTCTGAGATCGGGGTGGGGGGGGGCCAGTGGTGAACATGGCGGGGCTGGAGGGGATGCCCGCCCCTACGTCCCGGGGCCTCCTGAGGCTTTCTGGGCAGGGCTCGCTTTCATAGTGGGTGTCTGCTCTGCTCTCCCTCTGTCCCTTTCTCCCCAGGACCCTCACACACGCAGGCTCACACACATTCGTTTGTGCATACGCACTTGCACATGCGACTTGTGCATACTTGCACACAGCCCTGCACACTTGAACACAGCTGCATTTGTACTCACACGTGCATGACACATGAGCATGCCTACACATTTGCACACACAGGTATTTGCAAACATACACACCCCTACCTAAGTGCACACACATCCGTGCACACACGTACATGTCTCCTTTCCCTCCCTCCACCTGCCTCCCCTCCATTGGAAGGGGCCTGGCCTTGTCCCCCACCTGTCTGCCTGCCTGCCTGTCTGTCTCCCCAGTGCAAGGAGGCTTCCTGAGGACTGGCTGACATCTCTCTAGCAGATCGCCACTGAGCGGAAGTCTCTGAGGGGCAGAGGCTGAGAGGAAACCGCATTGTCACTCAGGGTGCCGCAGCTACTGTCCCCTGGGGGAGGGAGGGAGTTGCCTGAGGAGCAGGTGTGAGATGATTCAGGGGAGGGAGGGTGTGAAGCTTTTTCTCCCAGTCCCTGTTCAGTATCAACTAGCCACGGTTCTCCTGAGGATGAAAAGCCTCGTGTTCCTGAAGGCTGGACCCGGCTGGCCAAGTGGATCCCAGGAACTCTGGCGCCGAGCCTCTGTCTCCCCCTTCCTGGGTCCAGACCCCAGGCCTTTGCACAGACTTTGGCCGGCAAATGTCCCTCCAATGAGTCTTGGCCTGCTTCCTCCAGGGCTTGTCCTCAGCCTGGGTACCAGCACACCCTAGAGTTGTGTGGTGTGGGGTGATTCCTGTCCTACACCCACTTTGATTCTTCAGCCCAACTCTTCCTCTGTCCCAGCGGAGGAGCCTGGGGTTCTGGGGACAGGACCCCGGGGGAGGTTGGACATGCCAGGGTCTGATTATGGGGAACACTCATTCTCCATCCTCATGTCCTTCCCCTGGGGGCGGGAGGTACTGTGCCCGGTGTGGAGGGGAGAGCTCATTCAGGGCCTGGCTGAGCGATAATGCTGACCTCAGAACCCTGCTTTGTGCATCTGTCCCCGGGGACGCCTACTGTGCACCTACTGTGTTTGGTTTTCTGTGTACCTACTGTGTGGCAACGACTCAGAGAGCGAATGCTCTGGCTGCCCCCAGTCTGCGGGCCAGGACCTGGGGACGCGGCCCTGCGCACACGGCTAGTAAGCGAGAAGCTGATTCAGTTTGATTTGAACCTGCGTCCCTGGAATGACCTGGTCATTTTGGGGCCCTGAACCTGCCCTGCTGGGGCTCTATGCCCTGAGTCGCAGCCCCCGTACCCCCATTTCTGACCATCCCCTGACATCAGGCTCTTGCCCTGAGTAAAGAAGGGAGACTGACTCTCCAGGGCCCCAACCCAGCTGCAGCTGAAGCCGGCAGGGACCCAGCGCAGACCTGGCCCTGGTCCTGACCCCGCCTGTCACCCGCTGGGAGGCCAAACCCCTGCAGTGACCCAGCCCCTGCCCCTGCTCCCGGGAGGGGAGAAGGGAGGCCCGTCTCAGACACATCCTCACCAAGCCTCACTTTCTCTCCTTTTCATGCTAACTCTCTTACTATTAAAGAACATTTTAAAAAAGAAGACAGAAAAGGGAGAGAGAAAAGGGTAGAAAGAAGAGAGGAACACCTGGAAATCCTTTCCAGTTCCCGCTGTCCCCCAGGGTCTGATCTGAAGACCAGGAAATTGGAGGGCACACCGGGAGGGGCGAGATTTCATTTCAAACCCACCAGTGGGTGAGTCCGGGGCGGGAAGCAGAGGCGATGGGAGGAGGGTCTGGCCGGCACTCTGCCTGCAGCCCAGTCCTGTGTCCGGCCCACACGGGCATGCGATAACTGTTGAATGAATGAAAGAAAAAAAATCAGCGGATGGAGGCCAGACGCTTCTCAGGGGGACCTTTCCACACCTTCTCTGAGGGGTTCTGAGGCTGAGAAAGGCTCAGGATTCTGCGTTCCTAAGTGACCATCCACCGCAAGAGACCCTATCTCCTTCCCCTCCAGACCCTGATGTATTGGAGTCCATGGATTTTTCTAAATCACTTTGGTGGGACTCAGGCCCCAGAGCCGCAGGCAGGGACCCCCAGCACTCATTCTGGAAGGAAACCCTGGCTCTGCCTCTCTCTGTCTCTCCTCTGTCTCTGTCTCCCACTCATATGAGCACACGCAAGCACATGCACACGACTTTCTCAATATCAGCATATTTGTCACTCTTACTCCGTATCTCCTCTGGCTCGGTGACATAAGGTGAACTGAAGGAGAGCCGTTGGGGGAGGATTATGAAGACACGGGTGCCATGGAAACCAGTTGGAGAGCCCCGAAATCTGCCGCCGGCAGGAGAGGCTGCTGGGCTGCCGTTGGCCGGCCGCTGGGGCCCTCTCTTTAATGGGATGTGTGACGTTTATTCATGTTTCCCTTTAGCTGTCTCACGCCCTGTCTTCCACCCTCTCCCTGGTTACTCAGGCTCAGCTCAGGAAGGTGCCTGTAGGTCTGTAGGGTAAAGGTACTAATGATTTCTTTTTTTTTTTTGGTGGAAACTTTATGATGTTTTCAGCCTCATTTCCTGCTGCTCACGCCGCCACCCCAGGAGGCAGCACTGATTTTAAGCTATAGAGGTTGCAGGCAGAAAATGGGACTGTGATAAACAGAGACCGTGCCGGCTCCTCCGGCAAGTGCTGTAGAATTGGCTATGGATTTCGGTGGCAGGACGGGTCCTTGATTTACCTGCAAGTCTGAGATGCCCTCCCAGGGGCCAAATGCTGGGCAGGCTCTAAATAGACTATCTGAGCCACATTGGGGAGTTTCTTTAGGTTGGAGGTGAGATTCAGAGCATGGTGGGCAACCTTGATCTTCCCAAGCTTCTTTTATGTAGATGTGTTCTGTAAACTGAAGTAGGTTGTGAACCCCTGGATGGACCCTAACCTCCTCCTTTCTTTGAAGAGTCATCATCACCATCATTATCACAATCATTACCATCGTCATCATCACCATCATGCATCACCATCACCACCACCACCACCATCACCACCACCATCATCATTACCATCTTCATCATCTCTTACATTGGTCTTTGTCCTAATAGCTTTTATATTTTTCATTTTATTTCTTTCCAGCAATGGCCCTGAAAATTTGGCAGGCCAAGTGTCATTAGCCCCACTTTCAAAGATAGAAAACTAAGACCCCAGGGTTTAAGTGGCAGGGCTAGGACTGGGACCTGGGCGCCCTGCCCCCTCTGAAACTCTTTCTGCAGGGCTGCTGGATCACACAGGTCACCACCTCTGGCTAATCCAGGTGCAGAAGCTATGGGCAGGCTCTCTTGTTGGCCTAAGGGCAGGAGAGGAAGGAGCATTTTAAGTAGGAAGGGCAACAAACAGACACCATCCTCCCCTCCTTCCATAATCAGGTTCCTTAGGGAAGAGCTTCTAAACCGTGTCCACTCCCTGCACACACGCATGTGCACGCACAACCATGGCTGTTCACACTTTACCCCTCTTGCCTCGGGGTCCATCCCCACCGAGCCATTAAATGTGTTCTGGTGAAGTTTGGCTCTGAGGATATTTCAAAACCAGTCTCTTAATTCTAGAATTCCAGAGGCAGAATTAAGTATTCCCAAGTGCACCCCCATCATCCCATCCAGAGAGGAACTCATCGTCCTTCCCCCAACTTGTCCCTCCTCCCATGGTCCCCAACTTGGTGAGTGGCGTCGCCTCAGCCCCCCAGACTTCTGACCCCAACCAGGGCCCCTACAGCGTGTCTGGATGATGGAACAGGCACTGCTTGGATAATCAGGAGAAAATAGCCAGAAACCAGTTTTTAGAAAATAAAGGAAAGGAGAGTCCATGTCTCGAGGATCTGTGTTTCTTTAGAGGGAAAGCAGATAGATGGTTTTCTAAAGCAGAGATCTGGGAGCAGCCCCAGCCTAATTGGAAAACCGCATTCATCCAGGCTGGAGAGGCCTCAGGAATGGCAAACAGCTTCTCCTCGCTCAAAGGAATTTCCTGGAAACCTAAATGGCTGCTCTTCCTAACCACAGGCTGGTCTTTCTGGCAGAATTAGCGTGATCGTGTGGTCAGGGTGGCCAGGCTGGAGCCAGCCAGGATGCTTCTGCAGTCTGGGCTCCCTCCACACCAACAAGTGGGGCCCAGGAGCGGAGGGTCACGTGGGACCAGCTGTGCGGTCGTGAGACCGGCTGGCGGCTGCAGTCTGGCCTGATCAAGGGATAGGGCTTCGGCCTCTCAGCAGCTCCTTGCCTTCCCAGGGGCCGAGGAGCAGAGGGAGGGGCAGGGGGAGAGAAAGAGCTGGTGATTGCTGAGAGCCGGCTCTGTGTGGGGCGGTTCCCCCAGTGCATTCCATCTTTCTTAAGAGGAAACAGGCTCAGGGCTGTGAAGGTGTCCATGATGTCACAGAGGGAGTGCTAGGATCCCACCAGGTCTGTCTGGTTCCACGCCCAGCCCTCCGTGCTGCTTGTCTGGGGCTGAGGGGCCAGCCCTCCCATGGGGAGAGGCAAGGAGACCCAGGAGCCAGGCCTCTGGGGGTGGGGCCAGCTGCACGGGGCCCAGGATGGGGCTCAGCAAATCAGGGCAGGGATGTCGTCAACCAGAATGGCGGAGCTGGGCCCCCCCACTACGTGGTGCCTCCCCTCCTCCCTAGACAACGGGCCAGGACAGAACAGCACTTAGCTGCTGAGGCCAGGTGTGGGAGATGAAAGATCGGTTGGGCCCCAGATCCACCCACAGTGATGCTGGCAGGGCAGGGAGGTGGGAGCTTCTCCCTCGGTGGGACTGGGAGGGTTTCAGAGGCTGGCAGGGTCTTTCCGGAACTCTGCCAGCGCTTCAGAGGCGGAGTTCCCTATCCTGGATATTTCATAGAGACATGCAGCCTCTGGAGAGTGCAGCCACAGGCCGGGGCTTCTCAGGGTCTCAGGGACAATCAGATGTGACTGGGGCTCTTGTGGGTTTTACCCATTGCTGTAGTGACAGGTGGCTGTGACTTCCTGTTTGAGCCAGGAGGGACTGGGGGCTGTAGAAACAGCAGTTTATTTTATTTTTATTTTATTAAAATAAATCTTTTTTTCATTGGGAGGGTAACTAGGTGTATTTATTTATTTATTTATTTTAATGGAGGTACTGGGGACTGAACCCAGGACCTTGTGCAGGCTAAGCGTGTGCTCTACCACTTGAGCTGTACCTTCCCCCTAGAAACATCAATTTAGGGCAATATGGTCTGGTACTTATACCATGTGCCAGGACCTGGGCAAAACCCTTTCCTCATGTTAACTCCTTGGAGCCTCCCCACACACCTACTATGTAGGCACTCACATTGTACCCATTTTATGGATGGGGAAACTGAAGCACAGGGGAGTTACATTACTTCTCCAGAGTAGCATAGTATGGTATTCCTAGCGGGGGCAGAACCAGAGAGGGTGGGGCAGCAGGACAGAAACCTGCCTAGGTTGGTCTCTCTCTTCCACATGTGGGTAGATCTCCTGGGACGGCCAGGGAGCCTTAGGAGCTGTCTGGCAAGGAGTCCACCTGTCGTAGGGTTTAGTAATATTTGTGAGAGTAAGATAAGTTTATGTTCTTTTTTTTTTTTTTTTTTTTAAAGAGGCCTTGTATAGTATAAACTTCAAGTTCCCCAAATCCTGGATCCTCCCTTTCCAAACTCAGCTCTTTTATTTCATTTTTTAAAATTTATTTTTTATTTGTGTTTATTTATTTACGTATTTGGTGGGTGACATAGTTCAGTTTATTTATTTACTTATTTAATGGCAGTACTGGGGATCGAACCCGGGACCTCATTCATTCATCAAGCATTTACTCAGTTGTTCTTGTGCAGGAAGGCATACAGAATGAGCAAGACACTGTTTTCCTGGAGCCCTTAGGCAGATGGCACATGAAAGAAAAGGGCTTAGGCACCCTGGAGGCAGACATGGCCCAGCAGGGTTCTGTAGGAGCAGAGGAGTTGGCTGAGGGAGGAAGACAGTGTTGATGGTGGAGGAATGTGTTTAAGACTCAAGGCTAAGCCAGTGTTTTACAATAATTGTAAATGGAGGATAACTTTTAACAAAAGTCTCAAGGCCAAAGGAGCTGCCTGCATGGAGGCTGGGAGACGGCAGGGCAGGTGTGAGCTTCGGCAGAGCCGTGTGGCTGGCGGGGTGAGGGATGTGAGCAGCTCTGTGTTATTACGTAAATGGGGGGTTTCTGAAGGGTGGTCTCTGAGGGCTTGGTGGCTGGCTGCCGGGGTGGAGGGGCACAGAGACTTTGAAGGGAACCCTGGTGTCTGATGTGATTGGAGTGGAGGGACCATTCCGGAGGAAAGGGTTGATTAAGGGGGAGTCAACCAGCTGATTCTGAGAAAACGTACTTCTCCACGTGAGCATCTTCTCAGGGGATGTCCTTTAAAACAGCCTGCAATGGAATGGGCACAGCCTTGGACAGGTCTGGCCACACACTGGGAGACGAGACTCCTGCAAGGTGGTGGATGAGGGAGGAGCAAGATGAGGAGCTGCTCTCTTTGGCGTTGTTTGATGCTCTTTGTTTCTGGCTCGCAGAGCCTGGGCTTCAGTGGCAGGAAGAGAACCTGCACGCGTGACACTTCCCTGGGCACCTTCTTCCCCTTCCCCCCGCCCCGCCATCAGCTCTCATCGCTTTCATCCACTTGCAAAATGATTAAGGCTCGGGGCAGTCTGCCACATTGGGTACAGACTCTCAGAGACCAAATCCTGTTTTGAAGTCTGTTTACTCTAACAAATTAATCTCTTTGATGCCTGAAGAAGAAAGATGCATATTAAACAAAGACCCAGCTCTGAATTTTGAGTGCTCTTGGAGTTATCAATCTCCCCAGGTATAAACTCTTGGCTCAGGACGTGTGTCCTCTGCAGTAGGATCTTTCCACCAGGTTTGGGGACACATAACTCATCAGATTTAATTAGCTAATCACATGCTTACCACCCAGACACTAGATCAGGTCCCTCAGTGAAGTTCTGCCTGGTCGTTGGATGGATAGGGAAATTCAGCGGGGATTTGTGGCAGTGAGGAAGCTAGGACCGACGTGCACCCGACTGCAGGAACGAGATGCCGTGTGAGTGGATGACTTTGCTCCCACTAGCACAGTTCCTGGGACGCCAGCAACGCCTGCAGTCATCCGTGTCACAAATGCAGCCGGCAGAGAGGAAAATATTTGGATGGGGGCTCAGACTACGTGGGTTCCTGGCCTCCTCTGCTCCCTGCCTCTGCTGTGACTTGAATTAACTTCTGTATGCAGGCTTCTTCTCCTCTGTCACCTGGGACACTGCCATGGGCTGAATCAGTGTACCCCCAGATCCATATGTTGAAGCCCTAACCCTCTAGCACCTCGGAATATGGCTGTATTTCAAGAGAGGGCCTTTAAAGAGATGATTAAGTTACAACGACTACTTTTGGGTTGGCCCTAGTCCAATCTGATTGGTTTCCTTACAAGAAGAGGAAATTTGGACTCACGAAGAGACAGCAGGGATTCGCACGCACGGACCAAAGACCGTGTGAGGACACAGGGAGAGGCGGCCGTCCGCAAGCCAGGGAGCGAGGCCCCGGGAGAGACCAAACTTGCTGGCTTCTTGATCTTGAACTTCCAGCCTCCAGAGCAGTGAGAAAATAAATACCTGTTGCGTAAGCCTCCAGGCTGGGGTGCTTTGTTATGACCACCTGAGCTAATGCAGACCGCCCCCCCCCCGCCCCGCCACTGTCACCTTCCTATCTACAGCCCGACGTCACTGTAAGGACCCAGCGAGACGCTGTCGGCTGAAGCCCCGTGAAGATTACTAGGCAACATCTCATTCTCTTTCTTTTCTATTCATTCCATTAAGGAGAAAATCTCATTTGGCAAAGAGATGTCTTTACAGCCTTGCTAACTCCTGGAAATCTCCCTTTTCAAAAAATTGAGATTAAATTCGCACAACGTAGAACCATGAACTGTTTTGAGGCGTACACTTCCGCGGCATTTATCACATTCACAAGGTTGTGTGACTGTCACCTCTGGTGAGTTCTAAGATCTTGCATCACCCCAAAAGGAAGGTCCATGCCAGTAAGCAATCATTTCCTGTTTCTCCTCCCCCCACCTATCCCCCATCTGCATCCCCCACCCCACCCCCACCCCTGCCCACCCGCCTGGGCCCTCATCCCTGGCAACCACTCGTTTGCTTTCTGTCTCTACAGAGTTTCCTATTCTGGATATTTAAGTGCCATTATACTATACATGGCTCCTTTCACCTAGCGTGATGTTTTCAAGGTCCATCCAAGCTGCAGTCTGAGTCAGGACTTTATGTCCTTTTGTGGCTGAAAATATTCCATTGTTCAGACTGACTGCATCTTGTTTATCCCTTCATCCTCTGCTGGACAGCTGAGCCGTTTCCACCTTTCAGCTCTTGTGAACAACATCGCTGTGAATATTTGCGCACAAGTATTTATTTGGATATCTCGTCTCAAAATTCTTTTGGGTATAGACCTAAGGGTGGAATTCCTGGGCCATAAAGTAATTCTGGGTTCACATTTTTGAAGAATGGAAATCTCCCTTTTTCAACAAACAAGAGCGGGCTTCAGGATCCAAACCTCCAGCAGGCGGGAGCGCTCAGCTGGACGATGATGACCTTGAGTTTTAATGGTGCTCATTCTTATAGGATCAGAAAATCCAACACTGGGTTTTCATCTGTAGCAGCAACATAAATTTTTCTTTGAAAGTAAATGTTACTTTGATATATAAAATAGATAAACAACAAGGACCTGCTGTATAGCACAGGGAACTATATTTAATATTTGGTAATAACCTATGATGGAAAAGAATTTGAAAAAGAATACATATATATATAACTGAATCGCTTTGCTATTGCAGGACTCAAATAAGAGTAAGTCCCTGAATGAGCTTTCCGGCTAATGAGCCCTCTGTTTTCTCACTGGTCCAGAGAGAAGCGAGGGGGCGGACCAGGTGCCCAAGGTATTTTCCACGTGCCTGTCTCCCCAGCTCTGCGCCTCTTCAAAGTCAGAGCCTGCGGCCGCGCAGCATCTGAGCTTCTCCTGCAGAGCCGGGAACCACAGAAGGTCCAGGGAAGCGGTGAGAGGGAGGGATCCACGCTGTTATTTTTATCTGCTGATGGTTGTCTGAGGCTGGGCAGGCTCCCAGACTGTTGGGAGGCGGCCTGCGGAGCAGAGAGGAGCTTGGTCCCCGGAATGCCCAGAAGCCTCTGCGGAAGTGAAGGCAATGCCAGAACTCCCCCGGGGTCCCCGCTCGGGCTGGGAGGAGCAGGCTCGCCCAGCACCCTGGGTGTCTGGCCGAGGACCCTGGGCTCTGGGTTGAGGGCTGCCTGACCTCCACGGTGAGGGCCGAGGTGGCTGCTGCTCAGCGAGGCTGTCGGTACCCCCAGCGCCCTGTCCCCCTCGCCCTCCCTCGTCCCCGGCTCGGTTTACCGTCTTCTCCAGCAGAGCCGCTTCTCTTCCTGCAGGTGGAGGAGAGAGATGAGCCCCAGACCACAGTGTGAAGATGGCAGGAAGTGTGTGAGCTGCTCTCAGGAGGCCTCTGGAGGGAGGAGGGGGACTTTGATATTTTCTGATGGGCTCATCTTGCCCTCTGTGTCCTCAGGATGTGAGGCTGTTCAGTTGTCAACTAGTCTGGTGCAGAAGACCAAGCTGGAATTCAGAACCCTGAGAATCTCCGGCTGCCACTGTCTTGCTGTGTGTCTTGGGGCAAGTTGCTGACCCTCTCTGTGCTTGATAGTAAATGGAGACAGAGGAACTAGAGGCCTGGCAAGTGTTTTCTTTCCTCTTCCCAGGGAGGGGCAGCCCATCCCAGGGGGCCGTGGGCAGCCCCAGAAAGACTTACCCCTTTAACTTCAGTGCGTGTCCTGAGGAAGGCATGTCTGAATCTAGGGACACCGCAGGCAGAGGGCGAGCGAGGAGCACCCCAGCCCAGCATGACTGCAATGGCCCCTGAGGATCTGGAGGACGAAGATGAGGGGTGGACCAGGCCAGGGAGACCTAGAGCCTCGTCTGCTCTGCTTCAGGGAAGACTGAATCACTGCTTAGTGGACGGGGCTGGAGGTTGGCATCGGCCCCATGTCAGCTATTGGTTGCAGTCTGCTGTAGACAGTATCACATCGTCCACTAAACAGCAAGCTGTAAACGCAAATGCCAATAGTATCTTCATTGTTGATAATTTACTTCTTTTTTGTGTGTCCTCCTGTTCACCCTCCGCAGTATCCCAAAGAGGTGATGTTGACATTATCATCAGTCCATAGACTGAAAACAATGGAGCACAGAGAGGTTAAACAACTTGCCTCAAGTCACACAGCGAATAAGTGGCAGAGCAGTGCTCGAATCCAGCCCTATCAGAGCCAAAGGCCCAGCCCTTAACCTCTAGATGCCACTGTCTTTTAATAATAATAGTAAAAGGCCTGGAGGGACAGTCACTGGACAGTTCTCTCTCAGAGCCCTCTGGTGGAGGCTGAGCTCCTAAGTCCACCTGGCCTCAGAGGGCTGATCCCCAAAGAGGCCTCCCTGAGCTTCACCGTCAGAAAAAGGAGAAATCCGCCCCATAGTCCCCTGGCTGTTCCTGCAGGATCTGGCCTGGGCCTGGCTGTTGGGCCGGTGAAGCCCAGCTCCAGGGGGTGGGTGGGGCCCTGGGGGCCTTGAGTGGGTGGGGGGTGGGGTGCAGCGGCTCTCTGGGCCTTTCCTTGTTTTAGTGGGAGCTCTGGTCAGAGAGGCCAAGCTTGGGTAGCTGTTTATCTTGGTATTTTTCTTCTCTTCAGAGAAAGACATGATGAAAAGGTCACACACACACACACACACACACACACACACACACACTGCACACAGAACTTCGGGTCTTAGTAAGAGGACCAAAGGCGAAAGGAGCCTGGTTATGGTCTAAATGCTGTAAATATCACCCGCGCCAGCCCTGCCACCTCACCCTCCCCAGGCCTTCCCTGACAGCCCAGAACCAGTTGCCCCTTCTCCCTCCCCACCTGGGGTGCCTCTACCAGTGTCTTTGAGTCTCAGTGTCTCATTGGCCAGATCTGAATACCCCCTTGGAGGATTGGCTGTACCTGGCACGTCCCCCACCGGCAGGGGCCCTGGGTCAGCTGCTGCCCCCCTCAAAACTGCCCGCCATCGTCTTGAGATCTCTCCCCGGCCTGGCCAGTGGACCTCAGGCCTCCTGTGAGCTTGCTGGGACCCAGCCAGCGTGGACGCACCAGCACCCAGCTAGGCTGGGGTGGGGTGACGTGTGTCCGCCTCCTAGCTGGCCTTAGGATCTGGTGTCTTTCCCCTCTGGTGCCCAGGACTTATCTTTATGACATTCTTTAAGCTTCCCTCACCTGCCAGGAACGTGGAAGCCCTTCTCCAAGGTGGGCTGGGAGGCAACTGTGGCTGAGGGTCTAAGGAGGCAGGAGATGAGAGGGGAGAAGGCAGGGGGTCTCTGGAGGGGAGGCTGAGCAGATGGCAGTGATGAGCTCCAGGCCCACCAGGTTCTGCTGCCTCAGATGGGCCACTGCTCTTCCTCCCGGCACAGAATTTTAAACTTTACTCCAAGACCTGCCCCAGACTTTCCTCTGCAGAAGGACCTGAAACCTCAATCCTTAAAGATACTTGATTTTCAAAATCAGATATCAGTACAGACGACTGAGAGACAAGTCTTGGTGTAAAACAAGGGAGGCGTGGGTCAGCGGAGGTGGGTGATGGGCGGGCTAGGGGCCGGGAGAGATGGGGCCAGCTCGAGGCAGAGGGAGGGAGGGGCGGGTCCCCACCTGAGAGCGGTCACCTTGTGTGTGTGCAGGCGTGAGCGTGGGAGTGTGGGCTGGCTTTCTGCGGTCACATCAAGGTGGGGGTCCTAGGTGGAGGCAGAGTCCAAGGCCACGCAGCCGCGTTCCTCCCGGCAGAGAAAAGCACACAGGATCTTGGGATACAGGAACCCAAAAACAAATAAATAAAACAAGCAGTCAGGGCTATAAATAGATGAAGGCAAGAGGCCCAGATGGTTGCCCTGGGCCTTGGGCTGGGGGAGAGAGGGGCCACCCCTGACCCTTGACCTTTGTCCGGGGCCAGGACCTGGAGTTGCTTCTCAGAGAAAACCCTTCTTCCACGTGCTGTATTGATTCGACCACCATTCAATTCCCTCCTTCCCTCCCTGGCCGTGCAGGCCTGGCCGCCTCCCCGTGTACTCTCCACTGCTCAGGGCAGGAGCTGGTTCGCTCCTGTGATGGGGCTGAGGTTCCACGGGTTCCTTCTGTCTCCCACTTGGCCCCCAGTCCTCATCTCCAAGGCAGGCCTGACCTGTGAGGGTGGACACAGGTGCTGGAATTCTGGGCAGCAGCTTCGTGGTGATGTTCCGTTTCTCTGGAAGTATCATCCGGAGAGTCCACCCGAAGTACTGGGCCCGGCTTCTCCACTCTCTCGCTTAACTCCTTTCTCGCCGCAGTTCCAGAAAGCATCTCAAGAAAATGGTCCATCCGCCCATCCATGTACCACCCCTTCTATCCACTCATCTAGCCATCCGTCCATCCATCCTTCTGTCCACACACTTATCCACCCTTCCATCCATCTGTTCATCCATCTATCCATCAGCCTTTCCACCATCTATCCATCAATCTGTTGACTGATTACTCTGTTAAGCTCTAGCGGTAACCAGTAAACTTGGTCACCTGGTTCTCAGTCCCACTTTGCTTGCTCTTTGATGTGGGAAGCAGACCGGGAAGGCAACGCAGAAAGAGCAGAGCTGCGGTCGGGAAAGTACCAGGAATTCACAGCCAGGGCTCCGCGCTGAGGGACGTTTATTTCTCAGTTCCCACGCGCAGGCAGGGATGGGTAGCATTGAAGGGGACGTACGACCCTCCCACATTGCACCCAATTCCGATGTGTGTGTGTGACCAGGCGACTCACAGGGTCAGTATGGCTTAGAAGCAAAGGGAGATGCACAAAGTTACAGGCTTTATCATAATAATGGTAATGATCTTCATCATTCATTGAGTGCCTACTGGGCACTGTGTCAACTGCTGTGCCCAGATTCTCTCACTGAATCCTTTCAATAATCCCATT
Source organism: Camelus ferus (assembly GCF_009834535.1). Lineage (NCBI taxonomy): Eukaryota > Metazoa > Chordata > Mammalia > Artiodactyla > Camelidae > Camelus > Camelus ferus. The sequence goes on from NC_045711.1 coordinate 23,245,015, forward strand.
TTACAGAAGGGGAATGGCGATTCAGAGGGATTAAAGTTCCCTGGTCTGAGGTCAGAACCTGGGTCGGTCCAGGCACCAGCCCCCTCGTAAGCTGTGTGTCTCTGGTCAGGGCTCTTAACCTCCCTGAACTGCATTTTCTTCTTGCGATGGAATGGAGGCACCCCGTCTTTTCAGGTCCGTGAGCTACATTTTAATGTCAAAGTCTTTGAAGATCTCTTCACATGCCGGTACTTTTATTTTTAGGACTCGTTGGTTGAGAAAACTCACAATGCCAAAAAGCCACTTTGAATTCAGTAGTGGTCGAAAATCAATCTGTATTTGATTATTCACAACCACATGTATATGCATCTGGAAAACAACCCTGAGACGGGCGACTGTGTGGTCTGACCGTGCCCGCGCAGGTTGGGTGTGCGGATCCTGGTCTCTGAGTTAAGACTGCAGCCTCCGGGGGTCGGGGCACTTGCTGTCCCTTCTGGATCTACATTCTGTATTCAGCAAAGCCGTCACCTCCTGCTTCCTCGCCGCTCTTGGATAACAGTGAGATAAGGCAGAGGCAGACAGGACAGTGAGCAGAGAGACCCTGATGGAAATGGTTGACCAGACAGAAATGGGAGGGTTGGGAGGGTCTGCCCTGGGACGCGGTCCTCAGTGTGGCCAGTGCCTCACCCGCCAAGGCTCCTGCGTTCACAGGAGCAGAGCGCCGGCTCCACAGGATGCACAGCAGGTCCTCCCCAACGCCGCCCCTTCCCCCCGCCGGCTTGGGTGGGGATCTCCACCAAAAGTGCCTTCTGCTCACCAAGGATCATGACGGGTCCAGTTAGACCTGGAGGGGCCTGTGTCGGAGTGGGATGGAGAGACAGCTGGGAGGAGCCCCACCACTTCTCGGGAAGGAAGGGGCAGAGGACAGACCCCAGGAGAGGCCCGGGGTGTCTGGCCGATTCTGCCCGGGCCTGGTTGGCTTTGGGGGCCTCCCTGGGACGGGCGCTTCTTCCCGGAATCCAGCCTGGACCCGGAATCACTCCTCAAATGCCCTGATTCCTCACAGATCGCAAAGCAGAAGATGCAAAATCCTGAAAAGCAGGTTGGACCTTTTTCTCCCCCAGTGTTCTTTTCTGAGATTAGATTTGGGTTGACTGCATACATCAGCATTCTGGCCCCCCCGGGATGAGAAGCAGAGACCCCCCGCAACCCCCTGCCTCCCCACCTCCCTCCTTCCCTCCGCGGCCGCCTCCTCTGTCTCCCCCTCTCTGTTGGCACCGAGGGCTTAGCCATGACGCAACTGCAGGCGAAGGAGGCCCGGCGGGGCCTCAGCCGTCACTCCCCATTCTGGCCAGCACCGTGGCCACTTGCCTGGGGGAGGCTGGACCAGGGACTCGGTCTTCTTAAAGTGGTTCAGGGGCCAGAGTTGGACTTGGGGTCTTGCAGTCCATTTACTGAGTGATTTCAGGACCGTGCAAGGTGCTGATAAAGGAGGATTGAAAATACAGTTTTGATTTTCCTGGACGCTGTGTTAGCACCCGGTGCTCTGAGGGAGCTGGCCGCCCTCCTCGGCCATCTAGACCCTCCCTCCCAACCCCCATGGTGCCTCCCTCACAGTTCCTGTTTCCTCTCCCTCGAGGCACCATTCACAGTTTGCAGTGATTTGCCCTGAGAGAGTTTGGTATAATGAGCATGTGGTCTCTGACCCTATCAGGGAGGCTTCCCGGAAGAGGTGATGCTTACGATGAAAAGTGAAGGGTGCGTAGGAGAGAGGTGGAGGCACCAGCAGGATGCCCAGCCCGGGAAGGGATCTCGAGGGTCTGGAGGGAGGATACAGGAGGGACGACGGGGAGCCTGGTCACGGGGAGCCTGTGAGGACCACAGAGGACCTGGGCTTGGCCTGAGGCGGCCCTCACAGGCTGTGATGATTAACTGCGTGTCAGCTTGACTGGGAGCTGGTGAAGAGTCTCTTCTGGGGGTGTCTGTGAGGGTCTTTCTAGAAGAGATTACATGTGAATTGGTGAGCTGGGGACGCAAACCGCCTTCCCCAGTGTGGAAGAGCATCGTCCAATCGGTTGAAGGCCTGGTAGAAAGAGGCAGAGAGACAGCACCGCCTGCTGTCCCGCACTCGCTAACCCTGCTCCCACCCTCCGAGGGCCGGCGCCTCTCTGCTCCCGGGTTCCCCGGGAGGCACTGAGAAACCAGCCCTCTCCTTCTAGCACCCAGAGCTTGGTCAGCATCACAGCTTCTCCGACCTTCCTCTCCTCCCTCCCTCCCTCTTCCCACCACCAACTGGGCGAGCGCTAATGTGTTAGAATCTCTTTTGAAAACAGGTGCCCAGGGCCGAGGCCAGCAGGGCTGTGCTCCTGGGGGTACAGGGGGATGGCTGGTCTTGGGGATCCCACGGCACGTGGTACTTCTGGCACTCAGAAGGAGGGCCAGCACAGGTCCCCGGCTCCTGAGCCCGCACAGGAAGTCCTCCTGTACCCTGGGGCCTCCCGGCACAGGTGCCAACCCACGGCCGCCGATGACAGCCCAGGTCGCAAGCTTTGTTTCCTCTCTGGCCACTTCTCCAGCAGTCTGGAGCCTGGGGAATTCCTCTGTTTCTAAGAATACCCTCTCCTCAGTGTTAATGATTCCCTTAAGGCAGCCGCCGCCCCCCTCGGCCAGGCTACGGTTAGGGTGATTACTGTTACTCTCGTTACAGCAATTAACAACGTGGGCCAGACAGCTTCTGCTGAGAGCCCACGAAGCCCCTGGCACGGGGGGGAGCCCACGGGGACCCTTCTCCAGGGCTGCAGGGCAGCCTCCCGCCGCCCCCTGTGGCCCCAGGGGGCCCCAGTGCCACACGTCTGCCCCGCTCATCCCAGATCTCACGGACTCTTGGGGTGGGAAGGCTTGGCTCCTGTCACCCAGGTTGACAGCGTCTTTTCACAGAGGGGCTGTGGGGTCTACAGAGCGAGGAGACAGGCCCAGAGCATCATGAGTCAGACCTCGGCAGTCCAGCCCTGGGCTCCCTCCTCCGCCTCTCTGCTCGGCACCTGCAGCTCAGACTAGTGGAAGGGGAGGGGAGACCCCCTCCCCGCAGGACCCCGAGCACCTGTCCTCTCCGGCCTCCGCCTGGGGTCTTGCTGTGGGTGGAGGAGCCCCTGGGGGATGAGGAAACCAGAAGAAGGGGGAGAACCAATCTGCGGGATTGTCAGCTGTCACCACAGCTCCCTGAATTCAGCACAGGAGGTGCTGGGATGCCTGCCCTTCTCTAGGGTCCCTACTCCTAGAGCAGCAGCCCCACCCCCAACACACCTCTCCACCTTCCGCACGCCCCCGAGTCAGCAGAGCTGTGTGTTTAGACACACGCAGGTGTCTGGGTGCTGCACATGCCGGCTCGCTAAGCTCTAAGTGGCGCTAAGGGAGCGACCCCTGCAGAAGGCGGTGGGCTGCCCAGGCCCCCGCTCGGGGACAGCCGGTCCACCCCCAGCCAAGGCCGCTCAGGACCTAGGTCTCCACCTGTCCGTGCAGATGGAACGCCCCCTCCTAATTGGCAGCAATGTGCTGACTTCGGGGCCGCCGGGAAGCACCCCTTCTCTGTGGCCAGGGCTGGTGTCAGGCTGCCCTTCCCAGCAAGTTTCTATCATCTAAAAAAAGAGATTTAAATCTTCCAAAATATTTCACGTGGTGACCTATAGGTGACTTTCATTTCCGACTTTGGATTTTTACATTTCAGACTTCTCTACCATGAGCGTGTATTAAAAATGATTAAATTCAGCAACAGCGGGTTTCGACTGAGCAGGGACTCTGCACGGAGCCCTCGCTGCCCCGTCTCAGGTCCCCAGCCCCATGGAGGCGACCAACCATCCCAGTCTGCCCAGGACTGAGGGCTGTCTTGGGACTGCTAAGGCTGGGATGGTCTTGGGTAAACCAGGACCGCTGGTCGCCCTTCCATGGCAGAGGCGCCATGATGTCCATCATTCTACAGATGAGGAAACGAGGCTTAAAAATACTTAAAACTCTGCCTCTGAACCTGACCTCAAAATCAGCAAAGGATTTGAAATAGACGTTTCTCCAGAGAAAATATGCAAATGGCCAAATACACACGCAGAGATGCTCAACATCACGAGTCAGCAAGGAAACGCAAATCAAAACCGCAGTCAGGTACCACTTCACACACACGGGGATGGCTAGATTTTTTTTTAAAAAAGAAAATAGGTGTGGTGAAGATGCGGAGAAATTGGAACCCTCATGCATTACAGGTGGGGATGTGAAATGGCGCAGCCACCTGGTTCGCCTGGCCAGGGATCCAGAAGTGTCATAGGAGGTGGGGAAACAGTCTTGGGGTGCAAACTCCCAGGAAGCAGGGTCCGGGCCTGTGTGGTGTCCTTGGCCCAAGGTGGGTCACGTGCAAAGACAGAGGCAAGGCCTCTGCCTCTTCCCAGCTGTGTGACAAGTCATGGTTTTTTTTTTTTTCTTAGCAACAGGGTTGGGCTCGTTCTTCTTAAAGGGCCAAGGTCCCAAGGTGCCAGGTTCCTTCTCAGGAAGACTGTGTAGGTCTGTTCTGAGACCCACACTGGAGGAAGATGTCTTTGCATCAGACACCAGTCAACAAGCTGCCGAGACAGCCCCGCTGCCCTGCCGTGCTCTCTGTCCTCTCAACTGTATCCACAGGAGGCCTTGGATGTGCCTGGAACTCCCGGGGAGCCCTGCCCTCTGAGGACGAAGCAAAGCCCTGTTCTCCCAGAGCTTCTGCCAGATTAGACATTTTCTGTGCTTTCCAGACTGCAGGACCTCGGCCAAGGAGTAAAAGTCACGGCGGGGGAGTGGTTTGGGTTTGGTACTAGGAAGAACTTTCTAACTATTGGAGTGACATCAGAACAGAACAGGCTGACTTATGGGCTAGCGAGCATCCTGACTCTGGAGATGTTCAGAAAGAGATGGAAGACGTGGAGGATGTGGTGGGGAGACTCTAAGCTGAGTCCCGTGGTCTCGTGTGACCTCTCTTAGGTGTGGGCGGGGCCTGTGGAATTGTGCGTCCTAACCAGTAGAAGGCAGCAAAGGTGAGGGGTGGGAGGTCACTTCTGTGGGTACATTACATAGGGTACATCTGTCCTACTGAGATCCTCTGTCGGGCCGGCTTTGATGGAGCAAGTGGCAGGTGGGGGAGGCCCACGCAGCAAGGAGCTGAAGACAGCCTTGGGCCAACAACCAGCTAGGAACTGAAGGTGATCGCTGGCCAACAATCAGCAAGAAACAGGCTGTCAGTCCAACAGGCCGTAAACAGCTGAGTTCTGCCAACAACCCTGGGATTCCGGAAGCAGCTGAGCCTCAGATGAGACCACAGCCCCAGCTTCGATTGCAGGTTCCAGGTGAGACTGAAGCAGAGGACCCAGCCAGGCCACACTGGACTGTTGACCCCAAGAGATACAAGACAATAAGTGACTGCTGTTTTAAGCCGCTAAGACGTGATGAGATTGCCAAGCAGCGATGGATCACCAATGCGAGACGTTGTCAAGGAGACTGTGTATCAACCAGAAGGCCAGCTGGCTCTCCTCCAGGTCTGTCCCCAGCCTGGAGACTCTAGAGCCATGTCTCACTCATCTTTACCTCCTACAGCGGCTTCGCTCAATTTCTTGCATAAAATAAGGACTTGACACATATTTGTTGTTTGAGATATTGCCTTAGTGCTGGTTTACGCATCAAAGAAGCAGGAGGCCTGGCCCATGAGGAGGAAGTGTCTGAGCTGCTCTGGGAGGGAGGCCAGAAGCCTGGACCATCCGGCTGGGCATGGACGTGGGGCAAGGCTGTCAGCACGTTGTGCACCTTGCCGATAAATATCAGACCCGCCCACTCACAGGTTTGTGCGGGTTGAATGAGCTAATATGGCAGCCTATTAAGAGGCCCACGGAGGTAAGACGTTGTTATTATTTGTTATGAAATGTCACAGGCATTCCTGCTGGGTGACTCACGGGGCTTGGAGACTTGGAGAGTTTCCTTCCAAATAAGGCTAGGATGGAGCTTCTTGGTGAGAGCCTGCAGGAGCTGGTCTGGAGGTCTTGCTAATCCTACCTGTCTTTCCTCCTGTCGTGTTAGAGAAACTGGCTCCAAAGAGACGTGATTCTGGAGTCTTTGTTGAAACTGGTAAATGGTGTCCCCAAGGTTAATGAGGGCTCCTTCCAGCATCAGGCAGGTGGAAGGGGGTCATGGGCCGTTGTTGTGAATATAAGAGGTGACTGAGGGCTAGTTTCTGGGTAAAAAGACAGGAAGATGGGGAGAACAGTAACTGGAAGACACAAACCAATTTTCTTGCCAGGATTTTGGAGGGCAATACCGTCTCACATTTATTCACCACCTTGACAGCAAATCCTAGTTAATATCGACACTTCAATTTCACATTCAGCGGCAAATTTGCTTTACAAGTTGCCAGCGCTCCTTTCTGTTTCTGAGTTGAAGCCCTCATGACCTTTCAGGGTCTTCAGGCAGGGGCAGAAGACCCCAGGGAGCAGTTAGACGCTTGTGTAAGTGGCCCAGGGTGGGTGAGGGGTGGGGACCACTCTGGTGGCCTTTTCCAGGTGAGTGGGAAGGAGGAACATCCAAGGACCGGTGTGGCCCAGTGGTGATGGCCAGGCTGGAGATTCCGGGCAGGGCATGGACTTGACAAGACAGGTGCTGTCATCAAGGACAGGTCTGCCTCCACAGGTGGGAATGGCGGCGTGATGTGTCGGGGCCACAGCATGATCAGTTTTGACCTCCTCACTTCATGGGAAAGGGGTTGAGACACAGGCTTGGGAACTGGGTCTGTCTGGCTGTGCGACTTCTAGCCCTGTGACCTTGAGCAAGTCACTTAACCTTGCCTTCACTCCACTTTCTTACTGCCTTGCTATATAGGCACTGTGTGTGTGTGTGTGTGTGTGTGTGTGTGTGTGTAATAATACTTACCTATACGTTACTATGATTTTCTATTACTTTCATTAAATTTTTTTTAACAGTTTGTGATCTCTTAATTTATGTCTTTTTAATACATCAGGTGCCTGTTATGAGCCAGGCACCGTTTTGGGATTTGGAGACATGGCAATGAGTGAAACAGACAGAGTCCTTGTGCTGGTGGCGCTGACACCACAGTCGGGGAGGCAGATAACCAAGAAGTGGGCAGACAGACGTGTCATCACCAGGTGATGAGCCGCAGGGGGAGGGACGAGAGAACGGTGGGGGCTGTCCTTTTAGATCGGCTGTGTGTCAAATCTAGCCCACGGTAGCCTGTTTTATAAATAAAGCTTTATTGAGACACAGCCACGCTCCTTCCTTTACATGAAGCCCATGACCGCTTCTGAGTTGAGTCGTTGTTGCAGAGAACACAGGCGCTTCACAAAGCTGAAACTGTCTGCTGTCTGGCCCTTTACGGGAAAGGTTTGCCGACCCCTGTGTGGATGGTGAGGTCAGGGAGGACTGCTCTGGGAAGGCGGGAAGGGTGCCCAGACGATGTCTGTGGGAAGAGGGTTGAAATCCCAGGTTGCAGCAGGTACCATGGCCCTGGCAGCGCACGTGCAAGTGTGGCCGAGGACGGCGCGGACCCGGCAGGAGTGAGTGAAGGGCGGTCGTGGCTGTGCAGAAGCTTTTTAGTAGGACACATCCCCACTTGTTGATTTTTGCCTTTCTTGCCTTTGCTTTTGGAGTCAAAAGAGACTCTCTGGTTGTAATGCCTCGGAGAATTTGCTGAATGAATGAATGAATGAATGAATGAGGTGACTTTCTAGAAATACCAAACTGGCCTGTATCCTGGCAGGACTGGAAACCATGGACTCCCACGACCCGCCCTGCCCCATGGCTGTCTTCCTAGAAGCCCAAGGATGAGGGTGCTCCCCGCTCTGAGTGAAGGCTGACCTGGTGACACTCCGGGAGTCCAAGGTTCCCTGACACCCAGTGGCCACTGTAAACGGGTACCCGTCTCTTGCTTCCTAGAGTCCCAGCTGAGATTTCGTTTTGGCCAGCTACGGCCAAGGTCCGCTGCAGGCGATGGAAGGAGCATCTTTACTTACCGGCTCCAAATCCGCCGGACTCTTCCCTCATCACGCTTCTCTTGGCCCTGAGACCAGACTTGCAGGGGAAAAAGTTGGAGCCAAGTCCCAGAGGAGGGCTCAGGGAGGGTTTTCATCACCTTTAATGATGTAGTATCAGCAGCAGCCTGTTAGCAGGTAACCTCCGCATTCCCGTATTTACACTAATTAGTTAGTATCCACCGAGGGCTTTGAAGGGGCCTGAGCCTGAAACGTCGGCCAAGGAGAGTGATTCACAAGAGAAGGAGAGACGGCCCAAATCCTGAGGTCATCGCCTACCTTGCGCATCACTCAGGGGTGTCACACGGGGGCTGCAGGCTCTTTGGAGGTGGAGCAGAGCCCTCGGGACGCCAGAGAGAGGAGGGGATGAAAGGTGCCCGCCACCCAGTGGACCCCAGCTTCCCCACTTGCACTCGTGGTCCGGGGCACAGGCAGCCCTTCAGGCTTGTGCGGGGGCGGGGGTGGTGCCTGCTGGGAGCTGCCTGAGGTTAGGGCTGAGCCCACCCGCGGCGCCCTCCGTGGAGCAGGGTGCGGGTAGCCACGGGCCTGCTTGTCCTTCCAGAGAGCTCAATAAGTGTCCACACACCCGATGAGCTTTTCTTGGGGATGTTTGGGGAGGCACCTGCCACCTTGCCGTGGGCTGTGGCTTCTGGAGCTGCTCCAGCCCCACTGAGTTCACTGGCCCCACTGGGTTAAACATCTGCTGTTAGATTCCAGCGGTCACTCCCGGCCTGCGACCTGGTCTGCCCGTTTTGAGGGTGGGGCAGCCGAGAGTCCCCTTTTGATTCCGCCTCCAGAGAAACAGGGAGGAAGTTATGGCCTCCCTGGGAGAGGAATCTGAGCCTCTTCTTCGGCAAAGGCTGTGGGGAATCTTTATTCTTAAAAAAAATGTCTTCATGGGGGAGGTGTAGCTCAGTGGTAGAGTGTGTACCTAGCACGCACAAGGTCCTGGGTTCAGTCCCCACTGCCTTCATTAAATAAAATAAAATAAATTTAAAAGCTAATTACCTCCATCCCTGTGACACCCACTTTTGGGGGGATACCTAGGGCCAGGAGACTTCCTGTCTCCTACATGGTTCCGCTGGGAGCATCTGAATTCTCCCAGTGACGGTGTTGATCTTTGGGAGAGTGATCAGCAACCCCCTGGACATACACACGTCATAAAGTCTGACCCTTAAGGAAAAGCGATCCCACACATCACATGTTCTGTAAATGCTGCGACTCATCTCAGGGGAAAGGTGTCCACTGCAGCAGCTGCAGCAAAGGGGACCTAAATGTCACTCAGCAACTGTAGAAATGGGGGGGGGTGGTCTAGGCCAGTGCTTAAAGGCCTGGTCAGCCACAATTAAAAAAGCAAGGCCCAGCGGGGTTGGGGGTCGTGGGGAGGGGGCGATGCGGGGATAGACCCTCCTTTCCCTGCTCCCTTCTAGGACTTGACCTTCTGATGAAGAAATCCTTGAATTCTCCCTCCTCCAAATCTCCACCAACCTTGAACTCCACCAGTTGCAGACCCACACTGGTTAAAGGACAGGTTTGATAAAAGGTAAGATCATGACTCTCGTACAAACACAGAATGAACACCCACCAGAGACACTTGACCCATTCATTAACGAAGACACCAGTTGGAGGTTGCAACTGGTTCCAAGAACCTCACATCTATCTGCAGATGGCAGGCAGGAAAGTTAACCAAATTTACAAACATGCAAAACTGGTCACCAACCAGGGCAGCAGTCAACTGCATCCCTCTGGCTCTTCGGCTGCCTTTCACTGGACACAATTTATTTGTCTTTCTATGAACACTGATCATTGTATAATTATTGTTGTTGTCATTTTCGTAGGCAGCCCTGTTGCAATGCTGACTCAGAGCGCACGAACCACTGGCCAGTCCCCTGATTTGCGTGATTTATGTGAATAGGAGCAGGGAAAGGGGTGTTTGTGGCATCGCCTCTCCCCCGAACTTATTCTGGGACCCTCCAAGGCAGACCCTGAGTCGAGTGCTTGAGTCCAGCGGCTGTTTTGCGCGGTGGCCCTGGGAGCATCGGTGAGGCAGTGGGGGGATGAGTGGGGCTCTTGGGAGACACAGTGGAACAGTGGCCATCTCTCCCGGAGAGAGGAGGCTGGGCTACATGCCCACCAAGTCTTGCTGGATTTTGACAGCGGCTGCTTTGAGGGCGAGGAGGTGTGAGCTCCCTGGTGCTTCTGCAGATGTTGGTGGTAGGGAGTCCGGTCAGTGAGCCCAGAAATGCAAGGGCAGCAGCGCTGTGTGTGGGCGTCACATAAAGCCATGCCAGCCTCTGTCTCACTCTTTTTGTTTCTCATTTTAATTTTTTAATTGAAATACGGTTGATTTACAGCACCCTCACTCTTCCTTGGAGTTCTCCAGAGGTGGCAGGAGGTGGTGGAGGACTTCTGTCCTCTGCCCTTAGTGTGTGAAGTCACCATCAGTTTGGTGTATGATGGCCCAGGTGCCAGTCTGTCCCTTCACCTCCCCTCCCAGAGCAGCAGACACTGGAGCTTTAGGACTCTGCCTGCCTGGGACAGACGACAGAGTGCCTGGCTGTGCGGGGCGGGGAGGGCCTGGGCTCCGGCAGGGGCAGGAGCGCAAACCTAATTACCCTCAAGGCGGAGCAGAAACGGGCTGAGAGCTGCCCCCCCCCCCATCCCCCAGCATGTGAGTCAGAGGAAACCGGAAAGGGAATGCAAGCCGCCCACAGCTCAGTGGCCTTGCTGGTGAGCGGGAGGCCGCTGGGAGCGCGGGATCCAGTGGATTTCAACAGGGAGTGGGAGGGCATCTTGGCTGCAGGACGGAGGGCCGTGGTCTGTGGTCAGGGCCCTAGGGGGCTATAGGAACTCACTGCTGGGCTTTCAGAATTGGAACCCTAACTCTTGTGTCCGGAGTGGCCGTGGCCTCACCAGGGTGGATGGGGTCTGGAGGGGTCCCCTGTTGCGGCTCCCTCTGGGTGCCATCCTCCTGCCCCTCCCACTCAGGACCCTCCTGACTGGTCCTGCCTTTTTTCTTGCTTCGGATCCAAACAGCGAGGGGGCCTGGGCCTTCCCAGCAGGGGAGGCCTCCTCAGCCAAGGAGGAGAAGGAACTTGCCAGGCCCGGGATCGGCGGTCAGGCCAGGCCAGACCAGAGGGCTTAATGAAGAGAATGACAGTTCCCGGGGGGGCGGGGGGTGGGGGTGGGGAGGCTGTTCCCATTTTCATTTTTTCCTTTTGGCAGAAGCTAACTTTTCTGGAAAAACAATGAAAAATCAGGGTGGAGTTTCCTCTCCTGAGCCACTCGGCACCCCTGGGAGGAAAGCTTTGTGGGCAGGGAGTGGGGAGGGGCCTGGCTGGAGAGAGAGGGTCCCCCTCTGGGGCTGGGGGGCACGGACGGCCCTCTGGACCAGTCCTTCTGGAGATGGGGTCTGGCCCCGCTGTCTGCTGCATCTTCTGCTGTTGGCCTGTGTCCTCTGCTGACCTGGGGCCTGCTGGCCATGCAGATGGCCACGTCGTGGGCTGGACAATGGTTGTTATTCTGTGAAGGTCACTGTTCCCTCCCAGGGACTGGCCATCGTGGCAAAGGTCCTGGTGACCTTGTGGAGAGGCAGCTGGTTGAGGCTGATGAGGCAGGGAGCTGAGGTAATGGGGGTAGCCCCCCTTGGTATTGGGGAGGGACCGTTTCTTTGAGCAGGTGTGTCCCACCATCCTTGCTGCATCTGGCACATCGAGGACCCCAAATCCGTGGTTGCTGGACACATAATATATGTCCTAGAGCTCACTCCTGGCCCCGTCCCTGGGACGCGGCTGGAGCTGCCTCTCCCACGGACCCCTGAGCTCCCTGAGCACCTGCTTTATGCCTTTGCACAGTAACTCTCAACTTCCAGAGCATCATTTAAATGTCTGGCCCAGGAAGTCCTCAGAGGCTGGGACCAGGCCTCCCTGCCTAGGAGCACCCAGACAGGTCTGTGTGGAAACCTCCATGCGCCCGCACACTCCTGCGTTTGCCGGGGGAGAGACCAGAGCAGGCCAGCTAGCATCAGGAACAGCTCAGGGTAAAATCCACTGAACGGAAGATGCCGCCAAGAACTGGGGGCCCATGCACCTCGGGAGGTTAGCCCCTCAGGGACTGGGGCCTCAAGGGAAGCTGACTTAGCAGCATGGAGACTGCGGTCAGGGATGCGGGAGACGCTACTGGCTCTTGCTGGGTTGGCACCAAGTGGCCAAGTGCCCAGAGCCACCTGGAGGAGGGCGCTCGGCAGAGGACGGGCTTCTGCCCGGAGCAAGGTGGGCGGGCACAGAGCCTGAGGACCAGGACTCCTGGCTGCACAGGTCAGGGCGAGGGTCCCCCCTCCATCTGTTCCCACTGGCCCTTATCCCCACTGCTGCTCCTCTGACTTAATCACCCAGAGAGCAGGACCCGCCTCAGCCGTTTGTAGGCCACGTGCCCCCGGTCACTCTCTGGTCAACGGTGGCAAATAGGAACATAAACCCAGAAAGCTTGGACCTTTGACCCCGTTCCTTCATCCAGACCTGGCCCTCTGCTCCTCCCCATTGGGTTAAGGCTGTCCCCAAGCACTGTCTCCAGAGCTGAGAACTGGGCGGGGTTCTGGTCCAGGCACCTGCCCTCAGTGCCCATCACCTGCACACTCTCTTTGATTCCTTTTGTGCTGGCCCCAGTTTGGCCTCCTCACCTCACCCTGGACTGCGGCCCCACCTGCTGGCTGGCCTTCCCTCCTTCCGTCCCTCCCTCTGTCCTGCCTGCACTTGCCAAGTGACTGAGCTCTCCCCACTGTACACAGGCTGAAGACCACACTCCTTGTGGGGCACATGTGGCTTTCCAGCTCTAATCCTGCCCCATCTCCCTCCCCTCCCCACCCAGGCTCCCCACTGGGGTACCGCAAGACACCTGGCTCTTAGGATGCACTCTGTTGCTTCAGGCCTCCACTCCTTAATCATGTCTCCTCTGCCCAGAGCACACATCCTCCTCCCTTGTCTGTATGGCAAACTCCTATTCATACATCAACACCCAGCCTCCAATTTATCTTTTCCCATTCTCTTGCCTCCTTGGGCTACTTCTGACTACTTTGATCATATTCTATTGTGCCCTTAATGCTTATTGTTATCAATCTGCTCACCAGTCTCCGCCCCACTCCGGGCTTGGATCCCCCCACCGAAGGCATAAAGAGGTATTGGCAGCAGCCCTTCCTGCCCAGCGTCCAGCAGAGCCTGGCTCAGAGCGGGTGCTCAGTAATGCTGCGTGAGGGGGGCCGACGGTCCAGTCCTTGCCCGCCTGCCATCCCCTGGTCCCTTCAGGAGGCTCCAGCTTGTCCACCAAGCTGTAGACATTGGGAGCCTGCCTGGGCTTTACTAAAGGGCCTGCTTCTCCCCCGTACCCCTGCCTTCTCTGGCCCGAAGACCGCTCTCCCGTGGCCCGAGTCCCCTGGCCTGCTTCTCCACTTCTCCGCTCAAAGATCTGGTCATGGCTGAGGTACAAAACCAAGAGGCAGTTTTGCTCTGTGGAAGGAATATGTTCCAGCCAAGTTGGCTGATGAGTGATTTTCTACAAGGAGAATAATTGGACATGTGTTCCCATGGCAACAGTGCCTTTCCTGGAAACCATTTGGCAGGGAAGGCAGGAGGCAAGGGACCAGCTCTGGCTGGCTGGCCACGGCAGCCCTACAGGCCTGGGCCAGGCGGAGAGCGCGGTGGCCCCGCCCCGTCCACGCTTCCTTTAGGCCACTGCCCTGACTCTGGGGCCACGGAAGTTGTTGCCATGCCCTGCTTGAAGATCTCCCAAGCTCACGCTCGTGGTCCCCAGAATCTGATGTTTTGTCCTCTCCATTAACAGAAAATATCTTTTTTAACGACACAATATTTTACAACGCATGCATGAATGATTTACAAAAGCTTGCATGAGCCCTGAGGTGGGAGTCTCCAAAAAGATCCTTTAGGGGTTTGTGAGTCACAATTCCCATTTTACGGATGTGGGAACTGAGGCTGGTACCGCATAAGTGACCGGTAGCACAGAGATGCCAGGCAGGTGTGACCCCAAACTGCCCCGAGCGCAGGATACGCTTCTCACCCCACCAGGAGGGAGGGCTGGGGAGAGGCGGCCTTCCCTTAACCTCCCTCCTCCGAGCGGGGAATTCTGGTGACTCGTCCTGGGAAGAGAGCAGCTCCCAGGAGTGGGATGTTCCTGGCTGCTGCTTCTAGTGAGCTTTGCTGTGAGATTTCATCAGTGCCGCCCTCTCTTTCCACCGCCCGAAGGTTCCTGGGCTCCCATAAAAGCGGTAATTGGAGAAAGAAGAGTCCAGCTCATGCTCCTCGTTGCTTGTCCTCCGATCTGGGAAAGCTCCCAAGTCCATGGAGCAGGAGGCACCGTCACGTCTGCTTAGAAGAGTGTGTGTGTGTGTGTGAGTGTGAGTGAGTGTGTGTGTGTGTGTGAGTGAGTGAGTGTGTGTGTGTGTGTGAGTGAGTGAGTGTGTGTGTGTGTGTGTGTGTGAGTGAGTGTGTGTGTGTGTGTGAGTGTGTGTGTGTGTGTGTGTGTGAGTGTGTGAGTGAGTGTGTGTGCGTGTGTGAGTGCAGGTGAGGGCAGATGGAGGCGGGGATGGGGTCTCTCCTGCAGGGGCTCCGAGGACCTCCAGCTGGGTTCTTATTTGGACGGAGCGGGCAGCACCAGCAGAGGGGGCGCGGGCCCCAGGGCCTGGCTGTCGTTCTGTTTTGTCAGTGTCCGAGCCGGGGTGGGAGCCACACCTGCAGACTCTCAGTTCTGCGCTTCTCTCCGGTCTCGGTGAACACCTCCTTCCTTGCTCCCCCGACTCTCTGACTATAACTTAAATGACATTCAAGTGGGAATAGTATAAAGGGGTCAACAACTTAAAATTCCCAGACCCCTTCCTATGTCCCCTCCCAAACTGATGGGGAACTGAGAAGCTTGCACATCCACCGCTGGTCGGAGAGCTGGTGAGCTGGAAACCGCGCCGCTGGCCGTGGGATGGAGACGCCCTCTGCTCTGGCTGTTCCCTCCCTGCGATGCTTCTCCCCGGCTCCCACGTGGCTGCCCTCCCTCTGCCCAGCATTACTCCTTTTCTACAAGTCCGTCCCTCGATTCCAAATCCCACCCGTGCTGTTGACTTCAGGCGCCGTGTAACACCGGCCACACCAACATCTCCCGTCCCGTCCCGTGCCCGCACCGCCCGTCAAGGGCTGGGTCAGGCTCTTTCGGATGAATCAAGTCGACACTCCACCATCAGCTTGTTAGTTAAACTGTCTTTTACTAGTCTTTTCGTGGTCATCCTACTAAAGAGGACAACGTTCTTCCTTGATTTAATACAGACTATTATAAAGGAAATGTAATACTTCCCCCACTTTCCAGGCAGTGCCAGCCCTTCAGAAAACTTTCATGCTCTTTTTACCTTCCTGCCTTTTGTGTGATTGTTTCCTTGTAACTTAATGCTTCATGCACTTTTTACTGTATATTCCGTTGCTTTCCTGTAGTCAAAATTTACTTACCTTTGCCGAAATACTTCCCCTTTCCAGTGCTTCTCCTTGTTCCTGGATGTTTTGTGTGTGTTCCCATCTGGAATTATATTCTTTTGTTTAAGAATCTCTTCTTCATATATCTTTTAACGTGAGTTTGTTGCCAATGAATTCTTTGGTTCTTTTGTGGGGGGTGGGTTCTGGAAATGTCTTTATCTTGTCCTCACGTTTATTCCTTTAGCTTATTAAGAGAAAGGAAAGTGTCTACTACATACTGCTAAATGAATCGAGCAAAAATACTGGCATAACCCTCGTGGGAAAGCACACAACACGGCTACATGAAGCAAAAACGCTTCACATTAGTTAACACGGGTTACAGTTACGGGAATTTTCGATTTTCTATTCTTTACGTTTTTCCGCATTTTCTAAATTTCTTACAATAATTATGTACTCCTTTTTGTGATTAGAGAAACATCTAGCTGTATTACATGAAGATATGAGCATCATTGCTTAGAGAAAAGCCAGAAAATTTAGTAAGTCTATAACCTTACCTCTGATGGCTCTTCAAGCTTTAAAAAAATTATTCACGACCTACTGTGTGTTTGGCACTAAAATTTGCTTTTACCCTAGTATTTGTCTTCCAAAAATTGAATTTTAGTTTCCATCTTATATGCAAGTGATTTATGAAAGTCTAATGGAGGTGTAAAATTTGCACGCAGAGAATTACACACGTCATAAATGCACAACTTGTTAAATTCTCATTCAGTGAGCTTATCAGTGTAGCCTGAACCCAGATCCAGAACTCGAGTGCTGTCAGTCCCCCAGAAGATGCCCCGTGTCTCCTCCTGTTGCTACCACCCTAAACAGAAACGCCATCCTGATGTCTGACGCCATGGATAAGACTTGCTTTCTTCCTGTTTTTTCGTTTTTTTAATTTCACATAAATAGAACCATATAGCATCTAGTCTTTTGCCTCTGGCTTCTTCACTTGCTGTTTGAAGGCGTCCCCCCCCCCCCCGATGTTCCGTGTAGCTGAAGCTCATTGTCACTGCTGTGTCCTTTTCCGGTTTGCACGTCTACCACAATTTAGTTATCTCTTTGATTGCTGGTGGACATCTGGGTGGTGCCTGGCTTCTGATGTCAGTGGTGTTACACTTGACTGTGAAGCTTCCTGGACATGTATGTCTCTTGGTGGCATTTCTGTTGAATCTACTCACTCTTGCTCTTGAAGGATATTTTTATTTCTTATTCGATTCTTGCTTGTTAATTATTTCCTTTCCGGATTTTAAAGTTGTCAGTTCGTTCCCTGTCTCTGTTGAGAAGTCAGCGGTCAGCAGAGTTGCTGATCCTTTGCAGGTAAGGTTTTCTCTTATCCCTCTGGTTATTTTTGGTTTTTTCTCTTGGCCTTTGGTTTTCAGTTGGCCTATTATGATGTACCAGTGACTCAGAACCACAGATGTTTAGGGGACAGACTAGTTTATAGACAAGTCCTCCCACTGAGAATAACGAGAAAGGTTGATTAAAGTTTTTTTCGTGTTAAAACATCAGAGAGCTATCAAGGCAGAAGGATTTGAGCAGACAGGACACACCCCCGGAAAGGGGAAACTGGGGGTGACCGTGGCATCCTGCCCTTCTTTCTCTCCTGAGACAGTGATCGGCTAGTCTGACCCCTAAACCTCAGAGGTGCTAAGTCACTGATGTTGGGGTTGTTTATTGCCTCAGAAAACTAGCCCATCCGGACTGTGTGCCTGTGGCAGGAGTCCTCGGTGGGCGGGGGCCTTGCTGAAAGGGAACGTAACTGTGGACTTAGTTACAGCCTCAGGGTTGCAAGAGTGTCTAAGACCCGGGCTTCATGTGTCCTCATGGAATAGCTTGGGATGGAAGCATGTGTTTTCCAACAATGATACCAGGGCCTTAAATGTCTCCTTTCAGATTCTATTTCCAGAAACATCTGACTCTGGAGCTGCCCTTGCGTTCCTGCAGGGCTGTGGAGCACGCCTTGTCCTGTCCACCCCGCTGAACTTTATGTGGCCTCAAATATTAAGCTTCATTAACCCTATCACGTAAGCCTGGTGAGGTCCGTATGCCTGGTGATTTTGGAATTGGCACAAGTGCACTTCTTAATTTTTCATTTTTAATCTTCGTTTTTTAAGATTATAAAAGGAATATACATTCATTTATTTAAAAAAATTTCAGAGCAACAGAGATGCATAAAGTAAAAGTGAACTCACAATCCTACTTGCTTCGATACTAAGTATTAGGGATACGATTTGTTGTAATTTGCATCATTTGGTGCGATTACTAACATAGAACTGCATTTAAAAGTAGGGTCATAGTGTCCGTATTGTTCCATTGTTTGCTGTTCTCACTCAGAGGTACACTGCAGATGTCCTGTGTTCAAGATCTGGCACACTTTTTTTATTACTATTAAAAACATTTTTTTTAAATTGAAGTACAGTCAATTTACAATGTTGTGTTCATTTCTGGTGTATAGCACAGTGATTCGTTTATATATGTACGTATGTTCCTTTTCATGTTTTTTTCATCATAGTCTATTACAAGGTATTGAATTCTCTGTGCTGTATGGTAGGACCTTGCAGTTTACCTATTTTATATATGGTAGTTAGTATCCGCAAATCCTGGACTCCTAATTTATCCCTCCCACCCCCTCTTCCCCCCGGTAACCATAAATTTGTTTTTTATGTCTGTGAGTCTGTCTCTGTTTTATAAATAAGTTCATTTGTGTCCATTTTTTTCTTTCAGATTCCACATATAAGCGACATCATGTTTATCTTTCTCTGTCTGACTTCACTTAGTTTGACAGTTTCTAGGTCCATCCATGTTGCTGCAAATGGCGTTATTTGATTCTTTTTTATGGCTGAGTAGTATTCCATCGTATCAGTACACCACAACTTCTTTATCCAGTCATCTGTTGATGGACATTGAGGTTGCGTCCACGTCTTGGCTGCTGCAAACAGTGCCGCTTACCCTGTTCTTTTAAAGGTGATGTAGTCTCCCGTTGTATGCGGGTGCCAATATTAATGGAATCCCTTGTTGATAGACGTTTATTGTGTATGATTTAGTATAAACCAAGATTTTTGAAAAACAGGAATTATTTTATATTTGACCTATTAGACCCCAATAAGTGCTGTTGTAAACAAGACTTTAAATATGAGTTTAGTGGGGGGGTGTGTAGCTCAGTGGTAGAGAGTGTGCTGAGCATGCACGAGGTGCTGGGTTCAATCCCCAGGACCTCCATTAAAACAAACAAGCACACAAAAAACCCATGTAACTCACCAGTTAGACCAGGAGTGGCCAGTTTGGGAACTGATCTTCTGATAGAGCCCAGTTCTTTCTGGTTCAATCTGTCTTCAACATGGAAAGAACAGTTGGCACTCAAAGGTTGAATCATGAGGGACCCCTCCCCACTTCCACCCCGACGCAGGGCTTGTCTGTGGGGTAACTAGCTATCCCTGTGTCAGTGTGGCTGTGACCAGTGCTTGTAAAGGGGGCGCGTGTGGAGATATTGGGGGTACAGAGTGCCCTCAGCCAGCTGGGTTGTTTTGCTGTTTAATGGGGTTTGTTGCTAACAGCTCCCTTTAAGCTTCTCCCAGTGGGTTCCGAGGCAGGGGGAGTGGCGTCCCAGGGACGGGCATGCGGCCATCCTGCTCCCTGTAGATACTGAGCACAGAGCGGGCAGCACCGTACCTGATGCTGGGCGCTCTCACTTCTGCCATTCGGGGTTGGAGGGCCCCAGGGTGCTGGGCACAGGGGCTGGCCCTAACACTGTCCTTGGTCCAAGGCGAGGGGAATCACTGGCCATCTGTCCCAGACCTTCAGTTACATTCTTGTGTAGATTTGCTGAGGGCCCCACTCCCACCCCAAATCCTTTTCTGAATCCCTGGCTCCACACTGACCACAGCTGGGGAGATGACTCTCAGGACAGCTGAGCATTTGGGGAGGGGAGGAGACACCTCAGGGAGAAGGAGGTGGTGACCTCTGTGGAAGGGCTTCAGGCGCGGGGAGGGATGTCCGGTCCCCTGGGCTCTAGCCACAGCGAGACAGATTTCCCTGGGAGCCTGACAGGGGTTGCTCAGCCCCTTATTTCTGAGCCTGGACCCATCTCCTCCCCATTCCCCTCCCCCCCAAGCCTAGCCCTGCTCTGCCCCACCGGAGGGAAGGAGGGGTAACCCAGCAGGGTCGCCTGGAATCAACTAAGTAATGGGAAAAGAACTCTGTTTCATCGGAGAGACTTGGCTGCCGAGAACATTCTCTTGAAAGTTTCCTTTTCTTCAGCAGCTGCTTCCCAGGGGCGGGGACTGATGCTGTTTGCTCTGCAGCCTACGGTCTGTGACTCAGAGGCCGAGGCACCCAGGAGGCACAGGGCGGAAGACCCAGATGTGAGACAAGCACCGGGTGAACGTGGGCCCCGCGTGTGGGAGGACGGGGCAGGAGCACGGATGTGCCAGAATCAGTGGTGACGTGGATGGAACGCTCCTCTGAGCCGGGCACTGGGCTGAGGGTTTGCAGGCTCGAGCACCCTTATCCCTGTCACATCACCCTTGGGGGGCGGCTCCTAATGCCCCCGTGTCTCTAATTTCCAAGTCCCATCTCCTCAAGGTCACGAGATGCTGACTCTTGGCCCCGGGATCTGTCCTAGAAGCAAATGAAGGCCAGCCTCACAGAACGTGGGTGGCTGTGCAGGGCAGTCCCAGCACAGGGCTGGCAGGTGGGTGGTGATGGGGCCTAGAGGACCACTGGGGCATCAGAAGGCACAGGGGTGAGAACAGGTCCGTCTTGCTCATCGTGGGTGAGCCTGGTGCCCTGAGGATCTCCCCGGCAGCCTGCTCTCCAGCTGGTGCAAAGCTCAGAGGGACCAGAGACAGCGGGCACATCCGGGCGTATGTCGGGGAGGCTCTCACCGCCTCCCGAGGGCGGCTGTGAGCAGGTGGGAGGTGGGACACGAAAGACCATAAGTAAGAACGGGGATCTCAAGAGACCTCAACCTTTCACAAGATAATGCCCCAAACAGCAGAGCAGATGAAGGAAAGGCTCAAAGAAACGGTGCAGAAGCTTTCTTAATGACTGTGGTGTCTGCCCTGAAGCCGATGCGGACAGCTCTGCGCCCTCCTCCCGTCCGGACCCGTCCTCTTTCCAACCTTCTGCAGCTGGCGCAAGCGCAGGGCCCGTTCCGGCCCCTCCGCCCCGGCTGGTACCCCGGCCTGAGCCCAAAGAGCAGAAAGGCCGCGCAGTGCTCTCTCTCCTTTATGGCCCTCAGAAGCTGTGAGCCATGCAGCTTGTACTTTCAGCAACACACAGGGATCTGCGGCATGAAGAAGAATTGGAGGGACACTTCCACGATGAGCATAACAAAGGCAGTTAGTTTGTATCTAACTCAGAGAGAGGGGCTGGAGTGGCAGTGTTCCTTGATCCAGGGAAGGGAAGAGACTGAAGGGCTGGTGGGGAGGGCTGGTGGTGGCCCCGGGATGAACGCACCCCAAGGCTTTCCCTGGCAGCAAATTGGAGCCGCCTCTCCAGGCAGGTGGTGGCCACGGTCCTGGAGCCCTGGGCATCGTGGGTGTTGGCCTGGCTCAGGGCAGGTCTGTTCTACTGGAAAGGGCAAAGAGTAGATTCCTTCCTGTCGGGGCTTCAAGCCCCCAGACGAGCTGTGCGGCCTCCCGGGAGTCCCTCTCACTCTGGTCATACATTTTTTCACTTCGTCACCCATGGAGACCTTGACTTGTCCAGGCACCTCGCTGAGCACATGACACACATGATCTCTTTGGGTTTGTCCCTCAGAACAGCCCTGGGACGTAGCCACTAGAATGATCCCATTTTACAGACGTATAAACTGAAGACCAGAGAGATTTGGGTCTGACCTGCAAAGAGGGTAACCCTGAGAAGGGTAGCAATGTCCCAAGGGTTCCCTGAACGTCCCCTGGTCTCAGTGGCGGCCTCTGGGGAGTGACCCACTAGCGTCGCAGGAGGAAAGGAGGACTATTCGTAGAGTCTGGAGCTTTCCTCCAAAACCTCTTTTTTTTTTTTTTTTTTGTAGTAGATTCTTTCTGAACAAGGCAGAGATTTCTTTTGAGTCTACTTACATGATGCAAATCAGGTGAGAACCCAGAGGTGCCTTCTCTCCCGCCCTAGGTGTTAAGCCAGGCCTGACCCGCCCTGGGGAGGGACCAGCAAATGAGAGCGCCCTGTGCCTCTGGCATTGCTGCTTCACCCGTATCAGTTTCCTGTGGCTGCTGTGACAAATTAGCAGTAGCTTGGTGGCTTTAAAACAACAGAAATGTGTTCTCTCGTGGTTCTGGTGTCTGACTGGGCTGTGCTTCCTCTTGGGGGCACGGGGGGGACCATCCTCCCTGCCCCTTCCAGCATCCGGTGACTGTTCTTTGGCTTGTGGCCGCATCACTCCAATTTCTGCCTCCGTGGTCACCTGGCCTCCTCTTCTGTCTCTCCCATCCCCCTCTGATAAGGACACTTGCGATTGGATTTGGGTCCTATGGATGAAATAAGATGATCTCATCTTAAGAGCCTCAACTTCATCACATCTGCAGACACCCTTTTCCCAAATAAGGCCGCATTCCCAGGGGTCCCACGGCTTAGGACATGGACATATCTTTTTGGGGGACCACCATTCACCCCAACACATACTCCCTGCTGGAAATGTGCTGGGTCCCCACTGGGAAAAAGTTGGGTCTATTGACCTCGGCACCCAAGATCCTCTTCGGTCTGGTTCCTCATCCCCCAGTCTCATCACCTATTGTAACTTAGGAAACACGGACGGGAGACAGACCATCTCCATCACCATTGCCGTATTTGCCATCGTAACTGTTCAGGGCCTCTTCCCAGAGGCAGTCCTGTCCAAGAAGAGTCCTGACGTGGAAGATACAAACCACCCTTTATGTGTCTGCCCTGACTCTGGCCCCTCGGACAGCTGATCTAACATTTCGGGGCCTCAGTTTCCCCCTACAGCCATCTGACAATCTACGTAACAAAGTGGCCAAGCCTCATGCATGTCTGCTTGTCTTACAGGATTGTAGGGAAGACAAAATGAAGATGGGACAGCACTCTGGTAAATTCAAAAGCAGGATGCGAATGAGGCGCATAACAATCCTCTTCCCCTGGGGTGTGGCCACCCGGATGCTGGGTGGGCCTGGGATTCCTGAGATGAACTTGTCTTTCATAACAGATCAGCTCCCTTTGCCCCTGGAAAGAAAAAATCAGGAGATTTCTGAGGGTCGGATCCTGTAGAGAGGTGGCTCCTTCTAACCCCGGCTTTTGTCAGCTCAGAGCTGTTTCAGCCTCTCTGGCTGCCTCGTACTCTTGGGAAGCCCGCAGGACAACCCTGAACGCCCAGCACAGGCAGAAGGGGAGTGACCGTTGTGCGAAGATGCCCCACCACATATATCAGCGGCATCTGAGCCAGGCCGGACCCCTGCAGCCAGCCTTCGCCTCAGGACGAGATCACCCGGAGAGGATGTCTCTGGCCCCAGAGACCCTCCTGGTTACCCTCAAACCACCAATTCAAAATTCATTCAGTCTATTATTCAATGGTGTTGTGCATTCTTTTTGTGTATGTGATTTTTTAAAAAAAAAATTGAAGTATAGTCAGTTTACAGTGTTGCTGCCCGTTTTCAGTCTTCTCTGATTTGATCACATTAGCTCTTCTCAAATACTGCTGTGCACCTGTCACCGCCCCAGGCTCCCAGAGGCAGAGTCCTCAGCTCTGGGATCTGCCCGGCCAGCTTCCCGGAGGTCACTCTCCTCCCCCACCTGGGGCCCGCTTCTCCCCAGCCAGCCAGCTCACTCCTCTGGGGACACTTCCGTCCGGCCAGGACCAAGGCTGCGCCACATCTGATGTCCCCTCTCCAGGCGCAGCGCAGCCCACTTACCCTCCTCTGTGGCGCTCCCCAGCGGCCCCAGGTCGTTTCCTTGGCTTCTGGAGACCGGCCATCTCGTCACACTTGCCGCGAATCTGCCTTTTACAGGGAATATGCTGTTCTCTGCTACTTTGAAAAACATCGTACAGGGTTATCTGGGCTGTGGGACAGTGAACAATATTTGATTTCTCCCTTTTACTTGTTACTATTAAAGGAAGTTGGGTCTATGTTTAATCCTTTAAAATTTTTCCAGCATTTCATCATGAAGATTTTCAAATGAACCCACTTACAGGAGTTTATCCTCTCAACTCGATGGCTCTTCCCAGCAGGCAGGGATGTTGTTCTCCATGTGGTCAGGTGCGCCCGCCGGGGGGTGTGTTTGGGGTGACGATGCTGGGTGTCACCACGGATCCTCTCTGTTACAAGGAGAGCTGCCTTTCTCCCTCGGGGCCCACCACGAGGACAGACGCATAACATTTATGGAGCACCTACTATTATGTAGTGGATTATGCCGGGTGTAGACCAATCTCAGCCCTCAAAGGGTCCTCAGACCTGGGAGGTCACCAGCCCTGTAACCAAACCCAAGGTGGGGTGCTCGACAGAAAAGCGGAGAGTGAAATGGAGAAGGGCACTGGGGTTCCTCCTGGAGCTGACATTTCAACCAGGTCATGGGTAGGAGTCTGCTACGCAGAGTAGGGGTAAGAAGACAGAACCTTCCAGGCTGAGGAAATGGAACCTCCAGGCTCTGTGTGGCTCAGGCAGGATGTAGGGTGCAGACGGGGGAAGGAGCTGGGAAGCTAGGTCAAGGTCACACGGTGAAGCGCGTTGGGCAGCAGGCTAAGGGTTTTGCAGCAGGTGAACGCACGTGGAAGTTGCTGGGGGCTCCGCAGGGAGACGGGGTCGTGGTGGGAAACGTCCCTGGGGGCAGCAGCCTAGCAGACCAGAAGAACGGAGGGGAGGCGGTGGGGGGGAGTTGTGGGGGCAGGGACCTATTAGGAGGCAACTGCAAAGGCTCAGGGAGAGTGGTGGGAGTCCATCTCATCAGTTGAGGTGAAGATGGGGAGAGGAGGGTCAGAAATACTCAAGAGACACAGTTGACGGGCGTGCCAACAGACGTGCGTGCGGGGACAGGTCTGAGGGTCCCCATCACTTCCGGAAGAGCATCTTTTCACCCCTGAGGTGATTTCAATCCTAACGGCCTCCCTGCCGCTCAGTGAAGCCAAAGTCTCAATCAGTGGGGCTGAGTCCCTCCTGCAGAGATGCCTGGTCTCAAGGACCTTAGGAGGTGGGCCCTCGGAGAACTGGGGGCCAGGCGTCTGCATTTTTGCACATCTGTGAGAGAATCAGAACTTTCATGAAGGTGGCTGGTTTTGTCCAAAGGAGTGTGAGTCTTTCTTGAGTCTTCCTTCACTCTCTCATTAACCCGGTGGGGGGCCTTTCCCCTGACTCCCTACTCCCCATTTTAGCCTCCTCTTCTGTGTTGTTTTGTTTTTTTTAAACCTCTGTGCCCGGACCCATTATGGAAAGTGCTGTTTACGTCCAGGGCCCCTTAAAAAAGGCAGCTAACGGCTCCCTGGCTGCGGTCCTCTCTTCTTGTTTCCCTGGCAACCGGAGGCAGGGAAAACAGAACCTGTCAGATGGAAAATGTCAGTTACAGCAGATCTGGGGAGAGGAAAGAAGGGGTGGGGCGGGAGGAGGGACGGGGAGGGGAGGGGGAGGGCGAGCTGGTGGGGTCGTGGGGGCTCGCCCCTTGCCCACCCCAGGCTGGTGCTCTGGCCCAGGCGAGCTAGCAGGCAGGGGGCTGCCACCCAGAGCAGGGGGCTTGGAGCCGTGGGGAGGAGAGGGGAGGAGACTGCCAAACAGGATTAGCAGGATGGTGCCGGAGGCAGCCATCCCCTGCTCAGCTGATTATCACATTGTTTCAGAGGTAATTTGGTCGGCTTTAGGCACAGAGCCATGTGTCCTAGAAGCCCCTCCAGCCCCGCTGTTTGAAGCTCAGTCTGGGCGGCAGAAGGGGAGTTTCGGGGGAGGAAAAAGATATCAAATCTTGGCCATCCGAAGACTCCGGAATCTGCTCCCTCCGCCTGCCCTCCCGCCCTCTGTATTGATCCCGGTCCCTTGCTTTGTGTCAATTGATCAGTGCTTCAGCTGAAGAGAGGAATTGCCCTTTAAAATGCTTGGGAAAGAAGTTCAGACGGAACGTTAATATTAATCAGAATGGGCCCCTCTTATAAGGACGGCGAGAGGCAGAAACAAAAGAAGGAGGTTGGCTGAACAGCGTAGAATATTACAACGGAGGGGGAGCAATCAGTTTAATGGGGCTGGATGCCGGTGAGGTGTGTGGGGGCTCCTGAGAGCAGGGAGAGCTTGTGCGCGCACGCAGGTGTGGGTGGTGGGCACGCGCTCTCCTGCTGTTGTCCTCAAATTCCTGGAGCCTCCCCAATCTCCTGATTTCCCAGGAGAAACTCTGCTGGCCGCTCCCCCTCCCCACCCTGCACCAGGGACTGGAGAGGGGTGGGGAGATGAGCTCCGGCCCCCACTGTGTGACTGCGTTGCTATTCAGATGCTGTTTATTAAAATTAAAACAAAACAAAGACAAAACAGCCTGGGAGAGGGGAGGGGACCGGCTCCAAAGGAGGAGGTTGCCAGGACCGGTTCTGTTCATCCTGAGAAGCCCAGGGGCTGGGGGGCACAGGGAAGGGGCAAAGGAGGATTGTCAAATTTTGTGCTAGGTTGTCTGGGGGAAGTCGTGGGGGCCGCTGGACCTCAGACATACCGGGGATGGTCCTGCTTCCAGGATCTACTCACCCCAGGCACCTCTGATTCTCGGGTTGCAGAGTCTGACGGTGTGACCTCAGGCTTCCTGGCTGGGGGTGGGGGGCGGGAGGTGGGACAGGAGGTGCTCAGCCCACAAAGCCTTAGTTTAAGCTTGTCGGAGGCTGGGGGTGCGGGTGGCGGCGGCGGGGGACAGGCCCTCTGGCTCCAGGAATGTGGCATTTCCTCAGGCCCTAGCTTGGAACAGGTTCAAGGGAATCTAACCATATATATATATACGGATGCCATAAAACCCAGTCCCAGGTAAGCGTCTTTGCCGGGAAACAAACACACGCTTCCAAACGTAAGACAAAAAATGCAACAAGGTAACAATGAGAAAACCAGATTCTACTGACTCTCCCAAACCCCCTAGACTTGCAGACCTCAGCATTTGCTTTCGAGATTTAAGCTTTGGGCATCAGTAGGAAATCAGTTCTTTGATGTCACTGTCATCTCTCCTTCAGTGTTTTCTGGTGGGGACCCTGCTCTTTTCTCCATCTCAGGGGACTCACCAAGGACCCCACATGGTGGACATCACGTGGTTGGGACACTCAGCGGTGAGTGTGGAGCGTGACCCAGTGGCCCCAGCTGCTGAGGGTGATGATGCAGTCCACTCGGTCCCTGCATGTCGCAGAGAAAACCATCCTGCCGGGGAGGTGTAAACCACCACTCCACGTGCCTCTCTTATAGACCACGTGGACCTTCCTGTCAGGCTGGGGCGGACTTAAATTATGACATTTTTTCATCTTGATTGACAATTCCCTTCTCCTGGAAGTTGGGGAACAGCCCGGCTACAATTACATCATGCACAATAAAGTGAGGGAAATAAAAACGGAGCCATTATTTTATGAATATGGTCTGCAGCAGTTGGCTAAGGAGGTAATCTTGATTCCCACCGCTCCTGCGTTTTATTATTTTATTGAGAGTTAACTCTCGATCATCCACATGTGAGCCAAGCAGGCGATTTTATCCCTGCAGCTGTTAGGTCTTATTATTTTATTTTTATTGGTTTGGGCTTGTCCCCAGGCTCCATTCTGAGTATGAAAAGGAGTCGTGATTTCTCACATGTTTCTCAAGTGCCCCTTTTGAATTATGTGCAGTAAATGTTTATAATCTCAGCATCGCTCCTCCCTTCTGCTGCGGTGGGTGGCTATTTTTTTAATTGTGGTAAAATATGCATTCCATAAAAGTCCGCACTTAAACTGTGTTAAATACAATTCAGTGGCATTTGGTACGCTCACCTTGTTGTGCAACCATCACCACTATCTTATTCCAAAACATTTTTATCACCCCGAAAGGACCCCCCACAACAAGCAGTTACGTAAGCAGATAGGCTGGGGGGGGGGGTCCCTGGAGCAAGAGAATGGGGAATGGCTTTCTTGACAGAAGAGAAGCCATTCTGGGGGGCAGTGGTGGGTACAGCTCAGTGGTAGAGCACATACTTAGCATGCACGAGGTCCTGGGTTCAATTCCAGGGACCTCCATTAAAAAATAAGTAAATAAAAAAATAAGTAAACCTAAATATTTCCCCCCATCCAAGAAAAATAAAATAAAACAGTTGCTTAGTCAACATTAAAAAAAATAATAATGGTTACAAAAATGGGTAGCAGCAGTTTCTAATCGTCACCCTGTTTTTTTCTGGGGGTGGGGGAGAGCTTTGTATCTCCAAGGGGGAAAATGAGCTGGAGACAAATGTGGAGGCAACTTGCTTTGGGCAGAATTTTCTTATTCTATGAACAGGGCTCAAAAAGGCGGGTGATACCAAAATCCCGGGCGTTTATCTCACGAGGACAGCACCAAACTTCGACAGTGGTTTGGCTTGTCCTTCTGAAATGCATCTTTCTGAGGCCGGATCACAGATGATCAGGTTTCCCTGAGTCTCCCCACTCAAGTAGGGTGGGGAGGGCTGCTGGGTGCGATAATGCTGGTCTGGAAGCAAAAATTGGCTTTCGATAATCTGCAAAGTGGATAATCAGCCGTGGCAAATTGAGAGGTGGTCATGCCTATGTATACCCACCCTGATGGGGACATTCACTGGGAGAAGAGGAGGCTTAGGGAGGAAAGGGCTGAGACGGGGATGGAGCAGGAGGGGCTCAGCTCAGTGGGGTCCCCAGCAACCCCTTCCAGAATGGGGAAGCTGCCAGCTGGAGCTGACACCTCTTCTCAGCCGCCTCTCACTCACAGACTCCATCCTTCCTTCAAGAGGCGTGATCCACCTCTTATGTCAAGAGCAGTATCCTTGGGACCTGAATTTAAATGCTCCCACCCTTTAAAGATGGAACATTTTTTAATAGGGCTCCCGGACTTCACACTCTAAGCAGGCTCCCCAAATCCATTTTCCCATCAGATTTTCTTCCCATGAGGACTCAGTTTACCAGGACAAAAGTTATGCAATCAAAGCCAAAGAAGAAATGAGTCTATCTCTGCCCGATTTTTTATGTCTACTCAATTTTGGTGGGAACAGGGGCTCAAAGGGGACCGAAGGAGGTGGAAAAGAGGTTAGAGAGGCAGGAAAAATCAAAGAACTGACGAACGGTGCCAGTGGACATGCAGTCCCCCAGCGCACCATCTTCTTGTTCAAGCTGGCACGTGCTCATGGGTACTGACCTTAGCTTGGGCAAACATGAAGAGGGTCAAGTTTCTGTGGTAAACAGCTCTGCCCTCTCTCCTCCTAAATCCACGGAGTTAGGAACAGCCTCAAGCCCCAGCTTCTCAGTCCTCTATCTTCTCATCGCTTTGCTCTGGCACCGTCAGTGGTGAGACAGAGAAACTGGGCCCCCTGTGGACCCTCACCCTGGCCCTCCTGCTGACCCTTGCGCCAGCCCCGGCCCCTGCTCAGACTTGCTGGTCCATCTCCGCTCATTACTGCCAGCTCTGGTGCCCCCCACCCCATCACCTGCTGCCCCCGCAGGCAAGCAGTGGAGTGTCTGTTGGGGGAAGGGGCTGGCGATGGAAACCTGCCCTGCCAGAATCCAGGTGGAGAACCAGCATGCAAGGCTGGGTCAGAAGTGGGGGTGGATGGAACACCAAAATGCCTAGATGTTTGCCTATTCAGCATGCTCCCAGTTCTTCCCAATTTCTGCATGCCAGGTTACACTCAATGCATTTTAAAGCCAAGGAATGAAGGACTTAAAACTCCTCTGGGCTCCTGCCCACAGACCCTCCAGAGTATCCAGGGCTGTCGCCATCCTGGCTGTTTGCAGCTGGCCTCTCCCGGGTCAGATCCTGCGTCCTTGTGCCATAATGGCCGCCCGTCTGCTCTTGTTGCTGGGGATACAACGCTCTGGACTGCAGGGCTGAATTTTCCTCCACTAGGCTCTTCGTATAAATACCCGCTTCATGGCCGTCACCCACTCCATCACAGAGATCCGTCAAAGGACCCAGCCGAGCCCATAAATTATTGCACAAACCATTCCAAACAATAAAGGCAATTTTACTTACTGAACCATTAAATTTACATACTTAAATTAGACCCAACCAGACGTCGCGTGGGGATGTCTTGGGGCCAGGAAAACAATGAGTTTCGGGAAGGGCTATCTCGTGTTTCCCCACCTCTCACATGAAATTAATGGGGTGCTTCAATTTAATCATCATTACAATCACATCTTTATTTAGTTACTTAACCGGGTTTGACCTGCTGCCTTGGGCAGCTCGGGGGTCGTCCCGGTGCCCTGAGCTGTTCTGACAGCCAGCGAGAGGTCAGCAAGAAGCTGAGGGTGTGGCTGAGAGGCTGGAGTCTGGCCAATTATACCTTTTAAATATTTCTGGGATCTTCCCCTCTTTTCCATTCCTAATAGCTGTGTGCAAGTCCAGGCCCCACACTTTGTCCCATTAAAGGAGTTAATCCCACTTCCTACCCTGGCAGCCAGAGCAATGTCTGGAAGATCTAAACCTGACCTCCTCTGCCCTGGCTGAGAGCTCTTTCGATACCGCATCGCTTACGAGAGAAAGACCGATTCCTGGGTGCGGTGTTCGACACTCCTCTTGCCCTTCCCTCCCCCTGCTCTATCCTGCTAGCTTTGCTTCCTGTCATTCCCCGCCTTGACCTTTACAGGCTACTAAAACCAAATCGCCTGGAGTCCCCCAGCCCCCACCCATGTGCCCCCCCCATTCTCAGCCCTGCTGCATTCCTCGGGGACGTGCTTGTGTTGTGCCCTTTCCGCCTCTATTTTCTTGTGTATCTACAGTCTGTCCTTTAAAACAGTGGAGGCATCCACTACAGAGGACAGTATGGCGGTTCCTTAAAAAACTATAAAAATAGAGTTCCCGTATGATCCAGTGATCCCACTGCTGGGCTTATATCTGGAGGAAACTCTAATTCAAAAAGCCACCTGCACCCCAGTGTTCATAGCAGCACTCTTCACAATACCCAAGACATGGAAATGACCTAAGTGTCCATCGACAGGTGGTTAAAGAAGATGCTGTCTATATCTACATGGAATACTACTCAGCCCTAAAAAAAAAGAATGAACTAATGCCATTTGCAGCAACATGGATGGACCTAGAGATGATCATATTGAGTGAAGTAAGTCAGGCAGAGAAAGACAAATATTATATGATGTCACCTATATGTGGAATCTAAAAAAAATGATACAAATTATATTTACAAGCCAAAAACAGATGCATGGACATAGAAAACAAACTAGGATTACCAAAGGGGAAAGGTCAGGGAGGGGTAAATTAGGGATTGGGGACACACATTACTATATATAAAGTAGATAAACAACAAGGACCTACTGTACAGCACAGGGAACTATATGCAATTTCTTGTAATAACATGTAATGGAAAAGAATCTGAAAAAATACGTATGTGTATGTACGTATGTGTGTAACTGAATCACTTTGCTGTACACCTGAAACTAACATTGTAAATCAACTTCACTTCAACTGGAAAAAAACAAAGCCGCGGAGGCATCACTTCCTCCCTCTCCTGCAAGCCCACCACTGCATCCTCAGGGCGGGCTAAGCGCCCCGGGCGTCCCCTGGGCCACCTCTTCTCACTCACGGCTGTGCTTGGAACGATCAGCGAAGTGCCCGTCCGGGGCACCACGTATCCATTCTGAACCCTCAGCGCTCAGCGGAGTCCGGCGTACAGGATACTCCTCAAAGTCCGCCGGGTTAATCCCTCAGGGAGAGGGGGCGGCAGCCCGCAGGCTCCCCGGCCCCCTGTGAAAGTTCACCTTCCGTTGCCCTCGACCCTCGAAGACTGTTACTCCACGTTTGCGTGTGAGTTAGACCCAGGATGACACCGGTGGAGAAACACTCCCACGGTCACAGAGGGGGCACCTGGGCTTCCCAGGTGCTATTTCTGGACAGTGGCAGGGATTGGGTTACCCTTGTGCAGTGGCCTGGAAGCTACCCGGAAGGTGTCAGGAAATTCCCGGTTCAGTGGTAACGGCTCCTTGGCGTTGCCTCCTTGGTCATTTGAAGAAGTGGCCGAGGACAGATCCAACAGTCCTTCTGCAGGGGGAAGGGGGGCGATCTGAGCATCACCCAGGGGTGTGGGCACTACTGGCTGTTTGGGGGGGGACACTTCCCATCTGCTCCTTGCTGAGGTCACCCCAGTTTCCTTCCAAATGGGGACTGGGGGGGGCCCTGTCTGGCTCTGCCTGTCGATCCCCAAGTATCTATTCGCAAGGTGAAATGTGTCATGACTCATCCTTGGAAAGTACAAACGCTCCCCCAAAGGTGCTGGTGTGCACAGAAGCCCGCGTGAGCCCTACCGCACCCCCTGTGGGCTTGGGCGCACCCACCCCCGGGCAAGGACCGGGTCTTCCCTTCTGTCCTCCTCCACCCAGGCCAGGTCTCCGCACAATGCGTGTATTTGGCCTCCAGCTGTGCGCCCAACGAAAGTACAATGCAAGCCACATCTGTAATTTAAAATTTTCTAGTAACCACATTAGATAAGTAAAAAGAAACGGGTGAAATTAAATTTAGTAGCACGCTTTACTTAACCCCATACATCCAAAGCATTATTATGTCAACATGGGATCAGCGTAAAAATGATTAATGAGAGATTTTGCATTTTTTTAAACAAAGCTTTTGAAACCAGGTGTGTATCACGCACCTGCAGCCCCTCCCGGTTTGGACCGAGCCCCGCGTGGCTGGTGGCTACCTAATTGGACACTACAGGTGTTCACCGGCTGATATCAGAAAATGCCCTTGCGGAAATGAACGTCCTGAATTCTATCGCTGGCCGTTCCTCCAATTAGACGTGCGGGGAGGAGGCAGGAGTACGCCCACATCAGCCTTTCCCCAATCCAGCAGCACCCAGACTGCGGCAGGAGAGGGAGGAAGGGGGGTGGGGAGCCCCCAGAGACTCAGAAGCAGCGGATGCTAAATATACAGCCTCAGCCAAGGCATCAAGATGAGTTATTTAAAAGCTCTGAGAACACAGAGACCCCTTAAAATTAGGAGCCCACTGATACGGCTACCGAGGACGCTGAGAACACAGGCCCTTTCCTCAAGCCTCCAGGAGAGCCCGGCCAGGATGCCGCCGGGGTCCACCGGCAGCCAGCAGCCTGCCCGGAAGCCACCGCGGGGCTCCTGGATTTCCCGGGCAGCGCCAGCAGTCACTCACACGCATCATGATTAATGGCTAGATACCCTGGTGTGAAATCCATTTAAAAAGTGGCATTTTTGTCACGGACAGCGTTCCACATACAGTAAAGGTCATACATGATAAGAGATAATCCGTATTTCTTGGGCAAACACGCTTAACCTTGTAGAGCAGGACCCCCGGGCAGATCAGGGAACCGTCTCCCGCGTCTCAGAGGGGCTGAAGGCGCGGATTTTTTTGCCAGAGGGGATGAAAGACGGCTGCCGTGGCATCTCGCAGGGGCTCCAGACAAAGCAGTGAATTGGCTGCCGGCCTCGCGCTGCGTCTGCGGGCACAGGGCACGAGGCCCCACAGCCTGAGAAAAGCTGCGGAGAAAAGAAAGTTCTGAACGTCGGCAGCTGTTCTGGCCAGCTTTAATTGCCTCTGGATGGCTCTGGAAGGGCCTCCCCCGTCGGGCTGGGGGTCGGGAGGGAGGAGTGCTCACCTCAAGCCTTAGCCGCCCAGCCTGGTGCTTGGCCCTCTGATGGTGTGGCCTCCGCAGGAACTGGGAAGTGGCCCCGTCTGTTTAATAAGGATGAATTGAATGGGAATGATTTTGATTGAGACCATGGAAGGCAGAAGACTGGACACCTGGTCTACCTGCAGGGAGTAGATGCCCGTGCTGTGGAATGCCCTGATCTGGGGGCCGTGGGAGACGCCTGCAAAGTAAGGTCAACCCTTGGTCTCGGCCACTCATGGCGAGAGTCGGATCTATCACTGATCCTGGGAGAACGGCACATAGTCACTGAGCCGTGTGTAAAGGAGCGTGGGGTGGTGGCTACAGGCCATTCACCTTGGGCCATGAGAGTGTCCAGAGGGCTTCCTTCCTGGCCCTCAGCCGCGTCCTTCTTACCCACCGCCCCCATCACCGCTGCACACGCAGGTGTTGGGACATCCTTTATGGACTCCTCACTGGCGTCCCTGCCTCCTCGCTGGTGACCTTACTGTTCTCCACCACCAAACCAGGATCCAAAAACCAAACCCACGTACAGATCCCTTTGTGCTTCAGTCCCAGGAATGATAATGTCCTTTTAACCCAGGATGAAGTCCATCCACCTGGCTTTCGGAGAGGGGCGTGCTGGTCAATGTTTGACCATCAGTTCTCTGAAAAACAAATGTGAGTGTTTGTTATAAATGTTAGTGACAGAAAGGATGTGCAGCACAAATTTACAAGGAATAGTAAACCTACAATACTCCCTGTTGTAAATTGTATACAGTGAGCTGGTGCTCAGAATGCCTGCACTGACTTTCTGCTGAACCCTTGTATCTGTAGCCAGCCTATGGCTGCAGTTCATCCCGAACTTGATCGTCTTTGCTGTGTGTGTGTGTGATACTCACAGTGTAATGGCAATAAGCTCATTTTAATTTGAATCTGTATTAACCTTCTCTCGAGCACTTCCTGAAGACCACCAACTATATGAATCAAGCTCTGATTGGTAGAGTTTGCCAGTTTCTGTGGTGCAAATCCTCCCATAACTGATAACATGACATCACTGGACGCAGAGTTGAACAGAGACGCCCGCTAGTCACCATCATATACTATTTCTACCATACAGATACCGGAAACAGAAACCTTCTGAAGAGCATCACTCGTAGTAAAATGTAGTGAAATAATTAGGAAGTAGGGAGGTTTGTGTTTTTATTTCATTGGTTTTTTAAAGTAAAATTTATTTAATTGGAAGTTGATACGATGTAATTTGTTGAAACGGCTGGGTTGAATGACCAGTGCACAAAACTCTGGAAGATTTAATAACTGGGTCTCTCGAGCAGGTGCTGCCTCTGCCTGTTCTCGTTCACAGTCTGGCTGCTCGCTCTTTCCTCTGGTGGGACAGGATTTCTTTGAGCTGTCCCCGCTCTCTGAGCTTTACACGGCGTCTTTCCTCTGCCTGGAATTCTCCTCTCCTTGTCCCTTTGCCCAGACGGCTCTGCCTCCCCTCCCCTCCCTTCCCCTTTTTACTGCTTGTAGATTCCAACCTGGAGCCTGGGGTTTAAATCACTCACATTATTATCTTACCTCCAGTTGCAGCAAATGACATCACTGCCTGCTCTCTGTAAAGGTCACCCAGACTTCTCTGCATTTACCCAGGATTCCGAACGCCCTCGCTGGGCAGCTAGGGGTTGGGCAGGGCAGAGACAAAGAGAACCAGCGGAGGTGGCCGGGCGAGCTCTCTCTCTGGCCGCTCCGTCCCTAGCCCTGCACTGCGGGGCTGGATCTCAGGTTGAACAAGAAACGGCATTCGCATCAGCTCTTCCCAGTCGACAAAATTTTTATCAGAAGGTCGTGTCAAGAACATAAGTCTTAGAGAAGAGTAACAGGAGCGGCCAAGGGATTAGGAAAAGGAAGTATGGAAACATCTAAGCAAACTAGGGTTTTCCATGTCTTCATTCTAGATCAGTAGAGCATCACCCTGCTTGCGCGGCACAAACGTGGTGGTGGAGACAGAAGTGCATGCTAACAAGAAACTGCCGAACACTCTTCATTACCAGGATGAGGGGAGATGGGGGACTAATTGGTTCATTCATTCATTCAGCATACACTTGAGAGCCCAACTTTAAGTGCTGAGAAGGACACCAGGATGAATCGTGGCCACCCTGGAGGGCCACTGGTCAGCCCTTCTCATTTCTCCAGGGAGCAGAGACAGGAGAAATCAACCCAGGATATGAAGCACACAGGAAGGCTTCATTTTTAAATTCCAGCCTTCGCTCTGGAAGTTCATAGTGTAAATTATCCCCTGTTAACTTCATTTTCCAGATCGGAGCTCTGAGACCACAGATCTCTGAAGGCCCAGGGGCGAGCCTGTGGGTTCCAGGAGGGCGCTGAGCTGTGTAGACGTGGGGCACAAGCCCGCGGGTTCCAGGAGGGCGCTGAGCTGTGTAGATGTGGGGCACAAGGGCTCTTACGGGGAGAGGATGCCCCATTGTCTCTGCTTCCACTGGGCGCCACATAAGATCCACTGACGCAGAAGCACAGGGCTTGGGCCAAGTACTAGGCAACCTTCCGCCTGCCCTTCTGACATCTGCAGAATGAAGTGGCTGGGTGAGAGAGTCCGTGGGTGAGACGTGTGTGAGCAGGAGTGGGTGAAGGCGGGCAGCAGGCCGCCTGGGTGGAGGGGCCGGGTGGGAGGGTGTGGAGGCAGGTGTGTGCTTCCGGCTGCATGTTGAACACGCGCACAGGGTGACCACCCCTCCCAGTGACCTTATTTTGGCTTCTGTAAATTGACTTCTGATGTGCTCGGGTGAGCGGGGCCCTGGCATCTTTGAGGCTGGGAATTCCGGATGCTGCTGTGGTAACTGTTCTCGCTAATTACCAGGAAGCAGCAAACAAAGGATTTTTTTTCCTCCTGCTTAACTGGATTTTGTTATGCTAATTAGAATTGTATAAGGTGTTGCTCTTGAACCTGAAGAGTTAGAGAAACATCTTCATGAACACCTGGGAAGCTGGTTATTATTTTAGTGAGGTGCTGGTCATCGAAGTGATGCTCCTGTTTGGGGGTTGATTTCAGATGTGTGTGTGCAGAGGCACAGGTGAGAGCCTGTGAGCGCGTGTACTCGTGTGCGGGCTGTTGGAAGGGCCTGCCGTGTGCTTTAACACTTGCATTCTGGGCCAGGGCACGTTTCCTTGCCTCTGGGGCACAAAGCCTCTCCCACAGCCCCCTCCTGGGTAGCCTGGGGCAGGGGTGGAGGCGGGGCAAGAAGGCTGAGAAGGGAAGAACTCAGATTCTGGTCCTCACTCATCAAGTCTCTTACCAAGGCTAATTAAACACCAACCACCCGTTTTTCAGATTAGAAAGTGAAAGTGGAGGCCATCCCTCTCTGGAGCCCCCAGCAAGAGCATTAATCCTCCCACCACCATGTTGTGGCTGCCGCGGGCCCAGCGTCTCCTGTGTGAAGGGCCACGTGGTGGAAACACACATCTCCTGAGGCGCCAGGAAGAGGGCGGGGAGTGAGCAGGGAGAACAGCTTGCCGGGTCCTGGTAGAGCTCGCCCCGACTCTTGAGGGAACAAACACAGCCGCCTGGCCCTGCCTGGACCTCACCCTGGACTTCAGTGGATGCAGACGGAGTGTGAGGGCCACCTTCACCCGCCAAGGAGCCTTCCTCAGCCTCCCCCACCACCCAACCTCCAGCGCCATGGCTCCATCCCAGGGACCCACTCCTGGTCCAGGGGCTCTCGCTGTCTGGCTGAATACCCCGCCGTCCTCCCTTCCCCTCCTCCCCTCTCCCCTTTCTTGTACCCAACACACAGCAGCTTCAAAGACCCCGGTGCATGGACGGACGCTCATCAGAAAACCTCACAGAAGCCCTGGATGTCAACTTTGCCTGGTTTTCTAATTTCATCTCCTACAAGCTTTCGGGATGCTAACATGATTAAGTTCCTCACACAATTTATTAGCATCATGTTGGAAATCCAGTAGTATATTATACTGTCTGAGTAATCCAATTAGCAAAATGTATTTATTTAACGGGATCTTAGCCACTCACGAACCCACACCAAGTCCCAGCCCAGCCGTCCAGGCCCAGCCTTCTTGGCTCTCCATGCATTTCCCTGCCTGGAGGGGAGTTGGTTAGCATGAGAAATTGTGAAGGAGGGTGAGGCAGTCACATTACGGGGTGGGACAGAAGTGACAACTCCATGAAGTAGATATTCGAACCCCCACTTTGCAGACGAAGAAGCTGGTGGCTACCTACGATGATTGAGTAATGAGGCCTGAAGCCTGAAACCCCCTCCCTGGTTTGTTCTCCTGTCTCTGGGAAGGGGTGAGGGCACCAGTGTCAATGCTGTCACACGAGCCCCTCTTTCCAGAGGCACAGTGACAAGGACCCTAGCTACCCCAACTTGCCCAAGTGAACGCTGGGGCCTCAGCAATCCCCCCACTCCTGCTGGCAGGGCAGGGGTGGTTTGCTGGGCGGGCACTGGGCTCTGTGTGGAGGAGGCGGGCAGGCAGGTGTGCTGGCCTTCTGCCAACGAGAATAACAGAAAAAAAACAGGGTCCCCTGCTGGGGCCAGGCGTCTTCGCTCTGAGCTGCATCCTCCAGGCTCCCTCTCCCCGCCAGGATCAGCCCCTGTGCTGGGCACTGGGGTGGACTCCTCCTCGGAGGCCCCAGGACACCCAGAAGGACACCTCTAGCCACCAACTTGGGGCTCCAGGGATCACGGTAGACCCTCAGAAACCCCTCCCCCCTCCCAGAAAGCGCAGCGTTTTTCAGGCTCCCAGTGGAGTTCTCCCATGCCCCCGTGTGGCTGAGACATCTCCGCTGTGAGCCCCCCACCCAGGACCATTCGCGTCGGTGTTCCGCCTTCCACATTACTGACAGGTGCGCCGCGGAAGAAGGCTGCCTCCTGCCAGTGGGTTTCACTGACATCACACCGCTCCATGCCAAGCAGCACACCCTAAGGCAACTGAGATCCTAATAGGTTCCTCTAAATACCTCCTGCATCAATTTTGACACCAGACGCTTTCTTCTTCCTCCCCACTGCTCGCTTTATAACTCTGTCATTGTCATTGATTTCGACTAAAAGAGAGAGAAAAAGCCCGCTTGCGCTATTATCATTTTAAGTCAGGGAGGCAGAGCGCTCTGGGGAGAGCGGGGCCAGGGACCAGAAGCCAGGGGCTTGGGGCAGGGGTTCTGGCAAAACGCACCCCACCCCGGATTCTCTGAGGCGAGGGGTAAGTGAGAAGGGAGGAGGGGGCTGATCGCAGGTGAGTGAGGTCCCTTGGGGGGACCCTCTGCTGCCTCCTCCCCCCCACGTGCTTTCAGGGAACATCACAGCAAAGCACTTGGGGGAGGCGGCAAGGGGGTTCCATTCCAAAACGCACCAGTCTGGGTGCTAACAATGAAGAGAGGCCCTGTGAGTCAGCAACCCTCCCCCCCACCGCAGAACAAGGCGAATTTAGCTTAAGGTGAGGGAGAGGGCGTGGCCCGGGGTGTTCGCTAAGACCCCAGACTGCAGGCTCGCTCTCCAAGAGGAGGGGCTGAACTCCCTCCCCTCCCACCAGGACCCAGCACCCGGGTTGGTCTTTCTAACTCTGAGGAGGTGGGAGAAGGGCGGGCGATGAGGGGTGGCAGATGGGGAGGGGTCCTGCTGGCAGGGCAGGGGTGAAGTGACTTCCCTCTCATTCTTCTCCTCCCCTCACGATGTTTTCTTTGTCCCCACCTGCTACAGGCCAGGTATCCACACATTGTAACCCTGTAGAACGAAGCTTCCTTCCATTTTCAAGGCCCAAACTTTCCACGCACTCTCTGCCTTTGCTAAGTCCCCAAGGCCCAGCCTGGGCCCAGCTTTGTCCAAATCCAGAGAGAGACGCAGAGAAGCCCTGTGGGGCCTCCTGCACAGCAGGGCCCCCCAGCCAGCAGGGCCCTTGGGAAGCCAAGGCCACCAGTGCCCTCGTCAGGGGGACAGGGAGCGTGCCCATAAATGCTGACCCACAGATGGGGGACATTGAGGGGCGGGGGTGTCTGGTGACAAAGGCAGACGTGGGAAGGGCTACATGGATTCTAGGAATCCTTGGCTGGGGGCTCTGCCCCCTGTGGCCAGAGCTGCTGGCCCACCCAAACCATGTGGCAAAGCCCCCTCTCTGGGCCTCTAGGGCCCTTTGGAAACCCGGGCCCCAGGGCACACTGCTTTCAGGCGTCTGTCTCCTTTCCACTGGGGGTGCTCATTACCTGCGCGGCCAGACGCAGTCTAGTTAGAGCGCCCTTACGGCTCTCTCACACCAGGCAGACCCCGTGACCACTGATGCGCCCCCATTTCTGGTTTGAAAAACCGCGCTGACATTGACGGGGGATGCAGGCCCCTCCAGGTGACAAGGCTCTTGTCCTGGAGGTGGGCAGTCGGGGCAGGCCCCTTCCTTGGAGCCCTGGGCCAAGCGCCTGGCCTGTTGGGGAGGGATCTTTCTTGGTGGATGGGCTCCTGCAGGTGGAGTCACCTGGCTGTGACTGAGCAGAAGCAGGGGTACCATTGCCCACTTTCTGGGGTGCCTGGCGGCTGATTCGTTGCACCTGCAGGTCCTGGACCCTGAGGGGCGGTTCCTGCTCCCCTCTCCCACCTCTCGGGTTCCTGCCCCCACCCCCCATTCCTGCTCCCCTCCCCCCTCCCCGGTAGACACCGGTAAGCGCACACCTTGGGCTGGCCTTAGGATGCAGCTTCCCAGCAGGACAGCTGTGGCCCCAGCTTGCCTGTGGTCGCCCACAGTGGAGCTGACCCTTTTGGCAGGACCCGGAGCCCAAGCTGGCGGTTTCCTGCATTTGCAAAGCCAGGGCACTGAGAGGATTTGGGAGGGGCAGCTTCCGACACCGGCTGTCTTGGCAGCTGTCCCCAGGCAAGAATCCACCCTCACCTTTGCCATTGGTCCTCCCGCCTCTTCCTGGCAGAGCGGGGAGCGGTGCCCGCTCCCAGCGGGCTGGTACATTCCATCACCCAGGCTGCCCAGTGGAGGCCATGTCCACCACTTGGGGGGCCCCGGGGCCCAGTGCCACCCTGGGCAGCCCCGCACAGAGAGGAGCCTCATCCCCGTGCCTTGGGCCTCACGCGGCAGCTGCAGCCTCATTTATTCTGTCTGCTGCCAGCTTGGCTGGCCCTCCTTCTCTCCTACCCAGGGCCTCAGCCCCTCCCAGGGCCCTGTACTCGCTGGAAGAGCAGGCAGGCCCCCTAGCCCTGGCTCTCTCTCCATCCTGTCTCCTGGAGTGCAGTGTCCGACAGCTACAGGCAGCCTGGGGCTGGCTCAGCCAATGAGGAACTGGACACCCCTCCGGAATGCCAGCTCCCCGAGGGCAGGCCCCGCCAGCATCTCCATGGCTGCACATCCAGCACCCAGAGCAGCACCAGGCATGGAGCAGGGCTCGGGGCCCAAGGGTGAACAGATAAGTGAGCAGAGATCACATCCCTCCCCCCAGCCAGAACTGGCACATTCGCACTTTTCCCACAGAACAGAAGCCTGACTTCTGGGAGTCCCCGGGCCCCGAGGAGAGAAGGAGCATATCTGGGGAGAAGTGGTTGTGCGGTGGGGTGGATGGCGGAGAGGCAGAGGGGTGGCAGAGGCAGCGGGGCGAGGGCCGACCTTGAAAAACTCCAGAGAGGCTAGGTTGGCAGTGACCCCCATGTATCAGGAGTCCCTCCGCCAGCCAGGGTGGCTGAACAGGCCACCCTACAGCAGAGGCCACAAGGGTCGGTGGCTGTGTTGTGTGGTGGTGAGAGCACAGGCTTTGGAGGGACATGGAGCTGGGTCCATATTCCTGTGTGACCTTGGGGAGATCTCTCAACCTCTCTGGGCCTGTTTTCCCATCTGTTAAATAGGAATGGTAGCAGCAATAACAATGGCTTCTGCAGAGTTATTATGAAGATTCAATGTGAGGATGCCTGAGAAGTGCTTAAGGTACTGCCTGGCCCTTGGCTAATTCGTAATAAATTTTAGTGAAAAGTTGCCAGCAATAATAATGACAATAGCTGGAGTGTGGACGTTGATAAAAAGCCTCAGGAAACGAGAAGCTGGATTTTCCACCCTGAGGCCACATTTGGCCGAGCCATCTTGGGAAATGTGCTTGTTTCTCTGGTGTCTGGAGGAGCTCCCTGTGGGTCACGGACGGAGGGGCCGGGGCAGGTGGCTGTCGGGGTCCTGGCTGGTCCCGTGACCTTTCTGCGTTGCGTGCTGAGAGGTCTTAGGTTCATGGCGCGCCGCTTCAAAGGCAATTCCGCCCGTTCTTCTCGGGGCCGCCCTGTGGCCCGTGGCCACGATGCACGCACTTCCAGCGAGGAACCCGAGGCCCAGGTAGTCAATGACCAGGTCGGAGCCACGCCTTCCTGGTCATGAGGGGCCAGAAGCCAGGTCTCTGACCTGTGCCCAGAGATCCTGTGGCCTCCCGCTCTGTGGGGCCTATGAGGCCCGTTGGTTGGTCGGTTTTTAACACATGGCCATTTATAGTGTTAGCAACCCAATCAGTGCTAACGTGCTGAAGGCCCTGCCCAGGGAAGGGGCTGACCTGGAATGTTCTGGAACGTGCTATTAGGAGCACAGTATAGCCACGCATCACAGAGCTGCTGCCTGCGAGCTTACGAAGTGCGTGCTCAGCCTACTTCATCTGTTCTTCCCAACAGCACAAGAGGTTTCACCCCATTTTACAGATGCAAATGAGGCTCAGAGAGCCAGGGATTTGCCCAAAGTCCCAGAGCCAGCAAGTGTTGTAGAAAAGGCAGGACTTGCACCCAGGTCTTTGGCTTCTGAGCCTAAAGTCACCCTCTCTGAGTCCCACCAGCACCCTATGACCTGCCCAGGGCTCCTCTGGGGAGAAAGTTCAGGCAGAATCCACATCCTGTTCTCTGGGGAAACCATGCCCGGCCATTGACCCATCACAGCCCAGGGGATGCTGGGAAAATCCCTCTCAGGTGCAGAGGCCCCTCCCCCACCTCACAGTTGTTCTAAAAAGGGAGCCATCTACCCAGGGAACATTCCCTGGGAATAATTGCTAAAAGGCCTAATTTTGGAGATAACCACTGTTATAAACGTCTCATTACTTTAATTAAAGTCTCATCCATCACTGACGTGCGGCTCCCTGAAGCAAAGGGGCTAAGGCAGCTGCAGCCCGTGTGTGCTGGACCGAGGGGCAGAGCAAGGATTTACGTGGCACCCCCCCGACCCAGCCTTCTTGTTCGGACACTGGCAGCCCCGCCAGACCTCTCAGGAATGCCCCACTTCCTCCTCCACAGCCCCAGTAATCTGTAAAAGCCCTTCCCTGACCGCAGCCACATGAGAGGGAAGGTCGGCCAAGCCGAAAGGGCATTGGATGAGCCAGGCAGGGGCTTTGCCCGGGAAGAGGCGATGCCAAGAGCAGGGCATCTCAGGAGACAGCGGGGGCGACCTCAGTGTGCTTGCGTCGGGATGGCAGGGGTGTATCTGCCCCAGCGGGCGCCATCATAACCTCAGTTCATAACTCCTGCTACACGCGAGGCCCTTTACACACGTTACTCCACTCAGTGTCACAAGAGCTCTGGGAACGTAACCTCCCTGCTTTACACGTGTGGAAACCAGCGCTCTGGGAGGCAGGGCTGAGCTGCCTGAGGCCACTCAGCTCAGAGGTGACCCAGGCAGGCTTTGAGGTCTATGTGTCTGATTCTGGAATATTCCATGAAAGCCCTGATGCCGGAGAAGTACTATTTCTCAAAGGGAGGGTTGCAGGTGGAGCCCGCTGGACATAGGAGGGCTTAAGTGGGAGGCTGAGCTGGTCTAGCTGCACAGAGGATGCAGGGGGCGAGAGCCCGCAGCCAGGCCAGCTCTGGGTTGGGTGGGGGTGGGGGGTCAGGACTTCCCAGAAGGACGATGAAGAGGAGGTGAGGATAGGGTGGGGCGAGGGGGGCTTTGGAGTGTCTCCAGCAGGAATCAGGCAGAATTAGGTGTGGCCCCAAGTGGCAGGGCCCAGGCAGAGGGCTGCCCCTCAAGGAGTCTGTCCCACACCATGGGATCTGGGTTTCTCGTTCCCAAGAGATTTCACAAGGACCCAGGGCCCAGGGCCCAGGGCAGGGGGTGAGGGCA
The DNA here is from genome assembly GCF_009834535.1 of Camelus ferus. Taxonomy (NCBI): domain Eukaryota; kingdom Metazoa; phylum Chordata; class Mammalia; order Artiodactyla; family Camelidae; genus Camelus; species Camelus ferus. Next base: position 23,288,331 of record NC_045711.1, read on the forward strand.
GACATGGGAAGACAGACTGAGACTGCTAGGTTGGGAAGGGACCTGGGTCACATGGGACAAAGGAAGCGGGGGTCTGAGGTCTGAGCAGGCTTGGACACAAGGCAAACGTGTGTTAATAGGGACCGGCTGAAGACAAGGAAGCAACCTAGATGTCCATCGACAGATGACTGGATGAAGACGTTGTGGTATATCTATACAATGGGGTACTACTCAGCCATAAACAAGAACGAAATAATGCCGTTTGCAGCAACATGGATGGACCTGGAGACATCATACTAAGTGAAGTAAATCCAACAGAGAAAGACAAATACCATATGATATCACATATGTGGGATCTGAAAAAAAAAGGACACAAATGAACTTACTTATAAAACAGAGACAGACTCACAGACATAGAAAAACTTGCAGTTACTAGGGAAGGAAGGGGGTGGGGCAGGATAAATTGGGAGTTCGGGATTTGCAGATACTAACTACTATATATAAAACAGATAAAGAACAAGGCCCTACTGTGTTGCACAGGGAACTATATTTGATTCCTGTAATAGTCTGTAACGGAATAGACTATGAGCAGGAATATATATATGTATATATGTATCTGAATCACTATGCTGTAGACATTAACACAACATTGTAAATCGACTATACTGCAATTAAAAAAAAACATTTAGAAAATGACAAAAAGGTAGGGGCGGGGCTGGAGGGCCTGGGAGTAGGAGTGGGGGTGAAGTTGGGAGGGGGAAGGGGTGGGGTGGGGGTGGGGCAGGTAGATGATAGCCACAGCAGGAAGGGACACCCCTGGGGCCTCCCAGTGGGATGAAGCCCAGGGGTCCTTGGACAGCAGTGGGGTGGGCTGGGATGTCAGCCAGGATCACCCTGGGCTGTGGGATCCAGGTAGAAGTGAGCCCGGTCCCTTTCCCGTCCCGGGGGGCCCACCCTGACAACACTGATGCACTAGCTCTCATTCTAGAGTTTCGCCTTTTCTAGAGTTTCCTATAAATGGAATCACGCAATATGCAGCCCTTTGAGTCTGGCTCTGTTCACTCGGCCTGACAATCTGGACATCCGTCGTCGTGCAGTCGTGAGCTTCAGCAGGTGGCTCCTGCCTTCTGCGGGCCGAGCCATGTCCCCCTGCGTGGAGGAGCCGTCTGTCTCTCCCGTCGCCTGTTGATGGACAGCGGGGTTGGCTCCAGCTTCGGGGCTGTTACGAATAAAGCTGCCGTGACTATCTGACCGCTGGTCTCTGTGTGCACACACGTGTTCTTTCCTCTTGGGCAAATGCCGAGGGTGGGTGCGATGGGGCACGGTAAGCGTACGTCAAACGCTGCAGAGAGGAGCCCCTGCCAAGCTGCAGGGCGGGAGTTAGAATCTCACCACAGCCCCAGCTGCCTGGGAGTCTGCCTTACGCCTCCTGGCCTTTCCAGAAAAGTTGTTAACCTTACACGTTCCCTTGTCAACATGGTGATATTCATTTTGTTCTTTTTTACTTCTGTTTTCTTAAAAAGATAAACTGTGTGTTCTAGTCAGGGACTTGTTTTGTTTTAACTCAGTGTCCCTTCCAAAGGACTCACGGAGGCCATGGCATTCAGGAGACCCTCTCTGTTCAAGGTACACGGTATCCCATGGGCGGATACAGCACAATTTATCTGTTCTCCTTTCAATGGACGTCTGGCCCAGCATTTTGCTGCTGCGTGCAAGTTGCTGTGAGTACCCTGTACGTGTCTCTGTATCTGTGGGCACAGGATGTCCCCTTGGTCTATGTGACAGAACAGGGAGGCTGGGTCCCAGGCGGTGGGAACATTTGGGACGAGTTCTCGTCCACCCTCTAATTCCTCAACATCCTTCCCATCTCTAAAGCCCCTGCCGGCCGCCAGCTTCTGTGCTGGGCACTTCACTTCCATTCTCAAAACCGTGCTGTGCAGGGGGTTCTCCTCTCCCCGTTTCATAGACCAGGATCTTAAGGCTTGGGGGAGTAAGTCATTTGCTCAAGGCCACATAGCTAGTAAGTAGCTGGGCCAGAGTCAAACCCAGATCCCATGATGTGGGACAGACTCCTTGATCTCAAGGCCCCTCTGCCTCCCCCACCCCCTCACCCAGCATCCCAGGGCGAGTCTCTGGGATCAGCTGGCCTGTGCTCAGTGCCTCCATGGGGAAGTCCATGGTCCCCCACCACGACCTGCGGGCTGGAGGACGCCTCCACACGGGAGAAGATTCCCCGCTCCTGCCTGGCTCACGTTCGACTTTCTCTTAAGTGGCCACAAGAGATGCCATTTCCTGTTTCAAAATCTGTCTCCATCCAACCGTCCCAGCAAATGGCCCATCCGCTCAGCCCATCCATCCACAGGCAGCCAGAGAGATGAATAGGGGAAGAGAGTGAACAGGGACTTTTTTTCCCTTCCTGGGGTTAAACATCCCAGTTTGAGGTAAAACAAATTCCTCACTGGAGCTGCTCACCTCCAGCTGGGCCGTAGAAAGCCCCATTTAGTCAGATCATTTAGCACTGAATCATGCTAACAAGATGACTGGGCCAGGCTGATTCTACATTTGCTGAAGGCCAGTCCCTGGGGGATGGGGCGGTCTGGCAGGCAGGCTGGCTGGTGGCAGGCTCTGGAGGGCAGGGGATGGGCTGGTGGAAGCCCTCCCTCCTCGGGTCATCTGAGGACCTGAGATGGGGGTGCCGTTCTCAGTCTGCATCCAGTGGGGGAAAGAATTCTCCTCGAGCCTCGGTTTAGGGGCCCACAGTTAGTTTGGTGGGACAAAAATCAAACCAAGCACTGCCCTGTCCCCAGGCAGCAGGAGGACATTAGCCCCACTGAGAGCGGGCACCTGGGGACCCAGCGCTGGCTGTTCATGATAATTCTGCCAGCATCGTCCCTCTCAAGGAGCCTGGCGGTCCCCAGGCCCCCCTCCAGCCCCAGCTCCAGCTCCAGTCCCTCAGCTATGAACTCGAACTCATTCCAGAGATTCCTGGAAGTATGGGTGTTTGGGGTGTGGATCCCGTGCTCTGTGGGTCCTTCTGAACCCTTCGAGCGGGAGGCAGTGATTCCTAAGTCAGGCCCAGCCGCACCGAGTGGTGCTGCGGACTCCTCATTGACACAGTTGCCGCGAAGATTCAGGATATAAATTTGAACGAGGATTAACCATTCCCAGAGCAAACAGCCCTCCCCAGCTCTCCTCCCTGCACAAACCCCGCTGCGGCATCCAAGTGCAAACAGGCAGGCCGCCTGCCGTGCCTTCTTTTCTCTCTCCGCCTCCCTCTTCCCGGCAACCGGTCTTCCACCAACAGAGTCCAGAACTGGCGGGTCTTGGCCTCCCAGGTGTTGGGGGAGTCACCGGGGACCTTGGTCTACCTGCTGGAGTAGGCAGTGTCTAGGTGCGGCCCTTGTCAGTCTCCCGCCTGTTCCTTCAACTGGGGAGAGGCACGGCTTGGCCCCCGTACCGCCCTTACTCAGCGCCAGCAGAGCCTGGACTCTGAGAACGGGCGAGGGATGAACCCCAGTTGTTCCCACTGGCCTCCCCTCTTTAGACAGACAAGTAATTATAGAATTAGCATTGCGATCCTGGGCTGGGGTCTGTTGGAAAATTCAGATGCGTGACGAAGACAGAAGGAGGAGAAATTGTGTTCGCTCCATCCCATGAAAGGCCAGGAAGAATCCTCCAAACCCTGGACATTTTGGAGCTTCGGAAACGTGGACTTTGAGGGGATCAGGGTCCCCCGCAAACAGAAATGTTGCACATTCACCCACCAGGGCCAGGCAGGTACAGGTGGGTTGGTCCAGGCTCACCTGCCGCAGTCCGGAGGCAGTGACCACTCTGCTCCGGACGATGATGTCCTGGGGGAGAGACCCTGGGGTCACAAGAGCATGTAATTTCTCTAGAGGAACCAGACACCCAAGCTGGATTTTTATGGGAAAGCGTATGACTTTAGATGTTGGCACCCAAAAATTTAAATTAAAAAGCACGGTATGGGCCAAACAAAGCCGCTCCTGGGCTGGCTTGTCCTTCCTCACCCCAGTTTGCAATGCCTGCTGAAAGCCTCCAGCCACTGGCAGGGTGCTGGGAGAGGAGGGGAAGCTGGGGGGCAGGTGCCTGTATTTCTGCTTTCAGTTTTGAAAGCCATGTTTCTTCCAGGGGCTGTCTTTCAGGGTAATTTGATTTTGCTTTTTTCTTGCTGTCTTTGATCCTCTGAGGTTGCCAGGCATAGCTACTATTTTATTTGCATGCTTTGATGATGGGAGAAGGATTTTGAAAGCTGCAGCCTGAAGACACAAGCTCCCTCTGGGCTGTTGTCAAACCACTTTCCATGGTCTCTAGGGGAGCAGAGAACATTGCATGGATGTGGAGAGGCCCCCAAACGTTCTCGGGACTCCTCGGGTTCGGATGACCTGCTCCTACATGCTGACACTGGGCTGCTCAAACTAGGACCTGACTCTCTCCCTGATGGGTGCTGTCACATACACATCCATTCATCCTCTATTGGTCCATCCATCCTTCCATTCCCCACCAATCCATCTTCCATCCATCCTCCATCCATCCAACATCCATCCATCCACCTGTCCATCCATGTGTACGTGCGTACCACAAGTAGTTACTGAGCACTGGTCCTGTGACAGGGCTGTGCTGAGTTGGGAGGGGGTGAGAATGATCGCTGGACGCCGGCTTCTGTCCTCACAGACGTTTCATCCTTGCTCCCACTGTTACAATGCACACGGCCAGTGTGCAGCAGGTGGGAGGACATGGAGGCCAAGAAATGTCATCCACCTCCCCGGACGGTGGGCAGTAAAGAAGACTTCACTGGCTGATGCCCTACGTGATGGGTGTTGAAGTTTGTGCACTTTGGGGCTAGACAAAAGGAGGGGAATGTATTTATGGAGAAGGGAACAGCATGAAAGAAAGGTGGGGCCCTCTTCCGAGCCCAGTGCAGACTCTGGGCAAAGAAATCAGTGGAAAAGCAGAGAAGCATCCTTCCTACCTGCCTGGACACAACCTGAGAGCACCTGGCGCGTTTTGCGTTTGGTGAAGAACGTGTCCCTGCAGGCGGGGAGCCGAGTGGCGATGGAAGGTCACAGATGTCAGTGATGGATGGACGGCGGGAAGGTGAGCTGCCTCAAAGCAGGTTATAAAAAAACTTTAAAGCATGATTATTGCTGGTAGAGGGACCCCTTTCGTCTTGAACTGAAGCTTTCCATTCCTTCCAGGCATATGCCCAAGGCAACTTTTGGTGCTCACAACACTTTGAGACAAACAGACACCACGGAGGAGTGAGCCAATGCTCGGAGAGGTTCAGCAGCTAGTCCCAACCCGCACAGGTCTCTCTGTCCACAGCTGTGTTCCCAGCGTGGTGCTGTCCGCTCGCCCACCAGGGCGGAGCCCTCAGCGCACCCCGCGCCTCCGCCGGGGCTGCCCAGGCACCAGCGCGCAGACACCAGCGGGCTTGGGAAGTCCACGGCGCTCCTTAAAACCACGCCCTGCGCGGCCCTTACCTGCTTTCCGTTTTTGCTGACGGGGTCCCTTTGCATGTGATTATTTTGCCAGGGCAGTGCTAATGACACGTCCACTCCACTTACGCGGATCATCTGTATTCCTGCGCAAATGCGGGTCCCTTCTGGGTTTTGTTGTTTTTCTTCTCTGAAGGGCTCTCCATCACCAGCAAATCTGTGTTCGGCTCATTATTTCTGGTGCCAGAGCCCCTGCTCACCTGTGCTTACCGAGGGGCCCCGGCAGACCCAATTTCCAAGCCCAGGAGGCTGCGGCTGTTTCCAGGTAATACAGAAGGAGGCGGGGACGGGGAGGGAAGGGGGAGGGGGGAGGGGCAGCAGGCTGGTTGTTTGTAAGTTGTCCTGCCTCATCCCATCCACTCTTCTGTGCCTTTCTCAGACCCATGGAACACGGCACCCCTGTCTCATCTAGGCTCCCCAGAGAGCATCCGATGGGCTGGAGTCGAAAACCTGTGGACCTTTCTGGGAAAGGTGGAAACCAGGTCTCCCATTTGGCTGTTCCCTGGGTGTGAGCTGAGGTGGGTGGCGGGGGGTGGCTCTTGGAAACCTGCATGCTCAGGAATTCCTTCTGCACCCATGAAACCACCCCGCATCTGTGTACAGAGATGCTCCCCGCATTGCTAAAGGGTCGGACAGGAGGGCATTTTCATGTCCTTCTTCGTGCTTTTCTATAAGCTCTATGCTTTCTGCCACAGCGTGTGTTGCTCTCAACAGAGAATAAGACAGCGGATGCCTTAAAACAAACAGAACCCGCAGCGCAGCCCCCTCTGCAGCCGGCCAGGGGGCAGGTGCGGCTGGCAGCAGAGTGCGTGCCTCCCTGGCTAAGCCAGCCCCCTGGCCTTCACCCAGGTCCCCAGACCTCCCCTCTGGCAGTGGAGGCGTCTGGGACGGAGGCTGCGGGGTGAAGCGTCAGCTCTGTGCCTGCACATTTACGGAACTGTTTTAAAGGGAAACTGGGGCTCGAGGAAGATGCATTTCCTGCACCTGAAGGTCAAGGTCTAGGTCGCAGCAGAGAAGCAGCACAAACTCCCTGTGACCATCCCTGGGCAGTTGGCACTGTACAAACGCAGGCCCAGGAGGTGCTCCCCTATGGCACGAGTGGGTCGCTGAGGGGCCTTCGCTGCCTGGGGACAGAGCTTTCAAGGAAACGCTTTCCCACGAAGCACTTCAGGTGTGATAGAAAGAACCAGAATGTTGAGGGTGTTTCTGACCTCCCTCCTCAAGCTCCAGCCAGTCTGAATATCTGCTGTGGCCTCCACTTTGTCCCTGCCCCCTGCCCAGGGCTCCCGTCCCGCAGCCCTAAAGGCCCCTCCTGCTTCCTAGCGGCACAGACTGGGCAGCCCCCCTCCCCACCAGCCCGACCCTTCCCAGGTGACACACTTCTCAGCAGAGCCAACCCCCTCGGTGTAACGATGTCGCCACCTCGCCGTTCACCCTTCTCTGACATTCCGGAGCAAGCCTTCTTCCTGTATGATGCTTGCTTGGAGCTGTGAGGTTTCTAACCTCAAAATGCATCGCGTGGAGCCCCACCTCTTCCGTAATTGAGGCTTGAGGACCCGTCTCCGGCAGGGCTGCCTGGCTGAGGGAGGGGAGCAGTGCCAGAACTGCACAGAAGAGCAGACCGTGGAAGGCTGCACCCCAGAGGGGCTCAAGGGCGGTCTCACTCACACCCCATGCCCCTTTTTTCTTACGTGGAAGTGTAATTCACACCACATAAAGTTAACCATTTAAAAGCATACAATTCAGTGGCATTTAGTACATTCATAGTGTCGTACAACCATCCCCTCCATCTCGTTCCAAAGCACTTCCATCAGCCCAGAGAGAGACCCCGTATCCGTCAGCAGGCACCCCTCCCCCCTCCCTCCCCTCCCCTCCCCCTCCCCTCCCCTCCCCTCCCCTCCCCCTCCCCTCCCTCCCCCTCCCCCTCCCCTCCCCCTCCCCCTCCCCCACTGTCCCCTGCCCCTGCCAACTCAAATCTGCATTCTGTTTCTGTGGACCTGCCTGTTCTGGACATTTCCTTTTTTTTTTTTTTTTTCCTGTTTGTTTTTTTTAATGGAGGCACTGGGGATTGAACCCAGGACCTTGTGCATGCTAAGCCCGCACTCTGCCACTGAGCTACACCCACCCACCCTGGACATTTCATATAAATGGAATCATATAGTGTGTGACCTTTGGCGTCTGACTCCTTTCACGCAACCCCTTCATCCTACAGGTGGGAAGGCTGAGCCCAGCGAGGGGAAGCGAGCTGTCCAGGCTCACACAGCGTGTCGGAGGGAAGGAGCTGACCTTTCCAAGAGCAAGAGGACACAGAGCCGGGACTGGAAGTGAAGCAGAGTAGATCCCAAACATCTCATCCCGGGAGCATTAACCGGACGTCTGCTGGAAGCACAGGCCCCTTCCCGAGCACGGGCTGTGGGGGAAGACAGGTGTGAGTCCGGATGCCCCTTTCCTGCTTGTTAGCAGTGGCTTCTAGACACGTCCTTTCAGCTCCCGAAGCTGCACCACCAGAGCCTACATTAGGGGCGGTGGCCAGGGTTAAATGTGGCAACGAATGGAAGTCAACAGCCATTAGTATCGTTTTTAGCATCATGTTATTACAGAAGAAGGATGCCGCTTTTCAGGGGTGTCTCCACCCCATGGGTGAGTGCAGAGCCAGGCACCTGCTGGGAATGGTGAGGTCCCCCTGCTCCCCCTAGGTTTGGAGAAGGCAGAAGTGGAGGGGCTTCCTGTCCTGGAGGCTGGGGTGGAGGGTACTATGGGGAAGGTGTGTCCCCAGATCCACGAGGGGCAGAGGAAGCTCAGGCTGGGCTCCTTTGTCTCCCGGGGTGGTGCCTGCCGGCCATCCCGGGTTTCCCGGTCCCATCACCCCTGCTCCTGACAGAGGAGACTGGAACACCCCCTTCTTCTGGAGAGACATTTCTCCGACACGGACTGGCCCTGTATACATGACAATTACCGGTTAAGAGTGTATCTGTCTGCTCCATGCCTGCCTGTGGTGTAAATCATACAAGCGGCCATAAAACCAGCCGCAGCCAGCTCGTGCCACCGCCCGGAGCTCCCAGCGCGGCTGGCTGCTCCATCTCAGCAGGCACAGAGAGAGGGGAGCCCTGCCTTCCTGTGTGGAGGCACTAGACTAGCCTAATTATATTTATTTTCGATCAACCATTTCAGTGCGCTCCCTCTAGTCAGAGGCAGAGCTGGAGTGCGACGCGGGCACCTTATTTATATTTAGCTTTTATTTACCCAGGCAAGTCCAGGGAGACGCAGTATCTCGTTTGCAGAGACACCCCCGTGGCACCACTCTGTGACTCAGAGCCCTGAATGCGCTCCGCACAGACAATGCGAGGGGAGGGGAGGGGTGGGCAGCCTCTCTGCATCAGGACCAGCTGCCTCCCATCTCTGATGCCGGGGCTGGTAGGGGCCTCCAGCTTGAAGGCTGGAAAAGTACCAGCCAGACTCATTTCCTCCAGCCTGCCAGGAGGTGCTGGGAGCCCCCGAAGGCCAGTGGGCCCACCTCACTGATAGGCCGGTCTCCTCTGAGCAGCCTCTCCTGGACACTCAGCAACTGTGTCTCTGTCCCCACCAGCCATGCACCACTGGCCCTCCCCGATGGCCTGGCATTACTTTGCTGCCCCTGGCATCATGGCTGCCCTGCAAGGAGGCTGGCTGTCCCTTCCTGGGGTAGATTGTGGGTATCCAGGTCCCCACTACCCGTGTGGGTCCAGCTTCCAGAGGGCGCTGGAGGCTCCACCTGCCCCCCCAACCCGCCTTCCTCTGTTCACCACCTTATGTTCAGCCTCTCCCTTGGGACCCTGGACGCCCCTGCTCCTTGGCTAACCTTTTTCTTTCTTATTTTCTGGGGAGGCCTAGGCTGCTGGTTTCTGGACCAGAGATGCAGGACTGATGGTTTCCGGGCCTGGTCAGTGCAGATGGTTGGTGATTTCCACACAGCAATTTGCAAACAGCCAGAAGGTCCTGCAGGCTGTGTGGCCAGTCTGCCCGGCCAGTCTGCCCCACTCTGTCCGTTTCGGGATGTGAGAGCCTCACGGAGCAGGGAGAGGAGGCGGGAGAATTTGAATTCACTTTGGTCCTGCAGGAGAGATGGGAGAAGCGGCTCCTTGGGGCCCAGATGGAGATGGGTCCACCCTCTCCAACCCCCTGCTTGGTAACGAGAGGTCTGAGCACCCAGCAAATGACAAGGTCCAGTCTTCATTAGTGCCTCCTGAGAGCTGCAGAGAGATGACTCGTGGGGGGGTGGTCCCCCGACCCCCCAGCGGTTATTTACATAATAACCTGACCCTTAGGTTGCCTTTCATTAACAAACACACGTGAAAACACAGAAGCAGCTGGCGACATCTCATACATATATATTGTTAACCCCGGTGTAGACGGCTTACTTTCACTTACTCAGAAAAGAGGGGGCCCCTGCTTTGCATAACCATTAGGGGATGATGGGGCCCGATGGCGCAGACAGCCGCTCCGGACTGTGCGCTCGCCCGAGAGGACGCGTCTCTTCCTTTGAGGGCCGAGTTCAACCTTCAGTTAATTTGCTTGCCCGGGGCCTGGGCTCTCCCCTCTTCACTCCCTCCGGGCGCCTGGAGGTCTGGGAGCCAGGGATGGGGCATTTCAGGCCACTTTGTTAAGTGCTTGCTGGCAGGATCACCCTCCCTCCCCAGCCACGGACTCGGAGACAGAACCAGGATGCTCACACACAGCTCTGAAATTCACACACTGCGGCTCTGAGCCTCGTGGGCAGAGGGCCCACGGGTCCCATTTGTCTTCTTATTTTGGGGGTGCCCCTTCTCTCTGGAGTTCTTGGTCAGTGATGGTGGGGGAGAGGTTCTGGGGACTTCTGCCCGTTCTGAGCCATTGAGGTCCCTGAGTGGTATGGGGTGGGGCACACAGTCTCTGATTGTCCATCTGCCTGGGACTTGGTGGTGTCCCAGGGAGTGGGGAGGCGGGCACCTAGGTGATGAAGCCTGGGATGAGAGAAATTCTGGGAGGACAGAACAGAAAAAGGGCTGTTGCCAAACTTGGGGGGCACTGGCCTCCCTCTCCCCCTGCAACCTCACATCTCCTCTCCTTCAAAGTGTGCGTTCACTGGCAGGCCCCTTGGCAGCCTCCTACAGGCTCAGGGCCAATGTGTCGATGCAGGGTGACACTGCGGTCCTGCTGGAAAGGGCCTCCCAAGGTGGGCTGGACCCAAGAGCTGGTCCTGAGCCCTGCACACCCAGCCCCCCGACTTGCCATCATCCATTCTTTTCTTGGCTGATGTTTTGAGTCAGATGCCCACGCTTGGAGTGGCTGTACTGACCGTACTCACAGACTGACATCCAAGGCCAGAGGGCCAATTTTTTCATGTACAATAAGAAAGAGGGCAGTTGGGCAGATCATGCTGCTTGAGCCAGCAGATCCGGGTTCTTTCCCACTGGGTTCACTCTGTGGCCAGCTGGCTACATGAATTAAGCACTACCATCGGCCACGTGTACTAGTTACCTATTGCCACGTAACAAATAACCCCAAACCTCAGTGGCTTAAAATAATGAATATTTATTATCTCACAGTTTCTGAGAGTCAGGAATTTGAGAGCAGCTTAGCTGAGTGGTCCTGGCCCAGGGTTTCTCATGAGGTTGTGGTCAAGCTGTCAGCCAAGGCCAAAGTCATCTAAAGCTTTAATAGGGGCAGAAAGAGCTGCTTCTAAGATCACACTGCTGTCAGCTGGAGGCCTCAGTGCCTCGCCACGTGGACTTGAGGGTCCCCACAACATGGTGGCCAACGTCCCCCAGCATGAGTGATCCCAGAAGAGGACGAGGAGGAAGACACAGTCCTTTTAGGACCTGGTTTTGCAAGCGACACACCATTACCTCTTCCATATCCTGTTCATTAGAAGTGAGTCACTAAGTTCAGGACACATGAAGAAGGAAATTAAATTCCATCTCTTAAAAGGAGGAATATGAAAGAATCTGAGGATGCATTTTTAAACCACCACACCAGGCACAATATCAGGTGCTCAATCCATGTTATCTCATTTGATCTTCACAATGACGATTGTTATTCCCGTTTTACAGATGAGAAAACTGAAGCTCAGAGAGGTTTCAAGATAAGCCTGTATTCACACAGCTGGTTACCAGGATTTAGCTTCAGATAGTGTAGACCAGTCCTGCCCAATAGAACATTCTAGAGTGATGGGGTTGTTCTATGTCTGTGCTGTCCAATATGGTAGCCACTAACCACATGTGACTATTGAGCACTTGAAATGTAGGTAGGTCAATGTCCTCCAGCCCAAGACCACCAGGAAGGCACTCGCAGTTGGAAAAGCTGGGTTTATCACTCACTGCAGAGAGAGACCACACACCCTGGGGAATCACAGAGCAACTCGGCAAGGGGTGTTAGGAAGAATCTGGTATAGGATATGGTCTTTGGTTTGGTGATCTGGAGGAAGGTTTAAGGAATTCACGACGTGGTCTTCCCATTTTACAAACCGAGGCTCAGAATGGTTACACGGTTTGCCTCTGACCTGAACGACCGTTCTTCTGGGCAGGCGTGGACCCTGCTCAAGGAGGGAAAAGAGAAAGGACATTGCCCTTGAGTTGTCTACAGCCACTTTGTTCAGGGAAAACTTTTTGGGCAGAGGAGTTTCCTGCCTACTGCCACTCAGATGTGGGTGTGGCCTGCCCTGGCGGCAGATGGGCCCCAGTCTCTGGCACTGGTCCAGACCCTCTGAGGAAGGGAGGTGCTGTGGCTGGAAGATGCCTGCAGCATCCTTTGGCTCCGCAGGCTGGTCTGGGTCTCTGGAAGCTGCAATCCCAAATCTGAATCCTAACGATGCTTCTGTGCATGGGCTGGCATTAACAGTGCCTGCCACCACCCACGCCCACGTGACGCACCCCACGCCATCAAGGGACTCGGTTTTTGACATTAATCTACCCTGAAGCCTTTTGAGCTGTTCACTAAGTATTTCCAAACCAATTACGGGCTCAGAGTGTGCCAGGAGGGTTGACACTTGGGTTTTCCGGCAGGGACCCCCTCAGTACCAATCTGAGGATGTGGTAATTTAGCAAAGAGAGAAGGCATATAATTTTTTAGCTTGAGGGAGGCTGGAGGCAATTGCAAATATCCCTTGAGCAGAGTCAGATTCTCTGGTTTAAAGAGGCAGCGTGCTCCCCGCCCTAAATGGACCTTAGGGCCCCTTCATTTGAAGAGGGGCAGGCAGAGGAGGCTGGAGGCCACATCGGTTTGCTGGGGCTGTTTCCTGCTGGGAGCCAGCCCAGGGCCTCTGTTTAATTGGAATAAACCGGAGAAGGGCTCTCATCTGGGCCGGCTGTGTCCTGGAGGCCACAAGCAATTGGTGGCTCTGGGACGATTCACTGGTCAGGGTGGTTGGTTGCAGGGTGGGGTGGGGAGGAGCCAGATACCACCTGTTCCTTCTTGAACCCTGGCTGTCCGGTTGACCTTCTGTCCTGGTCTGGTTTCTGGTTGTGCCCCAATCTTAGCTTCTGGGTCCTCCGTGGGCAACGTGGGCAAGACCAAACGGAAGCTAAGTTCCCTAAACCTTTCTCTGTGTCCCCAGCTGGCAGTGGCGCCCCATGACGGCCCCTGCCTCACTACTCCAAATCCCTGGGTCCAGAGACCCCTCCCCGTGGGATCGCAGGGCCACGTCTCTCTGTGGCCTCACCCCCTCCCCCAGCCGCATCTCACGCTGTTGGAGCCTCTGCAGGGGCTGGAGGTGGGGGCTGTAATTTAGTCTCACTCAGGACCTATTACGCATTTGCATCAGTTTGGGTGAATGAGGTCTGCTCACCGGTCAGTAGTGTTTATGTCCCAGCTCTTTTTCCTGGAAAAGAAGACTGCCCCGCTGGCTTTTCCTGCTTCCAGTGCATGTTCTGCAGCCCCTGCTCTGTTGCTTCTGTGCAGAAGTGCTTGGCAGGCGGCTTGTGCCCCGGGAAGGGGAGAAGAGACACACAGGAGGGAGGTGGTGTGCTGGTAAGTGCCTGGAGACTGGCTCTCCAGGAAGACACAAGCTCGGGCGGTGACGTCTGCCAATTTCCATGGTGTAAATACTCCCACCGTGGCCAATTTCAAACTGCCAGCGTGATGTCACTAAACACAGAACTGGAAAGAGACAGGCAGAATTGGCTCTCACAAGTCTGTGCTAGAAGCTGGTTCCAGCACACAGGTGCATAGAAGAGGGAGGCACAGTCCTGAAACCTTGCTCCAGAAAACCCCACACTTCCTCCAGGCACCTCCTGCCTGGTGCACAAGGGGACTTTGTTCCACCACGCACCCCATCAACACCCCCAGCCGGCGCCTTCGTGGTAAAGTGGTGCCGGGTCTGTCAGTCAGGGAGGCCTGAGCAGCGGTGAAGGTGAACCCAGGGTGGGAACAGAGTCAGCGTGCCCTGGGCCGTCCTGAAGCATCCCCTGCCCCCTTGCACAGAACCCCTGTCCAAAGAAAGAATGAGATTCCTGGAAGTGTCCCTGAAACAAGAAGAGGGGGGAGCTGGGACTTGTCCTACCTGAGGATCAGTAAGACCTAATGAGAAAGCAGATTTCAAAACAGGAGTGGATGCACAGTTAATCCTCGTCGAGGCAATTAGCCAGAAAGCCACTTTGATGGGGGATCTGATTTCTTTGCTTCTTCCCGAATCCCCTGGCTTTAGGGAACCTCAAAGTACAGACGGCAAAGGAAAATGAAAATAAATCCTGTCTCTTTCAATAAAGCACAGAGGCCTTGCCTCTTTTGGCAGGAGCCCGGCTCTCGCTTCCCGGACGGCAGATGCCCCGCAAGGTCCAGGGATGCCGAGGGGGCTGGGAGGGAGGGGGGCCGGCTTCAAGTCCCAGACGCTGCCGCGGGAGCCAGGACCCTTGATAAACACCCTCACCATGCAGAGCGCTCCGACCCGGAAGACGCCATCATGTATTTTTAATCTGCCTCCTCCTCGCTGAATAATGAAAAATCCTAAGGTGTGACTGGCATTTATAAGGAGGCTCTGAAGGGGACTCAACTGGGAGAAAACGAGCTTGAGGGCTCATCACGGGTAAACCCCCAGCTCTTGCCTTCCGCCTGCTCCCAGAGAGGCTGTCTCTGCCTCCAGCCGGCAGCCCAGTACAGCCCTTACTCCAAGGGGCTCCAGGAAACGGTGCATTTTTCTCTCCGAGAGACGAAAAGCTCTAAGGTTCTGATCAGAACCAGCCAGGGGGGAGAGGGGCCCGATAAAGAGAACTGGATGGAGGGCGGAGGGTGGACACCAGGCCTTTGCCAATTTCCGTGGTGTAAACGCTCCCACTGCCGCGGTGGTGCGGATGAACGCGGGGCTGGAGACGGAGGTGCAGAATCAGCTCTCGCAGGTTGAATCTTGGGGGTGGGGGTGCCGGTTCTCCAAGGAGGGAGGGCAAGGGCAGAGAAAGAGGGGAAGGGGCTTTGTGGGCCAGGGCCAGAGAGCTGCCTGGGAGCTAAAGGGAGGGGGGGGTCTTTAGAAGAGGGCAGCAGAGTAACTGCAAGTAACTGAACCTTTGGGAGCTGCCGGTTGCCTGTGTTCACACTGGAGATAAGAGTCATTACCCACTTATTTCACGAAGCTGGTGGGAGGCGGGTAGGCTCAGGTCACGTGTCTGCGATCACTTTGCCAAACTGCAGAGTGGCCCCCTGTAAAGGTACTTATGACAACAAGCAGAAGGGAGAGACAAATACTCAGTTTTCTTGAGCGCACTGTAACAGAAAGCGAGAACTATTTCTGTACGCACACACAAGGGAAAATAATAAAATAACAAAGCACATTCTTGTGTGAAGCAGACAAGTGAGAGACGGAGGCAGTGCTGGGGCCAGACCTCCATGCCTCTAAACCAGAGCTCTCATTTCTTGGCGATGGTCAGGTGACGTACAAGCAGCGACCAGGAAAAGAATTCCTTCCGGTGAACCAGCCTTGCAAATACCACCCAGCCAAGCATTTTCCATGCCCGCACTTGGCAGACTTTTCCTGGGCGCTGACCCTGTGCTGGTATCAGACACGGATGCACCATTGTGGCTGCCATAGGGGACGTGGTGCTGTGGTTGGGGAAATGGTCACGTGAACGCAGACTGCGCACACGGGTGACTGGTGTGATGATAAAGGCCTGAGCTGGGGGCTCTGTGGGTGCGAGGGACTCCCCTCGGTCAGTTCGTCCCAGGGGTGCCCACCCCAAGGCGTGGTGCATAACAGCCCCTTGATAAAAGTTGGCTGCCGAGGAAATGGGCCAGAAGGATGTTCTCATGGAAAGGACCGCTGAGCTGGATTCAAGGGTCTTGGCCTTGAGTTGGGTCTCAGACCTCCAGAGGCCTGTAGATGAACTTTGGGGAGGTCTGAGGCTCCTTAAGTTTCCACAGGCCGTGCTGGGTGGGTGGCCCTTTTCTGGTCTATGGTGTCTGTCACGTCTTCGCAAAGGTCTGTGATGCAGACAGGGTTAGGATGGGATGGGAAGGCGATGAGTTTGCTAAACAGAAGGGCTGACTGAGGACACAGGCAGAGGGTGAGCATGGCCCTCGGTCAGTTAGTTCCAAAAAAGATTTTGAGGCACCGGGCCCAAGGGAGCCAGACAAGAGCGAGAGGCAGGTCTGACCTGGGGGTTGGCAGCCAAGAAGGGGCAACATGGGATGAGAGGCTGAGGAGGGGGTGCTGGGAGTGGTCTGGGAGACACCACATCACTGGGGCATGTTGGCCTCCTGTATCTGAATAGCACACAGTTTTGGGCTTAAAGGGATCAGAAAGGATGAAATACATTTAACACACTCAGCAGAGCCCGATTCTGTCTTGGACGATTTGCACGGCATTTAAAAATCATGCTGGCCCCCGTGGACATTGAACGTGGGCCGCCTAAGAGCCCGGCTCCAATCCCGGCTGCGCGGGCGCCTGGTTATCTCGAGACCGTGAGAACAGACACTGCCCCTTGCATGAGAGGGGCTATCTCCGTGACATTAGATTTTCCAGGTGCTTTGCCTGCAATTTGGGGGAGCTCTCACCTGGAGAATGGCCTTGCTTTTGCCTCCCCTGCAGTCCTGAGCTGGAATTCTTTATTAGTGAGTAAGCCCAGAGTACCATGGGATGTTATATTTCTGAGATTTAAAAGCACGCTTTTAGGTAACATTTGGCACGCCAACGCCTAGATTTTAGAGCCCGAGGCCACCTTAGGAGTGATTTTTGTCTGGTACCTTCATGTCACAGACAAGCAAGCAGAGGACTAAGAGGTGACCTCGAGGCCTTGTGGCCATTTAGAAGCCAGAGCTGCCTTGGTGCTCACCCTCCACGAGCGGAAACAGAAGACCTTGTTCACACAACCCAATGGACCGAAGCAAAGTTTTCAGTGTGGGTGGGGCCCTGGGTTGACTTTTTACGCTTCTGGCTTCATTGAATCTTTAGAACAATCTCATGAGAGTAGACTGTTTCCACCCCGACTGGCTGGACTCCAACTCATGTATGACACTCACCACCCCAGGTCATTGTCAGACCCCACAATCTAAGGGCTGGGTCCTTCACAAGACTGCTCCCACTTCAGAGGCCAGCCAGGTGTCCCCAAGCCACCCTCCCATCTGACCAGCCGACTATAGATTCAGGGTTTTTATCTTCTGACTCCCTCAGGTTTGACAATTCTCCAAAATGACTCACAGAACTCTCGACAGTGCTAGACTTTTGATTATAGTTTTACTGTCAAAGGCTACACGTGGGGCAAGGTCTGGGAGGGTCCTGGATGCAAAGCTGCCCTCTCTCTGCGGACTCAGGACACAGCGCTCTCCTGGTCCATCCATGTGTTCACCAACTGGGAAGCTCCACTCACTTCAAAACTTACTACAAAGCTACAGCGATCAAAACAGAGTACTGGCATAAAGACAGACATACAGACCAATAGAATAGAATAGAGCCCAGGAATACACACACACACACACACACACACACACACACACACACACACACACACACAAGGTCAAACGACTTCAGCAAGGTTGCCAAGACCAATGACATTCCTAACCACATACAAAAATTAACTCAAAATAGATCAGGGTCATAACGCAGGAGCTAAAGCTCTAAAACCCTCAGGAGAAAACAGAGCAGCAGAAGCTTCACGACATTGGATTTAGCAATGATTTCTTCTGATGCCAAAGGCACGGACAACCAAAGGGAAAATGGACAAACAGCCCTTGGTGAAAATTGAAAGCTTTTGTGCCTCCAGAGACGCCACCAATCAAGTAATAAAGGTACACAGTGGGAGGAAATATTTACAAATCCTGTTCCTGGTAAGGGACTAATGTCCAGAATGTAGTAAGAACTTGGTGTCTGGGGTTTTACTGGGGCTCCGTCCCACGGGTTTGGTTGGTTGATGTTTGTCCGAACTTGGCTGATCAGCAGAGGCACGGCCGGCGTCCCGCGCGCGGCCCTTCCTCAGAGCCAGCTTTTCCCTGGACCTGGGTCACCACTGAGTCCAGGGAGGCCGGAGGATGGCGCTGGCCTCCGCAAAGAACAGCCTGCGGTCAGCGAAGGGAGCCCACCTGGGTCAGAGGCCGCTGACTCCACCGGCTGAATGGATGTCAGGCAGCAATCCCGTGACATCTGAGTTACAAGAGGCTTCCCAGAAGCTGTCTGACCTCGTGGAAAAATCAATGCACCTCTTGTCTTTGTCTCCTGAAATATTTCATCAGCGGCGATTCTTCCCCAGGTGACAACGTATTTCATGACAAAGCGCGCCGCAGCAGGCTGCTGGGCCCCTGGTGGCTTCAGACACAGCCTGACATCCTCCTCTGTCATCACTAATGAGCCTCACCTGCGCGAGGCTGGAACCAGGCAGACGCTGCCTCCTGCCCCGTGCGCTCGGGAGCCCAGATGCTGAAGTCGTCCATTCCCGGGGAGGATCCCCGCGACAGTGAGAAGGCTGGAACCAATCCTAGGACGTCGAAGCCAATGTCGGGGCACCTGGGCCCACCTGAGGCCTGGAGAGAGTGGTCCCCCGCTCCCCACCCCCCAGCAGAGGAGCAGAGGAGGCCTGAGGGCCAGCTAAGGAGAGGGCAGAAACCAAAAGACGAGATTTCTGGCTTCCAGGTCAGTGTTTTTTCTGCTCCTCCACCAGCTTTTTAAAAAATGGTCCCCCCTCCCTCCCTCCCTGTCGCCTTCCTCACCTCCTTCCTCCTTTGCACCCTCCCACCCATCCTCCCTGCCTAACTCCCTATCACAGACAGCAGGAGAGCCTTCTGCCTGCCGGTGCTCCCTGGTGTTTGTTTACCCTGCCCAGTTTGCAGACAGCCACCAGGGGCCGTTTAAGGGGAGAGCAGCCTGTACAGGGCCGGCGGGAGGACTCCAGATGCCTGCTATTCCCCCATCCGACCTCCTACCAGCCTGCGTCCACACTCACCCTGTCTCCTGGGTAGTACCTGCCCACCGGGGCAGGGCCTCTAGGACGCCGTCGAGGCCTGGGGCCAGGAAGGGTCCCCAAGGGTTGGGACCAGCCAAGGGCAGGTGGCTTTTCTACATCATCGCTGAGGGAAAACGAGCATAGACGTGCTTAACCTGCAGGGGCAGGGACGCAGGGGGGCTTCCGTCCTCCATCCTCCTCCTCAGGGCAAGCCCCTCACCTCCCTGATGACTGGGGGCAGCAGAGGGGCCACATGACCCCTCCTGGGGCAACTTCTGCCTCAGGACTCTTGGTCCTGGCTGTGTGAGGGAGGGGAGGCTCCGGGGCCCAGTTTCCTCTTCCGCGTCTTCCAACTGGCTGCCATGGTCAGTCCCCCTTCTGTTTGCCGGTCCGTACTGTGGGGCCTGGTGAGCTGAAGCTGGGGCCCCTTCCAGCCCTGCCACTCCCTGGTTGGCAGATCTAGGGTCCTCAGAGTGGCCCACAGACCGCCAGCCTCAGGAGCCCTTTGGGGAGTGGCTAAGCGTGCAGATTCCCAGGCCCTGTTCCTGATCTCTAGGCTGGGATAGCTGGGCTTAGGGCCCGGAAGTCTGCATGCCTCCCAGCTCCCTCAGGTGAGCCCTGCAGGCGCTGAGGACCAGGACCAGGGATGGAGGCAGTGCAGGTAGGAGACCTCTAGGGATCCTCTGGAGGAAGCTTGGTTAATTGGAGAGGAGCCTCAGTTTCTACTGCAGGCTGCATCTACGCCCATCAGAGACTGAGGGGCAGAACGGAGGCAGAATGGAGGTGGGGAGAAGCTGCCCTCCACCCCCAGCCCCTCCCTTCCCCACTCAGGCCCTCCCTGCTAAGCTTTCCCAGAATGGAGATGTCACTCAGCACCGCTGGATCCTGGGAGGAGCCAGAACCCACCTTCTATCTGACTTGCCCATCCCTGAGCCTAGGCAATGAACTTGGCCGGCCAGCTGCTCCAGGGCTGAGGTTCTGGGGGGTGCAGGGAAGGTGGGATGGGGGGGTGGTGGTGCCAGGCCTGTGGGGCTGGTTCCTCCCCACTCCATCAGGGCTGGCCCATGCTAGGATCCTGGCTCCTGATCTTGGCAAAGGGAAATGAAGTTGCTGCCCTTGAGCTAATTAAGGAGGGAGGGAGGCCGGCGGGTGGGCGTTGGCAAGCAGAGTGGTTGCAGTTGCCAAGCAGTCCAACACGGCGCCCACGTGCCAGGCCTGGGGAGGGGAGGGGGGAGCGGGGGATGGGGCTCCTCCTTGAGCCACGCCAGCTGTTCGGAGGTCAACCCACCCTCCTCCCTCCTGCACCTGCTGACTCAGCGGACGGGGCATCTGTCCCCACAGCCAGCACTTCCCAGGCACTTCTGGAGGAAGACGACCCAGGCCCCCTGCTAGAAGCTCCTGGAACATGAGGGCAGCCTCCAGGACAGACTGTCCTGTCCAGTATGGAAACCACATGCAGCGATTTAAACCAAAATTAGCTGCAGTGAGATAAAATGTAAAATTCATTGGCTCTAGTCACATTTCAAGTGCTTGATAACCGCAGGCGGCTGGTGGCTACCATGTTGGACAGTGCAGATATGGGAACTTCCCATCATCACAGAACATTCTCTTGGCCAGTCTTCAGCAACTGGCCCAGTACTTCAAAAAAAAAAATCGCCTGCTGGTTGCAAGGATCATCCTAACAATTGTATTGACTGCAGCATTAAGTCCACGTGTGTTATTCTTATGGAAACTTGGAAAAGAAACGACGTACACCCTGCACTGAGATCGCCAATCATATAAATTTTGCTCCCCATTGTTAAGAAAATGAAAAGACAAGTCACAGGTTGGGAGAAAATGTTTGCAAAAACTACGTATCTGATAAAGGATTTGTGTTCAGTGCCTACAAGGAACTCTGACAAATTAGTAATAAGAAGACAAAACACTCCGTCCCCCACCAAATGGGAAAAAGATTTAAGCAGTCACTTCACCAAAGAAGATATATGAATGGCCAATAAGCCCGTGAAATGCCGGAAATACAACTTAAGACATTAGGAGACAGGAACATTCAAATAGCTCCTGTACATGCCCTTCATATGTACAGTGGAATGGTGAGATCTCAGAAGGCGGGTAATAGTAAGTGTTAGTGATCACGTAAAGCAACTGAAATTCTAATGTGGTGCTAAACGAAATGCAAGATGGTGCAGCCATTTGGGGTACACTGCGGCAGGTTTCTTATAAAGTTAATACGCGCTTACCATATAACCCAGTAATTCCACTCCTCAGTTGTTACCCAAGAGGGAACAAAACCATTTACCCATGTAAAGCTTTGCATGTGAATATTTGTAACAATGTTGTTCATTATAGCCACAAACTGGAAACATCTCAAACTTCCCTCAACTGAACAGATGAACAAATTCTGGTATATCCATAAGATGGAATACTACTCAGCAATCAAAATAGTGAACTACTGACACACACAACAACGCACATGAATTTCAAAAGCAGACGTGATAAGCTTCCAATATATCACCATTACTTGTGTTTTAAATAGCCAGCTATCTTTTAAAGGGATCTCAAACATGAGAAAATAGTTACATTATCATTTTGTATGTTGCATATATTTACCATTTCTGATGGTTTTGATTCCTCTGTGTAAAACCAAATTTTATCTGATATCAGTTTCTTTCTGCCCAAAGGGCTTCCATTAAAATTTCTTACACTGCATGTGTACTAGTAATGAATTCTCCGAGCTTTTGTATGTCTGAAAAAGTCTTTATTTTACCTGCATTTCAAGAAACTATGAGGGGAGGGTATAGCTCAGTGGTAGAGTGCATGCCTAGCATGCACGAGGTCCTGGGTTCAACCCCTAGTACTGCCATTAAAAAAATAATAAACAAATAAATAAACCTGATTCCCCCCCCGCAACAAAAATATTATTTTCTCAGGGTATAGAATTCTAGGTTGACAGGTTTTTTTTTTTCTCTCTGGGCTTTGAAGATGTTACTCCACTGTGTCCTGGCTTGCTTTGTTTCTGATGAGAGGTCCCCATCATCTCTGTACTTGATCCTGTGAACTTAGTGTGTCTTTTTTCTCTAGCTGCTTGTAAGATCTTTTTCTTTCTCACTGGCTTCCCACAGTTTGATTATGATGTGCTTTGGTGGTTTTCCTCATTTGTTTCCCCTTCTGCTCGGGTTTCATGGATCTTCTTAGATCTGTACTTCATAGATTGCATCAACTTTTGAAAATTTTTGGTCATTAATTTTATCAGCTCTTTTTTCCTGTCCATCCCTCTCTCTCTACTCCTTCTGGGACTTTAATTACACACATTTTACACTGATTGATGTTGTCCTGTAGCTCCCCACTGATGCTTTGGGTTTTTTCCAATTCTTTTCTCTCTCTATTTTATTTTGAAGCATTTCTATGTATTTATGATTCCTATTATTTTCTTCTTGTGTGTCTGATCTGTTGTCAGTCCCATCCAGAGTATTTTTCATCTCAGATACTGAATTTTTCACTTCTAGATGCTCTATTGGTCTTTAAAAAATCTATTTGTCTACCCAACATGCTCATGCTTCGCTTTTGTAAACAGATAAATGACATGTATCATTGCTTCAGGGTTCTTGTCCACTAAACTTATCATCTGTGTGATTCCTCGTCTGTGTCTCTTCATTTATTGTTTCCTATTTGTAGAGCCAGATTCCTGCTCTGCGTGTCTGGTAATTTTTGATAAGATGTTGGACATTGTTAATTCCTTTAAATATTTTTGGAATCCTCTTTTTCTGGCTCCTAGTTAATTACTTGGAAAGCAGTTTGATTTTTTTTTTTTTGAGGATTATTTTAAAGTTTTGTTTCACAAGTTTAGACAGCCTTTCGACTACAGCTAATTTAGCCTTCTCTTTGAAACAATACCTTTTTGAGAAGTGTGCTTGATAACTCCCCGCGTTAGGTCTGCCTACGGCTGTTGGACACAGAAGCTATTCTTGAGCCCACGTGGGCTCCTGGGATCGTTCTGTCTGCTACTCTCCTCCCCGCTTGCCTCAGGACTCTCCTCTCGTGTATGCACAGGTCAGTACCCAGCCAAGCCAGGTGGACCCTCTGCAGATCTCCCGAGTCCTCTTTTCCTTTGGGCAGCTCTCTCTCTCTCTCCCCAGTACTCTGCTCCACAGATTTCAGCTGCCTTTGCCTTCTGGAGCTCTGAACACTACCTTCTTAACTCGATGAGACCTCTGGAGGCTGTGTGGCTCCCCTCTTCCTGTGCTGTGGCCTGGAGACGCCCTCCAGGTCCTGAGCTGAGGCATTAATAGGTCTCGCCTCCCTCAGAGATCTCTCTTCTATGATGTCTGTTGTCTGATGTCTGAAAACTGCTGTTTCATATATTTGGTCTCTTTTTAGTTGTTAAAGGCAGGAGGGTGAATGGTTTCTCCATCATGGCCAAAATCTGGGTGGTTTACACTTTGATGGAGAGAGAGAGCAGGTGCACACATATTGAAGCACCAAGTGTGTAATATCTTTTGAGCAGCAAAGGTAAGTACTATGATTGCTCACAGGAAGAGAAAATTACTTCCACATGGTAACGACCCCCAAATCTACATCTTCAGCCCAGACTCTCTCTTTTAAAAGCTAGACCCTTATACATGCAATGGTGTTGGATTCATCTCCACTTGGGTATGTCACCAGCACCTCAAACTCCGTATGTCCCAAACTGAACACACCCAAGTCTCTTTCCAGGTTCTGCATCTCCAGACTCACTTCACTGCTGCTGGCTAGTGGTCCTTTGAGATTCAACCCCTTGTCACTTCCACCAGGACATTTTCCCTAACTTTTCCCAGCCTTTCCCACCTTTCCCACCACAGCCCCAGCCCGCACTGGACCATCCATCCGCATTGTACCCTGTGCCCGCATCCATGGTTAGAAGCTCTTGGGATCCTGTGAGCCCTTTGAGGGTAGGACAGTGTGTTCCTTCTATGTACAGGATATCCTGGGCTATTCTAGTTCTCAGCACATAGCAGAGCTTCAATAAATGTTCCTTAAATAAGTGGTTCTCCCAAAATAGTGATCAACAGATAGTGGTTGGACATAGGGTGACCCAACTGTATAGGAATGAAAAAAAAACCGCAAAACCAACCAACCAACAACAAACAAACAAAAAATGAACTTGAGAACATTTCTGCAATGAATGCCCTAAACCAGGAATCAGGCAACTTTTTCTTAAAGGGGCAAAGAGTTAATACCTTAGGATTTGCGAGCAACACAGCTTCTGCCGCAGCTCTTCAATCCTGCTTTCGTGGCCTGAAGGCGCGCACAGGTCCACCCAAGAGCGAGTGGGGAGGCAGCGGGGCTCCAGGAACTGCTCACAAGAGCAGGCAGAGGGCTGGGTGTGGCCTGCAGGCCGGGCTTCGCCTTCTCCTGCCCTAAACTGAGCGCACTGGGCTTGAGGAAATAGTAGGGAGGCTTTCATAAGGTGGGGCCTGTCCTTCTGTGACATCTGGTCCCGACAGAGACATGGTGTGTGTGTGTGTGTGTGTGTTCACACACACAGATGCTCAAAACAGTGGCTCAGCCTCCCTGGGCCTCATCGCTGCATCTGCTCAGGGAATGATCAGTGCATGGGTTTCATCCCGCTCCCCCAGTCATGCTTGCTTTTGTCTTTTGTTTTTATCAGGAATGTTCTCCCCACCCTGCCCCCCACGACACTCTCCTCATGCTCCAGGGTGCCAGCATCAGAGGCCAAGGGCTGCAGGGTTGGAGGGGGTGGCAGGAGCCCTGTCCAGGGTAGAGCTCCTGGTCTCACAGGGCTGTGGGACTAGGAAGGGAGAAATTATCCGGGAATATGCAAAACATTCAAAACAGGGACTGGGTTTCCAGTGTCCCGTGGAAAGACACGCAGGCCTGCGGGCGGCCAGGCCCACCCCCCTCTGCCCGCCTGCCCGCTCTGCCCCAAGATCAGCCCTCTCATCTTCAAAGGAGGACGGTTCCCCCAGTCCTGCCTCCAGCCTCACCAGGACTTGAGGTCTGTGGCTCTGAATGCATTTTGTAAACAGCTCAGGGCTGGACACATGTAAGGAATTAGAGGCTTATTTTTCTGGATTCTGGACCTAAAACCTAGGCCCTAAGATATGAAGTAATGTTTTGGGGGTTTTGGTGGTGTCTTTTGCTTTTTGTTTTTGCAGAAAGGAGGCTGGAGAGGGTGGAAGGAAGGGGCAAGACCGGAGACAAAATGGACAATGGAGAAAAGACAAGACTTTGACTCGAGATTTTTATCATAAGATGGAGCCGCTGTCAGAGGGTCCTGTTGCCCTGGGTGGGTGCTCCCCCTCCTGCTTCCTCCCCTCCCCCTGCCCTCTGGTCGTTCTGTTGTTCTGGACAGCAGCCCACTGCTCCTGGCGGGATGCTGCCTGCCATCTCCTCCCCTCCAAAGGTAGGGACCAAGCCTTCGGGCGAGGGGCTCTAGGGGGCTTGAGTGACGGAAAGGCCAGGGAAGGGGCTGCCAGCCTGTGCCAGGCGTGCCGCGGAATCATCGTGTTCATTTTGTAAAAGTCAAACCCCTGTGGTTGGGCTCCCCCACCGCCCCCAGAGCCCCTCTGTTATCCTTGGGCCATTTGGTAGCTGTTGCTATGGAGACCGCAAGCAAAGTGGCATGCAAATCAACACAAGCAGCAACAGCGGGAAAGGGAAAGGGCGGGGCGAAGCGGGGGGCGGGGCGGGGCGGGGCTATGCCTCCACCTGTGCTCAGCAGAGCCCGAGCAGGGAAAGGCCCAGGGAGGGTCTGGGCACAGGTCAAGGAGGCTTCAATCTAGACTCCAGTGGGAGAAGGAGGACTCTGAGGATACGAAGGCCTCTCGCAGGTGGCCAGTCGGCCTGGGAAAATGCAAAGAGGGGCCGGTTCTCCCTCGCCCCTGCTCACCACCCCCAGCCTCAAGCATTAACCGGGAGGGGGTGCAGGCCACGCAGAGCGGTAGCTGGCTCCGGGGAAGGTCCCTGCGCCCCGCGAAGACTGCCGGCTGACCTCCACAGTGGGCCCAGCCAGTAAAGATGGGCCCTCCAGACCCAGGTCCAAACTCTGGCTCTGGCCAGGCCCCTCCACTCCCTCCCCTTGGAAACAGTCTGTGCTCTGCCTCCTCCGCCCGTGTCTGGCTGTGCAAAGGGGCAATGCGACAGCTCAATTTTCCAGAGGGAAAAGCACAGCCCCCAAGAATAGAAATACGTGAACCTGAGGCTTCCTGACTGAAACAAGGACTGGCTCCGTGACGCGGAGATGTGGGGTGCTTGGCCCTTTTTCCTAGAGTTTTCCCCATCCAAGCTGATCATAGCCACAGCAAATGCCCTCTGATTGGCTGCATGGAAGCAGGGATCCAGGACACCTGGCTCAGAGGCCACGGAGAGAAAAGACAGAGCTGCACTGACTCGCCGTCCCGTCTGGGTGTGGGAACAGGCACTTCTCAGGCTAGTCAGAGACTAGCACTCAGGGTGGGACCTGCCATTTGAACTTCGACCCAAGTTCAGGGGTTCTAATAGAACACAGGGTCTGCAGAAGTCGCGGGAACCTAGGCTGGGAGGGGCCTGCCCCATCGATGCTGGTGAGAGGAGCTCTCCTTCCCCCACCCCTGCAGCCCCGCCCCACCCACATTCTGCATCCTACCGGATTTTGCTTTCTTAATCTCTGTTCTCAAGCCTTTCATTTGATGCTTGCCAAATGGATGGGTGTTCCTGTCGCCAGCTCCAAGCTCAAGCTGCCAAGGGGGTGCTGCTTTCCTCCAGGGGCGTGATCTCCCCCTCCAACGAGGTGTGGTACCCCGGGCCATGTACTGCTGAGGGACCCCCTTCCTCCACAGAAGACAAAGGGACCAGCTCTGCATCCCCTGCTCTGGGATGGCTGGAGGGTAGACGTGTCCTGAGCTCAGCCAGACAGTCTGGGATGTTGGCCCCTGAGCAGGGGGCTGAGGACCAACAGGAATTGGGTGACATCCTTCTGGGGGCTGCCGAGTGTGGTTCCACAGCTGCAGGCCCTGCCACCAGCACCCCCAACTCTGTGAGCACCCCTCCCCGCCCCCAGAGCCTTCTCATAAACCTATTCTGCTCCCCTCAGTCAGCTGGGGGAGCGGTCTGTATCTGTGGCCAAGGACTCTTCCGTTCCCTTCCTCCGGGAGTGAGCTTCCTGAGATGGGAGGCCTGGGCGGCAGCATCCGAGCGCCCTCAGTGTGACTCGTGGGCCTGGTGCTGCCTTCAGAGGTGCGGAGAGAATCAAGGGGCTTGAGAAGCAACATTGAGACACAGGGTCAGGGCGGTTTAGCCTCTGAAGGGGTCTGGGACCATGCTTAGTCCCACATCCTCATTTCACAGCCAAAAGCCAGGCCTGCCAAGGGCATGTAGCCACTGTACCATAGGGCTCAGGAGAACGGTTTCCTGATGCTCTGAGGCTTCAGGGATGGAGTTTCTCACCCCTTAAAGTCTCCTGAGCAGAAAGGGGCTCCCCAAGTCCCCTTGCTGCCACCACGTGTCACCAGGTGGCTTCACTTTGCCCCTCACCCTGCAGGACCTGCCAGGGGTTCTCCCCAAGGGTCCCCCCGGGGTCTTGGCTCCCAGGCTGCCTGCAGCATTTGTGCTGATTTCCGGGTGCAGAGAGAAGTGGGGTCAGGTCCCTCCTGCCGCCTACACACACGCCTGCAGGCAACCAAGGCCCAAGGAGCAGGGCCGAGCTGGGTGGCAGGACAGCTTTGAGATGGTCGCTGTGGTCACAGGGTGAGAGGTCCCGGATGAGGACAGGGAAAGTAGGCCGAATCAGAGGGGTTTCCTCCCACTCAGCCAAAAAAGTCTTAGGGAGCATCTCTACTCCAATGGCTTTTAAAAGCAGTGATGGGCTGAGTCGCTTCCTGCCTGGCAAAGCTCAGCTCCCTGTGTGTCCCCCGAACTCCCCATCAGTCTCTGCTTCTTCTCTCAGCCGTCTCGGTCTTGCTGCCTTCCTGCTTCTCTCTCTACCACCCTCTTCCTACAAACCTGCACGTCCGCATCCCACCTTGAAGACACCCCTGACCGACCCTTGCCTCCCCCAGGACCTCTCTCTCTTCTCTTCCCCAGGCTAATGAATCAGAGAGGACACTCAACGTTGGGCGCTCCAGACCACATCCATCATCGAGATGAAGGCCGGTCACAGACTCTGGAACCCACGGCTTTGACTGTTCGGGCCCCAGGGTGGCAAATGCTTAGGAGAGGTCATGGTGGGGAAGGCCAGGTGAGCGGTGACCTTGAGGAGGACTCCAGGACCTCCTGGAGTCCCTGGCTGTCCGGCCAGGCCAACAGGTGAGGACCATAACTGGAAGACAGAAAGGGCTGTCAGGTGGTGGGACCATCCCTTCAGCATCGCCGTTGCCCTGGAACCCTCACCCCCAATTTGGGCGTGCTGGATGCTGGGGCAGGCACCCCCAAGGCTGGCAGGTTTGTCTGGGGCGTTTGGGATGGCCACTGAGCTCGATGGGGTCCCTTCCCCTGGGACCCTCAGGCACTGTGTCCCTGGCTAAGTTGCCCATGACCATGGCCCACAAGGGAGGCAGGGGAGGGAGGAATGGCCATGAAGACATTTGGCTCATCTGAAGAGGAGTTCTAACTGGGTGGGACAAGTAGCCCCATACACCAGTGTGTATCTGTTAACCCCAGACTCCTAGTCTAGCCCTCCCCGCCTTTCCCCCCAGTAAGCACAGTTTGTTTTCTACGTCCGAGAGTCTATTTTTGGTTTGCAAATAAAATTGATATCTTTTTTATAATTCCACATATAAGCGATGTAAGATATTTGTCTTTCTCTGTCTGACTTTATTTAATATGATCATCTCTAGGTCCATCTATGTTGCTGCAAATGGCAGTATGTCATTCTTTTTTTATGGCTGAATATATACACCACAACATCTTTATTCAGTCATCTGTCGATGGACATCTAGGTCGCGTCCATGTCTTGGCTGTTGTAAATAGTGCTGCTGTGAACATTGGGGTGCGTTATCTTTTTCAATTATAGTTTTCTCTGAATATATGCCTAGCAGTGGGGTTGCTGGATCACATGGTAAGTCTATTTTTAATTTTTTAAGGAACCTCCATGTTGTCTTCCATCAGGGGGCCTCATTTTAACTCCCACGTTTATTCAGCACCAACACGTGCTGGAATCCACGCACTGCCCGGAGTTGGCTGTGTTACCGGCACCCCGCCTGCTACAGTGCCTGATGTGGCCGAATGTGTGTTGTTATTACGTCTACCTGGCCCAGGGTTACACAGTTCATTAAGGGAGAGTTTGGCTTCAAATGATCCAGAATCCTTCCTTGACATCATTCTTCCCTAATGATTAATGTATTAAATTTACAGTTTGACATAAAATTTATGTCTTTCTGCCACAGATTATCTCCTCGAATCCTTACGACACCTCTGTGAAGTATACAGGGTGGATGTCAGCATCCCGTTTACAGATGAGGAAGTGAGGAGGGAATGGAGTTTGCTGGAGGCCCCACAGTTAGTGAGTGGGGTTGCAGGATGGGCCTCAAACTCAGGGCTGGCTGTTCTGCTTCTGAGCCCGTGGTCCCGACTATTTTTCTCCTAGCCCTTACTGCCTCCCCTGCATGGGCTTCACATATTTTGAAATAAGGCTGCCAACAAAACTGAAATGTATTAAGGAAGTGGAAATGTGTTTCCCCATTTTTAATAATCAAAGACATATGTACCTGCCAATTACAGCTCTCACTTAGCATCCAGCCCCCTGGGGAAGCCGAGACTGAGAGCTTTGACTTAGCAGGGGAGGTGTGCCTCTGGTCACTCGGCATCTGAGGATTTTGTGCACAGACCAAGTGCCCAGCACACTGCGAGGTGCGTGAGACATGTTAGGCAACAAAACAGAGATCTCCCCATTTATGTCACAGCCGGGGGAGGTGAGGCAGCACGAGCGATAAATAGGGTACCTGTGCGTATTGTGGGCGATGTGTCAGAAGCCGGCAAATCCTCTGGAAGCAGATTGAACAAAGTAGGGGGTGGAGGGGGGGCAAGTTTAAAGTAAGGGTTCAGGACAGACCTGTGATGACTATGCTTTCCAAATTGCATTCTATTTTGTTTTTTGGTGGGGGATGTAATTAGGTTTATTTACTTACTTACTTACTTAAACAGCGGTGCTGGGGATTGAACCTAGGACCTCGTGCGTGCTAAGCTCGTGCTCTACCACTGAGCTGCACCCGCCCCACCTCAAACTGCATTTTAAAGTGTTGAGTATAACTCACACTTCTTCATGTTTCAAGGAACCCCAAACTGGTAACCCCCGGACTAATAAATCTGCTCAGCCTGGAAGCAGACGGAACCCCGAGTGAGGCCGTGTCTTGGAGCCCCGTACCAGGTGCCGGGGTGGGACGGACGCAGGGCGCTCGGGCGCCCACCTTGCTCGGGGCTCTCTCGGGGAGGGAGGCCCCAGTCACGGACGCACACCAACACACAGGCTGAACTGGGCCTGAGCGCTCACCCAGAGGGCCCACAGCAGCACAGCCAGAGGGAGAAGTCGTAGGCAGAGCAGTGGTACCAGCTCTCGAGGCTGCGTGAGGAGGGGAAGCAGGAAATGAGGCCTGAAACGGGGATTTAGAATGAGTCGGCAAGGGTGCCAGCTGGACCAAGGCGAGGGGACCTGGATGAAACCCCTCAGTGAGGCCAGGTGCCTGAGGCCCGATTTCCATCATTCTTTATTTTTTGTTTGGGTTTTCTTTGTTTGTTTGGGGTTTTTTTGGTGAGAGGAGCTAATTAGGTTTGTTTGTTTATTAATTAATTAATTAATGTATTTATGTAAATGTAGCACCTTATAAAAGATGAAGTTGAAATGAGGTCATTAGGATGGGCCTTAATCCAACAGGACTGTTGTCTTTCCAAGAAGACAAGATTAGGACACAGACACACACAGAGGGACGACCCTGTGAGGACACAGGGACAAGGCGACGCCTGCAAGCCAACGAGAGGCCTCAGAAGAAATCAGCCCTGCCCACATCGTGGTCTCAGACTTCCGGCCTCCGGGACTGGGAGGCGTTAGATCTCTGTGTTTAAGCCGCCCCGTCTATGGTGCTTTGTCTCAGCGGCCACAGGACGCTGACACGTATGCCTACACATAGGATATATATTTCTACAGATAGTCCTGTTTCCACCTTTGCAAACCCCAGGTGTCTCAGGGCAAAACCCCACGTGTGTGGCACCTGCTTCCTGGCACCCTCGACTTAAATGAGGGTCTGCAGCCCCTCCTGCTCCCGCTGCCCCCAGAAGCCCGTGGCCAGGTTTGCCTGGCTCTCATCCTGGCCCTGTCCTGTAGGTGGGAGGGCATTAAGGCTGGTTGCTGAACAGCCACACCATCTGCCAATCATCCCAAAGCTAAAGAGGAAAGGGCTTGGAAATTCTCAACTGTCTGGAGGCATTGCCAGACACATCCCCTTCCTTCCGTGAAGCTAGGAACACGGCCCCTCCCTCCAAACTAACCACCTCTTTCCCCACTGCCCCCTGCAAGGTGGGTGATGGCCCAGCCCCCTTCCCAGAGCTCGCCCACCTACTCCCAGCAGCCCCATTAGAGCCCCAGTTTCCACCCAGACACAGCGGTTTGGCTCGTGCTGGCCACCTCCTGGCCTGTGCGTCACAGCAAGGTCCTGCAAGAGCCCAGCTCTGCAGCCTGATGGGGGGGTCATCAAAGGCAGGCCCGTCATCCCCCTGCAGGGCTAAGGCCCATCCTTCGGCCCCCGCCCGCCTGACAGACCCAGGCTCGGGGGCAAGCACAGATGAAAGCACATTTATTTACAGAGTTGGGGAAGGTGGGAGGCAGCTCGGAGGAAAGGCTGCATTAATGAGGCAGGAGGCAGAAGCAGCCCGTGGGTATGTGTTTTTCATTAGAGGCACAGTTGACTGTCAGCTTGGTCGAGCTTCCCAGCTGCAGGAAGGCGAAGAAGGGAGGAGGGGCCGGGAGGAGGACGGGGAGATGGAGACCCAGAGCCAGAGACGGAAGGGAGAGAGAGAGGGCGGGAGGAGAGAGGGGAATGTTGGCGGGAGAGGAGCAGAGTGGCTGGGAGGCAGGGGCAGCAGGAAGAAAGGGTCGGGAAGCTTGCCTGCCCCTTTCAGGAGCCACTGGAAACCTCTTTGAGACCTCCATCCCAGGGCGGCTCCTCCAGAAAGAAGCCGGGGCAAATGGATGGGGCTACAGCTGCACCATCTCCCTCTTCCCCTGTGGTGTCCCAAGAGCCCTGGGGCTCCAGGAAGAGTCCCTTGCACTCCAGCCTGGGGAAGTTCCCCGGGGAGGTCAAGGCTAAGCCGGGTCTCCCAGCGGCCTGGGCAGAGCTGCTCCGACCCGGTGGGCGAGGAGGGCCCCCGGACCAGGCTTTGCTCCTCTCCCCCGTGCTGCCCAGGGCAGGTGCCAGTGGGGACCCCGGCTCCTCCAAGCGCTCGCTTTCACCCTTGGACTTCAGCACACCCAGCTGGTGCCCCCTCTGCGCTCCTGGAGGGGGATGGGTTCCTAAGAGTGAAGGCCCACCTCCTCCGAGTGGGGAGCAGCGGGTGCGGGTGCCCCCTGCTTCCTTTGGGCGAGGCACCCCGCCAGCCTCTGCAGGCCCCGCCTGGGGGGCCCAGAACCGCTGTGGCTCCCTGCGGCAATGCTGGCTCAGGCTCCAGCCTCCCGCCTCCCGGCCCCTTCCGCCAGCCTCTGCCCAGCTGGCCCCAGATCACAGCTGCTGTGAACATGTATCCCTTTATCCCTCACTGTGCCCTGCCCCTCCCCCGGGCCTTTAAGGACAAGCAACCTGAGCCCAGGTGGGGGGCATTGGACTTGTACATTGCAGAAGGCAGGAACCACTGGAGATTTCGAAACCCAGGGACAAAAGTAATTTCAGACACCCCCATCCTCTATCCCCCTGCCTCTTGGCCCATTGCCACACATGCACACACAAACACACTTGGACACACACACGTGCATGTGTACACACAGACACAGGCACTCACATCCACAGACATGCACACACGTCCCATCAAAGTTAAAAAGCACAAAACCAGCTAACCCTTTGTCAATCTCTTGCACAATGTGTGTGTCCCCACCCTCAGCCGCCAGGGCTCGGACGCTCCTGCCAACGGAGGTGCCTGTGGTTTGGACAATGGCTGGTCCCTGGATCTAAATTCTTCCTTCCGAGTCCCTCTGCAGGGACAGGAGCCATCAGACCCACGGACAGTGTTGGTTCATTTGTTCTTCCAGTAAATGCACGCTGGGAGCCAGCTGGGAGCAGTCCTGTGACAGGCCCCAGTCCCCGACCCAGGACACAGCGGGAAAGGAGCCGGGGCCACCCCAGGCCCTAGTCGTGGGCCCTGCCTGGGGAAGGCCACGCACCAACCTGCTCCCCCGGCGCCTGCAGGTGCAGGACTGGGGCTGTTTTCCCAAACTGGCCTCATCGTTAGAATCCCCAGGGGCTCTGGTTCAAAATGGCAGCTGCAGCAGGTCCGGGGTGGCTGTGGGGCTTCTGGAATCCTGGAAGGCAGGTGTCTACAGAGTGGGAAGAGGAATGAGGTCCTGGGCCGCCCTGTAACCACAGAGGTGCTGAGAGGTGAAGGGGCCACAGACTGGATCGAGGGGCCTCAAGACACATCGTTTCGTTGTAACCGTCGGCCTGTAGAGGTCAGTTCTCACGTCCCCAGACTGCCTCCTACAGCCCTCGGGAGAGTGAATGGAGCCCTCCACACCTCTAGATCCAAATCTCAGCTTCCCTCTCCGGCTGTTCTGTGGAAGGGCGGCCTTGATCCTGACAAAGCAAAAGCAACAGAAGATAAAGCCAACCCAAAGAGGGACATCGCCCCTTGCAGAAGTACGGACTGTTGCCTGCAGTCTCCGGGCCTCTGGGCGGGCAGGGGGCCTCCCCAAGTCTGCCCCTTGCTTCTGGGCCCCTCCCTGTCACCTGCAGGTCCTCAGAGACCCCATTCCAAAGCAACAGAAGTCACCCCGGACATCCTGCTTCTCTCAAGGGCCCTCGGCTTGGTGCACCGTCAGCCAGGGCCGGCCTCTGTGTGCAAGGTGCGTGAGCCCAGGTACGCACAGCTGTGGTCTGAGAGTCCCTGGGCAGGCCCACGCCCCGACTGCACTCCACAACTGCACCCACCCTCCAGCGGGCACTCGGTGTGTGCCACCCAGTGTCCCAAGGGTTACAGAGAGCATCTCATTGAAAACTCATGAATGACTCGACACATTAAGAACTCTGATGATACCCAATTGACAGATGAGGACAGGACACTCAGAGAAGTTAAGTAACTTGCTGAAAGTCACACAGCGTGTGAGCAGCGGGGCTGGGACGTCAGTGCTCTGCACCATTTTTGTCCTGCTGCTTTGGGGTTTTCTGGTGCGTTGAAGCTATTTCTGGGAGAGCGTGTTAGCCTTAATCACTGCAGAAGGGAGGGGTTTAGGGACCAGGAATTCAGATCCAAAAGGTAATTTGCAACCTAGGTCCCAGCAGGTGTGGCCTGGACAGGTGTTTGGGGGATAGGGGTGGGAAGATTGGGAGCCTGTCCACCCTGCACCCTTTCCCTGGAGGAGCAATAGCCCCGTGACCCTGGAATGATGATCCTTTGGAATGAGGTTGTTCGTTGTTTTTCTTGTGGAGCACTATTACGTCCACTTCTGAAACCCAGGGAGGCCTCGGCTCCGGGGAAGGTAAGGGGCCTCAGATGTCCCAAAGTGTGACTCATTTTTCTGGGGTGGCAGCCGCAGCCTCCGAGCTCTGCACGCTTCTCAGAAGGCAAGTCTCTAAGATCAGGCACAGCTGCCCTGGAGAGGCCACACTGGGGTTCTGTCCCAAACCCAGGTATGCGCACATGCACCCCTGGGGAGGGCAGAGGGAGGCAGGCTGACCCCAGAGTAGGGGTGGACAGTGGCAGCAGGCTGCCCCCTCGCCTTGGTGCCCATCCAGGAAGCTGTGGTGCAGCAGGTGGAGCCACTTCAATTCTGTGGCGGGCTGGCGGCCGTGGGCTCTCCGGTTCCTCAGCCCCTGGGGAGCCGAGGCCCCGCGCTTGGCAGTGAGGTGTGGAGAATGGAGAGGGCTCCGCAGTGTTAATGACAGCAGCCCGCACTCCCTGAGCAGCGCGAGCCAGCTCGATCACTCTTTAATTATCTGGAATTAGAGCGCTGTCCTCGCCCGCTTTATGTTCTGGTGGAGGAAATCGGGGCGTCCATTAATTACCTGATCCATATGTAAAGTGTCACACATAATTTTTCCAGAGCCGAAAGGTTCTTGCTCCAGGAACTGCATCATCTCTTAATAATGACATGGAGTAAAGGGAAAGGGGACCCCGGACTCAACAAGAGGCCCTCGGAGCCTGGATCCTGCCCCAGCCGGGTGATGGCCAAGCTGAGGGCTTCCCCCAGTGATCCCCAGGCACCGGACCCCCGTGCAGCAGAAAAGGACCAAAGGTCCAGAGGCAGAATTAAGAGTAGGCAAAGGACCGTCCTCTGTCTATCAGAGTCTGTTAAGTAGAGAACTGAATGCAAATTAAAAGCAGAACCTGAAATAAGTGTAAGCTGAGGGATGTGGGTTAGAGGGGAAGGATCTTCCAGTGGGAGGGGGCGTTGCAGGCATGCTCAGCTCTCCCCAGAAGCAGGGTATGTCACGACCCAGCCGGGGAGAACTTCCCTCTTGGAGGGAAACAGAAAATCACCAGGACAGTGGCTAAAAGACCAAATAATAGGGAGGTCACAGCCCTAGCAACAGCTTTGGAAACATGTCCTGGGGGCACTGGGGCAGGGAGGAGAGGAGAGACAGAGACGCCAAGAGATGCACACACAGAGACAGAGAGACAGAATCGGAGAGAGAGCTGTAGGGGCTTATTCCAGGCTGCACCATCAGCCTCTAACCATTGACCACATTTCCAGTGGCCCAGCCAGACTCCCCTGGTGGCCTCATGAAGTGCTTAATGGCTTTGAACCTGGGCTCTAGAAGGGTCAAAGTGATGCAGGAAAAAGCAAAGGCTTGCCTTTCCTCTGTGAAGCCCCCAGCCAGGTTCCCTTCCGGGCTGACGGTGGAGGGGGTGTGCATTCTTATGCCAGTTCTGGAGGTGATGACAGGGGTGATGGAGACAATGAGCTGGGTGGGGTGAGAGGACCCATAGCCTGCAGAGCCCTCTCCCCCACACCACCTCGCCCCATTCTCACAGTTACCCTAGGAGGAGGTCCTATCTTTACCCCCATTCTGCAGAAGAGAAGACTGAGGCCCAGGGCCACTGACTCCAGCCCCACCCCCCTACAAGGCCATGCTGCCGCCCACCAAAAAGCACCAGGCGTGTGTGGGAGGCATCACACTGGGTCCTTTACATCATCTTCACCCCCGGATGTCCTGGTCTCCTGGAACGGGTCCCACAGATGGAGGCTTTCAGCCCTCCTAGTGCCCCACAGCTGGAGTCCCAGCCCATTTAAAGGCGGATGTCCTGGACTGTTTGCATCCACAGGTTCCCCTCCTGTCTCCTGAGCCCCCAGTCCCTAGTGAGTGGAGGAGAAAGAGAGAGAAATGCCTCCTCCTGGCCGAGGCTTCCCAGACCCTCCTGCTGCCCGGAGAAAAGCCAGAGAGCGCGGGTGCGGCCCCCAGAGCCCCGCTCAGGAGCAGAGCACCTCCTGCCGGCAGCGCCCTTTGCCGCTGGCCCCAGGATCGGGCCCGGCCTGGTGCTGGGCTGGGAGCACCAGGCCCCGGAGCATCTGTGAGCACACCTGTTCCGGGGTTGATTTCAGCGGATCCAGGCTGGGCCTAGCAGCTGCCCGGCGCCCCTGGGGCACAGCCAGGTCTGGGAGCAGAGGCAGCCGCTCTTCAGTGCTGTGCCTCCCCGGAGGACCCCCGATGCCTGGGACACCCGCTCCCAACACCAGGAGCCTCCTCCTGAGTGGCTTTGTCCCCTCCAGCGTGACTTGGAAACTCTTTTCTTCTCTAGTTTCCCAGGTCTTGGGAGGGTGAGCCAGCCTGCGGCCTGAGCAGCTAGTGTGAAATGAGAAAAAGCTTTCTAGTGGAAACGTATTCTAGGTGGCTGGCCGTCCTGGGGTGAGAAACGAGGGTCCCTGTCTGGCCCACCTGGGGGTCCCCGCTGCCCGCCCTCCCTCCCCCCACCCCACCCCCGCTCCCCCCACCCCACCCCCGCTCCTGCCTGGCTTTGAAGTTCCACTGAGCCCCCCAGATGCCTGGGGACCAGGCTTCCAGCACATTCCAGGAAGAACCGCATCCATTCTGCCTTGGATGTGTCGGGAGGACCACCTGGTTGATCCTAGTCTTAGCTGAGCCTGGAATGAAGACAATTTGGGAGTGAGGGGCACTTTAAGAAGAA
This sequence comes from Camelus ferus, assembly GCF_009834535.1. Taxonomy (NCBI): domain Eukaryota; kingdom Metazoa; phylum Chordata; class Mammalia; order Artiodactyla; family Camelidae; genus Camelus; species Camelus ferus. The sequence continues at coordinate 23,325,493 of NC_045711.1, forward strand.
TGCCCAGTTACAAGCCTGGCAAGGGGGGCCGAGCCCTGTGAAAGTGCAGGGTCTGGGCGGGGTCCTAGCAGGGGTGCTCCGCTCAGGATGTGGGGAGCCAGTGACACCCGGCACAGGCCTGGCACGAAGACAGGACAGATTCCTGGCCAACCTGACTCTCAGCTTCGACTGGCCGCAAGGTGGCCCCGCCAGCACCTCCTCCTGTGCCTGCAGCCCCACGGGGGGCCACGGCTCAGAGGGCTGGCATTGCCAGGGGTCGGACACCTGCACTCGGGGCCAGTCTACTTATGGGGGCGGGGCTGATGGAAGGACCCCACCACTCTCTGCCTCCCGCCAGCCTCTGTTTCCCAGACCCTGTCCTCAATGACCTCAAGGCTGCACACACAGCCCTTCCCAGGGCCAAGCTGCCTGGAGCAGGGCGCCTGGGTTTCCCGGCCACCTGGCCCCCTGCCTGGGGAAGCTGACAGCCCTGTCATACACATCCCGACTTCCAGGGGCCTTGGTAGGTCAGTCTTCCTCTTCCCCGAAGCCCTGCTCCTTCCAGCTCAGCCCCTCCGTGGCACCACCTGCTCTTCGGGGCTGAGGCTGAACCTGCAGGGAGGGAGGGAGGGAGGCGTCAGTGTTTACCTCCTGCCACCTTGCCTCTCGCTGCCTTCTCCGCTCTCTCTCCGTTGCTCTCCTCTCGGAAATCTCTCCAACCTCTCCCTCCTCCTCCCCCTGCTTTTTCCCCTCCATTACATCTTCCTTACATCTCCTGGAATAAAAAACAATTCTCTTGTGCCACCTAATTCCCCCTCCCAACAGTTTAAGACCATTCTATTAAATAATGTAATCACAGGCATCTCTTTGTTCCGTCTTCAACAGCCGCCTGTTCGCTCTAAAGCTCTCAAGCCCAAGGTCACAGGCCCCTCCACTCGGCTTAGATAAATCTCTCCCATCGCTGAATTCTGACAAATCCCCGCGTCCTCCTGCCCTTTGTTGTAGAGTCTTTGTTTGAAATATGGCATGCCGTGGCCGACGCGCCTGGATGCCAGCCTCTCCACCTTTGCATATTAAATCGTGGCCGCGCTTCCCGGGGAAGGGAAGAGAAGGCTGGGCCTCCTCCCTGCCTGGCTGTGGTGGGAGAGCCCTCCCCCGCCCCTCCCCCCATCGCTCAGCCAACCCTGGCGGTTCCCACGGCGATGGGGATGCGGGATGCCCATGATCCTTTGTTCTCGGCTGCCTGCTGGTCCTGATCACCTTCCTGAAGAGCACTGGTCTCCGGGATCAAATTGCGTAGTCTTAATAACTTGATTAAATCAAAAAGTGACACCGTGGTTCCCCCAGAAGGGGCTGAGTGGGTAAATGGGAGTGGTGGAAGGCTCCAGAAGGGGTACTCAGCCAGCTGCACAGGGTGGGGTGGGGGTTCCCCTCCCCTCTGCCCTCTGGACCATGCCCTGCCCCACCCACTCCTGTTGCTGGGACGCAGGCGGGGGCCCCACCCGCCCTCGGGGGCTGAGGCTCTACCCCACATCTCATCACCCTCTTCTGCCGTAGTGGGTTGAATAGTGTCCCTTTCCCTCGACCCCGCAAACTCACGTCCACCCAGAACCTGAGGCTGTGATCTTATTTGGGATAAAGGTCTTTGCAGAAGTGACTTGGGGAAGGATGGAGACGAAATCATCCTGGATTTAGGGTGGGCCTGAAATCCAATGAGACACAGACAAGGAGAAAGCCTGGAGACGCAGAGAAGAGGGCCCTGCGACCACAGAAGTAACATCAGGTGATGCGGCCACAAGCCAAGGAACGCAGGGACTTCAGTGACCAACGGAAGCCAGGAGACCTCAAGCAAATCCCCCCTCGGGGCCTCCAGAAGGAGCCTTCTGCCCTCCAGCCCCTGAGAGAGCATGTCTGCGTTGAAAGCCTCCCAGTTTGTGGTTCTTTGTTTTGGCAGCCCCGGGACCCCAACTGCGCCCCCTCCCTTCCTCCAGGCAGCCTGCCATCTGCAGACAGGACCAGGAGGTGTTAGCGCTGGGGCTCTGAACATGAAAGGGATCAGGTCCAGGCCCTGGAGCCTCCCACATTCTAGATTCCTGGGCAGAGAGACAGAAGCCTCCAGAGCACGGCAGCCTTCCCTCCGCTCCTCTCAGCAGTGGGAGAGTGACCGGGCAGGCGAAGGGCTGGGGCTGGGGCTGCCGCCTCTCCCGGGAAGCCCGCCGGTGGGTTCTCTGCCAGCCCCCACCTCTCCACTCAGGACCAGGACGAGCCCTGAGGTGGCAGAAAAGGACTCATTACTGACGCTTCCCTCAAGCTTCCCGCAGCAGGGTCTTACCCATCTCACTGGGCTGCCCTCTCTTCCATCTCTTCTGTGTCACCCTGGTCCTTGTCCTCCTCCCTCGGACTGAGCCTTCCAGCCCTCCTCTCTGCTCCCTCCCGCCCAGTCTCCACACCTGGGCAGGATGATGAGGGACAGCAGGTGTAAATACAGGTACCTATGTGCACGCATAACCCACGGGACTAGTAGTAAGCATTAGTAAATTAATCTCTAAGTGTGTCTGTTGGAGCAACGAATTGCACGGCCACCTTGATTATAAACACATAGCAGGGGGATGGGTGCCAAGACCCCGGGGGATTCAGCTGGGAGCCAACCCAGCCGTGTGCCCCTGAACCCTTCCTGGGGCTCAGTTTCCCCCGAGACAATAAAGGGGTGGAGACTGGGGGCTTTGACGGTCCCTTCCAGTGAATTCTCCACTTCTGTGTCTGTCTTTTCCTGGCTTTGCCGAGGGGCGGCTCCTGCCTGCTTCTGGAGGGGGATCAGGGAAGAGGAAGAAAGAGGGGGAAAGGGCCAGTTCCCCAGAGACTGCCTGCCCCCTCCTCACGCCCTGGCAACATCGGTCTACAGGAAAAGAGGGAGCAGGGAGGGGCTTGGGTGCCAGGAAGGGGGTGTGAACTCCTGGGGCCTCGGACTCCTCCCAGCAGCAGAAGCCCCCTGCCCACCCCTTCGCTCACGTGGCTGCCCGGCGGCCTGTGGCCAGTGAGCGGGGGCGCCCTGTCCTGCCTGCTTTCCCCGAACTGCTGTGATTCCCGCCTTCGAGAATGAATTCCATCCCCGCCTCTACGCGCCCAGATTTATGCTGTAACTGGGGAGGGGCTCCCCCCGACTGGAGACCAGAGGTTGGGGGTCTCCAAGCAATAACTCCTAATTCGGAGCTTCGTCCACGGGAAGGGATGAGGGCACCCCCCGCCAGGACTTGCCAGCCGGCAAAGGAGCCGGTCTGCAGGCCCCCCGCCTGCCTGGCACCCCCCTAATTACCACGTGGGCTGCTACGAACGGAAATGGACCAAACCCATTCAGTCTATCTTCTCCCCCTGGTGGGAGGGAATATGGATTTTGTAAAGATAGAGGTTTTAAATTAAGCTTTAAAACTGTGACCGAGCAAGATTTAATACTGACAATTAGCCTGGACAAACAGCTAATCGCACTGGCGGGGTAATTTATACAAACCCCGCGCAATCACGAGGCAGGCACCCGTCGCCCTGCGAATTAGGGCGGTAAAAGAGGCTGAAGCCCGGGGGGCGGGGTGCCCTCGGGCTTTCTGGGCCCCTGGGCCTGGGCCCGGTGGAGAGGGCGCCCCCGGCCCTTCCCGTCGAGGGGACGCGATGCAGGGAATCAAGCCCCGCACTCCCGAGGGTGTAAAGGCTGCTGTCTCTCTGGGGAGCTGTGTGGGCTTGGATATCGCTGTTCCACCCTGTGCCTCAGTTTCCTTGCCTGTGAAATGGGGAGGCACTTGCCCAGCCGGGTCCTCGGGGAGACGCAGGGTGGGCGGTGTGCGTGGAAGCACCCACGCCAGGTCCCAGGGCATGCTTATGCACCGTCGCGCCATCTCTTTAAACCGAAAACATCCCCACGTGCCTGGCACTCAGAGCCCACGAGCGGGCTTAACGGGTCATCCCTTATAGCCGCCCACGTCTCTCCCAGGCTGCAGCAGCCTCCTCTATCCAGAATGTTTGTCTCTGTCAACAGAGCATTGATTAAAAACAAAATGAGAAAAACCCACATTAGCAAGACTTATAAAGAAAAGATCTCTAGCTTCCTCTCACGGGCCGGGGTCCGAGCCACGACCGTCCTGCCTCAGGCCTCTCGAGACTGCGACCCCTCTGTCCCCACTGAGAGCTCCAAGTGCATTTTAGTCCACGTTACGCAGTTTCATGAAGCTTTTCCCCCACAAGCACGTGGCTGCTGTGCTCAGGAGCCCAGCGGGAGGATTTCTGTGTGGGTAGAGTGGTGGGGGTGGAGGGGGAGAGCGGATCTGTGGCCCCCCGGGTCCGAGGAGGGTGGTCGGGCAGACACCAGCCCTGCTTCAGCCTCCATTTTTGGATTTCAGGCGCCCGGGTAGGGAGCGGAGGAAAGGCTGCTAAAGACTGTTGCCTCTTAGCCAGGGGCTGCGGAGGGCTGAGGACCACAGGGTGGGTGCCGGCCAGGCTGGCGGCTTCTGCGCTAAGGCGGGAGCGCCCCTCTCCCTTTTCCCCTCCCACCCACACTCACGGTGGGCTGTCTGCCCTCACCTGTGAGCCCGAGGGTTACAACAGCAAGAACACCAGACCCATGCCTGCCTTGGGAGTCTTCAGTCCAGCAGAGAAGTCAGACAAGAAAACGAAGCAGCCGTCCCATTTATAAAATGATGACCACCCTTCACAGGAGCCAAGAGGTGGAAACAACTCAGATGATGAATGAATAAATGATGGAATATTAGTCAGCCACGAAAAGGAATGGTGCACTGACACAGACTACAACACAGATGAACCCTGAGGGCCTCACACTGAGTGAGAGAAGACAGACACAAAAGACAAATATCGCAGGCTTCCCTTTATAGAAGATGTCCCATTATGGGAAACTCCATAGAAACAGAAAGTAGCTTTGGGGTTTCTGGGGGCTGGGAAGAAGGGGAATGAGGACTGCCTGCTAAGGGCGCTGACAGCATTCGGGGACTAAGGGGAGGTGATGGCCACACTTCACCGTGAGTGTACTAAATGCCGCAAACTGTTCACTTTAAAGTGGTTAATTGTATCTCACGTGAATTTCACCCCGATTTTAAAACTTGACTCCAAGTTGTCAGAACTCCACAAGAGAAGCAGAGCAGGGGCTGGGAGGGTGAGGAGCCCCCACCGTGGGTCCTCTGATCCACCCGAATTTGGGGCAGTGAGTGGAGGGGCCGCCTCCTGCCTCTAAGCCCAGAGGGGAGCCGGGAGCCTGCAGGCCCGGCCGGAGGCGCTAACCGGGCAGACACACTGATCACAGGACAGACTGCCTGCCCCGCTGGGAGTTAGAGAATTCGCGCCACAGGGGCTCCTGAGACCCGTGACCCTGATGGTCCAGCGCCAACAACCATCCAAGGGCCGGAAAGGGTGCCTGGGAGGGTCCAGGGGTCGGGACAAGGAACTGGAGGTGGGTTCAGCTTGGACGAGTGACCGCTGTGCCCCTGAAGGGAGTCGGCCTGCTCACGTGACCTCCCACCAGCCCCACCTGGATCCGGCCCACGTGGCTGCCGGCAATGCCCCGGCTTCCCCACGGAAACAGGCTTCAGGCAGGGTTTTAACACACAAAATATCAGTGTGTCTCCCACACAGAAAGGGTCATGTTCCATTAAACGACTTTGTCAGGTTCCAAGACATTTTTCTTATGGAGCCTGCATTGCTTTGCAAAACCTACTTCCTACTCTGGATCAAAGTTGAAGAAGTTTGAAAAACACTTTTCTGAGTTAACCCCTCCCCCGACTGTCGCCTTTTTTGGACCATCCTCACCTTGTGAATGTCTCAGCCTGAGCCTTTGGGGGTTTTTCTTTTTTTAATTTTTTTCTCCTCTCTCTCTTTTGAAATCAAGAGACAGCAGAAGGGATGCGGGAGAAAGGCAAAGGCTGGTGTGTGTGACACTGGTGAGGGAGGGCAGACTCCCCTCCTGTGCTCCGATCTCTCCTGTCCTGGGACACAGTAAAGGGGTCTCAGAGCTGGTGGTGAGACAAGAGGAGGACACAGAAGGGTCAGGACGGGACAGGCTCTACCGAATGCTGGACAGCTCTGTGCCTCCCGGGGAAAAGTCAGAACCACCCTGCCCTTCGAGGCCGCTCTGGAACCCCCATCCAGGAAGCCTTCCTGACTTCCCCGCTGGAAGCACGACTCCCACTTGACCTCCCCGCCACGTGCTGCACACCCCAAGGTGTCACGGTCACCTGAGGCGCCTCTCCGAGTTGGAACAGGCTGGTCTTGTCAACCCACACCGAGTCCCTCACATACCAGGCAGCCAGTAAATCTCTCCGGGTGACCTGCCGGATGCCAAGAGGACAGCCCCCCAAGTCCCAAGACCCAGTGCAGGGGGTACATTGCAGGTCAGTCGCAATGGGATGGCTGTGGTGTGGAAACAAGGGGACTGGGAGTGTGACCGGCTTGGTGACAAATCTTTGCAGGCTCTTTGTGGACATCGTATGGCCAGAGCCACCCTCTCGCCAGCAGAGAGCCACCCAGCCCTCCAGCCTGCAGAGTCCTCACCAGGCCGCAGGGCACACACACGTGCGCGCGCTGTGCCTCGGCTCTTCCCGCCCGGGCTGTCTAAGGAGTAGGCGCCGGCTGGCTCTGTGGTCAAACGGACCAATGTTACAATGGCCAATATCCTGACTGCGTGTGACTCCGGCACCACGCTGGGCATTCCACATGCTTTGCCCCGCTGGACGCTCCCAGCCACCACTGTCATCGCTATTTGGCTGATGGGGAAAATGAGAAAGGTCAAGAAAGCTGCCCAGAGCCTCCCAGGTGGTAGAAGACCTGCGCCTCTGTGGCTCCAGCCCAGCAGCCCGCCGTCCCGCCGACGCTGCCCCCCGGGAGGACAGACGGGCGGATGCACAAGTGGTGAGTGGCTGAGCCTTCCTGTCCTTCCGTGGCCTTGCTCGTGGCCACCTGGGCCCACCTGTCATCACGTCCCATACACCTGTCCTGGTAAACAGGCTCTAGCTTCAAGCAGAGGCAAACTTCCACACGAGGCAGTTTGTTGGTCCAAAATAATTGCCTCCTATCAGGATGTGTTAAGACTGAGGGGTGACAAGGGCTCCGGGCGCCTGAAGATTTATGGGACGTGACATCTCCCCTTTGCCACAGCGCCTATGCATGGGAAGCCGACACTACTGCAGCTTCATCGGACCTGAAAATGCAATATGGTTCCAATAACCTTTCTCTGGAGGTAGACAACGGGCTGAAACACAAACACGGCGTGTTGCCTGAGCTCTGCGTCTTTATTAACAAACGTGCCAGGGCGCATTGCTAAAGTCGCGTGATTGAAATGGCATGAAAACCCCCACCTGGCGCGGGGCGGCTCGCCAGCTCCCGCCGATCCATCTTACTATTTCCTGGGTGTCAAAGCATCGCTTTAAATATGCAGTCAAGCCCCGCTCCCTGCCCTCCCAGCATCACCCTCTCGTTCTCAGTGAAGGAGCTGTTGTCTGAGACACCGGGTTTTCTTGACCCACGTTCTTTGCTCTTTTTCCACCACAGAGATGGTTCGGTGTTGGAAAATGCTCTCATGAGGACTGTGGGTCACACGGCTCCGTGCTGGAGGCAGGGCCAAGGCCAGCAGGACCGTCTACATCCCTTCTTGCCATGGAGGGGGAGACGTAGCTGGAGGCAAGGGCAGGACTCACCAGGAGATGACACTGCCATCTGGTGATGCAGGCGCTGACGTCACCGCATGGATGGTCCTGTAACATCTGGTGTCATGAAAATTAAGGCCAAGGCCAAGACCAAGCGTGTGGGAGGACGTTCAGCCGCATTTATAATTAAAGAGGCACAGATCGAAACAACAGAATAAGGTCTTTCACACATCCAACTGTCTCGACAGCTCAGACTTTGAGAGTAGCCAGCCCTGGTGAAGAAACGGGGAGAGGGGCAGGTTCCCTCACTCACCACCGGGGGCAGTGGGCATGGGAACAATGGCTTTCGATCTTGCTGCTCAGAGTGGGGTCTGAAGGCCAGCATCACCGGGAGTTTGTCAAAATGCAGATTCCCAGGGGCCGCCCTGGACCCCCTGAATTGGAAACTGCGGGCGGGGCCCAGCGATGTGTGTTCTAAGCCCTTTAGGTGACACTTATGCAGCCTAAGTTTTGAGAAGCAATGGCTTAGAGGTCATTTTGGCTCAGAAATTCCACTCCTTTTTTTCTCTATTACATTTTTCTAACTGGTTACCGCTGAAGAACAGGAAGACAATTGATTTTCTATGTTGAGCTGTTACATGGTCACACTGCTGAATCCTCCTGTTAGTTCTAATAATCGGTCAGCTGATCCTGTTGGAATTCTAGGTAGAAGATTTCTATTGTCTGCAGATAATGACAGCTCTGTCTTGTCCTTTCTAGTTTCTGTACCTCTTCTTCGTATTTCTTATCTTCTGTTCCATCTGCTAGGACCTCCAGAGTAACAATGAATTCTGTGTGTTTTTAGGAATTATTCTTCAGATAGACGTATTTGGACATTCATGTGAAGATGCCTGTACATTGCAGTAGCATCTGTCACAGCAAAACCCAGTAAAAGGCTGAAATACCCATCAGTATGGGGCTGGCTAAATAACAAGGGTCTATCCAACTGATGGAATACTATGCAGCCACTAAAAAGAGGTAGATCCAAAAGTGCTGCTTTTAAGAGATATCAGACACTGTTTGAAAGGGAAAGATGCAGAACAGTGTGTACAGTATAAAGACGCACACGTATGTGGTTACCTGTACACGGGGTTTCTGGGAGGACACACGCACTCCCGCGAGGAGGACTGGGGGCTGGGGTGAGGGGGAGAGAGATGCCTACGTAGTACTTCTTTTCACTGTTTGAATTTTTCGGTTCTGCAAGTGTTACTTTTTCATTAATAAAACTAGTATTTTTAAAGAATTTTTAAAATAGATGAGCTTGGGCTGGACAGAGGTCCCTGTCTAGACCAGGGCTCCCCAGCTGGAGCTGCACACACTGCAATCCGTGTACCGGTGTTCAAGGGCAGAGGATGGAGCAGAGCCCAGGGCCTCATTCTGGCCAATGTCTTGTTGGCCTTGAATCCTCCTACAGATGAGCAGTTGGGAGCGTGGGCTTGGGCCAGGGGGATCTGGGTGCAAATCGCCCCACTGCTGTTGAGTTTAGGACCCTCGGACTTAGGACAGGTTTCCTGACCTCTCTGAGGCAGTTTCCCCATCTGTAAACATGGGCAGAGTAACTCCAGCATCGAGGGGATGGTGCGAGGACTGAAGAGGAAAATGTGAAGTGAGACTCAGCAAGTGCATTCTGAGAGGGGCTTCGTGCTACCCCATCCCCGGTGCTCCAGGTCTTTCCTAGACTCTGCATGCTCATACAGGGAGGGCTGCAGCCAGGCATCCTTCCTCCCTGACATGTTTCCTGGCCACCCTCCGCTTTCCGGTGTGGATTCCAGGCTTACAATCTAGAGAGGACTTCAGACTCCCTTTTGCACACAGAGGCTCAGAGATTAAACGACTTGGCAAAATCACGGAGAGTGGACCAAGGAGTGAAGGTTCTAATGCCACATCCTGGACTTTTGCACGACTTCTCCTGGACTGTGTTAACTTCTGTCACCTGAACCCAACTGCCTCCTCACTTTAAAACACTATCATGAAAAGCCAGGAACCAAACTGAACGTACTCTGCACAGCGTCTTTCCACTTTTATAAGGAAGGGAAAAAAAAAAAGGAAAGGATGGAAACCAATACGTTAAATGGTAGGATTGTAAGTTGTTTTTATTTTCTTTCCTATTTTGACTTTCTAGAATGTGTACAATAACACGCACTTCCTTTGTAAGGGTGGGAAAACTGCGTATGTATTTATGTAACCCATTTAAAAGTATTGATACATGGGAAATGGAGAAACATAAACATAGCTACAAAACGATTCCAGCGTAACATTAAATTTGAGAGAGCAGGATGCAAATCTGTACGTTTAAACATGAAGACACAAGGGTGTCAGGAATGCAGTGATCTCTGAATGATGGTTACAGGAGAACATCACATTCTTCCATACTTTCTGACATGCTAACGAAGATATATATTACTTTTAAAATGATCAAATGTCACCTTTTCAGAGAGGACTTTTCTAGACACTGTGCGGGAAACATTCCCCTGCCCACGGGGAAGGAAAGCATTTCTATCCTGTTATTCTGTATCTTTACTCATCGCCTCTATCACTGCCTGGGGTTAGACTGTGCAGGCAGGTCTTAGTCTCTCTCCCACTGGAGTGTGAGCTCTCTGAGGACAGGGATCTTTGCCTAGAACAGTGTCCAATGCATGATAGGAGCTTAATTTGTTGGATGAATAAATAGATGGGTGGAAAGATGGATGAAGGGCTGACATTATGGGAAACAGGTGGACAGCTTCCACAATGTAAGTTTCGTCATCCTGATAGGCATCGAGTTCCGGCGTGCGGGTCGCTCTGCCGGGGGCAGGGAATAGAAGGTGTGCTCACTGTCCCCAAGGAGCATGGCCCCTGAGGAATCTGGCAGGGGTGGGACACGTGGGGAGGGAAGGGAACGAACATTTACTCAGTAATTTATTACATGACAAGCTTCACAAACATCATCTCATTTAATCTTCTCAACGACCCCACGGGACATGGTATAGGACCCATTTCTCTGCTGGTCAGGAGATTATTCAGAAGCTAGAATAGCCAGGAGAGTGAGTGGCGTGGAGGGCTTCCTGTGTCCTCAGCGCTTGGCAGGTATGATTCAATGGGACTTCTGAACATCCTAACATCCCGTGCGGGAGGCACTCTGCCCACTGAGCCAGAGACAAGCCTGAGGCATGGGCGGGGTGGGGGGGAGGGTGCTCGTGCGGCTGGAGCAGGACCCCGCGCAGCTGCATCTGTGCGTGTCACGTGCGGTTTCACGGGGTTGCTGTGACGATGGAATCAGAGGGTGGGTCTGGGACGCGTGACACACGGCAGGCACTCACAGCAACAGGCGGAGTGACTGTTCGTGGCCCATGGATGAGGAGCCCGGGACTCAGAGTTGCTGTGTGGCTCCCCCCAGCTCAGGAAATGTAAGTGGGGGTCTGAGGGTTCAGCCCAGGTCTCTCTGGCACCAGGACCCTGGAATTCCCACCTTCTCAGAGCTATCAACAAATGGTTAGAAGGCAGTGGGCCAAAGACTGAGAGGTAGATGCAGCCTGCTCTGCAGACCTTAAAGGCCAAAGCAAGACAGGGGACAGAAAGGGGCTGATAAGGTTTCACCGAGGAGATGGAGGGAGACGGCCAGCGGGGGGCTGGTGGGGGGAACTCTCCGAGATGTTCACAGAGGTTCTTTTCTGCAGGGGCTATTACAAGGGCCAGGGCACAGAGGCGTGGAAGAGTGTGGGCTCTGGTGGCATGTGACTTAGGAGCAGGAAAGGGGAGGGGGACCGGGGAGAGAGAGGAGCCGAAAGGGTAGACCAGGCCAGGTCAGGGAAGTACCGAACGACCTTGAACTTCATCCTGGAGATCCTGTTCTCAAGCCTGGCTGCAATTTAGACCCTCCTGGGGAGCTCAGACATAGACCAGTGTCCCCAGCCACCCCAGAGCCATGGAACCAGACGGGCAGGTGGTCAATATGGCTGGAGCCACGAGGGGCCTGGTCGCTGACAGTCCTGCAGGGCCACCGCGGGGACTGGGCTGTTTCTCCAAGATTGCAGCCCAGCTCTGTCTGGTCCCAGCACCCATGTCCTTGGGTGGCAGAGGGAGAGGCTGAGAGGGGACAGAGCCTGGCCAAAGAGGGAGACTTCCCCAGGCTGTTGGACGGTCCCAGCAAGACAACAGAGTCTTCTCCCAGACCTGCGCAGTGATCGAAACGGTGAGAAGGGCAGAGAGCCCAGGGATGCTGGGCAGGCTGGAAGACAGCGCACCCGGGTGTCAAGGCGGGAGAGCAGAGGTGCCCACCTGGTCACTGCGTGGCTCTGTAAAGCCGCACGCCTACTCGCAGCACTGAAGACCTGCACCCAAAGACCTAGCCTGGTCCCCACGAAGGAAGCTTTACTAGAGCAGGGATCTGGGAAGAGGACCCTTGCTGGGGGAGTGGGGAGCGGCCAGCCCGTCAGGGAAGGCTGTCAGCGATGCAGACAAAGCTGGGCCCAGGGGGTCTGCAATCTTTCGGCCGTTGTGATATTTGCCATGAAGTGTGGGCACCGGTCCGGTCCCTCCAAGAAACCGAACTTGACCTTGACACGGGGCCCCTCTCAGTGCTGGGGAGGAAAGACACTGACGCTGGGCAGAAACAAAGGCGGAGGAGACAGCTCACATCCCAGGCAGCGGGCAATCGCGGCAGGAGGGGCTGACGGTCTCGGTTTAAATCCTTGCTGGAATTTCTCACTGTTCCCATTTCCATATCGTCTTTCAGTTAGAAAATAATGACAAAGGTTACAGAGCAGCCTCCCCCGCTCCTCCGTAATTACCAAATTAACACATTCTCACAGGCGAGCCCCCAGCAGCACGCAGTGATTAACGCCTGAGGACCATCAGCTGCAGAGCTTCCCCCTCCGCGTTAACCTCCTTAAACAGCCTGAGACCATGTGCCGGGTCTCTGGGGCGAGACTCCTCCGCGCACACGCCCTCCCGCTCTGTTTCATGGGACCTGGGACGGGGCTTAACGTGCCGGGCAGTGCGGGTCCCCCCCTCAGGGGCTCGGCCCCACGGGTCAGGGAGGCGGCTTCTGCACCCAGGCAGGAGGCTGGGGAAACGAGCCCCAGATTAATTTATTCAGCCAATTCATTAGGTAGGCGTGGACTGAGTGCTGAATACTTGCCCAGCCCAAGGCGGGGGCTGAAGCGGAGGGAAGATAAACGCAGGATGGGGCTGCTGCCTTCCAGGAGCTTGCTGTCCACGGGGGAGTAAGGAAGACGGTCAAGTGGCCAGCATGGGACTGGCTCCGAGCTCCTGCGGAGTCCCGGGGACGGGGGGGCTGAGCTGGTTCTGGTGGATGGAGGGAGGTGTGCACTGAAGCTGCCCCAGGGATGGAGGGATGGAGCCGAAAGTTCAAGGGTGCCCAGCTCGCAACAGGGGGAGAGGACGTTAACTATGAAGTCAGAGGAGTGAAAGCAGGAGTCTGGCCTGGGTACCACATGGTTCTGTTAGTGATGGAATGTAAACTGATGATGGGGAGGTGAGAAGGGTGTGGTTGGGTGGAAGCCAGCTCACGGAGGATGCAGGACCTACCGGGGCGTTTTCAGCAAAGGGAGCCACACACTTGGGCTCCTTATCCAGAGGCGGGTGAGAGAGCAGGAAGGAAGCTGAAGTTGAATCTAGGCAAGAAGGTGCCTGCGTTGGTCTCAGGGTCGAGAGGAAGGAAGGGAGGAATTCAAGGGCTAATTCCAAGGAGGGATCAGCAAGGCTGGGCACCTCATGAGATATGAGGCTCAGGGACAGGCAGGTGTTGGGTTTCGGCTGACCTGACTCTCTGGCAGGGGAGTCCACGGTGGAGAAAGGATCTGCAGGAGGCAGTGGGGGACTTGGGGTCAGAGCTGTTCCGTGGGATCCAAGGGAGCCACCAGTCCCGGGAAGGGCAACGCGCTCTGGAAGCTGAGAGTGAGAAGGGTCAGGTGTGGGGCCCGGGTGGGTCTGGAGACTCAGGACTCGCCCAGCCTGAGTCGTCGATGTCCTCATAGGAACCTGCACTCTCTCACCCTCCTCAAAGCACACCTGGTGGGCTTGTCCAAATTCCAGCCGCTCGGATGTCCAGTTTCCAGTTGACTGAGCTTTAGCGGCAGACCCGAAATGACAGCCCGCCCGCCCCGTTCACTGGCTCTAATAGAGTCCAGGTTCAGGAGGCGCCCCCTGGTCTCCACCTGCCCTTGGCGGCGGGACCTGGAGCCCGGAGGGAAGGAAGAAGGACCACAGGGTGTCTTTTTATTTACTTGTTTTGAAAAGGAATAGCTTGTATTTTGAGGGTAAAATGCTGTTGTGGAATAAATATGAGAAATGGCATTCGAATTGACTTCTTTTTTAAAAAATCGAAGTACAGTCACTTCACAGTGTGTATCAATTCCTGGTGCACAGCATAGTGTCTCAGTCATATGTAGACATACGTATATTTGTTTTCATATTCTTTTTCATTGTAGATTACTACAAGGTATCGAATCTAGTTCCCTGTTCCACACGGTAGGACCTTGTTATTTATTTTATATATAGCCTTCAGTATCTGCAAATCTCAAACTCCCAATTTATCCCTTCCCACCCTCTTCCCCACTGGTAACCATAAGTTTGTTTTCTATGTCTGTGAGTCTCTTTCTGTGTTGCATAGAGTATCTTTAAATGTGGTGCTGGACCACGTGGTGGTCCTGTTTTTAGTATTTTGAGGACCCTCCATATTTTCCACAGTGGCCGCACCATTTTCCACTCCCACCGATGGTGCACGCGGGTTCCGATTTTTCCATATCCTCTCTGGCATTGTCATCTTTTGGGTTTTTTTTTTTGAAAATAGCCATCCTAATGGGTGTGAGGTGACATCTCATTGTGGTTTTGATTTGCGTGGCCCTGATGACTAGCGATGCTGAGCACCTTTTCATACCTGCATGTCTTCTTTGGAGAAATAGCCAGATGAATGCATAGAAACGTGGCCTGTCCATACAATGGGGTACTCCTCAGCCTTAAAAAAGAATGAAATCCTGCCAAATGGGACCACATGGATGAACCTGGAAGACATGAGGCTAAGTGAAATCAACTGGACCCAGAAGGACTAGGGCTGCATGATCCTGCTTCGATGAAATGTCTAAAATAGCCCAATTCATAGGAGCAGAAAGCAGGGTGGTGGTTGTCAGAGACCAGGGAGAGGCGAGAGGAGGGAGGCACTTGTCCAAGGAGTACAGAGTTTCAGGTGTGCAAGGTGAAGGAGCCCTCTACATCTGCCGGCACCGTTGTGCCTGTAGTTAACAGTTCTGTTCCATGCACTTCAAAGTTTGTCAAGAGGGCAGATCTCCTGAGAAACGTTTTTACCATAGTAAGACAAGATGGGATAAACTGAGGTGTCACAGTAATGCCTGGCCACTGAGAAACTGAGCTAGGAATGCAGAAACAATCTATCTGCTACCACCGATCTTTCAAATCTACCCCTAGGGAGAGCTGGAACTCCCACACAAAACTAGCCCTGAGTGGTTTTTAGCACCTTCAGAACACTGGCTTTGGCAACGCTTCAAGGAGTAAATGAGAAGTTAGCAAGGTGCCTCTCCACATTTTTGTCTGCAGGTGAGAAGGTTGGCTCTGTGCTTAAACCCCTTACTCTGGTCTTGCCTGGAAGGAATCGGGGAGAACTCCCATGCGTCGAGCAGCTACGTTCGTAGAATCTCATTTCATCCTCATGACATGCAATCAAGTAGGAATCA
The DNA here is from genome assembly GCF_009834535.1 of Camelus ferus. NCBI lineage: Eukaryota > Metazoa > Chordata > Mammalia > Artiodactyla > Camelidae > Camelus > Camelus ferus. The sequence continues at coordinate 23,340,836 of NC_045711.1, forward strand.
TTGCTCCCATTTTGCAGACAAGAAAACCAAGGTTGGAGAGGTAACTTGTCCAAGGGTCCCTGCAGGTGTAGTGTGCTTGGAGGGCCTCTCTGCGAGGCAGAGGCCATGGGCCACCCTACCGGGGGAGGTGGGGTAGGGCTTGAGGCTCCCAAAGAAGTGAGGTCCAGCTTGGATTCAGCACCCAAGAGCTGCATGTCTCCATGCAGGTTACTTACTGAACCTTTCCACCTTTAGTTTCCTCTAGGAAAGTGAGGCTTAAATAGCACCTATTGTAAAGGTTTGATTGATGGAGACTGGGACACTGTGCTGTACACCAGAAACTGACACGTTGTAACTGATGGTACTTCAATAAAAAGTTACATTAAATTAAATTTTTAAAAAAGAGGATTGATGAGATCATTTGTAGCACATGCTGTGCCATCGCCATCACTGCCACCATCAGCAGCAGCAGCAGCAGCACTGCCGCTGGTACCCAACGCAGGAAAACGCAGGCAGCCACGGCCCCTCACCCTGCACCTCCACTCCGACGTGTGAACATCAGGTCTTAAACTGGCTATTTCTTTTGAAGACATCTTAACCAAAGCCTCATGCCTCCAGAGTCCTCACCATGACAAACGTCAACAACCATGATGACTCCCTAAGGCTGAATTTTAAAAGCGCATTAAAGATTAAAGGATGCACAGGTCGATTCCTGGGACAGTAAATGACTTGAGAAGTAATTACATAGAATTTGGTCTTGTTTATTTGGCATTAGGTGTAAGTGTCCATAATCCTGGGTCCTGGGGGTCTTTCACTTTGAGTTTGCTTTTGGGAGATGAAGGGAGTCAGCTCCAAATGCAGAGGCTGGGATGCAGGGGAAGGCCCCGGGGCACAGGGACTCTTGGGCTCTCTCGACGCAGCCTGGTTCACTTGCTCCAGATCCACAGACAGTTCTGTTATCCACCCTCTCCAGCCCGTTCTCACGAGGCACCTGTCCGTCTTGCACCGTGGGAGGCCCCAGCCTCTACTCCCTGGGGGCTGGCAGCGGGAGGCTGAAGCTGGTGCAGATGTCCTCCAGGGTCTGCAGCACTGCCCAGAAATTTGTCAATTTCTACAAAAAAGATCCTGCTGGGATTTTAACTGGGACTGAATTTTATCCATAGAGCCATTTAGAGGGAATTAGCATCTTAAAATATTAACTCTTTCAATTTAAGGTTATGGTATATCTATGCATGTATTTAGGTGTTCTTTATTTTCTCAGCAATTTTCATAGTTTTCAGTGCAGAGTTCTTATATATCTTTTGTTAAACTTATCCCTAAGTATTTTACAGTTTTGATACTCTTGTAAATGAAATTGTTTTAAATTTTTCATTTTCTACTATTTCCTGCTAATATATCACAAATATTTGATTGATTTATGCATATTGACTTTATATTCTAATAACTTTATAAATTCATTTACTAAATCTGGTAGTTAAAAAAACATATTCCTTAAGGTGTCCTATATAAACAATCATGTCTTTTGTTGTTTGAAAGACAGTTTCATTTATTCCTGTTTATCTGATGCCTTTTATTTCTTTTTCTTTCCTTATTGCACTGGCTGGAAGTCCAATACAACGTTGAATTGAAGCAGTGAGAAAGGGCATCTTTTCCTTATCTTATCTGATCAGACGTTTGCCATTAGGTATATAATATTAGCGGAAGTTTTTTTCCAGAAGCTCTTTATCAGATTGAGAAAATGTCCTTCTACTGCTGCTTTGCTGAGAGTTCTGCTTATGAATTCATGTTAAATTTTGTCAGATGCTTTTTCTGCAACTATTGAGATGACCATATGGTGTTTTGTTTTGTTTTGTTTTGTCTGTTAATACAGTGAATTATATGAGCTGATTTTAGGAAGTTAAACCAATCTTGCACTCTGTGATAAACCCTATTCAGGATGTATAATCCATTTTATATATATATATATATATATATATATATATATATATACACATATATATATACACAAACTGATTCTAAAATGTATACGGAAAGCCAAAGGACCTAGAGTAACCAGATCTTGAATAAAATAAATTCAGAGGACTTACATTATCTGATTATAAGATTTTTCAAGATTTACAAAGAGGGAGAGTGCTCAGTGTTCAGTCTGTAACTCCACAGGGGTCCCTGGGAGTTGGTCTGGGGGACCAGCTTATGCTCCCATTGGCTGCGTGTGGCCCCAGGCACTGGCCCCAGGACCGGAACACTATTCAGGCAGAGAAAATGGAAAGCACAGGGAACAATGGACCCCCCCACCCGGGGTGCTCACTAGGGGCCCGGCTGTTGTCTTGATCATGATCTTTTCTGCATTGCCTGAGTCTGGTATCCAGCATCTCAATAAATGTCAACTGTTCTGGTGAGTAAGAAAAGTTGTGGATTCGTCAATGCATGTGCAAAACAAAGGATGAATTAATAAATGGATGGACAAATGAATGAACCAGCGAATGACTGGATCAGCCAGTGAATGATCTAACGGCTGAACAAACATCCCTCCGTGGAACCAGCAGGGATGTGGTGAGGGCAGGAAGGAGCATCTTCTGCTTTTCTTTGATTCTTTTTATCTCCTAGATCACAGGGACCATTTACTTCCCTCTTGGGGGCTTCATCCACTGTGGCTGCCAATAAAACAGGACATTTTGTCTCTTAATTAGAAAGTGAACATTTAAAAGCTTTCCAGTGGCTGAACATATAAAATGATCACCTTTGCTCCACATGGCTGTCCCCACACTGAGTTTAAACAGCACTCGGGCTGCCCATGATTTTGTTTCTGATCACACGTAAGGGTGTATGTCACTGGCTAGCCTTTGCCTCTCGTGTTACACTCCATTTCATCAGCCCATCTGCCAAGAACCTGAAACAGGAGCCCAAAGCCAGCTTACCCTCGAACAGAGCCCCCACGCGTCCCAGGGTCTCTGGCTAGGCTGGACCGCAGTCCCCATGCTCGGTGCCCCTTGCTGTATTGGCATGAACCTCTCCCCCGCCTCTCAGAAGCTGCCACTGGGGCTGAAGCTTGCACGTCGGTCTCCAACAAGAGACAGCATCTCAGGCAAGATCACACCTCTTCATCTGTGTAGCTTTTTAGGGAAAGGGGCTGAATACACACAGTAGAAGCTCAAGGAATGCTTACTGAATGCAAGAGAAAAAAAATAGCTTAAACTTTATGCCTTAAGGGGTGCCCAGATGTTGCATTGAAACAGGAACAGAGACTTTCCCACTAAAGGCAGTAAGCTTTGCAAGTGAAATTTCCAGAGTTTCGAGATCCGTGGGCAGGGCAGCATGCTCCTCACGTTTCCGGGCACTTGCTCTCATACCGCACACAGAGCAGGCTGGCCCTGCACACGTAGCAGGGAGGCTGCGGACTGTATTTCTACTGAGATGCCCTTCACCCAGGGAGAGCTCTTCATCCCACCGTGCTTGGTAGCTGCTCAGAAGCTACAACTTCCAGTGATGCTCGTCAGCACAGCTGCGTCCACTCCCTCCAAATCTGTCCGTCCGCCAGGAGGGAGGTGAAGGGACTGGCTCTAGGTTCCACTGTTTCCTGGCTGTCCGACTCAGGGCAAGGAACTTAACCTCTCTGAACTCCAGTTTCTTCTTTGGAAAATGGGGGTGACTGCAGGTAGAGATTTTTGATTCCTCTTGGTTACCAAACTACTGTTCTGTGACTCCAGGAAGAGACTCGGGCACATGGAGCCGTATGCTATGTTAGAGTTACCTCCAATCACATCACCTCTTCATGGGTCACAAATCCTGTGCAAAAAAAAACCCACAAAAACCCTCTGAAGCTCCACACCGTCTGCAGTCATAATCCAAACCTCTTAGCCTGGCATCTGAGGCTCCATATGACCACAAACTTCCCCATGCCTACGTAATTCATATTGATTTCTCGAATCCTACCTCTTCATGTAGGGTTTCAAATGAAATTAATCTCCCCTTCCAGATCTGCACAGCAAGTGCTGTCTGTGCCAGAATTAAGGCATTTGTGTTCAACGTGATAGTAATCATTCAGCCAGAAATTTACTGAGCACCTAATACCAGCCCCACAGGGCTGTGAGAGGGCTGATGAGCTCAAACATTTAAAGCACAATGAGCACATGCCTGCAACTCAGAAAGTGCTGCCTGGTGTCACTACTTAATTCACTAACTATCTATCTCTTTTTATCTATCTATCTATCTATCTATCTATCTATCTATCTATCTATCTATCTGTCTGTCTATCTATTTATCTATCAATTCCAGTCCTTCCAATTTTGTTTTGATGTATTCCCATCAGGATAAAAATCTTAAACCCAACCAGCAGCATATGTACAATTACTTATAAATTGATACATGCAGAACTGTAAGAGGTCCTGTTGGCTCTAAGTGCCTCGCCTGTGTCAGCTCACTGACTTCCTAAGAACCTGGAAGACTGGCACCAGCCTTATTCTATTTTTGCAGATGTGAACCTTGAGGGACAGAGAGATTTCAATGGCCAGCTGGAGCAGCCTCAGCACTGCTGACATTCAGGGCCAGACCAGTCTCTGTCGTGGGGCCGCCCGCTGCACTGCAGGGTGTTTGTCAGCATCCTTGGTCTGTCCTCGCTAGATCCTGGTGGCACCCCTCCCCCCTCCCCAGTTGTGACCACCAAAAATGTCTCCAGGCGCTGCCCAGCGTCTCCTGGGAGCAAAATCATCCCCATGTGAGAACCACTGGTAGGATACACATCATAAAGTACACACAGAAAACAGAAAATTTTAACATGATACTAAAAAATAAATATAACCTGTAGTTTTAACTTTCCTTTCCTGCACCACAGTGGATGACTTTGCGTGTCCCCTCTCTAAGACCACTGTCCTGGGGACACGGAGGGGTATAAGGCCATCTTCTGCCCTCAGGAGCTTAAAATCCAGGGCGACAAGGCACACAGACAGGAAGGGCTCTCAATTTAAGACAGCAGATTAGAAAAACGCAGCCGCCAATTCAGCGACTGGGTTGGTATTTCATAAACAGTGGAAGTGGCGCCTCTGCAGGCTGGGTCCTCGGGGACTTCAGGACAAGGGCGCGTCACCCAGACCCAGGATGCAAAGGGCCAGAAGGAGAGAAAGGACCAGACCCTCGAGTGCTTTCCTGAGTCCCTTAGCCCTTCCTCTGTCTCTCCGTCTTCAGCTGCTGGGAGTTGGTTCATTTATTTATTCATTCAACAAATATTTGCCCGGTGCCTACTCTATGCCAGGAGTGCTTCCTGGAGTGGGGACATCCGTGAGAAAAACAGACCTTGCCGCCCTCAAGGGCTCATTCCAGCATCCTTTTGCGCCTGCCAGCTCCCTGCCTCCAAGCCGTCGCCGGCTTCTCACCTCCAGCACCTTGCTATGATCCCCTCCAAGTCGGAGTCCAAGACCCACAGGGAACTGCCAAGCGCTGCTTGGACCGGGTCTCCGGCCCTCGGCCGAGAGCAGGGCCGGCCCCGGGCAGGGCCCCCTCCCCTTTCTCCCACGCCTCCTGCGGGGAACACGGTGAGACCGGGAAGGCCTGGCGCGGGGCCCCCCTCTCGCAGCGCGCCTCCGGCGTCGGGGGCCACACGGCTCAAGCATCAGCCAGCTCTTCCCCCTGACGTTGCTTTATGGTGCTCTTGTAACGCGGCTGTGAAAGTGAAGTTTTAAAAGGCGTATCCGGCGGAACGTGGACAGGCGGCGAGCCGCGGTCGCCCGGCGCTTTCGGGGGGCCCTGAGCAGCGGACTGACGGCGCTCCTGCACGTCTCACCTGCGGGTGTCCGCGCCCGGCTGCTATGGGCGTCTGTCTAATAGGGACCTGCGATGCACTGGCTGTCCTCCAAAAGGCGTAGCTGCCCTTTCCCGGGCAACTCACTCCTTTGTAGAGTTTAATCTGCTGCTGAAACTCACCGCATTATTAATGGGAGCCGAGACAGAGTACCGCGATAATTAAACCAGTTACTCCCCAAACGCCCCCATGTGCCCACGCGTGGACCCTCTCAGCCGGGTCCTGGGCTGGGTGTGCCCACCCCGCAGCCCCAGCACCCCCAGCAGGGGTTGTGCTCCTGACTTAAAACCCTCGGTGACTTATCATCCCCTTTAGAATAAAACCCAAACCCTCCCCCAGGGCCTGGGGCTCCTCCCGGACCGATGCTGGCCCCCCCAAGCAGGCGCCGTCCCTTAGAGACAGATCTGCCCTGACCACTCGACCTGAAGGACCCTGACTGCGCCCCTCACTTCATCTAATTTTATTTCTCTCATGCGCTATTCCTGCTTAAAATCGCCTTGGTTACTTATTGGTTTATTTGCTTCTTATCTGCTCGCTCCTGCTGGAATTTCAGCACCACGAGAGCAGGAAGCCAGCTGTCCCATCTCCCCAAATCTCCAAGCTGAGGACAGCACCTGGTGTGTAGTGGGGCTCAGAGAACATGTCTGAATGAATGAATGAGTGAAAGACCTTCCTGGCAGGTGAGTCCTCAGGTCCAGGGCATCAGCGGGACTTGACTGGCTTCTGAGTGACTATGTCATGGGGAAGAGCCAGTCTGGCTCCATATGGGGTCTGTTTCTTTACTTTAAACTTTGTATTCTATTGCTTTTGCTACAAGTTAATCACCAAAGAGGTGCTGGCTATAAGCTTAAATTACACATAAGGGCGCATCTCTGGGAACCCTGCCTCCCAGGCAATGAGCATTAAGCTGAAGTACCTTTATTTAGCTCACAGGAAACAACCTGACCAGGCCCCCCTGTGAGTGACAGAAGGAAGGAAGAATGAACACATCCCCTCCGGAGACTGACCTGCACCAGGAAGTGTGGGATTTGACTCCCTCCCCTTTTAATATAAAAGAAGCATGAATTCTAACTCAGACAAAATGGTTCTTTGGGACACTTGTCCATCTTCTCGGTCTGCTGGCTTTCTGAATAATGTCGCTGTTCCTTGCCCCAACAACTCGTCCCTCGATGTATTGGTCTGTCGGGCGGCAAGCCGCGCGAGTCTGGACTTGGGGAAACTCAGAGCACACTTCCTCTCTCCACTTTGCTGCTGTGCGCACAGTCTGGGGCTTGGGGAGGCGGTGAGGGAGAAGGAAGCCAACCCAGACTCCTCGGAGCGGGGTGTGGGATCGAAACTCTCTCTCAATGTTCGTGAAGTTGGGAGCATGCTTGTGACGCACTTGGACTGACAGCGTGCGGCAGCCTCTGAGGCTGGGTCAGAGAATGCCACCCAGCTTCCTCCTGGGTCGCCGGGAGACTCACTGTGGCAGCCCTGAGCAGCCGCAAAGACAGGCTGACAGCCCTGAGGCCGCCACGCTGTGAGGAAGGGCAGGCAACCTGAGGGGGCCCCGCAGGGACGCGGAGGCCCGGCTGGCAGCCAGCATCCACGGCCAGACATGTGTGTGAGACATGTGTGTGATGGAGACACCCCTATGTTGATCCTATCCCCCAGCAAACCTTCCCAGCAGATTCCCAGACACCGCAGGAGCAGAGAAAAGCCATTTGTGTTGTGTCCTGTCCGAGCCCCGAAGCATCTGAGAGCGTAATGCAGCTACGTTCTAAGCCGTGAAGTTTGGGAGTCGTTTCTTACACAGCGAGAGTGACCAGGAACTCCCTAACACTCTTTGAGAGGCCAGGTTGGATTCTGTCCCCCTGGACTCACACGATGAGGCCCCACCCTCAGAATCTCAGAATGTGACCTTATTTGGAAAGAGGGTTTTTACAGAGGGAGTCAGGATGAAAGGAGGTCACTCCAGGGGGTCCTAGTCTAACACGACCAGTGTCCTTATAAAAAGGGGACATCTGGGCACGGAGACACCGCTGAGGGAAAAGCTGTGTGAAGATGAAGGCCGAGGCTGGGTGAGGGACCTACAGGCGGGAGATGCCCAGCATTGCCAGCAAACAGCCGAAGCTGGAGAGAGGCCCAGAACAAACTCTCCCTCGGGGCTCTGGAAGGAACCAGCCCTGCAGACACCCCGATCGCGGACTTCTGGCCTCCAGAACTGGCAGAGAGTACGTTTCTGTTGTGTGAGCCGCTCGGTTTGGGGTACTTTTTTATGACAGCCCTAAGAAAGTGACACAGCCCCCAGTGCACGAACGCCCAGTGACAAGCGACCGATGCAAACAGCATGAAGCCGCTGACATCCAGGAGCCGGAGGAGCCATGAAATGCGCGTTTCCACTGTCCCGCCAGCCAGCATGTGAGCACGGAAGCACAGGCAGGAGGCCTCGGGGCCCTCCCCTCCCCGCTCTCACTGAGCGTCCTTCTCCCCGGCTGCCTCGCCCCAGCAGGGCAATGCCTGCTGAAGGTCCAAGATCATTCCCAGGCGTGGCCCTTTCCCCTGATTTACCCGCTCCTTGCTCAGTCACCACCCAGGCTCACCTGGGGCTGTTCCTGCACACAGACTGTTGGGTTTGGAGTCTCTCCACTCCTTCTCCCCCATTCCTGTTTCACCGTTCATTCTACAGTCAAAGTGCTTATGCCCCCTCATGGAGTGGTCCCCAACAGTGGTGTCCTGCACAATTATCACCATCTGACATCGTTCCTAGATAGCTCTCTAAACATCTTTTGAAGTTTTCATTTTTATTCTATTTTATTGGTCTTCCCCGGGCAAATTCCTTGGCTCTGTAAAAGAACAGCATTTAATTTTAAGAGCTGAGAGCTGGGCATTGCCAAAGCACCAGGAGGAGAGTTTATGACCAGGCAAAGAATGAGCGCCATGGTGTTGGAACAAGTATGATGCTACGGTCTGTTTCGCGCCCTCGGGCCAGCAAGCAGTGCCCTCGCCTGCTCACGGCAGACCCAGCCCAGGTCTGGAGAAGGCGCGTTTGAAGGCTTCGAGGGTCTACAGTTCCGGCCCCTCTAGCCCTGCCCCTCCGCGTCAAGTGACGGCGTGGCCCAGACAGTCTGGTCCTGATTTCGCCCTCTAGGGCTCCTGGCACAGTCAGGGGCTTGATAAATAGCCGTGACAAAGACGTTCCCCGCGGCTGCTGGAGCAAGGACACCAGTCGCCAGGTTGGGAGCCCCCACCCCCCAATCCAGGAAGACCTCACCTTGAATCTTTAGTTCATCTGCAACTATCTTTTTCCAAACAAGGTCCGATTCCGAGGTTCCGGGTGGATGTGCGTCTGGGGGACATGTGACAACCCGGTGCAGAGGGAGACGGATGATCATGCCCGGGAAGGTACCCGCAGCCAGTGGGAGATCTCGCAGAGGGACTGACCATCCTGAGCTGAACTTCGAGGCCCGTGCTGGGGTGAGCAGGTGTAGAAGGCAGCTCACGGGGAGGCAGAAGAAGTAGTGTGGAGGGGGCAGGCATCATGGGGGCTCTGACCCAGGCTGCAGTCTGGAAGCTCTGTGCTGTCCAGGGGCATGGAGCTGAGTGAGCAGAGGGGAGGGGCTCCTGTCAGCCAGGGCCCAGCTTCAGGCTTAGGAAGCCCTCCCCTCCTCTGCCTCATCTCCTGGACCCCTTCTAGCCTGCCTTCCCCTCCATCCTCACCTTTCAGGCTCCAGCAGATTTCAATACCCCTATCCCAGCAACCTCCCTTATGCCAAAATGGGTCCCAAGGGGTGACCCTCGCAGGGGCATTTTATTCTGGGAAGAATTCAGATGTAAAGAACTGGAGTAAGCAGGAAGGGGTCTACCTGTGGGCCGAGAAGTTTCTCTGGGCATCAAGCCATCTCAGCCAAGTCCTTAATCATCTCTAAACCGCCCAGAAACTGAAATGGAGCTATCTTGTAATTTCAGATTCAGAATTCCAAAAAAGAAGGCAGATAAAGGAGTTAGTTTTGAGTGTCAACGTACTGTCATCCAAAGAACAGATGATTGTAACAATCTTTAATGAAAAAGAATATGAAAACGAATATATGCATATATCTGCATGACTGGGACATTGTGCCTTACACCAGAAATTGACATATTGCAACTGATTGTACTTCAATTTAAAAAAAAAAAAAAGAAGAGATCAATTCAGTCAAGACAGTTGACCAGAGGAGGACGAACTGCGTCCCAGGAGCGGCAGTGACCGTCCACTGAGTCCAGCAGACAACAGAGCCCCGCACACGTGAGCTCCTTCCGGAGGCGAGGTGCTCAGGCTTCTGGAGGCCATCTGGGTTTCCAGGAGGAACCGACAGTAAGCGCGGACCTCCTTCCCCTTGACAGAGACTTTTCCCACCACTGGGAAAGTTCTACCCATGGTATTTGCGAAGAATGATGGACGACGAGGAACCTTTGTTGTGCTATCAGCTGTAATTATTTTCATTCAAACATTCTCCCTTATAGCGCTGACATCATAAATGCTGTTTTCTCGAACAAGGAGCTGTCAGAGCTGTCAGGCAGAGCCGCTCACTGTTTTATATCATCACAATATTTAATTTCAACTCTGCAATCTTTTTTTTTTTTTTCCCACGGAACACTTTCAAGATTGTTTCTTCCACTTTTATCCGGAAAAATTGGAGCCCAGGAAGACGAGAAGGAAGAAGTCGTTCTCACACATCAGAGTAATTACTGACTTGGACGCTAAGAGGAAGGAAGGAAGGAAAGAAGGAGAGAGAAACATGATTGGTTCAAGGTGTGCCTGGGGCAACTTTTTGGCTGGCCAGGTAAAAGCACCTAATCATTGTTTCTTCTGCTACCTGAGTACTTTCAGGAGAAAGAACCAATGGGCAAAGTGACCTCGGTGACCCGGCTAACTGCAGCTCCTTTGGAACGACACTTTTAATGCTTGCGTTGAAAGGTCGTGCACAAACTGATGAACTCTAGATGACCAGGAAACTCAGATGCCAGATCAGGTCGGTTTTGATTCAAGACTAATAACTTTAGCTACACAATTTACTGAGCTTTGATTTTTTATTTTTCGGTAAGTTTTTCTGTTGAAATCGTTTCCAGTGAAGAAAAGTTGTGGGAATAAGCATCAGGAACTCCCAGTACCCTTCACCAGTCACTGCTTATGTACATCGTATGCTTTACCACAGACTCGCCCCTCTTCTGCATGCAGTATTTCTTTCCTGCACTTTCTGAAAGTAAGTTGGAGACATCATGGCCCCCAACTTCTAGATGATTCAGTGGGCATTTCCCATTCTGTTATACAACCACAGGACATTGATCAAAATCAGGAAATTTATCATTGATAAAATATTATTATCTAATCCATAGTCCATATTTGTTATGGACCGAATGTTTGTGTCCCCCCAAATTCATATATTGAAGCTCTTACCCCACAATGTGATGGTAGTTGGAGATGGGGCCTTTGGGAAATGATTGGGTTTAACTGACGTCATGAGGGTGGGGCCCCCATGATGGATTAGTGCCCTAATGAAAAAAAGACGTGAGATCGCTCTCTCTCTCTCTCACTTTCTCTCTCCCCCTCCCTCCCATGTGAGGACACACATGTGGCTGTCCGTCTACAAGCCAGGAAGAGAGCTCTCACCAGGACCTGGTCATGCCAGCCCCCAAACCTCAGACTTCCAGGCTCTGGCACTGTGAGAAAATAAACCTCTGTTGCTTAAGGTGTCCAGTCTATGGTATCTTTGTTACAGCAGCCTGAGCAGACTCATACTTATTCAAATTTCATCCATTATCCAAGTAAGGCCTTGGCTGCCATTTGCTGCCTGGTCCAGAGGCTCACCCAGGATCACAAGCTGCATTCGGCTGTCACGTCTTTATTGCTTCCTTCAATTGGAAACAGCATCTCGGTCTTTCTTTGTCTTTCTTCTCCCATGATGTTTTTGAAGAATACAGGCCAGCTATTTTATAGATGGTCCCTCAGCTGGTGTTTTTCTCATGTTTCTTCATGATCAGTTTCAGGTTGTGCATTTTTGATGGGAAGACCACAGACGTGGTGTGAGTCCTCCTCGGCGCCTCATACCAGGTGGCACACTTTTTATCCATTTGTCCTCATGTTGGCGGCATTAGCCTTGGCCCCTCAGTCCAGGAAGTGTCTGCCAGGCCTTCCCGCTCTGGAGTCACCTGGTCTCTTTGTATGTGATTTGTAACTTATGGGCAGATACTTGGAGACTGTACAAATACCCTGACCTTAGCCATACTTTCACCCACTGGTTTTAGCATCCATGGGTGATTTTTCTAACTGCATCACTCCATCATCCCTTCTATGTTTGTTGATTGACATCTGCTGTAAAGAAAAGCTTTCCCGACATGGAAGCAGCCTAAATGTCCATCGACAGGTGACTGGATAAAGAGGATGTGGTATATTTATACAATGGAATACTACTCAGCCATAAAAACCGACAACATAATGCCATTTGCAGCGACATGGATGGACCTAGAGATGATCATACTAAGTGAAGTTACGTCAGAGAGAGAAAGACAAATATCATATGGTATCACTTATAAGTGGAATCTGAAAAAATGATACAAATGAACATATTTACAAAACAGAGACTCACATACATAGAAGACAAACTTATGGTTACCAGAGGGGAAAGAGGGGGTGGCGAGGGATAAATTAGGAGTTGGGATTCGCAGATACAAAATACTATATATAAAACAGATAAACAACAAGGTCCTACTGTAGAGCACAGGGAACTGTATTCAGTATCTTGTAATACTCTATAATGGAAAAAAATCTGAAAAAGAATATATATGTATACATATAACAATCACTATGCTGTGCACGTGAAACTAACACAGCATCGTAAATCAACTCCACTTCAATTTGAAAAATTAAAAAGAAAAAATAAAGAAGCCCCACCAGGGGCAGAGCTACGAGCTGCCGCTGAGCGCGCTGGTCTTGTCTTAGCGACATGGTTCCCGGGCCTCCGGAGATGCAGGGTCCTGGGCAGGGGCTTCCTGTGGCTTCAGTGCACGTAGTAGACCCTCAACCTAGGATGCCCTCCTGCATGGGGTGTGCGGGGCCCATCAACGAATAAACACAGGGCTAAATTCAAGAGGCACCGAACCAGCACCTGCACCTAAGAACCAGCCGGCGAGACTCTAAGAAGCGTGCGAGCACCTGGCTTATCAGGAACCACCTCTGGAGACGCGAGTCCAGCTCGGCCACTCCCGACAGTCCTCCCCCCATGATTCTAACAACACGCAAGCTCATTAAGCAGAAAGTCCTTAGGCTTTGGTTGCCGCGACTGAAAATGACAGCAATGGGTTTTATTATCTCGGAGGTCCCTGCCCCAGCGCTCGGATTCTGGGATCTGAAACCGTAGCCTACTCGGGACCCTTCCTGGCTTTAACGAATGCAGAATCTCTTCCGTAAAACCGAGAAATAATTAGCCCGGACAGTAGAAGCAGAAGCAGAACCGTGATTCGTGAATCCCCTCGTTGTTCCTCCCTTCTGCGCGTTTTAACCGCCCCTCCCCAGCCTTGGAGTAGCACGGGTTCCGCGCGCGCACGGACAGAGTCACGCCTGCGGCAGTGCGCGCGGCGGGGGCGGCGCCGACCGCCGCCCGCGGCCCCTCGGCCCTCGGGTGCCTGGGCTCTGGGCGCCGAGGAGCAGAAGCCCGTCCTCAGCCTTGCTCGCCGGCACCAGCGTGCTGCAAACACCCATAAATTCCCCTGACATTCCAGTGACCTTCGCGGGGTCTGGGAGAGCCACATTTCACACCAAAGACGGAGCTGTAAATATTCTATCTGTGCAGGAAACACCGAGCTGATGCGGCAGCGCGCTCACGTGCTGTCCGCGCCCGCCGCCTCTCAGAGGGGATTTATTTACTGCAGTGGAAAATTCCACCCCAAGGCAGGCAGCTTGCCACGACCCAGCATCTCGGCGCCTTGCTGCCTGTTCTCTTTTACACACACACACACACACACACACACACACACACACACACACACACTCACTCACTCACTCACTCACTCACTCACTCACTCACACTCACTCCTGTGATTATAAAGCTGGGAGCAAGAAAGCCCCTGAGAAAATTACGCTAAAATACACACCACCGTCTTATCCGTCCTTTCTGGGAGGTGACTTTTGGAATGATTTCCATTTAATTTATTTTTCTTTTGGTTCCACTGAATTTCATTTTGTCTGCCATAGTCAAATAGTTCTCACAGACATTTTCATTTTTTAAATAAAATATTTCTTTAAAGGCAATAGACTCACCCCAAGATAAAGGGAGTCCGGGAGGGCTGAGACGCCCCCCACTCCGGTTGACCCGTCCAGAATCACACTCCCGTCTTAGGCGGGAAGGTGGCAGACCTCGGGGTTCCAACGGGACAAGGGAAGGGGACCTGGTGGGCTCTTGGCCGAGGGGACGGTTCCTGCAGCCACCACCTCGTACAGCTGAGAGGCACCTTACAGTTTTCAAAATAATTTCATGGAGCGGCTGAGAAAGTCATGTGTGCTTCTAGCTCAGTGTAGGTAGGAAGAGCCAGATGGATGGCTGGGCCAAGTCCTGTCTTTTGTCCCTTCTTAGAAATCAGATCCCCAGAGGGGAGGGCTTCACCCCCGCCCATCCCAGCACCCCCAACGAAGACATCAGGGGTTAATGTAAGCTCCCCACCCATCTCCCAGGTATTGCTCCTCACCCCTCTACCCCCACTCCCCGATTGATTTCTGCAATTCTGATAAAGGTCCTGACAGAGAGAGTTTGTTGCCCGAATTGTTTGTTCAATTTATTGATTAGCTGTTTCTCAGAAGTTCATTGCCGTCTCGAGGCAGGGGACGGGGTATTGGGTCCCTGTGGTTTCTCAAGGCTCGGGCTGCTCCCAGTGATTAAATGCAGCCACAACACATCCATCCAGCGGCGGTAGCTCTACCCAAGGTCAAACATTTGTGCAAAACAAGAGCCAAGATGTGCACGTCTCAATACAGCAGCAGGAAGAACTGAAAGACCGCTTTGAAAGCCAGGAGACGAGAAAGAAAAAGGAGGCAAGAAAGGGGAGAAAGCAGAAGCCCCCAGAGGGAAAGGAGGCTCGAAGGGAGGACAGAAGGTGTGGTTTCAGCCGTCCTCACAGGGGCACGCTCAGCCGGAAAACCTCGGGTGCCCCTGCTCCCCAAACAAAGGCTGCAAAGTGGGCTTTCCACACAGAAGCCTGAGCATCTGAATGGGTAAAAGCCAAGGGTGAGAATTAAAAATGAAAAGATGCTCAATCTCGCTATCAGAGAAATGCAAATCAAAACTGCAGTGAGGCATCACCTCACACTGGTCAGAATGGCCGCCGTTCAGAAGCCCACAAGCAGTGAGTGCTGGAGAGGGTGTGGAGAGGGAGCCCTCCTACAGTGCGGGCGGAAATGGAATTTGGTGCAGCCACTATGGAGAACAGTATGGAGACTCCTTGAAAAACTAAAAACAGACTTACCCTATGATCCAGCAATCCCACTCCTGGGCATGTATCTGGAGAAAACTCTAATTCAGAAAGACACATGCACCGCAATGTTCACAGCAGCACTATTTACAACAGCCAGGACATGGAAACAACCTCAGTATCCATCAGCAGATGACTGGATAAAGATGTTGTGGTGTATTTATACAAGGGAATACTACTCAGCCATAAAAAATAAGCAAATAATGCCATTTGCAGCAACACAGATGGAACTGGAGATCATCATACTAAGTGAAGTAAGCCAGAAAGAGAAAGAAAAATATCATATGATATCACTTATATGTGGAATCTAAAAAAATGAGACAAATGAACTTGTTTACAAAACAGAAACAGACTCACAGTTATAGAAAACAAACTTATGGTTACCAGGGCGGGAAGGGGGTGGGAAGGGATAAATTGTGAGTTTGAGGTTTGCAGATACTAGCTATTGTATGTAAAATAGATAAACAACAAGGTCCTATTGTACAGCACAGGGAATTTAATATCTTGTAATAGCCTATAATGAAAAAGAATATGAAAAGGAATATATATGTATAACTGCATCGCTATGCTGTGCACCAGAAACTAACACAACATTGTAAACTGACTATACTTCAATTAAAAAAAAATTGGAGAGGGGTGGGAGGGACTGAGAAAGCCAGTTGGCCCATTATAAGTTTCTTAAAAAACTAAACAGACACTTATGACCTCAGTCGTACGTATTTGCTCAAGAGAAATGAAAACATGTGACCATGCAAAGGTCTCAGCTAGAAGGCTAACGATCGCTTTATTTATACCAGCCCTGAACTAGAAACAGGCAAACGTCTATTATCTCATGAATAGATCCACAGAGCCAGGTACAGCCACGCACCAGAAGATTGTTCCACGGTCAAAAACGAAGGTACTACTGATCCATAACCATACGGATGTATTACGAAAACATTAGGCTAAATGAGAAAAGCCAAAGATAGCTTAATATACAAAATATAGCATAATCTATGATGCAGTTTACATGAAAATTCCGGGGAAGACAAAATTATAGGGACAGCAACCAGGTCAGCATCGCCTGTGGGGAGAGAGGAAATTTCCCCAGAGGGGCACGAGGGGGCTCTTGAAGGCTGATGTAAACATTCTGTGTCTGTTGTAGCTGTAGTGATGGTTACACAGGTATACACATTACAAAAAAATTTTAAAGACATTTTTTTAGAGCAGTTTTACCAAAACTGAGAGGAAGCTACAGAGATTGCTCATCTATACCCCCCATGCCCCCCGACATGCACAGCCCCCTCCACTATCGACCCCCCACTGAGTGGTTGCACGTGTTCCACGCGATGACCCTACACGGACACGTCACGTCACCCCAAGTTCATAAAGTGGATGTGAACTCGTGTCCAGGCCTCGTGAAGGGAGAGGGTGGCCAAGGAGAGGCCGCGAGACGCAGCGTGATTGGAGCACTCAGGTCTAGAAGGGCTGTCACCATGGGAGTGGGGGGTTGCAGGGGAGGGTCTGCCCCCATCGTGGAGTCAAAGCCCAGGATCCAAGCTGAACGTAAGGCAGAAAGATACACAGAAAATACAGCAAAATGTCAGCACGGCTGCCTCTGAGCCACTGAATCGGCTCTTTTTGGAAAAATGCATTTGTGTACATTCTTTTCTATATTTTTCAAAATTGTCTCCATGAAGCTCTGTCTCCTTTAAAATCAGAGCCCTCTCCCCAAAAGGTTTCCTTTGTTTTCCCTTTTTATGTATAAAAACCACAGTAAAGAAAAAGCCACCTGTACTGTTCACTTCTGCAGGGAGGGGCTTCGGCTGGGAAACAGGCCTGGAAGTGGATGGTCCGGGAGGTTTCAGTACCAGGTGTCTGTCTGTCTGTCCAGCCACACCCCCCGCCACAAGGTCAACTAAACACGCGCGCTTTGGTCGCTGCCCTGCGGAAACCCCTTGCTCGAAGGAGGAGAATGACTATTTCTGAAACTTTTAGTAGAACATAAAGGACTTCCTTCACCAGCCCTTGAACGCAGACGGAATTCAGATGCATTTCCCTGGAGAATAGAGCCTGTCGCCCAGAGGGACACCACCCCCCCTTGTCCACCAGGAGCCCCTGTGTCCTCGTGTCTCCTGGGGTACCTGCCCCTCTGCTTTTCCTCTGTGGACAGACCTAGGCCCCGCAGCAGGGAGCTCCAAGGGGGGCGGGGTGGACCGGTGGGTGCCACCAGCTCTGAGGACCCCTTCAGAAGGAAGTCCCTAATCAACCAGAGAACCTACGTCCCCGGGGCCTTCCCACCTCAGCCCACCCAGCACCAAGCCACCACCGTCCTGGGCCCACTCTTGGCACCTCTAACCAGCATGGTTTCCGTGCTCTCACCAGCACCTTGGGGGTGTCACTTCGAGGCCACGCACCCCAAGACCCCATGGAGGCAGGAACACGGCTCTTCCCCAGTCGCATCCCATCCCCCTGACGGCCTCCATGACCCTCCTCTCCCCTTCCTGGGCTCAAAGTCCCCGCAGAACTCGAGGTCAGGGTTACTTCCCCCAAACCCCAAAGGAAACGGTAAACCAGCCCAGAAATTACAGTGTCCTCAGATAGCACGGCCGGGCAGGGGGGGTGGGGAGTTGGGGGAGGCCCTGGAGCCCAGAGAGCAGTCAAAGATCTCGGTGGAGGAGGACGGGGATGAAGGGGGGCAGAGTTGCTCCCAGACCACCTTGCTCCTCTTCAGGTGTGAAAGCTTGGGCTAGAAGAACATTCCACTGGGCTGAGCCGCGGGCCGGGGCCGGGGCTGCTTGGGGCTGAGGGTCTCGCACCCCCCAGCCCCATCCCGCCACCCCCCCCCAGTGAGTCAGAGCATCAGAATGAGGCTCCCACCACCGTCCCCAAAAAGAACGTGTGCAGAATGTGATTGTTTGTCACCGAGATGGAGGCTCTGACGTGAACCATGGCAAACACCATAATGACTAATTTCAAACATTTATTACAATTCTTGAGAGACTTGAAAGCTGTCGCCGCTCTTGATTTTAATAAATGCAGTCTTGAAGCAGCCGCTTATCAAAGTGACACAAATTGTGTGGTAAATAGATTATGGCACAGCTGAAATACTGGAAAATGAGATCAGAAATGCTCCTTCTCTCCCATTTAAAGCTCCACGCCATCCTTCAGCCTGAGACGCGGCCGCAGGAAGCGAGGAGGTGGGAGAGTGAGCGCCCGGCGAGGCGGCGAGGTGGCTTTTAATCGGCTTCGTGCCCCAGATGGTCCCCTGCAGCAGGCTACCAGGGGCTCCGCCTCCACCTGCCTCAGCCCGTCCTGCCCCAGACAGGTGGGGTGAGGGTGCGGGGAGGGAGGACGGGGACTGAAGGAGACGCTCGGTAGGGGCGCTGCCTCTCCCGGGGAAGCTGGGATCAGGCATCCCCCCATCCATCTTTTATGTTCCACTGCGAGGGAATTCCTACCTGTTGGAGAGGTTGGAGGCTCCTGGCTCT
Source organism: Camelus ferus (assembly GCF_009834535.1). NCBI lineage: Eukaryota > Metazoa > Chordata > Mammalia > Artiodactyla > Camelidae > Camelus > Camelus ferus. The sequence continues at coordinate 23,359,559 of NC_045711.1, forward strand.
TGCTCCTGAGTCTCTCTTCTCTGCCACCCTCCCTCTCCCCCCACCCACAGACTGAGCGCCTACTGTGTGCCAGGCATTGTGCTACAGGGCTGAGCACGCACAGGTGGGCAAGGCGAGGTAGGTGCCCTCCGGGGACTTCCCGTCAGAGCAGGAGCTAAGACAACAGTGCAACCCACGCCGGACGACAGGGGGTCCTGGGGCAGCTGCGTTCCGCTCGTCCGCAGCTGGCCCAGCACTGCAGGCGTGCCCTGGCCAGGCGGCCTGCCCGGGGTTCCGGGTGCCCGTGTCCAGCTGCCTCACTCTTCCTCTGAGGACCGAATGACTGGGAAAAACCCCATGCATCCTTAAAGGGCAAGGAAACCCCTGAACCAAGGAATAGGTAGAGAGCCCCAGGGGACCACAGGACTCACCTGCCCCAAGAGGTTCCCTCCTAAGTGTGTGACATGGTTAGACCAGTCCTGTGGGTGGTCACTCAGCTCCTTGTCCTTGTGAAAGGCAAACGGATTACATCTGGGGAGACACAGAAGATCCCCTTCGCCCAAGGACTCAGGGAGCGCTTCAGCCTGCTTCACAGGAACCGTCCCGGAACCTCATCGGTAACTAATTGCCGGTATAACTAGATACACGCTGTCTGTCAATGCCAGTTAATATTCAAGTGCGGGGAGGGTGTAGCCCAGTGGCAGTGCGCGTGGTTAGCATGCACGAGGTTCTGGGTTCAATCCCCCATACTTCCCTTAGAAAAATAAACCTAATTACCTCCCTCCCCCAAAAGAGACCCCAAATTAATATTCTAATAAAAAGCACAATATGTCTACTTAGGTCTGAATCATCCTTCTAGAGACCGCCTCCTTCCTCCCCTCGAAGGTTGCACACCTTGCAGGCAGCTACCACGACAGAAATAGTGAGAGAGGGTCGCAGCTGGCGACGGGGCCACTTAGAATAGGCCTGGGTCTGGGTGAGGCAAGGGGGTGACTCCCCCAGTCTCCTCTTGATTTTTCCTCCACTATGTGCAACCGTCCTGAGGACACGGGGCGCCCACTCATGCTGTTTCCACCGACGGAGAACAGGGGCTGATTTCCACAGGGGCGTCCTCAGGCTCTGATGGCTCTGAGGAGTAATTCTTGGCTGTTTTATTTTTTTAAATAGACATCGAATTAAGAAATTAAATAGTTTATATATTTAAACCCAAGTTAATAGATATTGAATTTTATTATTTATTAAATATTAATAATTCATGAGGATTTTCAAATTAAACATCAACTCTCTAACAAATGAAATTTAAATAATTAAGTCTATTATTAGTGGAGAGAGATTGCCAGGATAGGGGTGGGAGGAAATACGTTCCAGAAACTATTTTTTTCATTGAAACCACACTTGATAACATTTCTGAGCTGGGATTCAAGCCAGCATCTGTTTATTTCCTAGATTTATCCAAACCTGTTTGGTCTGGAATAGACCAAACAGGTTTCCTCTTTCTGATATGGGAACAAAGTGATTAGATAAGATGCAAAATATGTTAATTTTATTGGAGCAAAGGATGTGAGGGAAGGGTGCTGTTTAGAAAGGGAGACCCATGTGGGGATGTCTTCCCAGGGGAGAAGGGGCCACTGAACAGCCCAGGAGGGCGTGAGCCGGGGGCGCAGGGCGAGACACGCCTGCTCCTAACTCTCTAGGAAGCTGCCAGGAGCCCCCTCCTCTCCAAGCCCACAGCAGGCTGAATGGTGTCCCCCCCAGAAATGTACGTCTGCATCCCAATTCCTGGAAACAGTGAATTTATCTTACTTGGAAAAAAGGTCTTTGCAGCTGTAATGAAGTTAAGGATCTCAGATGAGATCATCTTGGACTCTCTGAGTGGGTTCTAAATCCAATGACAAGTGTCCTAGTCAAACAGAAGAGGAGAGAAACAGAGACGAGATGAAGGTCATATATCAGACAGAGGCAGAGATTGGGGTGCTGCAGCCACAGCCCAGGAATGCCACTGGCTACCAGAAGCTGGACGAGGCGAGGAACGGAATCGCCCCAGAGCCTCCGGGGGGAGTGTGACCCTGCGGACACTGACTCCAGGCTTCCGGCCTCCAGAACTGAGGGAAGACTCTCCCGTTGCTTTAAGCACCCCCAACCCCCAGTTTGTGGCAATTTGTTACAGCAGCCGCAGGCCCTTCCGATAGTGCCAAAGGAAGTCACCTGCTCCCAGTCTGGGACAGGGTCATGGGAGGATGCTGCCGGGGGCCTGCCCCCGCCCCCCCGCTATGCCAGACCCTGCCAGTCCCCTTCCTCTGCAATTGGATTCAACACCTGTGCTTGGGAGCGCTGACCACCCAGTCTGCGGGGAGGAAGGGTGCTCCTTGGCTCGGCAGGGTGGTGGAGGGGGCGCAGTGGAGGGGGACCCCCATTCCATCAAGTGGGCTCAGACCTGGGCGGGCGGTGGGGGTAGCGGTGGCCAATGACCTTGGGGATGAATACAGGCAGGCTCTGATCTTTTAAAAATTCTAAAGATGGAATCCAGACTTACAAGGATACAGGTTGGTCATGATTAGTCTCATCATAAGGTGATTCTTTAAAAAAAGATGCTTCTAAGTGGAAGACCGCTTTGTCCATTTCAAGCATCAATTCATTTGTATCTATCTCAGAATCTCTCGCTCCTGGTACAGTCCCACCTCTTTGAGAGCAACTCCCCCAGCTGTAGTTCTCCTCCTGGGTCCCCCCGGCTGAACAGCTCCAGTTCGAAGATACATCTTCCTTCTGCCCCGGGTCCCCCTCCCAGCATCCTCCTGGCTCTGAGCCGTCCCCATTGTGTCCCAGCTCATGGATCTCACTCTCATGCTTCAAACCCTTCACTTCCCCACCGCCTACCAAACTAAGCCCAAACTCAGCCACCCGGATTATAAGGCCGTCCAAACATGGCCCCCCATCCTGGTCTTTTCTCCGGCCACCCCATGTCGATGCTGAGCCCCGGGTACAGTGAAAGCGGGGAAAGAACTGATGGCTGGGTGCTGGGACAGGCTTCAGAGAGACTGGAGTATCAGCCAGGGTTCTCCAGAGAGAGATTTATTTTAAGGAAATGCCTCAGGTGACTGTGGGGCTGGCCAAGTCTAAAATCAATAGGGCAGGCCTGACTGGTCTCAGGCAGGAGGGGCTGCTGCTGTCTGGAGGCAGAATTTCTTCTTTCCCAGGAAATCTCAATTTTTGCTCTTAAGGTCTTCAACTGATTGGGTGAGGCCCACCCACCTCGTCAAAAGTGGTCTCTTTTTCTTAAAGTCGTCTGATTGTACATGTTAACTGCAAATCTTCACAGCAACACCTTGATGCATGTTTGTTAAGTAAACTGAGTGCCACAGCCTAGCCACACAAGCCCAGTCGACACACAAGCCCAGTCGACACAAGACTAACCACTGCATCAGTAAGTTGGAGACTCTGTACCCCGGAGAACTGGAGGGTCCACAAAGCATGGCCAGGGTGAGGGAATGGATCTGGCAAGCACCACAGTCTGGGCCCTGGGACATCGTCAGCCGCTTCCCACCAAGGAAATAACTCAGAGCAGTATCAGGATCTGACTGGCAGAGACACAGCCACCTGCTGCGATGGTCTCTGACCCTGTCCCTGCCCTCGCCACTCCCACTTCCTCTCCTGGCTATTTAATCGCCTCTGCATGGGGACCCCAGGGTTTCTTTCTCACCCCGGGGCTGTTTGGGGGGCCAGGCTGGGCAGAGCCTGGGAAGACTCTGGCATTATGATGGAGATGCTAACATGGACTTGTCACCGTGGCAACCTGCTTGGCTGAGCAGGGAGGCAGAGCAGGCGGTTGGGGGTGGGGTGGTCTGCACTGGGTCTGTGTTCTCAGCGCTGTGCGGTGGGTTGCTGACAATGACTCCCCAGGAACTTCTCCTTGGGGGGGACCAGAGGAGGGGCTGCCTTGCCAGCCTGGCTCAGCCTGGGTCTGTGTGGTCCCACCCTCAGGCAGGATGTGAATGGCAAGACCTCTCAAGGCTGTGATCAGCTAGCAGGAGGGAACATGGTTTCTAAGACAACTTGAGTCCCCCAAGAGGAAAAGGGATTCCTGTTCCAGGTTCTGGAACAGCCCAGTCCCCAGGGAGGCAAGACGGGTGCAGAGAGGCCGGAGACAGGCTGCTTGACCTGACATCCAAGATCCAGGAAGAAAGTCTCCACCCTGACATTTCTGGTAGCTCCTCGCCTGCCTCGCAGCTCAGATAGGAGGGCCCACAAGACTGAGATGCTTCTGCCGCCGAGCCCGCTCGCACCACTTCCCCACCGGAGCGCTGCTGTCCAGCCTGACTGCCCCCCGCATGGCAGGTGCCTGCTCTGTGTGGCAAGGTGGGGGTCACACCATTTCCAGTCAACAGCCCCCGCCCCTGTACTTCTCCTTTCATTTTTCCTCTCTTGGCCCCAGTTCTTGCTGGCGCTCTCCTTAGGAGTCTGGGGGCCTGGGCACCAGGGGTGGGGAGGGTGGAGCAGGTGGGAGGTGGGATTCAGTGTCCTCTGGAGGTAGGCCAGGCAGGCAAGCAGGGACAGGCTTGGCTCACCCGCCATGTCCCAGGGAGACCCCAGCCCCTAGAGGGGATGAAGGAGCCTCCAGCCAGCTAACAGAAATGAGACAGACATGACCCCACGGAGAGGAGGGGGCTTACAAGGTCACAGCAGTTTCAGATGGTGAGGAGACAGAGTCTTTCTTGGTGTCCAGCTCAGGACTTAAGTCTTGGTTAAAAATACCTTGATTTGGGAAACCTGCCCAGCCACTCAAATCCAGCCTGCTCCTGGCCCAGCCCACAGCCCTCCTGGGCGGGCCCTGGACGACTGTACCCAGGGAGGGAGGCGGGAGGCCCCTGCTTCTCCGTTGCTGTCCTTCAGGTGGAGCGGCCCCTGGGTCAGCAGCCTGCCCGTCCCTCCTGCCTGCAGGACGTGCCCCGCTGCACAGCTGGGGCTCACCTTCCACTGCAGGTGCCAGCAGGACATGTCTTCAGAGACAAGCCCATCTCTTCTGTTTGCTGAGCTCCTAGGCCACCATGGTCGGCACGGCAAAGCACGGGCAAGCACACCCAAGGCAAGTCACCAGCTGCCAGTGGAGGCCCCCAGAAGTCATGTCCACCTGGAGCCTGTGACTGTGACCTTGTTTGGGGAAAAGGTCTTTGTAGATTACATTATAGTGAAAGATCAAATGCTTTCCTGCTAAGATTGGGGACAAGGTGAGGATATCTGCTCTTGCTACTCACTGAATATAATACTGGAAGTTCCAGCCAATGGCATAAGCAGGAAAGGGAAATCAACGGCGTACAAATCTGAAAGGAAGAAATAAAGCTGTGCCTGTTTGCAAATGATATGACTGTCTACCTAGGAAGCCCCAAGGAATTAAAAACAAAAAATCTCCTGGAACTAATAAGTGAGTTTAGCAAAGTAACACAATACAAAAACCACAAAAATTTATCATAGTTTTATATACTAACAATAAACATATGGACACCAAAATCTAAAGGCAACACCATTAATAACCACTCAAAAAAAAAAAAAAAAGAGAGCGATGAATGCTTGGGTATAAATTTAACAAAACTTGGCATAGGATTTGTATGTTGAAAACTACACAATGCTGATCAAAAAAATAGAAGCAAACCTCGATAAACAGAGAGATATATCACATTCATGAATCGGAAGGCTCGACATAGTGAAGACGTCCATTCTTTCCAAGTTGATACACAGGCAATGCAATTTCCTATTAAAACCCCAGCAAGGCTTTTTGTCGCTATAGACAAGATGACTCTAAAATTTAAATGGAAAAGTAAAGAAATTAAAACAGCTAAAGCAATTTTGAAAAAACAATAAAATGAGAGGACTCCCTCTACCCTATTTTGAGACTTTTTAATCTATGCGCAGTAATCAAGACCGTGTGGGACTGGCAGAGGACTGGGTACATAGATCTAATCAGAGTACCGAGGAACAGAACAAAGTACCGAGAAACAGACCAAAACAAATGTGCCCGGCTGATTTTATTTTTTTCCCAGCTGGTTTTTGACAAAGCTGCCAAAGCAACTTACGGAGGAAAGACAGTCTTTTCAACAAATGTCGTTGGAGCAATAGAACACCCATAAAAACAAAATACCTCCGCTTAATTCTCACATTTTACAAAAAAAATTAACTCAAAACAGCATCATGGACTTCGATGTAAAGCGTAAAACTAGAGCATTTTTAGAAAAAATAAATAAAAGAAAGACGTAAGGTCCAGCCAGCCTTAGAAGCCTGGGGCTCGCTAATGAGTTCTTATGCTTGGCACCGAAAGCACAACCCATGGAAAGGAAAAGCAGTCATTTGAACATCATTAGAATTAAATCCTTTTGCTTCATGGAAGATCCTGTCGAGAGGATGAAAAGCTGCAGACTGGGAGAAAATATTTGCAAGCTACATATCAAACACAAGACCAGTCATTAGGCTGTATAAAGAACTCTCAAAACCCAACCGTAAAAAAAAAAACAAAAGACAACTCAAAACCCAATTAGAAAGTGGGCAAAAGGCATAAAGAGACATTTCGCTCAACAGGCTACACAGATGGCAAGAAAGCACATGAAAAGATGCTCAGAACCATCAGGCCTTCAGGAAACACCAATTAAAACCATACCCAGATATCGCTGGTTACCTCCAAGAGTGGCTAAAAGCAGATGATTAGAACACCAAGTGCAGGTAAACGATGCAGCGAGTCTAGATCACTCATACATTTGCTGGTGGGAACGTAAAATGGTACAAACACTCTGGAAAGCAGTTGGTAGTTCCTTTCAAAAACGATGAAAAGAAAAACCCTAAACACGCAGCAAGCACGCATCCCAGCAATTGCACCCCTGGCCGTTCGTCCCCAGGAAATGAAGGCTCCTGTTCATGCAAAAACCTGTACGTGAACGGTGACGGCAGAAATATTCACAATAGTGGAACATCTGGAAACAACTCAGATTATGTCAATGAGTAAATGGCTAAACACACTAGGACACCCATGCTGTGGGATGTACTCACAATAAAATGGAACATACTTTTCATGCACACAGGAACCTGGGTGAATGTCCAAGGAATTACAGTCAGTGGGGAAAGAAGCCGATCCCAAGTACTTACTGATTTAAGATGTACCTAGGATTCGTTTTAACCGGTATAGTGAGACACGCGGACGTGCAAATGCTTGTCACGTGGGAAGAGGTTTACACTCGCAGAGCCCTGGGAGCAGGAGGGCTGCAGACCACGCAGCTACACAGGGAAGCCCTGGGCCGGTCAGGAGGCGGGGTGCGGGGGGAGAGCCTTTAGAGCAGTTTCCACGGGGCAGGAGAGGCAGGCACCGGAAGCAGCCTCAGGGCTGGCTAGTTTGAATGATTTGGGTGGGCTCTGGGCTGTAGGGATGGCTCCTCATCATCTGGTACCCGACCCTGGTGGTTTAGGGCAGGCAGAGAGTGTCCCAGGATGCAGGATTCTGACCAGAGGAGGCTGAGGAGGGTCTGGCTTCAGGACTGGGTGGTTTGCGTATCAAAGGCACGTGCGCTGTCTCTAGGAATGAGCTAACCCTGGGAGAGGCAGTCCCTTCTGCAGTCTGCTAAGCCCCGAGATGCCAAAGCATCATAAAACACAGAAAAATTAAAAAAAAAAACAGGATTCACACAGTTACATACTGTATGATTCCATTTATACAGCATTCACAAAGTAACAAAGTTACAGAAATGGGGAACAGAATAGTGATGCCAGTGTTAAGGGGAGGGTCAGCCTAGAGGGCGGTGGGTGTGGCTATTAAAACGTAACAGCTCCTTGTGCTGATGGGACGTTCTATATCTTGACTGTATCAAATGTGACATTGTGCTAGAGTTTTGCAAGATGTTAGTACTAGGGAAACCTAGCCACAGAGTACACAAGATCTCTCTGTATTGGTTTTTTGTTTTTTTTTTACAACCTTGAATCTACGATTATCTCAAAGTTAAAAGTTTGATTAAAAAATATATATATGGGAAAAGCAAACAGCCCTCTCCCATTCTGCTGATCCCCAACTCCACCCCTCACCAAAGGCCACTTGAATTAACATCTTCTGTGTAAATCCTTCCATATTTTTCTCTGTATTTACTTACACACATATGCACAAACTTTGTGGAGTTTTTCATAAACAAGATTCATGGGTGGTTCCATGACTTGTGTAATAAGAGCTAGTTGGCCACAAGATGTGGCCAAAACCTTGAGAAAATTACTCCAGCCTCTTGACTTCAAAATGGCAAGCCAAGGGACCAGCATAGACTGCCGCGTCGACCGCCGCGTCCTCTCAACTGAAGGAAAACAGATTCTAAAGAGAGACAGAGGCCGGCAGCCTGGGGCTCTCCCGGGATGTGTGACTCACAGACTGTTTCTGGAAATGTCATCGGACTTAGAGACTGCAGAGCCTCCTCTGGGACAGATGGGAGCGCCTGCAGTGGAAGCTGACCATGCTGCATCGGGGGCCCTCCCGGGGCTCCCACCTCTGAAAGGTGAGGCCAGACAAATGAGTAAAGCAGATGTGGCATGATCATACCATGGAATACTACTCAGCCTTAAACAAGAAGAAAACCCTGCCACTCATGACACCGTGTGTGAATCTGGAGGACGTTACGCTCAGTGAGATAAGCCAAACATATGAAGACAAGTACTGCATGAAGCCACCTACTGAGGAGCCTAAAATCGTCAAATTCATAGAAGCAGAAAGCAAAAGGGAGGTGCTCAGGGGCGGGGGGAGGGGACACAGGGAGGTATTGGTCAAAGGGCACAAAGTTTGAGCCATTATGGAAAACCGCATGGAGATTCCTTTAAAAACTAAAAACAGACTTACTATATGATCCAGCAATCACACTCCTGGGCATACACCCAGAGGGAGCTCTAATTCAAAAAGACACATGCACCCCAATGTTCACAGCAGCATTATTTACAATAGCCAAGACATGGAAGCATACATACATACACACACACACACACACACACACACACATATATACACAATGGGATACTACTCAGCCAAAAAGAATGAAATAATGCCCCTTGCAGCAACGTGGATGGACCTGGTGATTTTCACACTAAGTGAAACAAGCCAGAAAGAGAAAGAAAAGTACCATATGATGTCACTTCTATGTAGAATCTAAAAAAATGACATAAATGAACTTGACAAAACAGAAACAGACTCATGGACATAGAAAACAAACTTATGGTTACCAGGGTTTGGTAAAGGGAGTGGGAAGGGATAAATTGTGAGTTCGAGATTTGCAGGTACTAACTACTATATATAAAATAGATAAACAAGTTTCTACTGTACAGCACAGAGAACTATATTCAATTATCTTATAGCAACCTATACTGAAAAAAATATAAAAAGGAACACATATATGCATGTATCTGTGTGACTGAAACATGACGCTGTACACCAGAGATTGACACAACATCGTGCACTGACTATACGTCAGTACAAAAGAAAAGAAAATGGCATAAAGTTTTGGTTATGCAAGACGAGGAAGTCCTAAGAGCTACTATACAGCACAGAGTTAATACTGCTGTTATTATTATAATCATAGTTAATAACACTTATAATTAATAGAGTTAATAATATTGTTATTATTATGATAAGTTGTTAACACTTAGAATTAATAAGAGTTAACTATGCTGTTGTTATTATTATAATAATAGACTTAATTTGCTAAGATGGTAGATCTTAAGTGTTCTAATAATTAATAATAATAATAACTAAAGAAGTGGAGAGGAAACTTTGGCGAGGATGGATATGTTTTATGGCCTAGATTGCGGTGATGGTTTCACACTGTACACTTACCTCCAAGCTCGAGTTGTGTGCGTTAAATATGTACAGATTTTTGTAAGTCAATCGTAAGGTAAACTGTTTTTTTTAAATAAACCCAAAGAGCCAGAGGGAAGAGAAAGGAATATGAGCTTGATGACAAGGACCAGAGAGCCGAGAACAACCTGGAAGCTTCGAAGTGCAAACACACACACACACACACACACCCTCTAAAGCAACTGTCAGATCAAAGGGAACAAGGCGCCCCCTGAAGAAGAGAGAGGAAGGAGACTGGCTGACTTCTCACCTTGTCCCTGCCTGCTCCAGGACAGAGAACGGCCTTCACCCTGGAAAGGTTAAAACAAAGCGCAATGCTAGGCATCTTACAGGCACCGGGGAACTGCTTGTCGAATTAAATGCAAAGAAGGGATTGCAAGAGACAGAAGTGCAGAGAGAGGGGCGGCTACCTGGGCGGCTGTGAACGAGTCCTTCCCCCGAGTCTGAGGAATCGCCTCCCAGCCCGTTTCAGCAACCAGCAGCCATCGTCTCAGAGCTGCCACTGGTAATTTCGAGAAATTATGGAGGGCAAAGGAGGTGTGGAAAAACTGGCCATGAACCACTCCTGACCTGATTTTCAAAACGAAAGGAAGAAAAGGAAATTCTAGAACAAATAGACCAGTGCAAGGAATGCAAATCTGTGGAAGAAGATAAAACGATCATGCAGTCAGTCTGTGAATGCAAAACGAGAGACAACACGGAACTGGGGAGGCTCGAAAACCAAACCCACCACATGAACCTCATTTCCGTTTTCAATGAGTTACCGGATTGATGGAGCCAAAGACTGTCTCAGGCAATACACTGATTTGCATAAATGTGTGTCAAGTAGGTGGTCAAACAAGGACTAGATGGTAGAGCCGTAGGGAAATTCATAGCTCATTGCACACTGCACAGAACGAGGCAGCCTGGAAGGAGGCCGTAGCGGAGGGCCACAGGGCTCTGCTCCGTCCTGGAGCCGGTCAGCGCTCCTGCAGCACCTTGGATGGAAGCAAGGGGTGTGCTCTTCAGACCTGCAAAAGGCTTAAACCTGGGCTGGAGGCTTAAAATGAACGACAGTGGAGTCAAGATTCAACATGCCACTCTGCACCAAAGCCAGCGGGTCACACATGGCTGAGGTCATGTCTTATTGCATCATTACAAGCCGGGGAGGCCTGGCCTGGCAGAAGGAAGTTGCTGACCATGTAGAGAAGGGGCCATCTTCACAGGAGCCGCTGGAGACACCGACGGGAAGAGAAGCCAGCACAGCCCGGGTTGCCCTGATGACACGTGGAGCTGGCTCCGAGGAGCTCCCTGCACCGGGCAGGCTGCAGCTGGAACCGGGCGTTCAGTTCCAGACTGCCTCGTTTAAGATGAGTGTATTCAGGGGAGAGGACGTGGAAGGTAAAGGGCCTGGAAGCACGAGAGATGATGAAGAGACGATGGCAGCTGAACGGGGAGGAGAGATGGCCAAGGAGGGGACCTCATCACAGGCTGTGAATATATCAAGGGCTGCAGAGAGAAAACAAATGGTTATTGAAAACCCGAAGCGACAGTGGCTTGGCCCTGCGTCCGGGGGAGGGTGGCGTAAATCCTGTCAGCAGGAAAATAAATCCCACCTGAGGCAGGGATGGAGCACAGGAAGGGGATGCAGGTGGCTGGGCCACCGAGGTGGGGGCTGTGGAGGGGGTGGGGGGTCCCTGTGGGCTGGGAGGCCTCGGGAAGATTAGGAACTGGCTGTGTAAGGCTGAATCCGGCTTGACTGCCTAGTGACGGGGGGTGTGACCCTCCCTCCACCGTTCTTTGCAGACAGATGCTCCTGTGAATAGCATGTGGAGGAAACAGCTCATCTTTCTGGGTCACGGGGACTGTATGTGGGGGCGCCGAGGCGGTGGTGCCCAGGGCCCCTCCGGCAAAGGCAGGACAGAGCGAGCGAGCGGGACACAGAAGCTGCTCCCTCCCGTCCCCCCACCAGGCCCCCAGGAAGTTCGGAGGGAAGGTGGTTTGAGGCAAGTTGTTCCAAAGCTTGGAAGACGAAGGGGTCTGACCCAGCATGTTGGGAGCTGTTTCCTAGAAGGAATTAGGATGCAGAAGGAGGCCACAGCGGAGGGAGACTTCTGACGCCGGGCGCAGGGACCTGATGGTGGGTCAGTCAGTGCACGTACGTGCAGCTGTGGCCCCTGCGCTGTCTCCCTGGGAGACGGCGGTCACCGGCTGCGGGTGCTGGAGGGGACTCCCGATGATGAAGGGCTGAGGACCAGCTTAATTGGTTGAAGTTTACAAAAAAAAAAAAAAAAAAAGGAGGGGGATGTTTGGGCTTGTAAAACTGAGAAGTCCAGAATGTTCCACACGGCCGAACCCAAATGTGCAAACCATGTCTTCAGGAGCCCCTGTCTGCTTCTCAGCTCTGCTTTCCTCTGCCCCAGCCTCGCTTCCAGGCAGACCCTACCCAGTCAGCAGCAGAAACAGCAGCGCCAGGCTCCCATCCCATCAATCCAGCAGGCCCGGGAGAGGGGCCGGGCCTTTCCTGTCTGCTTCTGCAGGGGTCCCAGGACGGACCCATGTTAGATGGACTTCCCCACCTCGAACACATCGTGGGGGGGGGGGCTTCACTGATTGGCCAGGCCTGGGTCAGGTGACCAGCCCTAGAGCAGGTGTGGGCCTGAGGGCGGTCGTCAGCCCCCCTGCACCTGTGACAGGTGACAAGTTTCCATCTTAGAGTCGAGGACTCTACCTCTTAGGTCTTCAGAGACCCCAAGGAGAGCCGAACGCAGGGCCAGACTGAGCAAATGGTGGCTTCGTTGACTTGGGAACGCATGATCAGGTTTTCTGTAGTCCTTAATCACATTCTTATCAGACCCGATATTCAAATTAGAGTCTCTTGTGCATAATTAAGTGCCTCCCTACTTGAAAAAATAATTTTGCTAAGATGATGCCAGAACCTTCCTGCCTTGGGCTAAATGCCATGTCCAAATTCCTGGCACACAGAGCGCGCACAAAGCACTCGTCAGGAGAGGCACGGGGTTCCAGCCTGCACAGCAGACGGCCTTTCAGAGGGAGGTGGAGGAAGGGGTCATTACCTCGCCCCAGGTGCTTGCCTGTGCGCCAGAATGCTGCCAGCTCTGACTCTGGAGGCCGAGCTAAGAGAGACTCAGAAGTTACATGGGTGTCTGTGTTCGATGCTAAGGACCTAACCCTCCCCAGGATTGTTCTCAATGTCATACTCCTTGAAAGCAGTGAGCACTCTTAGAAAGGGTGTAAAAGCAAATGACAAATGCCGGAGAGGCTGTGGAGAAAGAGGAACCCTCCACCACTGCTGGTGGGGATGCAGTTTGGTGCAGCCGCTGTGGAAAACAGTATGGAGGTTCCTCAAAAGACTAGGAATAGACTTACCATATGACCCAGGAATCCCGCTCCTTGGCATATATCCAGAAGGAACCCTACTTCAAAAAGACACCTGCACCCCAATGCTCATAGCAGCACTATTTACAATAGCCAAGTCATGGAAACAGCCTAAATGTCCATCAACAGATGACTGGATAAAGAAGAGGTGGTATATTTATACAATGGAATACTACTCAGCCATAAAAACCAACTACATAACACCATTTGCAGCAACATGGATGTCCCTGGAGATTGTCATTCTAAGCGAAGTAAGCCAGAAAGAGAAAGAAAAATACCATGTGAGATCACTCATATGTGGAATCTAAAAAAAAAAAAACATAAATACAAAACAGAAACAAGCTCATAGACATAGAACACAAACTTGTGGTTGCCAAGGGGGCAAGGGGTGAGAAGGGGCAGAGTGGGATTTCAAAATGTAGAATAGATAAACAAGATTATACTGTATAGCACAGGGAAATACATACAAGGTCTTGTGGTAGCTCACAGCAAAAGAAAATGTGACAATGAATATATGTGTGTTCATGTATAACTGAAAAACTGTGCTCTACACTGGAATTTGACACAACATTGTAAAATGACTACAACTCAGTAAAAAAATGTAAAAAAAAAAAAAAAAAAAGAAAGGGTGTAAGAGTCCCTAGCTCCGCCCCAGGCCAGAGCACAGCAGGGCAGCTGGCCCTGTCACACACAGGTGGGGGCACGAACCCCTGGGGCACACATGACGAAGGCTTGACCGGAGCAAAGGGCAAGCTCTATCAGGCAAGGCGTTTCCCTAGGACAGTTCCAATTCACACCCCATTTGGAAAACAATGCATTCCCAGTCAGCCTCTCAGAAGAAACACTGGATTCCTCAATCAAGCATCAACGCATACCCACTGAAGCCCCTAAATACTAAATATTCTTAACACCATCCTTTCCCTGAAACCCTCTCCTAGTGCCGACCTCACCGTGTCTTAGATTAGCAATCCAGTGCTCCCTGCTGCTCCCCCGCCCCTAGAGCTTGCCGCCCATACTGACCCCTTGAGCAAACTTCCTCGAAGTCAACTGTGGCCATCCCTCCTCTTCGGAAAACTTCCACGTCTTCACTCCACCTTCTTTTTTTTTTTTTTTTTTCAATTGAGATGAAATGCATGTAACATACAATGAACCATTTTAACATGTACCGTCAGTGGCATTAAGTCCATTCACAACGTTGTGCAAACATCACCACCATTCAGTTCCAAAACGTTCCCATATGGGAACCCTGTACCCATTAGCAAGTACTTCCCATTTTTCGCTTCCCAGGCAGCCACCCATCTGCCTTCTGCTTCTATGGGTTTGCCGGTTCTGGACACCTCACACAAAGACAGTCATACAATGTAGTCTTCAGCGTCTGGCCTCGTTCACTTGGCCTCATGTTTTTGGGTGGTTGTGCGGGTAAACATACTCGTTCTTCACGCCCGTTGGCCCCTCTGAGAAATCCTTCCTCGCTGGCTAAAAAGCAAACTCCTGGTTAGGGCTGAGCAGGAAATTGAGAAAAAGATGGACATCAAAGTCTTCAAACTTGGGCTGAGTCATTAGGAGAAACTGAACACATTCACCTCCTTAGGTGAGAACGCAGAATCTCAGGGCGAACCAGTGTCGCCACATGCCTCCCCCCAGCAGCTGAGCAGTGAGGGGAATTTGATGAGCAGGTGCTGTGGTCCTGGTCCTCTCCTGAGTGTGTGTGTGTCAGGGGGTGTGAGAGTGGGTGCCAGAAAGACAACAGGGAGTGCGGGGAGCTATTAGCAAACACTCAGGCACTGAGCTTCGTGGTTAGCTCGGAACAGAACGCTGCTCTAGTGAAGTCACCAGGGAAGGTGTCGGAGGCTGCAGGTGGGTGAGGAGGTCAGACAGAAAAGGGGGTTGTGGACAGCCTGGGAGGGAGGGGTGGACTTTAGCAAAGCACCCCTGGCCTGAGGGCTGGAAGCACCAGGAATCAGGGCTCTTACACTGGCTGCCAGAGCTACGTGGGGTCAGGACTTGTTCCCATTTAACAGACTGGGAAACTGAGGCCTAGGGATGCTAGAGGAAGACTCCTCAGCTTGGCATTAATGTCCCGGGCTCCTGATGGATTTGACCACTCAAGAAGACAAGGTCTTTCTCTTCGACCTACATCAGTCTCAAAGCCTGAATGTCAGCTCAATTTCTAGAGCAGGAGACATGACATTCCGAAGCGGCACCTCCTAGGTTAAGAAGTTCACCATTCAGTTCCCTGAAATCTCTTCCACGGCCATGCAAACTGCCAGAGAAGCAGCCGAGTTCTGGAAATCAGACGCAGCAAGGGGGAAAAGGAAACTTCAAACGACACTTGAGGCCACAGAAGGTGGCCACGTTCTCCAAAGCCCCGAACCCAGCAGGACCCAGGATGCTCCCTTGGGAGCCCACCTGATTTAGGGGTGACCTGAACACCCCCTGGGGCTGCTGATTCCTCGTGAGCCCAAATCCAGCTTGGCCCGAAAGGGCTCGCTTAGGTCCCAAGATCGGCGCCATGTGGAAAGTAACTTAAAAGCTTTTTGGACTTCGAGTCGCTCTTACAAAACAACATTTTTAGGAGTTAAGCAATTAATCCAAACACACATGGGTTCAATTTCCTTGAATCCGAAATGGCTTCAAAAGCAAGGGAGAAAAATGCTCACAGAAAAATCGCCTCTGAGCTTCGTGATCCCTGTCCGCCGAGGGAGCGGGGCCCTGGGGTGATCGCATGCTCACCGGCTGTCCTGCGCCAAGCCTGAGAAGAGAAGAGTTCATTTCCTGGGGGGGGCGGCCAGGGACGGGGGCCCCCCTCCTCCCTGCTTTCATGTGGACCATCTTTGGGCAAAAAGGGCACAAACAAGGAAAGGAATCAAACAAGCCCACCGCATCCCGGGCTGCTTGTCTGCAGAACGCTTTCTTCTTCTGGTTTTCCTCGAGGCGAAGGAAGGGATTTCAAAGCAAATGTTCGCTTCCCCCTTGCAAAGTTTTATGACTTGGCCTCAACTATTCACTCAGGAGGCAAGAGTTTTAATAGCATTATGTTGAGACCTTTAATTGACCTTCTCACACAAAGGAAATTAAACACAAGGCGATGTTTATATAAATCTTCTGAGGGCCAATGGGAGACATGCCATCAGCTCCAAGTGCAGGAGGAAACAAGAAGTTGGCGGCTGCCCTCCGCCCGGTCCCACGTTCTGGTGAGAGGATTGGGGGCGGGGGGAGCTGGGCGCCCGCCAGGCTCGGCCACTCATGGGCCTCTTCTCAGACAAACCACTCTGCTCCCATCTGGAAGGTTAGGGAAGAGAAGGTGAAATAATACTGCGTTTAGAAAGCTAAGTGTATAGGAAAACGTTATACATATATTTTTAAAAGACTAAGCACCTTATACATGTTTGGTTATTGTTAGCTTCCAGGGGCGGGGAGAGGCGGTGTGTGGTCCACGAGCTCTGACAACCCCCGGTGATGACAGCCCATGATTTATGTTTCATCTCTTCCTCCCTCTCCCCACTCCAACTTCTTTCCCTTCTGTAGAGGAAACCAGCTCAGAGTGTTTCCTTGAGATGCTCCAACTTTACCGCCGGGAATGGCAGGAGCCAGGGTCCAAGGCAGGTCTGACTCCAAAGCTGCAGCCCCGCTTTCCCCAGAATGCACCCACCGGGAATAGCCCCCCAGCTGCATGCCTGCAGCTCTTCTCTCCCCTGCACTTCAGACGCCCCTTCCAGCTCTGTCCTCCGCATCCGCACTTGGATGCCCGATGGCAGTTTTAGACGTGGCTCCTACCCTGCCGCCAGCCCCCTCTGCCTGGGTCTTTCCATCTGGATGATCTGCCGCTCCAGCCCCCCGCTTGCTCCATTCCAAAGGTGTGAACCTCTCCTTGATCCCTCTGTTCCTCACACCCCACATCCAGTTTGCCAGTTCCCACCAGAATCCAGCCCTGCCCACCGTCCCCTCCCTGGTGTAAGCCACCACCCCGCCGCCAGGATTGTGTCAGAGGTCTCCTGCGGGTCTCCTCACCCCACCCCTGTTCTCCAGCCACGCAGCCCCTTTTAACACATACAAAAAAGACCCCATCACTTACCCTCCAGTGGCCACCCACTCTCCCACAGGGAAGCCACAGCCTAAGATGCAGGGTCGTGAGAATTCAAGTTAGATCAGGGGTATGCACAGTCACATTGGGCACTATGCTGTGTGCCTTCACCTCCAGGGTCCTTACCGTGTTCCAAGGAAGGGACACCATTACACCCATTTAAAAGATGAGAAAACTGAGGCCCAAGGTCCCACGGCAAGGGGCGGCACCAGTGCTTAAATATATGTGTTTTCCCTGCAGGTGCCTTTTACCACCCTGTCTGACGCGCCCACAAAGAGAAGCAGCTGTGAAAAGCCACTCCACGTATCGGAAGGTGTTACTTCAGATTACAAACCCAGGTGTGCCTCTTCCTTTCCCACTAACACATTTTTTAAAATGTGGATGTATTTCCCCTTTACACAAGGAAATGGACTCAAAGTTGTGCCCCATCCCATCCCCGAAGAACCTGCTATGTAAGAAGAAGAAGGAAAAGAAGTCACCTCGCCATGTTTTTAACTGATCGCTTGCCTGTGCCTGTTTGGTGAGATTTATTCTCTCATTAATCACTGCCCTCCCTTCATTCATGTTAAATAGAAAATTGATTAGGAAAGATCCCCATCATGGTTAAAAAAAAATAATTAGCTGCTACATCATGTTGCCCACAGTGCGACAGAAAGGAGTGATTAAATTAGGAATATTAAAACCCCATTAATCTGCGCTCAGCTTAAGCTCTGCTTGTTCACGGTGGTGCTTATTATTTCTGACACTGGAAGATATTTGAATTACCCGCTGCAACAAGGTCACTCGCTGAAAGATGTCAGGTCAGCCATTAGTCAAAGGCGGGAGAGGCAACCAGAAGTGAGGGCCGCCCATGTGTCAAGGGCGCCCGCCTCACAGTGTGTCACAGATGCGGTGATGTCACTCCCCAAAGCAGGTGACACCCCACTTCCCCGCTGGCCGGGGGCACAGGCTCCCGCAGAGCTTGGAGCCACACCTGCTCTCCATCAGCCTCCATGGACCACCTGTGATTTCAGGGACCTGCAAGGCGTCCTGTGGGCTGGCGTCCTGTGCCCCTGCCCCACCCGGACTCCCACCTCTTGTCTGTGGGTGCTGGGGGGGGCCAGGCTCCCATGAGAGCGATTGCACTAAGCTGGCAAATGTCACCTGCTGGACGCTGGCACTTGCCCGGCCTGTGCTGAACAGTTTTCATCTTTCGTCTCATTGGGTCCGTCTGAGCCCTCCACGGTGGCCAACTCTGTCACCATTAATCAGGTGAGGGGTTACGGTCACACAGCTGGCCGGTGGCAGAACGGGCTTTCAGCCCCCCATGGGGACACTGTTAGCTACTTTCTAGATGCTTCCACAGTCTAACAGGGACTAGAGTCCCCTGGGCTCCCTTTGAGAGGATGCTGCGGTGCCAAGGTGAACGAATGTGGTCTAGGGGACCGTCCTTGTTTCGCAGGATTTAACCATTAAATCAACAGCTGTCACAAATCACTTCAACGGCCGAGCGTCAAGCCAGAGGAGAGGGAGCCTCACCTAGAGCCTGGCCAAGACCCTGCAGCGCCGTCGCGTGGGGACCTGGGGACAGGTCACCCACAGGGGAAGATTTCTCGTCCCCTTAATCTTTCTTTGGAGTCAAAACATGGCTAATCTCTGCCTCTAGCTGTCTGCGTCTGCGTTTATTTCTTCTTCCCCTTGAATAGTGCTTGCTGCTCCGTTAAAGAGCCCAGATCACCCCCAAAACGATGCTTCCCTCTGGTTCTGGAGGGAGGGACAGGGAAGGTCACCGTCCTGTTGGCAGCCGGCGTTCCCATCTGCAGGGCCTGCTTGGCACTCAGGGTGCTCCCAGGACGGCAGGAAGTGGTGGCATCCAAGAGCAAAGGAAGTGGGGCTGGGGGGGGGGTGCCGGGGTCCACACCAGAGGAGCGGGGTCTGTGTCCCGTATGAACAGGGGGTGGGAGGCACCGGGGAGATACGCCCCGAGTGCGTGAACGAATGAGTGGATGAATGAAGCAAGGGGACAGGAGCTGGGCGATCAGAACTGGTTTAGAGCAGAGAGGCCCCTCTCCACCCCTGACCTCCCGCCTGCAGGGCCAGAGGACCCCACTCCCAGTCCCCCCTCCCCAGCAGCAGCCTCCTCTCCTGACTGGCTGGGTGCCTGGAGCATCCGTGCGCAAGTAAGGCTGCCGAGTCGAATCCAAATGGGGCTGGAGACCGCCTGGAGGGGATCCCTGTTTCACGGCAGAGGAAATGAAACCCGGCAGGTCACTGGATTTGCCCAGCTCCCGAGGCTGGCTGGTCACCGCTTGCTTAGAAGAAATGTATGGTTTACTTACAAGCAGAATTCTGACTTGGTAGAAAGAGTTTTCCCAACTATAACTCAAAAAGACACACGCACCCCAATGTTCACAGCAGCACTGTTGACAACAGCCAAGACATGGAAGCAACCTAAATGTCCATAGACAGATGATTGCATAAAGAAGATGTGGTGTGTATATATATCATGGAATACTACTCAGCCATTAAAAAGAAATGAAATAATGTCTTTTGCGGCAACATGGATGGACCTAGAGATCGTCATATTAAGTGAAGTGTCAGAGAAAGACAAATATGATGTTGCTTATATGTGGAATCTAAAAAAAATGATACAAATTTTATTTACAAAACAGAAATAGACTAACGACATAGAAAACAAACTGTGGTGACCAGGGGGAAAGGAGGTGGGTCAGGGATAGAATTGGAGTTTGAACTTAATAGACACACACAACTATACAGAAACCAGATAAACAGCTAGGACCTACTGTAGAGCACAGGGAACTGTCTTCAGTTTCTTGCAATGAGCTGCAATGGACAAGACTCTGAAAATATACACATACACGTATGTGTATGTACAACTGAATCGCTTGGCTATACCTCTAAAACTAACATTACAAGCTGACTACACTTCAATAAAAAATAAGAATTTTTAAAAAAGGGTTTTCTCATAAGGGATGCCTGAAACCGCCCAGTGTTGCTTCCTGTTGCACAGTGTTCTGTCTCCTTTCAGTGCTTACCACATGTGCTGGTGACAGACAGGCCCAGGGGAAGCCACGTGTGGACTTGGGGACCAAGGCTTGTCCCAGATAACCGCGGTCATGTGCTGGTCACAGCACCAAAGACAGTCTAGGACTCGTGAGCCAAGCAGGCTGGCACCCCTGGCCCCTAATTGTCCCTCCTTAAGGGCCGAAAAAGCTTCCCTGCCCCGCCAAGTTCTCCGCCTGCGGCGGGTGTGGGGTCGTCCCCACCCGGCTGCGGCCCGGGAGCGCACAGCTGGGTTACTGGAAAAACGAAGACGCGGACCTGTAAAAACAGTCCATACTCCTAGTTCATTCCTGAAGGTGGCTATTTATAGAGGCGGCTTGGAAGAGCCTGGGGCCCTCCCCACAGGTCTCCTTGCAACCACCATGGAATCTGCACAGAGGGAACATGTGACAGCTCAACAAAAGTTTATCTGGCACACGGGCTCCGAAACCCAGGGCCAGGGCCGCCTGGCAGAGCAGAGTGTCTGACTTGGTCTTACTTGCCTCTGGCTCTCCGTGGCTCAGGGCACAGAGCGCCTGTGTGCGGCCCTCGTTCTCCGGGAGGAAATTCCAGGCCGGGCCAGACCTCAGACTGCTCAGAAAGCTGGCACTGGCCTGGCTGGGGACTGGGCTGGGCCACATTTTAGAAGGGCGAGCTTAGGCCCCAGCATCTCCAGCACAAGTGCCAGAAGGAGAATTTAAAACAATCTGAGGGCACTCAGTTTGACAGGTTTGTTAACGACAGAAAAGATCCTGGAGAAAACATATTTCATGGGTGACTTCTGGGAAGAGGACATTACAAGAATGAGAGACACCTCTCAAAGGCTCGGTGCAGGGCCCAGAGGGAGGGGAGGGGCACATGCAGCTCTGCTTCACTCTGCACCCCCCAGGACCCCCCCCCCAGATCCCCCAGACCCCCACCCTCCCCTCCCTCCCTGAGAGCACAAGGCCAGCCTGTTTTCTGACCCCGGACTGCACAGAGCATCACATTGTGAGAACCATGAGGCAGCCAGAAGGAAGGGCAAAGAGGCAATGGTGGGGGGTGGTTAGAGAAGGAACCCACCCTCCCCGACGGCAGCCTGAGGTCCCTGCGTAAAAGAAAATTGACTCATAGCTTGCTCCTGGCCCATGATCTTTGATGAGGATGGAGAATTTAATGCTTCCATGTTCCCGGCAGGGGGCGTGACCTGGGTGGGCAGGGGCTGCCCTAGAAGGTGGTGCTTGGGGTTTAAGGGGAAAGGAAAGGGTTAGCGCTGTCATTTAGAGTGGTGACATGGGGACAGAGCTGTGAGAGGGCTGGAGGCTCCATATGCAGGTCTGAGGGGGCGGCGAGCAGGGCAGGGGGAGGGGCTGGGAACCCACTTGTCACTGAGAGAGCCCCATGCCAGCAGGGACTTCAGGATGGGGGGAGCCTGTGCCTCCACAGGGGGCTGCCTGCTGTTCGGAGGTCTCATAGAAAGAGAACAGCCCAGCCTGATGCTGGGAAGTTCAGAGGAAGGGAAGTGACTTGGTGCTGGATAGAAGGTCCCGTCTGGACTGGAGGAGACCGAGGAACGCTTCACGTGGGTCCAGTGCACGAGGGAGCTCAGGCAGGCTCAGCAGATGCAGAACAAGAGTCCACGCTCGCACTTAGAGGCCCGGGACCTCAGTCCCCGCTCTACCGTTTACCACCTATGTGACTTTACAATTCTGGCCTCCGTTTCTGCATCTAGAAAATGGGATGAAGCTCCTTTCCCCACAGGATCCTTGTGAAGAGTGAGTGAGCCTGGCGCATAGCAGGTGCTCGATAATGCTGGACCAGTCCGCCTTATTTACATCCGGGGTGGGGTCCATGCACTGTCTGGGGCTTCACATTTAGTGACATTTAAAATTATATGCTCAATAGCACTATCAGAGAAATGCAAATCAAAACTACAGTGAGGTATCACCTCACACCAGTCAGAATGGCCATCATTCAAAACTCCACAAATGACAAATGCCGGAGAGGCTGTGGAGAAAGGGGAACCCTCCTACACTGCTGGTGGGAATGCAGTTTGGTGCAGCCGCTGTGGAAAACAGTATGGAGGTTCCTCAAAAGACTAGGAATAGACTTACCATATGACCCAGGAATCCCACTCCTTGGCATATATCCAGAAGGAACCCTACTTCAAAAAGACACCTGCACCCCAGTGTTCATAGCAGCACTATTTACAATAGCCAGGACATGGAAACAGCCTAAATGTCCATCAACAGGTGACTGGATAAAGAAGAGGTGGTATATTTATACAATGGAATACTACTCAGCCATAAAAACCGACAACATAACGCCATTTGCAGCAACATGGATGTCCCTGGAGAATGTCATTCTAAGCGAAGTAAGCCAGAAAGAGAAAGAAAAATACCATATGAGATCACTCATATGTGGAATCTAAAAAACAAACAAACAAACAAAAAAGAAGAACATAAATACAAAACAGAAACAGACTCATAGACATAGAATACAAACTTGTGGTTGCCAAGAGGGCAGGGGGTGGAAAGGGACAGACTGGGCTTTCAAAATGCAGAATAGATAAACAGGATTATACTGTATAGCACAGGGAAATATATACAAGATCTTGTGGTAGCTCACAGCAAAAAAAAAAATGTGAATGAATATATGTGTGTTCATGTATAACTGAAAAACTGTGCTCTACACTGGAATTTGACACAACATTGTAAAATGACTATAACTCAATAAAAAAAAGTTAAAAAATAAAATAAAATAAAATTGCAACTTGCTCCTCCAACCTTTAACTTTAAAAAAAAAACCACAAAATAAATAAAATAAAATTACATGTGCTATATATCTACAATAGCCAAGACATGGAAATAACTTATGGTCATCATGGGAAAAGAGCCCACCTGGGAACGAAGCTGCCACACGGAGAGATCAGAGAGAGACAGGCAGCACCTGGTCCTGACCAGCTTGCTGGAGCATCAGGGTCCAGCCTTACCTAAAGCTGTTGGAGCCAATGGTTTTTTTTTTTTTTTTTCCCTGTTTCTTGTTTGAGTTTGTGATTGAGGTTCCTTGCAACCAAAGACTCCTGATTCATACAAGCGCCTGCTGAGCGCCAGGAGCTTCCCGTGAGTCATGTCGCTTACCCCCCTCGGCAGAGGTGGGGAGGGGAGGAGCTGGGGTCAGAGCTCAGGCATGGTCTAATTCAGAAGCTCATGACCATTTTTTTTTTTTTTTTTTTTTTTTGCTCTCCAGTCTGAGCTAAGCTAAGAAAACAGCAGATAAGAGAGGCAGCACCAGCCTTGCTCTCAGCCTAAGAGGGACAATCCTAAAAATCTTAGCTTTTTCCCACTAGCAACAAGTGACTGGAGGTAATTACTGCTTTTTCAACATCTTTTATTTTAATGAAGCACAATCCTTATTAAAAAGCCAAGAGCACAATCTGTCTTGAGGTAGCCTTCCTTGCTGGTGGAGAACCCGACCTCTGGGTTTCTAACTGGCACCACTGCATGCTCGGGGATGAGGTCCGGGATCCCAACAGAGTTGGCCTCTGGGGACCAGGTGGGTGGCATCAACCTTGTGTCAGGCACAGTCCTTGCCAACCTGTCTAAGACCCATGTACCCAAATAAAGGAATCCTAGCTTGCTTGGTGGGCAGTGTGGGTGCACCCTGTGGGGAGAAAGGAGGGAAGTTTGCTCCCAGCAGGTGCATTCCAAGAGGGAAAGCCATGTTAGGGACACAGCCCTTTAAAACATCCTGGGTTGACTCCTCCCATGACTATCTGCACCAGCAAAGGTGGCTGCAGCAAGAAGCCACCGGAGGGACAGAGAACCCAGCCCAGCTCCAGCCCCTGCCGGTCTCGGCACCCTCCTCCTCGGGCGCTCAACTCCCCTGGAGGAGGACGCATGTCTTTGGTAAGGTCTGCCCTCAGTACAGCGTGACTCTCTCCTGCATCTGAGATCTGCCTCAGGCCGGCCTGTCCCTGGACCGCGCACTCTCCGCAGCCCCTTCCGGTCCTAAAGCCCCGACGAGACTCGTTTGCCTGACTGATGACACGGGGGCCGCAGCTGCGCAGAGAGGCCTCCACGGCGACGGTCGGAGCTGGAGTTCTTACTCCAGGCAGCAAACTGACCCGTGCCCGCGGCCCTGGAGGGTGGCAGCCAGATCATGTGTTTACTCCATCACCAGGAGGGGATCCCAGAGGCGCTCAGCGAACACTGGCTCGGATCTCAGAGGCTGCTCCAGGCTGGGGAGCCAAGCTGCAGCGCCCACCCTTGTGGGGGGAAAGTAGCCTCTCTCCACTCAAGGACACAGGAGGAGAGAGGTCCTAATCGCGGTGCATCCTGACAGAGCTGTGGTCCCATCACCGAGAGAATCATTCTCTGCTGGGGAATGAGAGCCTCACGGTGTTGCCCAGAACTGAGACTCACCTGGCCCAGGATAACACAGAGCAGAGGGCGCAGGCAGAGCCCCAGGCAGGTAGGGCGCTCTTCCCAGTGACTCTGGGGAAGTTTGCTCGCAGCAGGTGCAGTCTGAGAGGGAAGCAAGGCTCACCGTGCTTCAAAGTAGTGCTTACCCCAGCACAGAGTCCTGCCAGGAAGCCTCCGTCAGGCGCTTCCCGAAGGCTGCTCAGCCCACGGCTGTCTACACAGTGTGCCCATCACCCCCATTTTTCTTCCAGAGGGGATCACTGGCCCTGCCCTCCTGAGCAGCCTACTTCTAGGCTAGATTCATAAAAACTATGCAGCTCTGTATTTCATCGTTTCCACCAACTGCTCACCCGTGCCTCCACTGCCTGTTACCCAGAGGCCAGATCTGCTGGCTGCGGGCGTCCCCAGCCCAGGGAGGAGCAGGCAGGACGGTGCCAAGGGACACGGGGCCTACCTGACCGCCCTCCTCACCTCCCCCGACCCCCTAGACCTGGGGACACGTCCTGGGGAGCGGCAGCCGCACGGGACCACAGGCCTCGATCATCTCTCAAGCTCAGGCCTGAACCGGCCGCAGAGGGACGCATTTACTGTGCGTTCTCTTCGGAGAAACCAGAGGAAGGAAGAAGTTCCAAGTCCCCTGCCACTTCTACACTTCCGAAGCAAAACAAAACAAACCGCCGATGCCTTTGCTCTCTCTCTGTCCCGGCTAATCTAGAGCCAGCTGGTGTATCAGGCAGGGAGACGAAGTCACAGGGACCACCCCCAGAGAGTGGGAAAAGGGACCACGAGCCTCTCTGTCCCTGCCGCAGGCCTGGCGCCTGGGCTCACTGCGGTCACTGCCGCATCCCCTCCCTTCCCTCCTCCATCACGGTCGCCCACACGGCCCCTGGGGAAGAGTCTGATTTGCTGGTACCCGCTTCGGTTGTTGCAGACGCAGCGCGGCTGCAGGCCGAGGCAGTGATGTGACCGAGGAGGGCCTTCTGCTTCTCCTCCTGCGACAGACGCAGGTAACAGGCTGCCGAGGGCGAGAATACTTCATGGAGGGAATCAGTCTCCCTAGAGAAGAAAAGGTGACAGGGTAACAATCGTCATTTTTAATCAGAGACAGAGCCGGGGCAGCTGCTTCCGAAATAAATGCTCGAGCACCACGGAGGGCGGGCTGCGGTGTGCGAAGCTGCTCATTTCAAGGAAAAATCAGGGCAGCCCAAAGTATAAGCGCTAGACGGGCAGAGGGCGGCGGGGGTGGCTCAGTGGCAGAGCCACGCTTAGCACGCGTGAGGTCCTGGGCTCAGTCCCCAGTGCCTCCATTAAAAAGCAATCAACCAATCAGACAAACAAAACAGGGTTTGGGAAGCCTTATTTGTGGTCTCGGCTTCCCCTCACAGGGTCTTGCAGATGCTAATAAAAACAGTAGGTTAATTAATAAATAGACAGCCTGTTTCCGCTGCCATTCCAGGCTTCCTCCACCAGGGACCTGGTGAAACCTCAGCCCAGTGGAGTCGGAGGAACGCTTTCTGGGTTCGTCCTGAAACAGCAGTGGTGGCCCTGTTTGCTGGTCCCCTTCCGGGGTCCCAGCGGTGCTGGGTTACTGTGGTCTGAGATGGGATAACGAATTCCTTGCGTTGGGGCGTGGATGTAACACCTTATCTCTAGCTGCTCAGAGCACCGACTTGCAGTGTCGTTAGTGACGGTAGTTCTGCAGCTTTAGCTCTTCCTGTGCCTAACCTCCCAGGGCACAGACCTGTGCGGGGCTGGGGTGAGGGGCCCTGCAGCCACCAGCATCCCCTAGAGCCACCCTGGGTTGGGTGGACGGCAAGGCCCGTCTCTGTGCTGAATCCCATCAGGAAGAGTCCCTGCTCCAACCCACCCCAGGATGCAGGACACCAGAGTTTGCGGTGGATTCTGTGAGTCTCCCTCCAGCTGCCCCCATCCTCCCCACCTGAGACAGGCTTGGCTTCCAGACTTGAACATGTTTTGCCAGCCTTCTTCTTGCTCAGCCCCTTTGCTGCCCCCACTGCTCAGAAAAGTGTTTCTGGAGGAAAAGGCCATCTTTGTTACCACGGCTCTGGCCAGACAGTAGGTCTGTGGCTCCTGTGGTGGGGAGTGGGGATTGGGCAGAGCCAATCCAAACCAAACACAAGTCAAGCTTGTTTTATTTTTCTTTTACCTTAAAAATTGCAGTGGGCATGCACTGCCAACATAGAGACACAGCACGACCAGCATTTATTTCCTCCCACGTTTGCCTTGCAGAACTGGACAGAGGAGCAGAGCAAGAGAAAGGTGGGGACAGTTGCATTAGCCATGAACTGCGGGAGAAAGAAGTCACAGGAATACTCGACTAAGATTCAGAACAGGCAGTGAGGTGTCCCTGGCTGGAGGTGTAGGGAGAAGCAGGTGCTTTGGACACTGAGCAGTAGAACCAATATGCACTGTTGGAAGCAAGCTCCAACGGCAAGGCATCGAAGTAGGACTCAGCCTGCCGTGGCTTGTCCGTGCGACTTTATTAAGCCATGTGACTTCTCGGGGCTTCATTTTCCTCTGTCCAACGAGAGGACTTGGACTGGACTTGGCACTGGACTTAACCTCCTATTTTCTTTCCAGCTCCAAAGACCAATTCAATGCCTAAGAATAGATGGAAAATAAGGATTATTAGGAAGGACACATGGTGGCCACCTGCTTATTTCTTTAAATCTTGCTCTCCCCATGTGATCTCTTAATTCAATTAATTAGGGATGTCTATTTAAGTTATTACGCAGGTCAGAATAAAGAAATCAACTTTTATCCTACACTGTTGGTGGAAATGTAATTTGGTGCAGCCACTATGGAGAAAAGTATAGAGGTTCCTTTAAAAAACTAAAATTAGAGTTATTATATGATTATTATATGATCCAGCAATCCTACTCCTGGGCATATATCTGGAAAAGAAGAAAACTCAAATCCAAAAAGACACCTGCACACCAATGGTCACAGCAGCACTGCTTACAACAGCCAAGACATGGAAGCCCCTAATCGACAGATGACTGGATAAAGAAGATGTGGTGTATATATATATGGTATATATATATGTGATGGAATATATATATATATATATATATATATATATATATATATATAATGGAATACTACTCAGCCATAAAAAAGAACGAAAGACTGCCATTTGCAGCAACATGGATGGACCTAGAGATGACCATACTAAGTGAAGTAAGTCAGACAGAGAAAGACAAATACTATATGATATCACTTAGATGTGGAATCTAAAAAATAATACAAATGAACTTATTTACAAAACAGAAACAGACTCACAGACATAGAAAATAAATTTATGGTTACCAAAGGGGAAAAAGGGAGGAGGGATAAATTAGGAGTTTGGGATTAGCAGATACAAACTACTACATATAAAATAGATAAACAACAAGGTCCTACTGTACAGCACAGGAAACTATATTTAATATCTTACAATAACCCATAATGAAAAAGAATATAAAAAGAATGTATATGTATAACTGAATCTCTATGCTGTACACCAGAAACTAATGCAACATTGTAAATCAACTCTACTTCAATAATAAAAAAAAAATTTCAATAATAAAAAAAAAAAGCTCAACTTTTAAACAATTTGTCCTCTTTTCATTGTCTTTGATCTAGTTATTCCACTTCGAAGAGTCTGAAGAAAGGGTGAGGCATGGAGTCAAAGACTCATATACAAAGATGAGCCGCGTATCGTTACTAGCAAAATAAAAAGACAAAAATAACCCCTGAAATGGATATAACCAAAATAAATTATGACATAGCCACTAACATGTTTTCAATGATATTTTTAAACATTGGGAATTACTCATAATATAAATACACACAGACACACCCACATACATGGCAGATATTGCTAACAGTCCACAGCCTTCTTTTCCTCTTGAAGATCACAGTCAGGCGCAGGATCCTTCTTAACACAGCCCCCTTAACAGCCACCATCAATGCCAGTTGGCATGCAGATGGAATCTAATAGCCATCTCAGTATGAGCTCCTTCAGCAATAAAGATGAGAGTCAAGGTCAAGATGCAGAAGGAAGCTAAATAGAAGTTGAGTAGTTCAAATCAAAGGCGGTCAAGTGAAGGTGAGTGCAGGGTTAAGACATCCCAGCAGGGCCCAGAAGTGTGCTAGGATGAGGATGAGGCTATTGGAAATTAAGTGCATTTCCCGCCGCATTGCTCGGGGCTGTAGGAGCAGAAAGTTGTGCTTTTGAGACAACAAATTTAAGAAGTTTTGGGTTTTCCTTGTTCCCCCACTCCTGCAGGGGACAGAGTGTTCTGCAAGATATAGTTACTTGAGATCGCCAGGCTCCTGGGCCGAATGGATGATGCAGAGAGCTTTTCTTTGTTGTTTGAGAATTGATAGACTTTGGGGGAAACTCCTTCAAAAGTAGGTTTGCCCCAGCTCTCCAGTCACCACATGACCAAGCATGGCTGTGACATCTCAGGGTGCTGCCCAAGGGCTGACAAATGGAGGACCAGTGGTCCCTCTGGGCATCCCCGGAAGGAGGCTGGGAAGAGGGATTTGCCTCCTCCCTCCTCACTGAGGACTGATGCTCTCCGGACAGGGAGATTAAGAGACTGAGTCAGGAATTAAAAATAGACTTACCGTATGATCCAGCAATCCCACTCCTGGGCATATATCCAGAGAAAGATGTAATTCAAAAAGACACCTGCACCCCAATGTTCACAGCAGCACTACTTAAAATAGCCAAGACATGGAAACAACCCAAATGTCCGTCAACAGAGGACTGGATAAAGAAGACATCATATATATATACACACACATACATACACACACAAAGGAATACTACTCAGCCATAAAAAAGAATGAAATGATGCCATTTGCAGCAACATGGATGGACCTGGAGATCGTCATTCTAAGTGAAGTAAGGCAGAAAGAGAAAGAAAAATACCATATGATATCACTTATATGTGGAACCTAATAAAAAAAAAGGACACAAATGAACTTATTTACAAAACAGAAACAGACTCACAGAGAACAAATTTATGGTTACGAGGGGTTAAAAGGGATTGGGAAGGGCTAAATCGGGAGTTCAAAATTTGCACCTCTTGGGGAGTGATGGAAATGTGAGCTATCTTGATTGTGGCGGTGGTTTCATGGGTGTATACATCTATCAAAACTCATCGAATTGTGCATCTGAAGTATATATAGCTTACTGTATAGGAACCACACCACAATAAAGGTGTTTCAAAAAGAGAGAGAGAGAAAAAGGAGGCTGAGCCATGGAAATATATTGAGCTGAGGGCGGGCAGGCGGAGGTAATCCTGCTGCAGGGGGACGCCTGGGCCCCATCGCCCACATCTCAGAAGAAGGAGTGACTTTTCCCGGCGGCTGTGTGTCCCTTCCCCCAGAAGACAGCCTGCTACCCTTGTGAGACTCTTTGATTCCAAGAACTGGATTTTCTAGATTAGGTCCTTTATTAACCCCAGGTCGGGAGGGGGAAATGGGTGGGGACAAGAGGCTCCCTGGCATCTTCATTTCTTCCCCTCCACTCTCCACAAATCCATCCCGCGTCGATGACATTTGCAGAGTGCATTTTCACGGGTCTCCATAATCCCTTCAGAATATTAAGGCCGCATTACTTTATCTTTGGTTACATTAACTTCAATTTTCCTTATGAGTTAGTATTTGGCTAAAAATTAATATAGTGAAGTTGAAAAGAATCTTATGATAGGAAAAAGACTAATTTCATCTCTGACTGCTCAGATCCCGGAGTACGCCGGGGTTAATGTAATTAACTTACAATTTGAGCCCGGGCTGTGTACATACACTGAGTCTCCCCGCTGGAAACGAGATTAGATTTTATTACTCTATATATCCTGGTTATCTTCACCGAGCCTGCTCGGTGCTGCAGTGCAAAGGCAGAACCATCTGGTACTGAGCCCATGCAGTTTATTTAAGGATTTAATTAAATGCTCTAAATGGAGAGCTTCTCTGAATTAACATTTTAAATGTGACTTATTGCAGGTTTAATATTGTCTTAATGCCAACCTGGGAAACTCCATCGTCAAGTTGTTGACGTTCAAATTGAATTCATTTGGGTGGCTCCCGGGGGGACCCATTAATTAATCTAAACAACTAATGGGGATTGGTTCTGACTTTTGATGAAGATTATTTACTGAGACAATTTGCAATGAATAAAGAGTCACAGTAGGCAAATACTTAATTGAATTCAAAAAAGTCTCATTGTGTTTAGTGTCAGGAATGCATCATGTGAGTGAGCTTTGAAATACCATGAAAGGGGCGATTGCTTCAATCTTCTTAGCTGTGCGCTAATAACAAAGCGAATGGGTAATTACATTTTCCTGGGTAATTTGCTGCTTGCAAAAGGACAACAGGTCTGGCTGGCTAATCGCTTCCGTGGAAAGAAATTTCTAAAAGCAGAAACTCTGCCCTTGGATGGCACGCGGCCCCACGGGTTGCCCAAAGGCAGTGGCAAGGACAGGTCTGGCTGCCCACTGCTGGAGCGTCACCCTCCAGCTGTCAGGAATTGCCTGGCTGAAAAGCCCTTCTCAGCCCCGCAAAGTCCCTAAGTGGCCATCGCCTCTCAGTCGGCTTCCTGCTGAACTCAAGGATCTCTGACGAGTCCGCGTGTCTCAAGTTTGCCCATCCCAGCTTCCTCTGGTTTGCACCTTCTCGGCCAACACAAGGCAGACCTCTGCTTCAATGAGGAACATGGACGGCCGCCCCAGCAACCAGTACGCCCTCCATCCTGTCCACCCTTCAAGGCCCGGGGCAGCATCTCAAGATCACAAGGCTCACCGTGCACTCTCCTTCCTCCGTCATTGGCTTTCCCCGGCTTCTTAAAGTGAGGCTCAGGACCACCAGCAGCGCTGGCCGCCGGGCGTGTTAGAAATGCAGACTCTCAGGCCGGCCCTGCCCCACCGAATCAGAATCTGCCTTTAACAAGAGCCCCAGGGGACCACGTGCAGATTCTGGTTCGACCCCTGGTCCACGGGGGTCTCTGCCATCCTGTTTCCTTCTCTCTGACCTACCTGGCATCAGCTCCCTGGCGCCAGGGCTCAGGGCTCTGCCTCTCTGGGATCTGTGGTGGCACCAGGAAAAGCCAGAGAAAATGATGGTTTTCTTTAGTTAACAGTAATCTTTTAATGTTCCGACTACCTGGTCTTTGTTGTAAAACTGCTATATATCCCCACCTCTTCGGAGCAGTCCCTCAGAGCGACCTGAGAGGCTGTCATCCCAGAACTGTCCACCTAATTTAAATGTAACTCTCAACTTTTAGGTTGCGCATTTTATTTCAGGCAACAAGGCATAAAGAAATAAAACAATAGTGTTAAAAAGCCAACTGACAGCAAAGGAAACAATCAACAGAGAGAAAGTCACCTAAGAACAGGAGAGGATAGTTGCAAACCACAGATCTGGTAAGGGGCTAATATCTACAATGTACAAGAAACTCCACAACTCAAGAGCAAAAACAAAAACAAAAACAAAAACAAAACAAAAACAACCAAATAACCCAATTTAAAAATGGGCAAATGACCTGAACAGACTTTTCTCCAAAGACATACAACCAACAGGTGCATGGAAAAGTGCCCAGCATCACTCCTCCGTCATCTTCCATCATTCCCCAGTGCACATCCAACCACAGTGAGACACCTCCTCACACCCTTTGGGATGGCCGCTACTAAGAAAAAAAAATAGAGTGAGGATGTGGGGAAACTGGAATCCCTATGCACTGTTGCACCCGCTGTGGCAAACAGTGTGGAGGTTCCTCAAAAAAGTAAAACTAGAACTACCAACAGTCCTACTTACGGGAATTTATCCAGAAGCATTGAAATCGGGACCTTGATGAGATAGTTGCGCTCCTGGGTTCATGGTGGCGTTATTTACAATAGCCAAGGTGTGGAAGCAACCTGTGTCCATCGGTGGATGGGTGGACAAAGATGTGGGCTGTCCATACAAGAAATATTATTTATTCAGCCTTCAGAAGAAGGGAAATTACAGTACATGCGACCACATGGGGGGACCTTGAGGACGCTACGGGGAGTGAAGTAAGTCAGCTTCAGAAGAATAAATACTGTATGATCGCACTTATATGAGGGGCCCAAAGAGTCTAAAGCTCACAGAAGCAGAAGGAAGCAGAGTGGTGGCTCCCAGGGGCCGAGAGGAGGGAGGAAAATGGAAAGTTGCTGTCCAAAGAGTCTGATGTTTCTATTGTGCAAGATGAGAAAGTTCTAGACGTCTGCTGTACAACGTTGTGCTTCTAGTTCACAAGAATATACTGCACACTTAAAAATGTGTTGAGAGGGTGAAAGAAAAAAGCCAGCTGATAACGGTATTGCAGCCGTGTTGCTTAGCTTCAGCGCCGTGTTGTGGTAAAATGTTAACCGGAAGGAGGCTGGTGAAGGTCACGTGACGGGGCTGCTCAGCACTGGCACTGCTGACGTTTTGAACTAGATCATTCTTTGCTGTGGGGGCCGCCCTGTGAATGCAGGGTGCTTAGCAGCACCCCTGGCCTCTACCCACTGGATGCCAGAAGCACCCCCACCGCCCAGTGTGACAACCAAGAATGTCTCCTTGCCCTGCCAAGTGTCCCCAGGGCGAGCAGGGGTTGGGGGGAAATCCTGGTTGAGAATCACTGGTCAGCAGGAACTCTCTGTGCTATCTTTGCACTGTTCCATAAATCTAAAGTTACTTCCAAATAAGAAGTTAATATCGGAACACCAGAGGTGCACATAATCCATGGAAGAAATCACTAATAAGCTGGGTTTCATTAAAATTAAAAACTTCTGCTCTGTGAAAGCCAGTGTCAAGAGAATGAGAAGACGAGCTACAGATTGGGAGAAAAATCTTTGCAAAAGACACATCTGATCGAACTGTAATCCAAAGTATAAAAGGAACACTCACAATTCCACAACAAGAAAACAAACAAGCTAATTTTAAAAAATGGGCCAAAGATCTTCATGGACACCTCATTAAAGGAGACATATAGATGGAAAATAAATGTGTGAAAAGATGATCATAGTTCATCAGAGAAGTGCAAAAATAACAAGAAGCCTGCACACCTAACAGAATGGCCAAAATCCAAAACGCTGACAACATCGAATGCTGGCGAGGATGTGGAGCAGCTGGAACTCGCATTCACTGCTGGTGGGATGCAGAACGGCATGGCCCCTTTGGAAGACCGGTGATTTCTTTCCAACTAAGCATGCTCTTACCATGCAGCGATCGTGCTTTTCGGTATTTGCTCAAAAGAATGGAAAACGTTAACGTCCATGTGAAAAACCGCCCACGGATGTCTGTAACAGCTTTGTTCGTCATTGCCAAAACTTAGAAGCAGTTAAGATGTCCTTCCGTAGCTGAATGGCTCAACTGGTCCATCCAGACAATGGAGTGTTACTTAGCACTAAAAGGAAATGCGCTGTCAAGCCACGAAAAGATAAGGAGGAAACTCACGTGCCTGTGGCGAAGTGGAAGAAGCCACCTGAGAAGCCTCCTGCTGCGACTCGTTCTGGAAAAGGCAGAGCTGTCTCTGTGGAGACTGCGAAAAGCTCAGTGGCTGCCGGGGGTTGGCCCATCTTGGAAGCTCGTTTTTCAGGAAGTACCTTCGGCATCCCATTGAGGTGGGTTCCCCAGAATGCACTTGGGAAATGCCGTTCTAGATCAGCCGTTCTCAACCAGGGAGGGCGCTGTCCCCTGGAAACGCCTGAAGATGTTGTTGGTTGTCATGACTGAGGGAGCGCCGTGGTACAAAGCTGGTGGGGACCAGGGATGCTGCCGACACCCTGCAACGGGCAGGACAATCCCCACA
Source organism: Camelus ferus (assembly GCF_009834535.1). NCBI lineage: Eukaryota > Metazoa > Chordata > Mammalia > Artiodactyla > Camelidae > Camelus > Camelus ferus. The sequence continues at coordinate 23,394,121 of NC_045711.1, forward strand.
ACACAGAGCGGTCTGGTCCTGAGTGTCAACATTGCCACAGTTGAGAACCCTGCCCTTGAGAATCAAGGGAGTGTTTGACCTTCGGCTGCAATAAATTCTGATAACATAACTGCTTATATGAGAGAGTCCCCATGGTTTGTCCACACCATCCGGCTTCGGGGGTGCTGTTTTAGCAGAGGTGGCTGCGCTGGGCGGAGGGACAGACAGGGAGTCGGCCTGACAGGGCTTTGGAAACCAATGCCGAGTCCAGACTCTTACAGAGCAGATCTGTAAAAGGGTCATGAAAAGCGAGAGGTGCGTTAGGGGGCAGAAGGTGTGCCAGCAGGCAGGAGATTTGACTGCAGGTTGATACCCACTTTTTTGTTTATTAAAGGGATTTCCTTTCTCCCACCCTTATTCACCTAAAATGTGACCACAGAGGGGAAATGTGGAGCAGATGTACGGCCACAGGGGACTCCAGGCTGGTCTCTGCTCTCTCCACAGGAGCAGGGATGGTCCAGAGAGTCCAGTTAAGACCCCGGCCAAGGGCTTCCCCATCCCTGAGGGGTAGGTGGTCCACGAGCCCGCTCCACGGAGCACGCCCCCTGCCCCACCAGCATCTCTCCCATTTCCCCCCATGACAGCCCCATTCCAGTGCTTTACAGGGAAGCTTTGCCTGAGCTTCGGTTTTACTACATTTATCTCATTGCCAACCTTCAAAATGCCAAACGCTGCCACTTGCCCTGGGGGAAATAATTTCCTCTCTTACCCCGAATGTCATGCAGAAACTCACTTCAAACCGCACTGACTGGCTGGTTTTTCCTCCTTCAACCCTAACTCGAATGCCAGGCATCAGAGACAGAGGGACTCACCTCTGCCTCCCCGCGCCCTCAGCTTCCTTTAGTATTAAAATCACAAGCTGCCACTTCCATATCCTGAAAGAGATGTGGAAAATAATGTATTCACAGGAAAAGCTTAACTATGATACATCCACATTATAAAATAGTATGCAGCCACTGGAAAAAAAAGCATTGAAGACTATTTAAGGAAGTGGAAAAATGCTCACACTGTGACGTTCGCTGGGAAAAAAAGGCAAAACATGATATGATCTCAAGTTTGTAAAAATAAACAGGGAGAGAGAGAGAGAGAGAGAAGAAAAGTAGAACCAAAAAGCAGAAATATATTATCTTTTATCTCCAGACAGAAAGAGTATAGATCATTTGTTTACTTCTTGGCACCGTTCTGTATTTTCCAATTTTTCCACATGAGTATGTCGTACTTGGATAATCTGTAGTTAAAAGATCAATTTAAAAAAAAGCTGAAACTTGCTCATCCCTCAGGCTCCGGGTGATGATGATCAGGTGTATCCCCACTCGAAGAGCCCAGCCACCTTCTCCCCCAGTTTATCACAAACAGGTTTCCCAAAACCAGCCCACAAAGGACATCTTCAGGGGGCTCCTTTCCGCCCGCAGAAGGGGCCACTTGGGAGAACACAGCTCATTGTCACAAAGCCAGAGGCACAAAAGAAGTACTTTGATGGCACAAACCCATTTTAACCACAGAATGAGCTTCTGGTCCCACCAACTTTGACACCTATAGAATCTTCCAGAATGCAGCTGGCCCTGAAAGATGCTCCCCGGACCTAGGAGCATGTCTTAGACCTGATACCAGAGCTCAGCTGGCAGGGGGAACGGAACTGGGGGTCCCAGTTGATGGGGTCCCTTTGAGAGATGAGTGCCCTGCCCCGGGGCAGGACTCGGGGGGACAGGACCTAGTCATGGAGATCTGAGCAGCCAAGATTGCCCAGATCAGAAAGAAGGAGGCTGCCTGATCCACCTCTCTCCAGTCCCAGATCTTGGACTGCAAGCTCCGGAAATCCACCTGCTGCCACTTTGCACACACACAGGGGACCAGGCAAGGGGGCAGATGATAGCTGAGGCCAGACAGGAGGGCAGGAGGGCGAATTCCAAGGCTGCTTCCCCAGCTGCATTCACTCGGCCCCCACTTCCTGGGAACCTGCAGGGTGCGGCAGGCACATGCTAGATGCTGGGGCAGGATGCAGAGCCCCTGGTCGGTCACTGCGTTTCTTTAACCCAGGGCTTCTCACCCAGGACCAGCCCCAGCATCACCCGGGGGGCTTGTCAGAACACAGGTAGCTGTATTATTAGCTTCCCACTCGGCAAGTGTGGCGGGGGACCCCCATATTTGCATTTGTGACAAGTCCCCAGTTAATGGGCTGCTCGGCGGGGAACCCCACTTGGAAAACCACTGAAGAAACAGCAGGGAGGCAGCAAGATTGAAACCCATCAGCTCTTCGTCCCTATGAAAGCGGACATGGCACGGGGGAGGGCCCACACCGGCACAGATCTGAGGGCTCTCTGGGTGCGGGGCTGACCGGGCTCTGTCAACAGCTCAGCGCCACAGGGTCCCTCCTCCAGGAAGTCTCCATCTGGGACGGAGGGGGCAGGAGCAGGGCTTACTCCCAAGCCTTTGTTTCTGGGGGACGTTGCCAGAGATGGCGACTGCCCAGCCCCAGCCATCTCCTTGGCAGGCAAGTTGCCTGAGACTCATTGGAATTCAGGCTGCTCGTAAACACCTGCAGGTCTGGAGATTCTGCTGAGGTCCAGAGCTAGGGGATTTCGCTGGGGGAGTTTATCAGAGTTAAGTCGGTGTAGGTAAAAAGAGGTGGTTGTGTGTGGTGGGGGAGGCGGCGGGGATCAGTGAAGATTAGTAAATTATTCACACATCTCTTTCTCCCAGGACGAAAGCTTGCCTTCCACTCGAGAATGCTTATCAACGCCCTTAGATTTTTCCCATCCGTTTTTAAAGGAGGTAGAAAAAAAAAAGTGTAACAATTTTTAATTAAAAAATTAAGCCATCCCCTTCCTAAATATTCAGTTCTGTATTTATCGCCTCCAGGAGGGGCGAAGGGAGAGTCCAACCATCGCAGGAAAATGGTTTTCATCATCTGCAAAACCCGATGCCCAAAATAGCCCCATTGTTGCCCTGGCAACTAGCATTTGCTCCCCCTTCTCGTCCCCCCGCCGCCCCATCCCTTTGCATATCGCTGCATATTTCTATCATTCTTTCCAGGCACAGTTCATAAACAGGACGGCATAATAAAGAATGTTATCAACAGTGACTTACAGCCCAGCTGCGCCCGGCAAGATAGGAAGTGGCAAGCAAATACAATTTCATGCAGCGAGGGTAACAGATTGATTGGGTGCCCTTCAAATGCGATGCCACTTCTTTAAGTCAGTCCAAATTCAGAAATAAAGTTGGTCTCACCCTTTTCCTGGCCAAGATAGACAATACATGCTGGGCTAATGCCCGGGGGTCTCATTAGGGCTGGAACAGTCTTGCCCCGAGACATGGATTATTCCAACAGACTCCTCAGCCCCTCTCCCTCGCCTCCCCTCCTCTCTCTGTCAAAGGGCCAAGGCCCTGGGATGTGGGCCTTTTTTGAATTAATTATCCTCTCTCGCCACAGATTACTCAAGCTCCGATGCCAGGGGCAGTGGGGGTGGGGCAGGGACTGCAGCAGATGAAAATCAAGTAGCTTCGCCTCCTCCGTACCTGGATCCTTCAGCTTGCGCGGCAGCGGCAGCCACGGTGGCATCTCTCTCTCAGAGGGCTAATGCAAGGAGAGTGGGCTCTTAGCACGACCCTCGAGAGCCACTTCTGTTCTGAGAGGCTTCTTGGAGGCCTGGGAGCTGGGGACCTGCCTCTCCCTTTCCCCCCAGGGAGGGAGGTAGTGGAGAAAGGAGGGGGTCCCCAGGCACCAGGAGCCACCTGAGAGGCTGTAATAGGGGACAGGTGGTCACGAGGCGGGTGATGATGACAGTTGGGCATCCGGGGTGACTCAAGGTCTGCAGATACCAGCTGTTCAGATGACGTCTGCCTCCTGGACCCGCCCAGCCCCCACTGAGGACCCGAGGTTCCTCCTGGGCCCTCAGGCAGCCCAGTGCCGGATGGGGGCAGGGGCTGTCGGATGGAAGTGAAATGGCTGAGTTGAGTGGGTGGGCTGCCCGGCCACCTCCTGGCCGCGAGCTGGTTATTAAAACGGGTGGGCAATCGGACCAAGACAGTCATAGCTCCCGTTTCTACTAAAATGAGCCCCTTCACCTGCTGTGTGGGGGGCTGGCTGGGTCCCAGCAACTCAGCAGGGAAGGGGGCAGGGGTGGAGGAGGGCAGGGGCCCCCGACAGAACAGGGAGTGGGGCCAGTTCTTGGAAGGGACAGCCTCAAATGCAAGGCTGAAGGGCTAGCGCTTTGTTCAGACCTCTGCCCCGAGCCAAGCGGGAGGCATCGGCCTGGCCAGGAAGGAAATCCCTGGCCTCTCCTGCCTCTTGGGGCCGGAAGCACACGAGGCCCCTGGTTGTGACCCAGTGACCAACAGCCCTGTGGCTGAGGCTAGGCAGCAGGGCCATCACCCCCCTGTGCCCTGGGGGAGTGCTGACCCCCAAGCCCTGGTGCCAGGCAGGTTTCCTCAGCGCCCCTGGATCCTGGGCCTGGCTACCTCCCAGGCGTAGGTGTAGCCCCTCAGCTGGCCTCCCAGACATGACCCTTCGTCTCCCTGCTCTCCTCCATCTCTGGCGTGATCTATTTCTGCCGTATCCAGCTCCTTTCCCAGGACACGATGATGTGGTGGTTGCTGCAATCGGCTCAGGCCAGCCTGTGAGAGCCAAGTCTGTCACATCTCTTCCCACCTCTGCCATCAGTGAAGTCCTGTCACTAAGCTTGGAACTGGCCGTGGTGGGAGTATTTCCACCAGAGGAATCACCAAACATCGAGTGTCCCCCCCCCCCCCCAGAGGCAGTGGTCAGGAGACTTAGCCGCCCCTCACTACCCACATGGGGTGCTAATGGGCCTCCCACCGAGCCGTGCTCAGGGTGGGCGGAGCTGCTGACGTGGCAGAGCGAGGGAGAGACCCTCGGGCTCGGGGAGAGGGTCTTCCCGGGGAAATGACATTTCCTAATCAGCCTGCATCTTCTTCAAGGAAGAGCTTTGCAGCTTCTGGTCATTCTTTCCTCTATTATATTCTGAGTCCCTGGAAGGCAGAAGGTCCCAACCTGCCACTGTATTTCCCTGGACCTTCTCCCCCTTGTTCCACAGAAGGGAAGACAGGGTGGTCCACAAGCATTCTCAAAGCTTAGCATGCGTGTTGAATGCCTGGGAGACTTGTGACAAGTACAGATTCCCAGACCCAACCTCGACTAATGAAATCCAGTTCTCGGGAGGTGAGGCTGGGACTCTGCCTGGAGTCCAACACAGGGGCTGTCAAAACCACTTTGAGAAACACCAGGCAGCCAGGCCCACGTCTCTCCCCACCTAGATCTCAAGGGAGTGATGACACGACCCACCAGACAGACATCCACACCAGGGTTTGCGTTCTCTGTCCAGAGGTGCCCAACCGCTGCTTGGTGGGATCGGCGCATCTTTGACATTCAGAAGGAACCACGGCTTCTGAGACCACCCCCCGAAGCTAGCTGTTCCAAGAGGCCACGACGCACTGTCACCACGCCCTTAGGGTGCCACTAGCCCCTCACGGGGGCTCCATGAAGACTTGTTGGCTCACGTGCCGTATGTAAAACACTTGGAAGGAACAAATAATTCCCACACAAAGAGCAAAAAGAGAGGGCATTTTCATCAGCCGAGATGCCATAAATCTTCATATGTTTTATGAATCTCACATTTCTTGTCCGACTTGTGCATAAAACTTCTCCAGATTTACACAGCCAACTGCGTAATCATTCCCTTCCCGGGCGGGCGCTATATCTTGATGACCTTTTAGAAACCAATGACTGCTTTTCTGTTGTTATCCGTAATTGGAAAAGCACTGAAGATAAGGAAATTTATGGCAACGAATGATCTACCTGAGCAAAGCTGTAAAGAATGCCGGCTATGCGGGACATCTTAAAGAGGGGCGGGGGCACGGCCCGCTGTCCCTGTTCATCAAGGGTTATCTCTGTCCGCCAGGGCCCTCTGCAGTCACGGACCCCGCGGCGGCTCATGCAGGGCTGGCCCAGGCACTGCCACTGGAGACAACGGTCCAGGAGCCATTCTGTTTTCTGTAAATGGAAGTCAAGAGACACAGTCCTCCCCCAGCCAAGTTCACTCCCATTTCCACGTGGATATAGACTGTGGTTCAATGGCCTTAAGAAATGGGCAGATGTGGGCAGAGGGCCTCGATAGACACTCTCCAGAGAAGACTTCCAGATGGCCAACAGGCACACGGAAATATGCTCAGCGTCACTAACTATTAGAGAGATGGAAATTAAACCACAATGACGTATCACCTGACACCGATCAGAATGGCCATCATCAAAAAGCCTACAAATAATAAATGCTGGTGAGGGTGTGGAGAAAGGGGGACCCTCCTACACTGCTGGTGGGAATGTAAACTGGTGCAGCCCCTGTGGAAAACAGTCTGGAGGCCCCTTAAAAAAACTAAAAATAGAGTTACCATATGATCCAGCAATCCCACTCCTGGGCGTATATCCAGAGGGAAACTTAATTCAAAAAGACACATGCACCCCAGTGTTCATAGCAGTACTGTTTACAATAGTCAAGACATGGAAGCAACCCAAATGTCCAGCGACAGATGACTGGATAAAGAAGTTGTGGTATATTTATACAATGGAATACTACTCAGCCATAAAAAGAATAAAATAACGTCACTTGCAGCAACATGGATGGACCTAGAGACGATCATACTAAGTGAAGTAAGTCAGACAGAGAAAGACAAATATCATGATATCACTTAGATGTGGAATCTAAGGAAATGACAAAAATGAACTTATTTCAAAACAGAAATGGACCCATAGACATAGAAAACAAACTTATGGTGACCCAAGGCAAAAGGGGGTGGGGAGGGATAAACTGGGAGTTTGGGATTAGCAGATGCAAACTATTATATACAAAATAGATAAACAAGGTCCTACTGTATAGCACAGGGAACTGTATTCAATATTTTGTAAAAACCTGTAATTAAAAAGAATATATATGTGTGCATAGCTGAATTACTAAGTGCTACACCAGAAACTAACACAATGTTGTAAATAACTATATTTCAATTTTTAAAAAGACACCAAGTCAAAAAAATAAAGGGCAAAACCTTGATTAAACACCTCACAGAAGTGACAATGGCAATAAACACTTGAAAGTAACGTTTGAAAAACATTTGGCCAGTTTCAGCTGTCTTCAGGGATACACCAGTTAGACCCACCAAAGGTGGGTCGTACCACCAAAGGTACGACCACCACAGCCACGAGAAGAGCCACAGGGGAAGATGCTGACAACAGCGCCCGAGAGGACATGGACCACCGGGGCTCCTGCGTGCTGATAGAGCATAAAGGGGTCCAACCAGATCCACTCCCAGCATACATCCTTCAGAATGTGTCTTCATGTTTGCCAAAGGTATATGACAAGAATATTCATTGCAGCACTATTCAGAATAACCCAAACTGGGCACAACCAAACTCCAGTGATAACAGGAGGGATAAATACATCGTGGTACCTTCACACCATGGAGAGGTTCACAGCAGTGAGAATGAACGGTCTGCAACAATGGGCAACACGATGTAGGGTGACAGAAGCTAGAAACCACAGGGTACACACTGTGTGGGGCTATTTGTAGGAAATTCTAAAAGAAGCAAAAACGAAGACCTTTCTCTAAGCAAAATAAGCCAATCCCAAAGGGAGAAACACTTAATGATTCATTTATAGGAAGTACCCAGAATAATCAAATTCACAGAGAGAGAAAGTGGAACAGGGGTTCCCAGGGGCCCGGGGATGGGGAGGGGAAGTCAGTGTTTAATGAGGAGAGAGCTTCATTTTGGGAGATGAAAAGTTCTGGAGATAGAAGAGGGTGATGGTCGTCCAACAATGTAAATGCACTTAATGCCACTGAACTGCACATTTTAGAATGGTTAGAATGGTAAATTTTACATTATGTGTATTTACCACAGTAAAAAATTAAATAACACAAACTCTAAATCACTTAACATCACTTAGCCCCATCCTGTGACACTTGGAAGGAAACCCAAACTCCTGCTGAAGGACAAAACCTCGAGAACCAGCCCCACCCCCACCCATCTCCTCTCTGACCTCTCTCCCTTCCCCTACCTGTTCCATCCCACAGACTTCTTTCTGTCCCTTGAATGTGCCAAGCTTGTCCCCACCTTGGGGGTCTTTGAAATTGCTGCTCCCTCTGCCTGGACAGTTCTTCACAGGGCTGGTTCCTTGTTAGTCAAATGTCAATTTAAATGTCACCTCCTCAGAGAAGCCCTCCTTGACTACCCTCTATACAGTAGCCCCGCCCCTGTACATCCAACACATCACCCGATTTTAACTCTGCACAGAGTGACTCTATCAAATATTTTTCTTTTTTTAATTAATTTTTTATTGAGGTATAGTTGATTTACAATATTATATAAGTTTCATTGTGATTCACAATGTTTAAAGATTATACTCTATTTCTAGTTATTATAAAATATCAGCTATATTCCCTGCACTGTATGATATCCCCTGATAGCTTATTTTATACATAATAGTTTGTACCTCTTCATCCTCAACCCTTTTCTTGCCCCTCCCCCTTTCCCTCTCTCCCCTGGTACCGCTAGTTTGTTCTCTGTATCTGTGAGTCTGTTTCTGTTTTGTTATATTCACTAGTTTGTTGTATTTTTTAGATTCCACATATGAGTGATATCATATGGTATTTTTCTTTCTCTTTCTGGCTTACTTCACTTAGTATGATCATCTCTAGATCCATCCATGTTGCTGCAAATGGCATTATTTCATTCTTTTTTATGGCTGAGTTGTATTCCATTGTGTATATTTGTGTGTATATATATAGACCACATCTTCTTTATCCAGTCTTCTGTCGATGGACACTTAGGCTGCTTCCATGTCTTGGCTGTTGTAAATAGTGCTGCTGTGAACACTGGGGTCGGATATTTCGTACTGTGTATTCTTTTCTGTCTCCGCCAATCAGCACAGACGTTCCCTGAGAGCAGAAACCTTGCCTGTCTGAATGACCGTGCTTGGCATATAGTAGGTGTTCAACAGAGTTCAGATGGGGGGATGGAAGGAAAGAAGGCGCTCAGAAATCACACACCCACATGTGACGCCAGTCAGGGTCAAGGTTAGGGTCACGGTCAGGGTCCGGGAAGCTGACTGGGAAATGGAGTTTGGTGTGCTGGGTCTGGGACACCTGAGCTGCTGGGCCACCCCGAGAAGTCAGGGGCCCTGTCCCCCCGTGCTGGCCCATCGCCAGGTGCAGGCTGCCCCAGGAAAGCTGAGGCCTTTGCAGAGACCGCTGTCTCCAGCTGAAGGCACGTCCAGGGGAGGGACTCAGCTGAGAGCTAAGGGGAGGAAGCATCCCCCTAGGCCTGGACCACAGCACCTACTACAGAACCCCGCCTCCCACGGGGTTCTCACCGCCATGGGGGGAGGACAGCCTCTTCCCAAACGTTTCCTGCTGTAGATGCTTTCTGCCTCAGGCATGCAAGCCAGCGAGGGACCCAGTGACCGGGGAAGGGATGGTGGAGGTGGGGAGGAGGCAGGATGCTGCAGAGGTCCCTCCATTCAGGTTTCACTGCCCGCCCCTCCCCACAGAGGATGCAGCTCTGGATCAAAGCCCCCAGAGGATTGGGGATGCTTCCAGAGCCCGCCTCGTTTCATCTCCAAGCCGGCAGGAGCCATCTTCCCATCCAAGTGCCCATAAACATCCTCCTCAATCTGCTACCTCAGCAGATGCCAGCCCTGCGCAGAGAGGGCTCATCCCTTCCCCACGGGGTGGGCATTTCCGACCACCGCCTTGTGGGGTCTGAGCCTGGGGGGCACGGGGGGTTGTGGGGACAGCGTCATGGGGTGGGGGGGTTGTTGACAGCTCCCCATGGCACTTGATTCTTCAATGGGGGGGTGTATGTGCGTGCGTGTGCGTGTGTGTTTGCCTGCGTGTGTCACTGCGGCATGCTGCCAGAGCAATTTGGTTTCCAAGGAAACAGTGTGCACAGCCTGCTGCCCGCGCTCAGCGAGGGAGAAGCGCGTGTCACTGCAGCCCGGCTCCCAGCTGGAGCCCAGCCAATCGCTGCCCACGTGGCGAGCGAGGCGGAACACTGAGGGGCTGGCCTGCGGCGGGGCTGGAGACGGGCCAGGGGCCCGGGAGCGCCACACCGCCCCGGGAGAGGGCCTGGCTGGGCCAGCGAGGCCGAAAGAGGGCTGGGTCGCGGGGTAGGGATTAATCCTAAGCCACCAGATCCCCCAGGGAACCCCAGCAGTGCCGTGTGCCCACCCTCTCCCCTGCCGGGTGGGGGAGCCAGGCAGGCCGGCGGCGGGCCGTCCCAGGCCCCGCTCCACCGCTAATTATTTTCCATGATGAACATGTTATTATGTCTTACACTTGAAACAATCAATTTGGAATCACCACTTTGATGAGTTAATGGGCACTTGGTGGGTGTCATTTGAGAATCTCTCAGCAAAGTACGATTCTATTTTTAAGAGGAGCTGCACCGGGGACACAGGAGGATGGGCTGTGTGTGCGCAGGCTCCCAGCCTCTCTCCCCAGTCCTCCTCGTCCTGCTCCTCTGGGCTCCGGCCCTGTGGACTGGTGGCAGCCAGAGGAGTGCCTCCACTTCCTGTGCTCAAACCATGGTCCCCCATCCCATGCTCAGCCCTTGATGTGTGCTGTAGACTCACTATTTATGTCCCCCCAGATTCTTAGTTTGAATCGTAGCCCTCAGTGTGATGGTATCAGGAGGTGAGTAGGTCACGAGGGTGGGGTCCTCTTGAGTGGAATTAGTGCCCTTACGAAAGAGCCCCCCAAGAGCTCCCTTGTCCCTTCCACTGTCAGAAGACACAGCAAGAAGGCAGCTGTGAAACAGGAAGCGAGCCCTCACCAGACACTGAATCTGCCGGCACCTTGGTCTTGGACTTCCAGCCTCCAGAACCGTGAGAGATAAAATTCCATGGCTTCAGTCCCCCAGCCTACAGCACTCTGTTGCAGCCGCCTGAACACACTGAGATGATGTGCCCACGGAATCCTCCAAACATCCCCAGGAGGTGGGATGGATTGATAGTTCCATTTCACATAGGAGAACACTGAGGCCTTTAGATCTGAAATCAGAGAACATGACCTCACGCCCAGCAGACGTCCACATTATCTATCCCAGGATCACGACCTGACGATGATGAAGTAAGAAGCAGAGGAATTTCAATAGGCAGAATATTTTCATTGCAAAGACAGACCGGAGAGGAGTGGCAGGATAACCATAAAGAAGTGTGGACCGAAATGGGCAGGGAAGTGGGTTAAAACTCATCTTGAACAGCCAAGCCTCAGAGGTCCAAAGCTCAGCATCTGATTTAGAACCATGGAGGGAACACTGAAGAAACAAATACTTCTCCAAGGGGGCACGGAGAGAGGGGAGAGGGGCAGGGGGCTGTTGCTCACATCACGGGTGCCCCTCAGCTGGGGTTTGCTCTTACGCACAAGCACTGCTTTGACTAAGAGACATCCTCCCAGCTTGGAGGGAGGGGACTGCCAGACGCCACATTGTTCACAGGCAGAACATCCCAGGAAAAGAAAGTCTCCTCTCTCCTCAGGGTACCTTGGATGAGCTCCCTCGGGGCAGGCCTGGCCTCCATCTATGCAGTGTCCCTCATCTCACCCCAACATGGTCACTGGACCAAGGCCATCTTTATGCTGGTATTGAATGGATGAGGTGCCAACGGCCAGTGGGCCAGGGTACCACCCCCCACCCCACTGCCCGCACACCACAGACTCACCAACGTCCACTCTTTCAAGGTGACCCTACCCCGAGCCCTGTGGTCACCTGACTTGCAACCTTTGGTCTTCCTACCTGAGTGAGACAGACAGCTCTTGCTTGCCTCCCTAGCATTCATATACCCTCTTCCCAACAGCCTCCATCTCTCAAGTTTGGGATCTATGTGGGCCCCAGGAACCCGACTCCCATTTCTGGGCCCAGGGATAAAGCACATGAAGCAGGCTAAGCCCATGAGTAGGTGGTCCAAAGGGGGGTACATTAAGCACTTCAGCCTAATTCACGCAAGCTCAGAACCTCTGCTGGGAGTGTTGGAACAGAGGCTCTCTGTCTCTCACTGGGTGTGACCAAGATACATGGAGCCCCGAGGAGCTGCCAGCAGCCATCTGGGACCAGCTGAAGGCAGAACTTGGAAATGAAAACACACTCATGTGCATATACACACACATCAGATTTGGGGGCATCAGAAGGTCCTGGCTGCTGTACACAGCGGCTCCCTTGGGGAAAGTGGCCAGCAGATGGCCCCAGTTCAGTCTGTTCCTCAAAAGCTGGGCGGCTCCAAGGTCTGTTCTCTCCACTCAAGAACGGCAGGAGGCACCTGCAGGGGCCAGAGCAGAGAGCCGCCTGCTACAGTGGGTTGGCTGCAATGCATAACACTTTCCAAGATTGCAGGAACACCTGATTGACATAAGGAAAAACAGAAACGGAAGCACCAAATTTCAGTTGTAAATAACTTTACACAATTATCAGATGGGATTAAAAAACAAGTATCTTGGTTTGTTAGCTGCAGCCACCAGCGCGCTTCTTCCGGTTGCATCTCCCCGGCTTTGTGAGGCATCATTTTCACCTGTGATCACCACGAGAAAAGTGTTCAGATAAGTAATTTAGAAGTAGACCTTCAAATCACATTAAGCATTAAGCCAAATTTTTCAAAATAAATGAAGTATGGTCTATTTATTGTCCACAAAGGTACAAAGGCATTCCAACGGGGACAGGACAGTCTTTTCAAGAAGTGGTGCTGGAACCACTGGGTACCTGTGTGCAAAAAGGATGGCTCTCCACCCGTCCCTTATACCACAGGTAAAAACTGACTCGCAGTGGAACACAGACCCAAACTGCTAGAAGAGAACACAGGAGAAAATCTTATTTCTTTTTTGGATTAGGGGAAGATTTCTTAGATGCAAAACAAAACACATAATTCATTAAAGAAAAGAAGTGATGAATTGGGACTTCTTCAGAACTAAGAACATCTACTCTTTGAGAGCCATTATTAAGAAAACAAAAAGACAAGCCTCAGCCTGGGAGCAAATAGTCACCAAGCGCGTATCTGTTCAAGGACTCGTATCCAGGATATTTAAAGAACTCTCATAATTTTAACAATACAAACAGAAACAACCCATTCAAAAAAAAAAAAAAAAGAGAGAAAGCCAAAAGTTTTGAAAAGACACGTCACTAAAGAAGATAAGTGGATGGCAAATAAACCCACGAAAAGACATTCAACATTATTAATTATTAGGGAAATATACATTAAAACCACAATGAGATACCACAACATGGATATTAGCATGGCTGGAATTGTTTTCATCATCTGACAGCAGCAAAGCACTGGTGAGGATGTGGAACTCCCGCACATCGCTGGGGGGAGACAGAATGGCACAGCCGTGCTGGACGCCAGAGTGGAAGGTTCCTACAAAGTGGAACATATACTTCTTACACAACCCACACTGGAAGCATGTGCTCCCACAAAAACGTGTGTGTGAGTGTTTATAGCAGCCTTGTTCATCATCACCAAAACTGGAAACATCCCAAACATCAACTGATAACGGATATAAGGAACTGGTTCAGCCACACGATGGAATACTACGTGGCAGTGAAAAGGGACAACCCCTAAATGCACACGAAACAGATGACTGACTTTTAAATGCATTATTTTAAGTGAAGGAAGCCAGACTCAAAAGGCTACATATGGTATCATTCCATTCATAGGACATTCTGGAGAAGGTACATAGGGGAAGATAACAGATTATTAGTTTCCAGAGACCCAGGAGAGGGGAGCTCTTGACTACGAAAGTACACGAGGGAATGTTCAGGGCCAAGGAAACTACCGGTTACACATCGTAGTCGTGGTGCCGGTTCCAACACTGCACAGTTCACCGAAACTCGCAGGGCCATCTCCTAAAAAGGCTGCATTTTACTGTATGCAAATTATACCCCAATAACCCTGACAGATAAAAAAAAAACAAAACAAAACAGAATACAGTCGATCAGATTGTCCTCATTAAGACAGAAATCTGTAACAGGACTATTACAAGTTTGTTATTAGTAAATGTGGCATGTGATCAAGTCAGGATGCTAATGGCAAGCTGAGTAACTAATCTTCATGATGCTCAAGTTATATTCACAACAGTTCGTTTACCCTACGGTTGTGCGGGCTGGTCTCTGCACCTCGCAGCCTTTCTTCTTTCTAACCTGACTGATGTTGAAGGTAGGCTGAAGCTTTGCACTGAAGACTAGGAGTGGGGCGGGGGTCTGAAGTGCCCGGCCGGGGAGGTTTGTGCCATCCACTGAGATGGGAGCCAGCCGGGGAGGAGGGGGCATCTTCAAGTGCCCACATCCCGTGAGTCATCCATCGGGCCCAGAGATGCTCACCCAGGGCCCAGGACTAGGGAGAGACTAGGTGAAAAGGTGGGGGGGCAGGGGCGGGACTGGGGGGGACCAAGCCGAGGGTGAGGGGGCGCTTTTAACAAGAGAGAACGTGGCTGAGAGGCGTGTTGGGAGGGACCCGGCAGAGGCCATCTGAGGGGGGCCCCTCAGCATCGCGGCCCAGGCTGTCTGCTCCATCAGGACTTCCTGAGCAGAGAGGGAAAGAGCCAAGGTCTGTCTACCCCCCGGGGGTCGTCTCAGCCCAGGAGCAAACAACCTTGTGACCCTGTCCCTCCTAACTAATAGCAGTCACCAGCCCTCTGACCTCCGGTAGCTTGACCGGAGATAAATAAACTCTCCTGTTTGTTTAAGGAAAGGTCTGCAAAGCCCAGAGCCCTGGGAGAGCCCTCCTTCCTTCCCCACAGACTAGCAGGCTCCCCTGCAGCCATGGAGCCCTGCGGGGGAGCAGGCGCTGGGAGGGCGGGCCGGGCCGGGCTCAGATCTCTTGACCGCACTTGGGGCCTGTGGTCCCATCTAATCTCCAGACACAGACGTCTCGCTTTTATTAAGTGGATGCACTGTCTCCTGGGGAGGATGTGTTCCGGCTCCTAGGATGTCTCCTGTGCCCAGGGGGACTGCCCAGCCCACAGCAACCCTGGAAACAGGTGAGGCTCCAGGAGGCAACGGACAGAATGCCAAGTGGAGAGGCAGGAGCCCCACCCCTGGGGGAGTTTGGGGCTGACATGCACAGAGGTTCCGTTCTCTGGGCGGCTGGTCCGTGCTTTTACTCAGAGAGACAGAGGAAGGGGGCCAGCGGGGACACGAGGAGACCAGAGGTCAGCGACCACCCCGGGACTCCAGGGACACCGCCCATCGTTACAGTCAATACCCTTCTTGCTTCGTTGCGCTGGCCCAGGATGGCTCTGCTACTCGAAGAACTGTTTCTATTTTACTGATAAGATTCTGAGGCTCTGGGAGGTGATGTCGCTGGACCGAAGCGACGTGGTCAGTGAGGGGAAAGCCACGACCCAAGCCCAGACAGTTTTGAATCTGAAATCTGTGCTCCCAAAACAGTGGTCCTGGCAAGGCATTTCCCAGAGAAATCTCCCTGCTGCTGAGCTAACCAGCTCTTTCCAGAGACTTCCCTGGGCTTCTCAGCCCTGGCTGCCTGGCAGAATCAACTTCAGGGCTTTGCAAAAGGCAGGCGCCCGGATCCGATCCCTGCAGAACCACAGCCAAGAGGAGGACCCCAGTCAGTCCTGGGAGCCACTGGACACACCCACTGGCTCCAGCCTTGGAACTGGCCAGCTGGGACTCAAAACCCGACGCCAGGCTGAGGAAAGGGCAGGAAGGGGACAGGACGACCGAGGAGGGGGAACTGGGCATCGCACAAGTCCGAGAATGCAAGGATGCATTCCAGATGGGCCGTGAGCTCGGGAAGGAGGCTGCTAACAGGGACCGGAAGATAGATGGAGGCGGGTCTCGCCTGGCCTGGTGGAGGCCTCACCCCAGGCCCCATGCCTCTCTACTAGCTGGAGCCTTACCCGCTGCCATAGGAAGGAAACTGCCGGGATATTAGTCCCCCTCCTCCTGGCGAGTGCCCCAGACGCTGAGCAGAAGTCCTCACCTCTCTCCGGACAGATAGCCTCCAGGGGGCGGCCGGCAGGGGCCAGCGGGCTCCTCCCGCTTGAATGCTCTGACCACCCCAGCCCTTTCCCTCCTGAGGCCTCCACGCCCACCCCTCCCCCTGCACAAGCTCAAAGCCCTCCCCGACCCCTCCTCAAATCCCAGGTCGCCTCCAGGCTTCCAGCCAGGGAACCCAGCATTCAGTGTCCAACCGCCTTCCTCCGGGGAGCCTCCCCCATCACCCCAGGTGGGTGCGGTCTGCTCCCTGCCCAGCTGCCCCTCGTCTGTAATTAAGTCAGCTGGCCCTCGAACGGCAGAACTTCCCTTCCGTAGGTGTGTGTCCTGCCTTCCCGAGTGAAACGCAAACCCTGCAGGGGCAGGGAGCGCTTCTGGTGCAACTTGGTTTGGTCCACAGTGCCAGGTACCCAGGCGATGAGCGGCCAACCATTCTTGATTGCCTGGCTGGATTCCTGGCCGGGCATCCTTCCCAGAATGATGTCGGCGAGTAGTAGCATGTTGCGGGCGTGTCTCCACTTTCTGTCATTGCCATGAAAAAGAGAAAATGGCCCAACCTTCAGTGGTTTACAATAGCACGACTTCATTCTCTTACAAATTCTTTGGGTTCAAAGTCTGATGTGGGCCTCACGGGACTAAAATCAAGGTGTGGGCAGGGCTGCGTTCCCTCTGGAGGCTCTGGGGAGACTCTGCCTCCTTGCCTGTTCCAGCTTTTCTTTTTTTATTGATTAATTTGGTGGGGAGGGGTAATTGGGTTTTTTAGTTTATTTATCTTTGATGGAAGCACTGGGGATTGAACCCAGGACCCTGTTACATGCTAGGCACACGCTGTACCTCTGAGCTATTCCCTTTCCCCAGCCTTTTCCAGCTTTTAGAGGCCGCTGCGTTCCTTGGCTCCTGGCCCTCCTCCGTCTTCAGAGTTGGCAAATGACGCAAATCTCTGACCCCTCTACTGTCATCGCATCTCTCTCAACACAGACAGGACAAGGTCTCTGCTTTGAAGGACTCATGGTTTGACTGGGTGGCAAGGGGGAGGGTGTAGCTCAGTGATAGAGCGCATGCCTGCCTAGTATGCACGAGGCCCCGGGTTCAATCCCCAGGGCCTTCTCTAAAAAATTAAATAAATAAATATAATTACCTCTCTCCCCCCAAAAAAAGTTAAAAAAAAAAAAAGATTGATTAGGGTGGCAGGAAAATCCAAATGATCTCCCCATTTCTGGGTCCTTAACTTCACGTCTGCAAAGTCCCTTTGGCCGTGTGAAGGGACACATTCACAGGTTCTGGGGACTAGGATGCGGACACCTTCAGAAGACCGTCATCCTGCTCATCACAAGGTACCGTGAACAATAGCAAAACCGGTGGCGCTGCTTCGGCGACCATTTAAATGTGACTCACTGCAGTCAAGTTCGCAGCACTCCACGCTGCAGGACTGCTCAGAGCCTTTACTCGGCTAATGAGCATGGGGAATTTCCTAAGAAAGGCTTATAGTATGTGGCATTGTGCAGATCTGTGGCTACACACCTGTGACCCCAGAATCCCTTCTGTCGGCATAACTGTTGGCACTCCATGACAGAGCTCTGCGGGTCACCAGGTAGGAACACCGAGCTGGACCCTCTCCTCAGCTTCTGGTCCTTTCCCTGCTCCCCTCCCCACAGCCTGCCCAGGCCCAGCAAGGCTTCACCCAAGGTCGCAGAGCCGCCGAGCTCTGGACCGGGAAACACGGCTTAGGGTGAAGACAGTAACGCGAACCTCTCATTCCGCCTGCCAATCAGACTCGGTGTGGAAGCGGCAAAAATGTTACTGCCTTATGTCTAAGGCCCTGGAGGGCCTCGGATGAGAGAGGCTCCCCACCGCGAGCCAAAGGCCCCGGCCCCTGGGTCGGTGACTCTGACACAGGCCTGTGGGGGCCCTGGGGATTAAGCTAAGCTTCTGTTAAGTCCCTGACCTTCCTGATAGCATCATCCCGCTACACCAACGGGGCGCGAGTGCTCCTCCTCTCACACGGACGCTCTCAGCCTCCGCCAAGAAAGCTCTCAGCATAACCTCCCCGTCTGCTCCCAAGCCTCTCTTCCCCTGAGGACCGGTGGGGACACACTCAGGCACAGACACACCTGCAACCCGGAAGCCGGGACAGCCGCGTCTCTGAAACACCAGGCAACCGCTTCCGACCCTGGTAAGGCTTATGGAGACTGTCTGACAGCCTCTCCGTGGCCGGAGTCTCATCCTGCGGGACCCTCGGGGAGATGTTCTAGGACGTTCAAGAAGTCATACATCCACCTGTAGAGGAGGTCAGGCAGGACCACCTGCGACTGTCTCCACTGAAACTGATGCCCCACCCTTCGGAGCTCTTGACTGGCTGATACAGTTGTCTGTCACCAAACCAGGGAGCCAATAGGGTGGCAGTCTGTGTGGTCCATGTGTGGCTGCTTTGGCTGATGGCTCTTGGAGCAAGTGCCCAGGACTCCGTGCACAGACATAGTGTCCACACACCTAGATACACGTTGTTGTGACTGTAATTCCTGGTGGAAGGAAAGTGCACCTTCCCTGACCCTGTTCCCATTCACCACGGGAGTGAGTGAGGTGGCTTCCGTAAGATGATAATAGTTGCCTGGCCTTGGGATGAGCGCACAGGTGGTCTCACTGGACCCTGCCCTCAGTAAAGATTCCAGTTCTTTCCTGATGGTTGGGGTCTCCTTCCCCACAGAGGGACCGGGCAAGACGCATCCTATTTGCCACGTGTTTGTATTCACAGTTGGGCGAAGAATGACTGAAGCCACTCCTCAAACCCAACCTCGTTACCAGGTCCAAGGCCAGCAGAGACCGGGTGAGAGAACTCACGCCGGCCTCTCGGGTGTGGAGACATTGGCTCCCAATCGCACAGATAGCCTCAGCCTCGGGAATGAACGCGGCATTGCTGTTGCCCCGCCCTTCACAGCAGCATCCCTCCCATCGCACCACATCCCCGGCCTCTGCAGTTTGCATTTAAAAACTCGGGGGAGGCAGTTTACGGAAAATCCACAACTGGGAACTGGGACGTGGGGTCACAGCGCACCCTGGCTCTGCCCCATAAGCCCGTGAACTTGGGCAAATCTTTGCATCTCCCTGAGCCTCTTTGGTGAGGGGAGCAGGGTAAAGTTAGTGGGTTTCCATGGATTTCTCCCAGCTCGGCAATCTGTGCATCCACATCCAACACCTCTCAGTATGCTCTCCCTGAGTCCAAACTGGAACAGAATTATACACGTGCTCCTGCTTTCCAAAAGGGCTCTCACTCCCCGGCACCCTTTCCTGCCGCTAGCCTCCACCTGTATCTCGCGGCTCCTGGGGAAAGAATGGTTTAATTTCATTGTATGGCACGGTGATTATTAGCTGCACTTTGGTCACTGAAGAAATTCCAGCCATAAATAATAATGATGATTGCAGAAATAGCAGGCACAGCCCCCTCCCTGTGTCACAGCACTGGCTGCCGCCTCATTTTTTTTTTTTTTAACACCACTCTGTGCCAAAGGCCTTCAGAAAAGGAGTTAATTAATATCTCTTGCTGTGGACTAATTCTCGTTTCAACATGTGGCTGTCATTTCCCTGTCATCATAGCTGATTTACAACAGGGTTTAATTAAATTCTCTGTACATTATTCAGCATTCTCCAAAGACAACACCAGAGAGGCCCGGGGTATTTAAAATGTCACCTGCTGAGACATATCACCTCTTCTTAAATAAATATGACAGTGATCAAACTTTGGCTAATTACAGTGACTTAGTTATTTGTTTGTATGTTTTAATATTTAATTGCTTTCATGTTCATCCAATTACTGAGCAACAGCAAATAGAAATTAACTTTTTATCAGCGTGTTCCCAGCCCAGAATAAGCGCCCCAGAGCCTCTGTACAAGGGAAGCTACCCAGCCTGAGAGGATGCCAGTCACGGTCTCCGCTCAGTGCACGGGTCGATTAAATTAAGGGAGAACCCTCCCAGCTCCTGCCCCAGCTCTCAGCTTGCCTGACTTCCAGGAGCATCTAACTCAAGACAGCCATTTATCTCCTGAACACGATCAGGGATTTAGTTCCACACTGCCACCCCATGGCCACTCGGCGCAATTGCCCCGGCTCCTGCTGCTTCAGATTCCCAGGGAAAAGTGCTGGGAACACACGCATAAGCTGGCGTTAAGTTCCCACACCGGCAACCTGCCTTCTCTTCACCATGGGGGCGCTGTCTTCATGCTCCTCCAGCTTTGGGAGCTGTCTGCTCCTTGTTAGAAATTCCAGCACCTTCTGCCAAGCTACAGGACAACAGTAGCCCCTGAGAACATGTATCTGTGTGCCCTTTTATACCACGAATTCCAGCAGCAGGATGCACCGTCAGCTCAGAGACAGGATGCGCACACAGCTTATCACAAGTTGTGTGCTACCAAAAGCTTAGCCAGACCCCCAGGCAGCCCCAGCCACTCTGGCGTTATCTTGAGACTTCCCACTCGCTCTCTCCGACACATCACTTGACATTTCGACACTTGCTTTTCTCCCAAGCCTAACCTCAGCATCACAGAATCTCTGCAGAATATTAAAAAGAAAGGAAAAAAAAAAAAAAAGGATGGAGAAGTAGGCCTTTTCTGGAACTCTTCAGCGATTCCAAATTGGATAAGCATGTTCTGCCTCCAGCCTAACCCCACAGCCTCATGGGATGCTGGCTTAAAATGTTCAACTTTCCAAAAATAAAAATAATCTTTCCATGGACTTACATCTTATCTCCCCAGCCCAGCTGTAAGCTCCTTAAGGGGCAGGCCCAGAAACTAGCAGAGAAACTAAACCACGGTAAGAGATAAAGAAACTACCAAACGGCCTTCTACTGAGTGGCTCAAGAGTGGCCCTTGCAGAGCTCTCTGGCTCACAAAGGGGCAGATGGGTGTCCCGTAAGGAAATTCATTTTTTCCTTAAACAAATAACACCTACTATGCACTAGGCATTGACTGGACAATGGCGACAACCTAATGCAAAGTCCCTGTCCTTGGTGCTGGAGTCTGGGAGGAAACGTAAATAATTATGAGTTGAGGTGTGTCGGGGAGAGGACAGAGCCCGCGGGAGTGCAGCCAAGTGACAGGACCGGGTCCGAGGAGGCAGCAAAACTTGCGTGGACTGACAGCTGAAGAAGGAAAAAGAACCTTTTTCATTTCGCAAAGAAGAGGAGGCCTTCTGGAAATTTTTCCTGGGGGCCCAGAGTTTATGCAGATGAACCCAGTCCAGAAGGAGGGATTCTAATTGGTCCCAGCAGGTACTTCCATGGCCTGTGGTCAGCACCACAGAGCAGGACCTATGGGAACATATCCATCGGGGTCCCTGAGGCCCACAGTGGCTGTCACAACCACTCTCTTCAGAGCCTGGAGATTTTTACCTTAAATTCACATCGAGCCTTTATTTCCCTTTCCTCTCAAACTAATGCCCCTTGACAGGCAAGTCCATGGAGAAAGAGACAAGAATTCAAATCCTACAGCTTGGCCGAGAACTACTGAGAAACCAGGACAGTGAGAGGGCAGAAAATACAGCGCAGTGGCCTGGGACGAGGCCAGCCACTCGTCACCCAACCACAGACATACACAATCGTGTGTCATTGTAAGGGATCATTAGCACATGCTTGTGAGCACCTAGGTAGGACCCAAGGTCAGATAAGGGCTCCAGGAGCCCAGAAACTGGAGCCTGGCCTTCTGCAGACGATGATCACCTCCACTGACCCAGGATGCTTGACTTTTTCGGAAGGCAGTATAGTGCAGCGCGAGGGACCAGCTGTCCAATGGTCTGGCTTTCCATCCCTGTTCTGCCATTTCCAAGCTAAAATAGACCTCAATTTCCCCATCCATAAGATGGGAGTAATTCTAGGGCTAAATGCAGTGGGTTGCAGGAGGATTAGGTGAGATGACTATCTAAAGAGGGTGATGGAGTGCCTGGGGCTGTGTTACGGTCCTCACCAGTGCTTTCAATCACTCCAGTCACCCCGAGTGACAGCTATCATTCCCATTTCAAAATGCGTGATCAGAGCACAGCTCAGGCAGCCGTGCCGCGGGAGAGTGGGGTTCCAGCCCCGACGCGACATGACCTCAGATGTGCCCACGGGCTCCAGCGTACACTGGTGGTTCTTAATCATGGCTGTCTCATAGACCCCTCTGACAGCTAGTGGAACCTAGGGGTCCATTTAGATGCACAAAATAAAATGCATTGAATCATAACAGTGATCACTGGGACGTGCTACTTTACTGATGCATTCAGTAAAGCCCAGTGGCTGGTTTAAAACCACAATTTCTCAGCACTGACGAGTGTTAAGAATATTTTGAGACACTTGCAACAATTTCAATATAGTGAAGAAGTGGCTCTGAACACCGCGGGAGTGTGCTGATTCCATTTATACTTGAAGGAAATGCTCAATTTCGGAAGTTTCCTGGAACTAAAGATGTAAATTTGCCTCATCCAAGTTTCCTGCATTTCTTGAAATCTCTCTGCTTCCCTCCAGAGGAAACTTATCCTGCTAGCCAGAAGAACACACAGTACTTTGAAAGAAAAAGGAAAAAACAGTGAGCAAAATGGACCCTTCGGGACTAGAAAGCAAACCTCTTTCTTAGCCGTTGAAGTCAGCGGGCAGTGCCGACCCGTCCTATCCCGTCCCCAGGTCCGCACGCTGAATGGAATCTGGTTCTCGACAAGCCCGGGCGGCGAGGCCAGCGCGGGGCTGGAGGTCAGAGGGGAGGCAGAACAGGAATGCTGTTTGATTACACTAATTACTCATAATGGCTCGAACCAGGAACCCAACCACAAGTCAATTCATTTTAAAAGCCATATAATAATGTTTAGGATAAGGAATTAATTTTTATAGCCACTGGAGCAGTTGAACTTCCACCGTAATACAGATTTATTACAAATTACATGTTCCCCTCAAGTGGCTAATGGAAAGACACAGCAGAAAGGACTCCTTGTTCAGACCCCCCCCCCCACCGCAGGCTGTGCGGGAAACCGAAGGTGGGCGTCTGAGAGGCTGCCACCCCCACCCCCGGACTGCACACCCCAAACGCCACATGCCCCCCACTCAGCCTCATCGTCTCGCACTCCGCGGGACAGGTGAGCAGCACCCCTCAGCGAGGACATCTCCTTCCTTCCCACTGAGACCAAGGGCACCTTGCGGACCTCGGCCCTCTGGGTGCTGCCTTCCTGGCTGCCTGGCGCAGAGCTGGGGAGAGGGGCAGGGCGGCAGCAACTGACCTGGGTTTCCTCGCCTTTTTTTTTTGAAGATGTGGTAAGATATAAATAACAATGTTTATCATTTTAACCATTCATAAAATGCAATTTGTAGGCATTAAATACACTCACAATGCTGTGTAGCCATCACCACTACCTAAAATGCTCCTTATCCCAAATGAAGCTCCGTCCCTGCTCAACAAAACTCCCCCCTCCCCCACCGGCCCCGGGGAACCCCTAGGCTCCTTTCTCTCTCTGTGAATTTGGCTCCTCTAGGCACCTCGTGTGAGTGAAATCATACAATATTTGTCCTCCATGTCTCGCTTTTTTCGCTTAGCCTACTGCTTTCAAGGTCCATCCTGGTTGTACAGGCTTTTGTGTGTGAGCAGTGTTCCCTCGTGCGGACGGGCCGCGTTTCGCCTCCCAGTCATCTGCCGGCGGACACCGGGGTTGCTTCTCCCCGCTGGCTGTTGTGAACGGTGCTGTTGTGAACGTGGGTGTACGAATATCTATTCGAGTCTCTGCTTTTAATTCTTTGGGGTCTGTACCCAGGAGTGGAGTTGCTGGAGCACATGGTAATTCTAGGCTTGACCTTTTGAGAAACCACCAGACGGTTTCCCACAGCGGCCGCGCGTTTTGCCTTCCCACCAGCCGCGCACGAGCCTTCCGGCCTCTCCATGTCCCTCCCCGCACTTGTCATTCTCCGTTTTGTAAATAACAAGCCATCCTAGCAGGTGAGAAATGAGATCACACTTGCGTTTTAATTTGTACTTCCCTAGTGACTAGCGGTGTTGAGTGACTTTGGGAATGTTTGAGAAAGTCCTCGGAGGTCCTCGGAGACACCTGGCCGCTGTGAGGGTCAGTGAGGGACTCGCCCCCAGGCCTCCGAGACGCTGTCGGCAAAGCCCGCCCGTGGGTGCTGGGTGGGCCGCTCCCAGCCCAGTGTACTCCCGGCCACCTCTCCTGACCCCCTTGGGTCTGGGCCAGACACCTGGACACACTCACCTCATTAGACTTTCCAGACTGTCTCAGGAAGACTTCAGTCAGATTCCCCCAGGCCCCAAGCTGGTTTGAATTTAAGATTCCAATTTGAGAGTTTTTCTCTTTTACCTGAAAAAGTCTCATTAAGACGTAAAGGTTTGGAGTATTCTTCCTGCCAGCTTTCGCTATTAGGGAATTTTTTTCCCCTCTATTTCCTTTGACTTTAGCATTCCTGGTTCATACCACACTCACTCTGCCTGAGAAAGCCCAGGTAACAAGGACTGACAGCATCTCACCTGTGCCCCCTCCCCCCAGCTCAGCAAGCAAGCTGCAAAGTAGGAGGGCACTCCCTCCGGGGGGCTGTGTGTGCGACCTTAGTCACCTAAAGCACGTCAAGGACTTCATCCTTCCAAGATGCCTTAGAGATACGCTTACTTAGCGAAAACCACCGTCTCTGACTTACTTGGTGGGTAGAATTGGACCGAACATTTCCTTACAGCTACAGCCCTTGTACCTCCCTAGACATATGACCCCATTGTTAAATGGCTTTGTGTCCCAAAATTTCCAGTGTGGAATTTTGGGGAAGAACACTAGGCAATATATGAGATAGAAAAATCCCCAGCACCTGACCGAGGCCACGTTACTGAACTTCTCTGCCTCTCCTTCCCCATCTGTAAAATGGGCAAAATAAAGCCTCTTTCATTGCCTACAGTGCACACTGACGGAGGAGATCGTGGGACCCGCTCCCCCAGCTCTCAGGAGCTCTGGAGTCTAGGGTAAGAGGTCAGGGCACAGGATTCCAAGGGCTTTGGAAATTGGAAGGAAAGTAAGGGCATCTCAGGATGTGGCACCGTCACAGACTCCTCCGTGAGCAAAGGAGGGAGGTGGAGGTTGAGGACCCACCGAGATCACGAGATTCTGAAAACCCTGGGGGCAGAACTCAGCACCGGCTGCCCAGGGCCCACGCAGGCCCCGTTCGTTCCCTCTCCAGTGAGATGGCAGGACCACACCCTCCAGTCCCCACACTGGGAGGCCCCGTCTGGAAGTGGGTCGCAGACACGAAAAGCTGCAGGACGAGGGGCATCTATGGATTCCTGACACTTACACCTACCCCCTGGGATTTCAGAAAATCACACCGCGCAGTGGGGGAGGGGCGGGCGGGAAACAGGTCGTTCCTCTATCAAGTGCATCCCTCTGTCTTTTCTTGGAATAACTTCCTCCCCACTAGGAGGGAAAACTGAGAGCCACGTGACACGATCCTAACGGTGCATACGATGATTAGAGCAGGGGGCTGGCTGAAGAGCTGATTATTTATCCAACCAACTGGAAACACGTGAGCAAAACCACCACCACCCCCGACAGGTGGGCAGAGTCATAATTGCTTTTTAAACATGTATTTAAATGTTGATCATTGGGTAAATACCTTTGCAAAAGAGCACATGTTAAGGAGGTGTTGTTTAGGAGGAGCGGGTTGGTCAGGGACGCGGAGCGTGGAAGCCGTGGAAGCCACGCCTGAGCATCAGGGCGCCCCCTGGCCACATTCGGGAAGTGCTTCCCCTCCTGTCAGAGTGGAGGCTTTTGGGACCTGGGATGCACTTTCAGAAATACATTTTGGATTCATTTTTCCCAACAGATTTTTGTACAAGTCAGTTCAGCTGCCATGAGTGGTTCAAACAGCAGAAATTCATGGTCTCACAATCTGGAGCCTGGACGTCCGAGGTCAAGGTGCCCTCGGGGTCGCTTCTCCAGGGCTTGCTGAAGGCCACCTTTTCTCCTAGTGTCTCTACGTGGTCATCCCCCTGTGTGTGTCTGGGTCCCAATCTCTCCCTTTTTATCAGGACACCAGTCCTACTGATTTGGGATTTAACCTAATGACCTCATTTAACCAAATCACCTCTTTAAAGACTCTCTCTCCAAATACAGCTACATCTGAGGTCCTGGGGGGTTACAACTTTAATACACAAATTTGGGGGGAACAGAACTCAGCTGGTCACAGATTCCTTCTGCAAACACATGTTGCCCAGGGAGGAAGGGTTTCTGGGGACGGTGTCCAGCACAGTTCCGAGAGCTCTGCTGGAAAGACACCTGATTCTTTAAGGATAAATAAGTCAGGGGTGATTTTTAAATAATAATAAATACAATAAATGCCTCAAAGGCAGAAGGGAACATTCCAGAAAGTCCCAGACTTGAGGACTGTCCTGGTAAGAGAGGCAAGCAGGTGGTTTCCAGGGTCAACCGCAGACGCCCCACGAGATGGCCGGGAGCACTCCTCGTTAGCAGCCATCCTCCCGCTCCGGGAGCAGCGGAGGCTTTTCCCCGGGGGGACGCAGGCAGGAGGCCAGTGCCCCTCTGACATGTGTCAGGTCAAATCACCAGCTCTCCTGAAAACATCTTCCTCGTCTGTCACCCTCGCCTCCAGCAACCCCGCGCCCATGGTGGACAGAGAGACAGACAGCCCCCTAATGATGCCCGGCAGGCGGCCCCTGCAGCACGCTCCTCCTGGCTCTCCAAAGGCCAGCGGGACAGTTGCCGTGAAGGGCACGGTCCCTGGGGGCCCCACCCCCACTTTAGAACAAAACATGACTAAAATCAGGGCAAGTGGGGTGGTGTGGCTGGGAGGGGGGAGGACCCTCGTTTCCTGGCCGGCCCATCCCTTCCAGGCTGCAGACAGAAAAGGAGGGACCAGCTGCGCAGGAAACTGCGTCACTGCAGCACCTCCGAGCCCCCGGTCCACAGGGGCCCACACTGGTGTGTGCAGCCCACGTCCCCATTTTCTATATCTTTGTCACTGAATTTATTTCATTGTTACTGTCATCGCTGCCACGTGTGCGTTTCAGACACTGCACCAAGGCAGAGATGCGCCCTCCAGCCTCTGCGAGCCCCGTGGCCACTCCCAAGTGCCCTCAGCTGTTGTGCAGGCTGGCATTCCAGAGGGCTTCTCAGCTGACCACTGTCCCTGACCCCCCACAGAGGCCCAGGTTCTCGGCCTCCTGGCAGCTGCTACTGCAGGGTGGGAGGGCTCCCTTCCCAGCAATGGTCACTCTGCCCCTGTCCCCTCTCTCTCTCAGTGCTCCCACCCCCTGGGAAGTTGTGGGGAAAGAGGGCAGTGAGATGAAGGGGCAGAGGGAGGGGAGAAACAAGAGCTCACAGGCACTGAGTGTGGCTGCGTGCACAGTGGACGAGGAAGGAGAGGTGCCAGCCCCGAATACCCGGGAAGGTTTCAGGTCCCTCCCACCTTGCCTGGAAGGACACACACAGAAGATGGCACCTCCAGGTGACAGTGGTGGCTGAACTCAGTGCCTTGGCTAGCAGGCAACCCGGAGGCCAGGGCATTAATGCAAGAAGTTCTGCAGGAAGGAAGAAGTTAAAAAGCAGAGGGGCGGGAAGTGAGAGGGGCCGGGGGGTGGAAAGTAGGGGAAGAAGAGAAAATCCTCTCTGGCCGTAGTGGACCCCAGAGAGGAGCAGAGGCGGGAAACCACGGGGCCCTGGAGTTGCCTTCCCCCGTCCCTGACCCCCAGGGCAATTTGCCACAGCCCAGCCCACCTGCCTCTTCGGTGACCGCGGGATATGCTGCCTGGCCACTGTCACTCAGGGTGCTCCCCACCCCAATTTTTGTTCTCTTCCCAGAATAGCCATGCTTTGTTCTAAAATGGGGGCAAGGGCCCAAGGGACCACTCACAGGACAGAGAGGCTTCTGCTTGGAGGATATCAGGGAAAGGCTTGGTCGAAACAAGAGCTCTTACTTAACTGGCCCCTCGGGTTGCCCCCAAGACCGTGCACACACCCACGTGCATGGTCCAGGCTCGGAGCAAAGATGGATCGCGAGCGGTGACGCTCCGGTGCCCAGATGCTGCCCCCTGGGCACACAGGTGGGACTCCCTGTCCAGAAACACCCTTGGCAGCCCAGCCCCCACCACGCTGGTCTGCTGGTCTCATTTGCCTCCTCTCAAAGAGCAGAATCTGCACCCTGACGGGGCCACCTCTCCTTTTCCAGTATTCTACAGGGTGGTTGGCAAGGAGGCGCCCTCAGGCTGCAAGGGAAGGTAAAAACGGTGGTTAAAAAAATACTTGGCACAGGGAGGTGGGGAGCAAGGCGCCAAGCCTGCTCCGGGTGTTCTGCAGGGCGGCCCCAGCCTCGGGTCAGCGCCGCCAGAGGCAGCTGCGCCCCCGCCACGCCGGGCGCCGCGCGCCCCTCCCGGGGAACCACGATGGCTGCCGGCGTCCCCGGGGAGGGTCCCCGCGTGGCCACCGGCCCGGAGGCAGGCTGTGGCGCTCCGGGGCAGGGGGTGGGCGCGCTGGCGGCGGTAAACGGTCCGGAAGGGAGGCCGGATTATCGAGGGGGCTCATTAACGTCACTCCGACAGAAAGCCGGAGCCCCTCCTGCTCTCTTGGTAGGATTTGTTCTTAATCCTCGTATATTACAAGAACACGAATTAAGCTCTGATGAACGCGATATTAATTAATTACATGAACCTGCACGGGGGAGACGGGAGGGGGCGGGGGGCGGTGACGCCCCGCAGCCTGGGGGAGGGGGGTGCAGTGTGAACCAAGGTCTCCTTGTTTCTCCCTCCACAACGTGGAGGCTCGTCTGCCAGCAGCAGACGCAGCTCCGCAGGGTTTAAAGCTTCTGGCAACGTCGCAGCTGAGCAAGGCGGGGGCACCGGGTGTGGCACCTACGTGGAGGAAGGGGCGCCATCTTCCCTCACCGCAAGCACCGGGTTGAGATCCATTTTATATGTTCTAAAGCGGCTGCTCCCAGCCCTGGGCCCCGCCAGGCTCAAGCAAGGAGAGTCTTCCTTGCTCCTCTAAAGCGACTTAGAACAATCTGGCTAGAGGCCGGCTGGGCCCCAGAACATTTTGCAGGGCCTCTTTAACTTCCCTCTCCAACTCGAAGACCCCCCAGGGGTGGGGGACATAGAAACTGCCCCCACACACACACACAAATGGCACTTATAAGGAGAAATGTAAGATTGAACTTGAAAATCAGGTTGGGGACCCTGTAGCCCGAGCCTCAAACAGCTCAGATGTCAGCGGCCACTTCCCAGGTGTTTCTGGGATACTGGCAGCCCCCCGCCACCCCTGCCAACCCCGCCAGTGCTTCCAACTTGAATGGGACAGTCCCGGGGTGCTCAGCACCTCCACCTTCAGGGGACTTGCCCCAGGGAGCTGAGCAGACCCTCAGGGGTCCCGCCGGAGGGATCTGGGCCAGATGGAGAGAGACGCGGCAGGTGCAGAGAAGGAGCCAGGGGTCAGGCCTAGAGACCACCCTCTCCAAAGTCATGGGGTTAGGTCCGTCTGAATTAGGTCCACCTGAAAGGTGAGGCAGCAAGGAGGCAGCAGGACGAGTTCAGGGGAGGGGAAAGCCTGCAGCAAGTCCGGCTTTGACGTGCAGGGGAGGCTCCCAGCTGGCCGGGACCCTCGTCCTAATGCAGCATGCACTGGAACAGGCCTGCGGCTGCAGCCAGAAACCCCTGTTACCACGCGGAGCCAAGGAGGAAAGAGTGGGGGCAGGGCACATGGGAGGGAGACATCCTCCCCTCACCTCCGCCAGGAAGCGCCCTTGGATTTTCCTCTCCTCAGTGTGAACATTGGTCAGATTTTAGTCTAACATGCTCAGCCGCGAGGTCTTCCCTTTATTAATTAGGGATCTGCTATAGATGGAGCGTCTGTGTGCCCCAGATTCATTTGTTAAATTCCAATGCCCAGTGTGGTGGGGTTGGGAGGTGGGGTCTTGGGAGGGCGCCAAGTCATGAGGGTGGAGCCTTCACAAATGGGATGAATGTTCTTATAGAAGGGACCCTGAGAACTCCCCGGCCCCTTCTGCCCAGCGAGAGTGCCTTCTGCGCACCAGGCAGCAGGCTCTCACCAGGCACCAAATCTACAGGCTTCTTGGTCGTGGACTTGCAGCCTCCAGAACTGGGAGAAATAAACACCTGTTGTTTAAAAGCCACCTGGTCTATGGTATTTTTATCAAAGCAACCCAAACAGATGAAGACAGATTCTTTCTGCCAGATTTAACCAAGGTTCTGAAGCCCAGACGGTGAAACGTCAGATACTGAGTGACTATTTCCAAGCTATCTCCCTTACTTCGCCTGGGCTGCAGACCTGGGGAAGTTCAAGACGGGTCTGGAGCTGACAGAGATCCTGTTAATCTCTCCCAAGACCGGGGGAGGATGTTTCTCCACGTTGGTGCTGGGTGTTCTCACTCAGCATGTTTCCACCGCTTTGTGTCGGGGGAGCTGGAATGTTCAAAGGCACGTGTCCCATGCCGTCTTGATTTTATAGGATACCAGATATGATTTAGGATCTGCCAACAGATGCTCTTGTGCAATATTTGGTTCTAACTCTTTTCTGCGGTGGTGGAGGTTTATGGGTGAGTCTCCAGGCTCCCGAGCCCACCTTTCCCTGCCTGGTCTCCAGCGCCACACAGTGGGAAGCAGAGGTGATGTCATGACCTCTGGACCACAGCTGCGGTGCACAACCTTGAAGCTAACTAACGGTGCCCTTTCATCTCAACTGCTTCCGCCTTCCACTAATCCTACAAGCACCTGCCTCCCACGTTCCATGCCTTCTGACTTGAAATACCCAGCTGAGAGGCGCTGGTTCTTGGAAAATTGCTAGAACTTCAGGTGAGAAAAGCAAGGTCCGTGGTCATCTCAGCTGGGGGTGCTCCCGCCCTCCCCGGTGAGGTTGGCAGTCCAGTGGTATCTGGTGGGGGGGGGGGGGACTGACTAGGGACAAGGCGGAAGCCCAGAGTTTTGCAAGCTCAAGGCTGCTTTCTGAGCTGGGACAAGCAGCAAACCAGTCGGAAATTTACTAGGGAGAGCCTGGAAATGAGAGAGCTTGGTAGCTCTGAAATCAGTTTTCCAAAATACCTGGCTGAACGGGGAACCAGGTGCATGAGGGAGACCTGAGGGAGGCCAGCATAAAGGATGAGCCAAGGAAGACTGGGCTTGGAGTCCACTCAAGAGGGAAGAGGCTTAGGGCTCCAGGTGTTTGAGTACAAACTGTCAAAATCATTGGCTGCCCAGTAAGCAGGGCAGACTCGGGGGTGACCCTGAGAAAGGCGGGCTGAAACGTCAAAAATTTGTGCACAGACATCAGCAACCACACACCACAGGGGGAACAGACACCTGCAGGCAAGTGAAAAACGAGCAAGCAAACAAACAAAAACATCTCGGAAAAACAAACAGAATCCAGAGTCACTGCAATATATTAATGTAAGTGTCCAGTTTGGGCCCAAAATTATGCAAATAAACAGGGACGTGTGAGCCATGCTCAGGGAAATAAAGCAGTCGATGGGGATGAGCTCTGTGCCCTGGTGTTGGATTTAGCTTCCAGGCAGCAATTATCGATCTGTTCAAAGATCTAAAGGATTTAGAAACTGTTAAAATGACAAATTGTATGTTATGTATATTTTATCACTCTTTTTAAACTGAATGCAAGAAGGGAAAAAAAACTAAAGGAAATTGTGTTCAAAGAATTAAGGGAAACACGATGATGACTCAACAGATAGAGTTTAATAGAGAAATGGGAACTATTGTTCTAGCCACTGAAGATAAAATACATATAAAATAGATAAACAGCAAGTTTCTACTGTAGAGCTCAGGGAACTACATTCAATATCTTGGAGTAACGTGTAATGAAGAATATGGAAACGAATATATGTGTGTCCATGTGTGACTGAAACATGATGCTGGGCACCAGGAACTGACACAACCTTGTAGACTGACTGTGCTTCAATTAAATAAAAAAATGTTTAAGATAAAATAACCGAAATGAAAAATCCACGCAATGGGCTTAACAGCAGACTTGAGGTAGTAGAAGAACCCAATAACTCAACAGTGGCTCCACCTGGAGACCGGAAAGAAAAAAGTATGGGAGGAAAGCGAACAGGGCTTCCGCAACTTCCAAGATGACATCAAGGAAAGCGATGCACATGGGACGGGATCCCCAGGAGGAAGAGAAGAGAAACACAGGGGCAGGAGAAACTTACCTGGAGAAATTATATTCCCAAATTTGATTTTTTAAGTCTGTATGAACCTCCACATGCAAGTTGCTCAACAAAGTGCCAGTAGGACAAATACAGAGGAACCTACACCAGACAGCATCAGAGCGGAACAGACGCCAAGGGGAAAATCTTGCAAGCAGCAAAAGAAACACAGCAAAGTTAACTTGCTGCCTTCAGGGGAATAACAAACAGTGTGTTTACAACTGACTTCTCTTCAGAAACAATGAAGGCCAGAGGCAGAGGATTGTTATGTTCAAAGTGCTGAAAGAAAGAAAAAAATAAATCTGTCAACCAATAATTATACATCCAAGGAAAACTCCACTTCAAAACAGAAGGCCACATAAACACATTTCCAAAGAAACAAAACTGCAAAACTTCATTGATAACAGATCTTCCCTATAAGAAACGCTAAAGGAAGGCCTTCAGACTAAACAGCGTCTCAGCCTCAGCGTTACTGACATTTGGGGCCCAAGGGCTGTTTACATCGCGCTGTAGAGTAAATCCCAGTGTCAAAATGCCACTGTCTACCCTTCAGTCTGGCAAGTCATTCTTTAAATGAGGACTCGCAGGACAGTAGGAATACAGGAAGATGAACTGTCCTCTCCATCTTTGGCATATAAATCGGTGCAACGTTTTGGAAGATAACTTGGCAATGTATATCCGAATTAAACATGCGTGCCCTTTGGCGCAGTTAGCTCACTATCTGGAACTTATGCTCCTGAAACATTTGCACACCAGTGCAAATCCCTGTGGTCAAGAATGCTTCTGAAGGTGACATGGCTTGCGGCAATGCAAGTGGCAAAAGTTTTGCAGTCTGGTTCCAAGCAGGACGTCTGTCACCCACCTGCAAACCTCCCCTGGTGGCTCCCCAGCGCTTCCCTTGTGCGCGTTCCCAGGGAAAGGGCAGCCCTCCTCACTGAGACTAGATAGACTATTTTACTATTTTTTAAAAATGTTTTCTAAGTTGATTGCTGCAGAACCAAGAAGTACACAGCACACAACACAGGTTCTTCCCAGAAGTGTCACGAGCCCTCGAGGCTGTCCACAGTATGGTCCCTGCCCATCTTCTACCCCCTCACCTGCCAGCTCCCAGCTCTCCAATCCACCTCCGTGGAATTCCTTACCTGTCTTTGACCAATCTGTGCTGCTCCATGCCTCCAGGTCCTAAGGCTCCCCACCCCTCAACTGAGGGCTGCCCCCTCCCCTGCTTTATCCCTCCACCCCCTTTCCATCCACAAACATCTGATTTCAGTGCCACGGCCTCTCTGCTGCCCAGCCCTCCTGGGGTGCCAGCTCCATCCGGAACTTATAAACACTCATCCGTCTTCTTCACCAGACACCAAGCTCCCATCTACTGTGGGGGAGGATGTAGCTCAGGTGGTAGAGAGCAGGCTTAGCACACACAAGGTCCTGGCTTCAGTCCCCAGTACCTCCTCCAAAAATAAATAAATAAGTAAACCTAGTTATCTCCCCCCTAAAAATTAAAACAAAACAAAATGATGCTTGAGTGATGAAGAAGTCTGTCTCCGAGTTCTCAATGACTTAAATTCAAATAGATGTTTCTCTAGAAGAAAATTAAAAACTCTCGTCTACTATGACTTTAGGGAGCACAGTGCATGGAGTTCCCCCCCAAAATATTTCTTAAATAAACAAACAGCTAATTGCATAAATGAAGACAGAGACACACTTGTGGGAGCAGTAGAGAGATCGGCTTAATAACAGAACCGAGAAGGTGTGTAGATTAACTACCTTTCGGCAGGCTTCGGTCCACACCGATGATCAAACCAGGTGAATTCAGGGCTTTGGAGGCGCCCATGGCTGCCAGGAGCAAGCTCAGTTTCCTTTGGGAGCTGCCGAACATTCAATTAACCTTTGTGACCCCGCCGAAAGCGGCACAAATCCCGACTGGCACCCTTTTGTGAGCTCTGTCGCTGACGGGGGGCGGGCGGGGGTGGCAGATACCAGACATCGGAGCATGAAAGGGAAAATGATGAAAGCCAGTACTTTTTCAAAGAGAGAGCACAAAGAAGAATTACGAGAAAACTCCCTAAATTACAAGTGTGGGTTACAGTAATTGCTAAATTACAGCGCTCCAACTTTATTAGACACACACCCCCTCTCGGCTTCCACAGTTTTCAAGGGCTGCCTCGAGCTGACAAAAGCCAAAAAGCTCAGTGGGAAGTCTGGCAGGGAGCCGAGAGGAGCTAATGGCAACCCTGCTACAGGCGAGGCTGGGATGCAGGAATGGACCAGGACCTGCGATGCTTCTGTTCTCTGATGACGAATTCCTGGGGGGCGGGGAGGGGGGAACTGCCCAGCCCGAGCTGGGGTTTGCAGACAGAACTGGGGTGTTAGGGTTTTTAAACTACGTGGCCTGTAGCCAATTGATTTGGAAACGCTGAGCGTTTTTCCAGGGTCTTTGAAGGTCCTGGATTCAGGCAGAAAAGGCCCTGTATCAGACCAGCTTTCCCTCATTGTCTTTACTGTTCCCAGGTGTAACATCTCATTTCAAGGAGCAGGTCTCGCCTCCCCTGAGAACTTCCACGCATCTCTGCACGTTGATGGTCCCCCAGTCGTTAGCACTCACCCTCCACACGCTGTGTTCCCGTCCTCGGGGCCCCGGACACACCAGGCCCACACAGGCGTGTACCATCTGCCTACAGCGTTCACTGAGACCTCAGTAGCCTGCCTCCCAGCACTTACAGGAAAGACCTGATCCCGCCTGCGGAAACACTGAGGTGAGTGGGGAAGGGCACCTGACTAAAGTTTAGTCCAGCCCAGACGCAGCTCAGCTGCACGTGAGAGCGCGTTCTTTTCCAGGAGCGGCTTGGGATAGATTTATTCTACATGCTGCTGGGTTTTTGTTTTGTTTGGTGCAGGAGATAATTAGGTTGATTTATGTTTTGTTTTTTTTTTTAACAGAGGTACTGGGGATTGAACCCAGGACCTCATGCCTGCTAGGTACACACTCTACCATTGAACTATACCCTCCCCCCTTGTACTGCTGTTTTTTTGTAACACGACATCTGGCGTAAATAAAAAATTACATGCAAGGAAGCAGGTCACGTGCCGGAGGTGGCCAGGAAAGAGGTTCAGGTCACGGGTTTCCATGAGGGGCTGCTGAGTGGAGCCCAGACCCGCCCCCTGGGCCCACGCCTGCTTCTCGAGACCAGCACCTGAAGGTTGGCCCCTCCAGGCCATCCTAGGTCCTAAGGGAGTGGCCTTCTTGACGACCTTAAATCCTATGACATTTTCATGGGTCCAACAGGTTTGTGTCCTCGTGGGCCTTCTGTTCTGGTGCAGGAGTCTTGGGGCCAACAGTGAGTGTAGTTGGCTAGTGTCCCCCAGATTCACATCCACCGAATCTCCAGACGTGACCTTATCTGGAAATAGAGTCATGGCAGCTGCACTTAGCTGAGTCAAGAGGAGGTCACACTGGATTAGGGGGCCCTAAATGCGATGGCAGGTGTTCTTATGAGAAGCGGAGGGACACACTGGGAAGACAGCTGTGTGAAGACAGATGCGGAGAACGAAGTGAGGCAGCCACAACCCACACAAGAAGCCACCAGAAGCCGGAGAAGCAAGGCTCCTCTCCTAGAGCTTTCAAGGTGGGGAGGGATGGGGGAGTGCCAGGGAGGGGGGAGTGCTGGGGAGGGAGTGCGGGGGGTGAGGAGGAGTGCCGGGAGTGGGGGAGTGCCAGGCAGGTTGGGGCTGGGCCCTTGTCCCCTTCTCCCACTGGGCAGCTCGGTTCTCTCTCTTTTTTTTTTTGATTGAAGTATGTTGCTTTATACTTTAGTCTCATGTACAACAAAGCGATTCCGTTATACATATATATGTAAATATCTATATTCTTTTTTCCTGTTCTTCTCCATTATAGTTTGTTATAAGATGTTGGATATAGTTCCCTGTGCTGCACAGAAAATCCTGATTGTTTATCTATTTTATATATAGATTGTGCATCTGGTAATCCCATACTCCCAATTTATCCCTCCTGGCCCGCTCCTTTCCCCGCTGGTAACCAGAAGTTTGTTTTCTATGTCTGTGAAGTCTGTTTCTGTTTTGTAAATAGGTTTATTTGTACTATTTTTTAGATTCCACATATAAGTGATGTCATATATTTGCCTTTCTCTGTCTGACTTACGTCACTTAGTATGATCGTCTCTAAGTCCATCCACGTTGCTGCAAATGGCATTATTTCATTCTTTTTATGGCTGAATAGTATTCCATTGTATGAACATACCACATCTTCTTTATCCAGTCATCTGTTGATGGACATTGGGGTTGTTCCCATGTCATGGCTATTGTAAATAGTGCTGCTATGAACACTGGGGTGCATGTATCTTTTTGAACGAGAGCTTTTGTCTTTTCTGTATATATGCCCAGGAGTGGGATTGCTAGATCATATGATAACTCTATTTTCAGTTTTTTTAAGGAAACTTCATACTGTTTTCCAGTTCTCTTGTGTTTTATAATCGGATTTGGGGGTTACATTTTATGTTAAAGCCCAACATTAAGTAATGGAAATAAAAGCAAAAATAAACAAATAGGATCTAATTAAACTTAAAAGCTTTTGCACAGCTAAGGACACCATCAACAAAACGAAAAGGCAACCTACAGAATGGGAGAAAATATTTGCAAATGATGTGACTGATAAGGGACTAATTTCCAAAATACACAAACAGCTCGTATACCTTAATATCAAATAAACAAGCAACCCAATCCAAAAATGGGCAGAAGACCTAAACAAGCAATTCTCCAATGAAGACATACAAATGGTCAATAGGCACGTGAAAAAATGCTCAGCATCGCTAATTGTCAGAGAAATGTAGATCAAAACTACAATGAGGCATCACTCACACCAGCCAGAATGGCCATCATTCAAAAGTCTACAAATGATAGATGCTGGAGAGGGTGTGGAGAAAAGGGAGCCCTCCTACACTGCTGGTGGGAGTGTAGATTGGTGCAGCCACTATGGAGGACAGTATGGAGGTTCCGTCAAAAGTGAAAATAGACTTACCATGTGATCTAGGAATCATATTCCTGGGCATATATCCAAAGAAAAATAAAATTCAAGAAGACACATGCACCCCAGTGTTCATAACAGCACTATTTACAAGGGCCATGACATGGAAACAACCCAAAAGTCCATCAACAGACAACTGAATAAAGAAGTTGTGGTGTATTTATACAACAGAATGCTACTCAGCCATAAAAAAGAATAAAATAATGCCATTTGCAGCAACATGGATGGACCTGAGGCTTGTCATTCTAAGTGAAGCAGGCAAGAAAGAGAAAGAAAAATGCCATAGGACATCATTTATATGAGGAATCTAACAAATAATAGTAATAAGGATGCAAATGAACCACTTACTATTTATAACTTGGATGACTGATTTCTTGACTGTGTGTGAGCGCACCTGACTGTCCTTTATGACTGGTTTGCCGCATTCTGTTGATTCTTATTTTGTGGTTGGCTTTATTCCTTTGCTAACCATGTAAGTTTAAAAAGCTAAAGCTCTACATTGTTCTTAGAAGCAATGATCAGTACATACATGTAAACTAAAAAAATGTGCAGTACGCTGTATATATGTATTTACACGCAATATAATGTGTGTGTGCTGTCAAACTGTAATAATTCTACCTAATAAAACTGAAAAAGGAAAAAAAAACCAACATTAGATACAGCTTAGGACAAGACTGACCGCCCCCCCCACCTTACCCCCCCTACCTTACCCCCCCACACACAATGTGCTTCCTGCACATCTGTGACTTTAGTCACAAGAGGCCAAGTCAGCTGCCCAGCGTCCCGGAAGGAACCCCGGGTCACATCACGCCCCAGGCCTCCTCTGCCCCCGGCCAGAACGCTCGGCTTCCCCAGAACTAACGCCGAAGCTTGGCTTGCCGGATAAGACACGGACCCTCAGCTAACGTTGAACTTCACATTCACAATGAATAATATTTTCGTATTAGTAAGCCCTGGGCAGTATTTGGGACATACTTAAACTAAAAAAAAAATCGTTTGTGACTTGTCTGAGATTCAGGTTTAACTGGCCATCTTGCCTTTCTGTTTGCTGCGTCTGGCAGCCTGGCTGGGCTCCCCCCCCCCCCCCCCCCCCCGCCGCCGCAGCTCGGAGGCGCACACCTGGAGCCACACCAGCCGCTGTGAGCCAGGCCTGTTCCAGGCCCGGCAGGGCTGAGACACCGACTTTCCTGAGACGTTTTTTTAAATTGTGGCAAACTACCCATTTTAGCCATCTTAATACCTACAGTTCAGTGGCATTAATTACGTTTGCACTGTTGTGTATTCATCACCACCATCCAGCTCCTGAACTCTTTCTCTTCCCAAACTGAAGTTCTGTCCCCGTTAAATGCTCACTCTCCCTAGCCCGCTCCCCTAGCCCCTGGCAACCACCGTTCTGGGCAAGGACATCCTGAGGGTAAGAAGCTGAGATGCCCGGCCAGGAGGGCAGTCAGGACAAGGCCAAGGATGCCACTTGGCGTCTGCATCCCCAGGCCCCTTCGTGGGGCCCCTGGTGGGATGTAGATGCTGGGCTGAATCCTGATTCTGAATGGTACCCACCCTGGAGGGACCAGCAAAGCTGCCCCTGGGGCTTCCTGAGGATCCCCGCCCGACTCAGCTCCACCTGGGCGGTGTCCTCCGCACCCCTCCCACATGGCCACTCCGCAAGGCTGTTTCCTTCAGAGGATTTGTATTTCTTCGTGGGATGGACTCTGATGAGGTGATGGATCAGGCGGATGGAGAGGCCACGGCAGTTCTCCGTGTGCCGGGACTGACCGCTGAGCCTGATGCAGGTGCTCCTGCTAACCAAGTGGGAGGGGGAGGAAGAGGAGGCGGTGGGGGCAGAGGGGGAGGAGGCATTGTGGGCAGCCTGCAGCAGCTCCCTGGCAGCGCCAACTCTCCAAGTAATTAGTTTTTAAATCAGGCAGACGGTTCAAGACCCACTCACTCTGGGCAGCTTTAATTATTTACGGCCCCTTTTTCTTCTCATTATTTACAGCCGTCCTCTGTGAACAGGAAGGAAGCTGTTTTCTCCACTGGGGTCTCGGCATTCATGCAGCTGTAACTTCTCTAAGGCCCAGGGGAATCTCTGCCGCAGAGCAGCTGGACCGGGCTGTCCGTGGGGCCCGCGGAGGGCCAGCCAGGGGGCCCCCACAGTGTGGAGGACTTTCTGCATCAGGCGTGTCCCCAGAAGCCAGGCTGTGGCCCGTCCTCGGGGCCTCCCGCTCACCCCCTCAGGATGTGTTGGCGACAGACCAGCCAGAGGCCAGGGCTCTGAGACGGCTGGGAGAGGGTCAGGGTGGTGTGGGTCACTGCGGGGACCAAGTGGTCCAGGTTTCCCAGGACCTCCCTAGTTCTAGCACCGGAAGTCCTGCAGCCCTGCAAACCCCTCATTTCCAGGCGAACTGGGACATTGTCACCTGGATCTGCAGCAGGGGATTTGCTTCATTGGGTGGGAGGAGGGAGAGCCCCTTCACTGGATGGAGGTGCGGGCGGGCTGGGCAGAGGTGATGGCCAGACGCTCCCTGGTCCCAGAGTCAGGCCAATAGATTGACAGCAGTGTAGGGGTCAGCGAGCTGGCTGGACATGGGAAGTGGGTCCCTGGGACGGGGAGTGGGATTCTTGGGCTGAGACCACAGCTTGGAGATGGTGTCGGTCCCAGAGGGTCAGGCCAGAGGGAAAGCTGCTGGCAGGGATGGCCGGCAGGGGTGGCAATGGGACGGTTTTAGTCTGGAGGATGGAAGGGGGTACAAGTGCAGGAACCGCTAAGAGCTACAGATGGGGGATGGGTCAGCCGGGAGGGCCTTGAGATGACCACCCCCAGGACTGCAGCCCCGCGTGAGGGCCGACCCAACCCGACCCTCCCGTGCCCATGGCAGGTTCGGGCGCTGATAACACGCCTCAGATCCTGGAAGTCGAGGGCCTGTGTGGCTACTTCCCATCGATTCATTTGGAGACTTAGTCCATCTGCTTCCCCCCAAACAAGCCAACCTGTCCGACAGAAGGGCCAGGGAGGCCCAGAGGGGCTGTGGCAATCCTGAGGCCACCTGGCTCATTGGTGGCAGAGCCTCGAGCCCAGGTCACCCAAGTCCTAATTCAGGGCTTTCCCCTGCCCATCTCGGCTACCTGCCTCGTCCCAGAGTCTGAGACGGGGGGCGGCGGGGGGTGGGGAGAGGTGGGTGTCGTAGGTTGAACCACGTCCCCTGACCCCCAAAATTCACCTCACACCGTGGCCTTATGTGGAGACAGGGTCCCTGACAATGTTAAGGACCGGGATGAGGTCCTCCTGGAGTAGGGTGGGCTCGAGAACCAGAGACACAGAAGCCACATGAAGACGGAGGCAGTGACTGGAGCGATGCGGAAACCAAAATGGCAAGAGGCAGGAAGTCTCCTCTCCAGACCTTCAGAGGGAGCCTGGCCCGCCGACACCGTGACCTTGAACATCTAGCCTCCAGACTGGAAGAAAACCCATTTCTGCTGCTTTAAGCCGCCCAGTTTGTGGTGATTTGTGACGGCAGCCCTGGGCCACTCTGCCACGGAGGGAGAACGGGGCTGCTGACGTCTGTGCACAGGGGCCTCTGCAGCCACACCCCCGGCCTTACTCCCCGGCACTTAGCGTGCAGATAAAACCTCACATGGCAGCCTCTTAAATCCTAGTCTTTGGGGGACCAAGTTCTCTTGGAATAATAAATTGGTATGAAATTATTGTCAAAAACAGAACAGCTCATAGGGTTCATAGCAATAGATTTCAATTTTAAGAAGAAAAACTTATTTCCAGGGACACACTAATAGAAGCAGCTCACAGCACCACCCTGTGGAAACCCTTCAAAGTCTCCTTTTAATGAATAAATTAAGATTCTCTGTCCGCTTTTCAATCATCCCTTTAAATGAGTGCTTCTGAGTCCCCGAAACCTCCCCCCTCCCTCCGGAAGGAGGTTAAACAGTTTCCCAGCAGCCGCTTTCATGCCCTCTTTCCTCTCATCAAAGGAGCACTTTCGAGGTCAGAAAAAAGAAAAAAATCCCCACTCCAGAGCCTTCCAGGTCTGCATTTGGAACATTTATTTCAGGAAATACATTTTCAACACTTTGTCATTTATACAAA
Organism: Camelus ferus; assembly: GCF_009834535.1. NCBI lineage: Eukaryota > Metazoa > Chordata > Mammalia > Artiodactyla > Camelidae > Camelus > Camelus ferus. The sequence goes on from NC_045711.1 coordinate 23,435,490, forward strand.
AAGAGACGAATTTCTCAGGAGGCACATAGCGAAGGGCCACTGTGGAACAGAGCCCAGTGAGACTAACAAGTTTTCAAAATCTGGCTACAGAGAAGGAAAGCAAAGGCGTCCCAGGATGGGAGCTGCCAGACCCCGGGGCGAGGGGCCCGGCAGAGCACCCCCGCCCGGGAGGCTGCCCCCTGGCCCAGGCCCCGATGCTGGAGACAGACGCATCCTTCAAAATCTTGGTTTTGGCAAAAATGGCAAGTCGGCAAGTAAACTGTTTCACTAAGGGGCCCTTCCTCTCTCGGGTGGGGAGGGAGTAAACACGCAAAGCAATGGCATCCACGCACGCGCACACACCAGGTCTGTCTGCAGCCATCCCTCCTCTCTGCTCTCCTCCTGGGCTGGCAGGCACCTCCCCGTGGGCTCCAATCTCATCTCCCCGGCCGGAGCCAGCCCCTCAGTCTCTCCAGGGGGCAGGAGGAAGCACCTGCGGTCTGCTGTGCCTGGCACAGATGGTCCCTGCTGTCCCCCACGGAGACAGGGGTGAGGGAGCAGGAGACGGACTGGGCTGTGCGGACGTGAAAGCCAGCTCTGCAGCCCGGCTGTGGGCCGTGCACACCTGACCTCTGACCTCTCCCCCTCTGGGGTCTTCATGGTGGGCTGAGGGGGTGGGTGAGGCAGGTGGGTAACAAAAAGTCAGGCCTGCCTGGCCCCCACCTCCCTGGGTGGCGGCATCAGCAAGGCCTGGGTCAGGAGGGCTGAGTGTACATCTGGAGTGGCTAACTGGGCATTCATTTAACCAGAGCGTCTTGGGCCAAATGGATGTCTAAACAGACAGACAGACACACACACACACTTTCCCAGTCACACGGGGTGGGGCAGGGCAGGCACCAAGGCCACGAGGGCCACTCTGAGCATTCCCAGCCACGGTTCACAGGGGCCCCCCGCTTCCTTCCTGCACCTGCCGTCACTTCCTCCCTCAGCTCCTCCGCCAGATTCGCTTGCTTGGACCCTCCCCAAATCAGGGTGGGGTGGGGTGGGGTGCATCTGTTTCCTTCCTTTGGATCCTCAATCAAATCCCAGCAGGGGGAGGAGGGGGGGCGGCGGGGACACGGGACATGAGGGGAAGATGAAGACACACCTTCCTCTCTCCAACTTGTCCCAACTTCCCGTCCAAGGGGACAGCTGGGGAGAGTCTGCCGGCTCTCATGGACGGCTGAGATAAAGGCACTTTCTGCTCCGGGACAGGCTTGCGGGTGGGCAGCAGCCAACGGGCCTTGCTGCATCTAAGCAGTTGGCAACTTGGGTCTCGTGGAAGGAACTGCTCTCCCCTTGGGGGCCGGGTAGGGGGCTCTGAGTCACGGCCAGCGCCGGGTGGGGAGGCGGGGGCAGGAAGGGGCTCCAGGTCCACCAGGATGGTTCCACCCACCGCGGGCACCACCCCGAGATGGAGGCAGGGTCGGGACTGAGTCAATGGTCCTCCCCGCCCCTCCTGGCCCCGGTCCAGCCTCTCCTGGACCTCAGGAACGGCCAGAGAGCCGGCCTCCACTCCGAGGTGCTCCCAGCCCGGGCCCCTGTAGTCTGCGGGCTAATCGCGAACATACTCAGAGGGCACCCGTCATCTTGTTACTTGGCATGTGTAAAGGGGCAGAGATCGATGCCACATGGAGAAAATTATATAAAATAAAATGGGGCGAGTGGGGCGGTGAGGGACGGACAGGCTCGGGGCAGGGTCCCGGGGGCAGGGTCCCAGGCCAGGCGGCGCCTACCCCTCCTGGGCTTCGGGAGCCTTGTCCTGGACGCCGTTGGCCACGGCGCCACTGCCCTCGTGCAGGCGCTTCACGCGGTAGGCCTCGAAGTGGATGCTGCTGGTGATGTCCTTGATGTTCTGCATGTGCGTCCTGGGGAGGCACGGGGAGTCGCGAGGAGGGCCGGGCTGGGGGCGGGAGGCTGGCCCTGCTTGCTCCGCCTGCCCCCCACCCCCAGGGGGTCCCCCAGTGGGGCACTTTAGCCCCACAAAGATGGACCAGGCCTGGGCAGGGGTGTGACTAGGGATCTCCATAGCAACCCCAGGTGCTCTCAGGATCATGTGTTCTAACTTGTCCCCTTCCTCTGTGTCAACCCAGCGGCCAGTCCGGGGACAGGGGCTGTGTGCAGACTCAAGAGCGGGTAGAGCCGAGGCCCCTGGCATGGCAGGGCTGGGCTGTCCTTGCTCTGTTCTAGAAATGCCAGGCCGACGGCCAGGTGCGCTGGCAGGTAAGGGGCAGTGGCTTGCAGCAGGCAGGCGGCCTGGGGGAGGGTGCTGGGAACCCCTGCCAGCCCTGTGTCCAAGCCTCCCTTCCCCACAGCCCACCAGGGTGAGGTTTGGAAGCGGGTGCCGGAAGGGCCCATGGTGGGTGTCCTTCCTCAGCCAGCCTCTCAGCATAGTGGGGATGCTCTTGGAAGCCACACCCCCCCAGCGTGGAGGCCGTGAGAAATGGCCCAGTCCCTCCTGCTGACTTCGTCCCTAGCATCCATCCTGCAGGCTGAGAAGCTGGGATCCCCCTCCTCCGTCCACCTGCCCTGCCCCCTACCCCGGCACCCTCTCCAATGGGCTGAGGATGGGCCACTCCTTGCCTGGGCTCAAGAAAACTGAGGACGCCAGAGGCCGCTGGGATGGGAGCCGGGGAACATCCCCCTTGCCCCCGACACACGCCCAGCACACGAGACCTCCTGGGGCCCTGAGTCTCATGGGCTTGGGCTGCTGTGATGAGAACTCAACCCTCCCCAAGGAGAAGTAAAAAGGATTTTCAATTCTTGCTTCATTTCCAAGAAAGTGTTTTAGAAAACAGGCCTCCGAGTCCTCCTGGGGAGGATGGCAGATAGGCAGGGCAGGCAGGCCGCTGCCCAGGACCTCCGTCCACTCACCCTGATGGAGATCCCCCCCAAGCCGTCAGCCCCCCACCAAGCCCCAGCTGGTATCTCACCTGATGAGGAGGTCCCGCAGGTAAGCAAACTCACAGTGTGTGGTGTTCTCAACTGAGGAGGGGAGACAGGAGAGGCTTTAATGTCGTGCAGATCCTCCCCTTCCCCTGCCAATGCTGGGCAGGGAAAGGGGGGAGTCACTGCCCAAAGGGAAGCACGGGGCACCACAGCTCCTGCCCTCCTGCCCAGAGGGTTCTGTTCTAGCAGGGAGGTGGCACAGTAACCCAGCCAAGACAGCCTGTCATTCAGTGAACAGGATCTGGGCCACAAGATGAGAGGAGAGACAGGAAAACAGCCTCTTTTCGTTTCTCAACCATTTCCTTTACGGACTGTCTCCAGAGCCTGAGTTAGCCACCAGGGGGCAGCAGAGGCGTGTCAGCTGCCTGGCTACCCTCCCCCACCCCTCCCAGGTCCCCACTGAGCCCTTTCTTAACCCAAAGTTCTCCAGCCCTCCAA